>NC_073259.2:54012500-54637500 GCF_029289425.2 Pan paniscus | reverse complement strand
CCAGGCACGCTGTCTGGAGGCCTGGAGATCTCCCCACCCCATCTACCACCTCTGGCATCAGCGCACTCTTTCCAGGGACCTGAGGATGGGTTCACCCAGCCTGTTGCCACCATCCATACACATTACCTGGGGGGGTTGAACATTGGCCTGCCCATTTGATTGCAGCCACTGATAACGTCAGCATATGCTGCCTGGGAGCCTGAGTATTGTCTTGCTACTGTTACTGCCATTGCCCATGCCATACATGCTGTCCAGGTACCCAAGGACCCACCCACAAGCCCAACCCATCAATATGACTGTTGGAACCCAAGCAAGCTGTCTGGAGGCCCAAGAATTAGCCTGCTTGAACCCATTAACACTGGTGCCTGCGTACATCACTTGGAGGCCCAGTAACAGGTACACTTGGCCCTGTCACCACTGAGTCTTGAGGACTGACCCACCTGGTATCCCTGTCCCCAGCAAAGACTCACTACAGCCTCTGCTAACAACTGCAGCCTAAGCCACTAAGGAAATCACAGATACCATTAATGATATTTATAGCTGAAGAAATAGCATGGAGACTACATGACTATATAGACACAGAATCAAAGTTAAAGTGTCCTACTAACTAACACCATAGATAGATCTTCAGGAAACAGTCATTCCCTGTGAAAGCCACTCAAAAAATTGGAAGAAGCCACTATTATACAATATGTGCAAATATCAACAAAAAATACCAAAAGAAAACAAGAGTTTCTTCCTGGTAATCCAGAAAATTCTTCTGGACCTTGTCCAAGACCATAAAGGTGGTACTTTTATGAGTCTGAAAGAAACACAGCATTACTGGGCTTGGGGTGACCCCTAAAGCAGATACAGCTTAGATCACAACTCCCAAGTTCTTGACAATATCTGGAAATCCTTCCCAAGAAGGATGGGCACAAAGAAGCCCAGATAGTGCAGACTAAAATAAATACCAAACTCCTCAATGCTGAAACAACAAAGAACATCTACTAGCATCAACACCATCCAGGAAAACATGACCTCACCAGATGAATTAAATAAGGTATTAGAAAACAATCCTGGAGAAATAAAAATATGGGACCTTTCAGACAGATAATTCAAAATAGCTGTGTTGAGGAAACTCAAAGAAATTGAAGATAACACAGAGGAGGAATTCAGAAATCTACCAGATAAATTTAACAAAGAAGCTGAAATAATTAAAAAGAATCAAGCGCAAATTCTGGAGCTGAAAAATGCAATTGCCATACTGAAGAATGCATCAGAGTCTCTTAATAGCAGAATTTATTAACTTAAGAAAGAACTAAGAACAGAAAACCAAACACCACATGTTCTCACTCATAAGTGGGAGTTGAACAATGAGAACACGTGGACACAAGGAGGGGAACATCACACACTGGAGTGCCAGGTCCGACCCGCAGACCCTGGCCAAACGACAGATGAACAAATACACTCAGACGCAGACCCAGTGAAAGAGCGGGCTAGGGGACCGGGCCACCTACAGACACAGAAAAGGGTGCTGTAAAGACTCAGCAGCAGCAGCCCTGACTAGCTGGTGCTGTGGGCATTTATTTAGTACAGATTTAATGACAAAGGCTTGAGTCAACACTTTTTGTGGGTTAATAACATTGCCGACCCCCCAAGTAGAGATAACATGAGTAAACAAGCTTTTTTGAAAAACTCCTCCACATTCCCTTGTATCTACACCCTAAGCTTTTAGGCTTCTGATAAGAGAATCTGGCTGCCTTCAGCCAAATCCTTTTCCGAAGTTTTTGTAAAACCTTCTGGCCTTCCGAGAAGGTTTGCATCTTTCTACAATTTTTCCCACTACCCTGACAGATCTCCTACACTGGAGCCTGTTGGGGGTTTGCAGGAAAGGGTAGGGAGAGCATTAGGACAAATACCTAATGCATGCTGGGCTTAAAACCTAGATGACAGGTTGATAGGTGCAGCAAACCACCATGGCACATGTATACCTATGTAACAAACCTGTACATTCTGCACATGTATCCCAGAACTTAAAGTAAAATTTTAAAAAAAAGAAAGAATTAGTGAGCTTGAAGGCAGGCTATTTGAAAATACACCGTCAGAGGGGACAAAATAAAAAATAATAAAAACCAACGAAGCACACATACAGCATCTAAAAAACAGCCTCATGCAAATCTAAGAGTTATTGACCTTGAAAAGGAGGTAGAGAAAGAGATAGGGGTAGAAAGTTTAATCAAAGGGATAATAACAGAGAACTTCCAAAATCTTGAAAAATGTAGAAGTATCCAAATAAAAGAAGGTTACAGAACACCAAGCAGATTTAACCCAAAGGAGGCTACCTCAAGTCATTTGACAATCAAACTTCCAAAGGTCAAGTATAGAAAAAAAAATCCTAAAAGCAGCAAGGGAAAAAAAAACAACATACAATGGAGCTCCAATACATCTGGCAGGAGTCTTTTCAGTGGAAACATTATAAGCCAGGAGGAAGTTATATGCCATATGTAAAGTGCTGAAGGAAAAAAAAAGTTTTACACTAGAATAGTATATCCAATGAAAATAACCTTCAAACACAAAGGAGAAATAAAGAGATTCCCAGACAAACAAAAGCTGAGGTGTTTTATGAATACCAGACCTGTTCTACAAAAAATACTAAAGGAAGTACTTCAATCAGAAAGAAAAGGACATTAGTGAGCAATAAGGAATCACTTGAAGATACAAAATTCAGTGATAATCGTAAATAAACAGAAAAACACAGAATATTATAACACTGTAATTGTCAATGTAAACTACTTTTATCCTAAGTAGAAAGACTAAACGATGAACCAATAAAAAATAATAACTACAGGTTTTAAGACACAGTGCATACAATAAGATATAAATAGAAAAAACAAAGTTTAAAAGTGAGGGGATAATGTTAAGGTGTAGAATTTTTATTATTTTCTTTTTACTTGTTTGTCTTTTTATGCAAACTATGTTAAGTTCCTATGAGGTTAAAATAATGGGTTATAAGATAGTGTTTGCAAGCCTCATGGTAATCTCAAACCAAAAAACATAAATGGATACACAAAAAGTAAAAAGCAAGAAACTAAACCATGTCACCAGAGAAAATAACTTTCACTAAAGGAAGACAGGAAGGAAAGAAAAAGAGAGAGAGAAAGAAAGAAAGAGAGAGAGAGAGAAAAGAAAAGAACAGAAAAGAAAAAGAGGGAGGGAGGAAGGAAGGAAAGAAAAAGAAAGAAAGAAGGAAGAAGGGAAGGAAGGAAGGGAGGGAGGGAACACCACAAAACAACCAGAAAACAACAAAATGGCCAGGAGTAGGTCCTTACTTATCAATAATAACATTGAATGTAAATGTACTAAACTCTCCAATCAAAAGACAGAGAGTGACTGAATGGATGAAAATCAAGACTCATTGATGTATTACCTACATGAAAAACACTTCACCTATAAAGACACACAGAGACTGAAAAGAGAAGGATGAAAAAAGATATTCCATACAAATTGGAACCAAAAAGAGCAGGAGTAGCTATACTTATATCAGACCAAATAGATTTCACAACAAAAACTAAAAGAAGAGGCAAAAAAAAAAAAAAAAAAAAGAAGTCACCACACAATGGTAAATGGGTCAATTCAGCAAGAAGATATAACAATTTTAAATATATATGCACCCAGCACTGGAGCACCCAGACATATAAAGAAAATACTATTAGAGCTAAAGAGAGAGAGATAGGCCCCAACACAATAATAGCTGAAGACTTCAACACTCCATTTTCGACATTGGACATATGTCCCAGACAGGAAATCAGTGAAGAAACAATGGACTTAATCTGCACTTATAGACCAAATGGATCTAATAGATATTTACAGAACATTTCATCCAATGACTGTAGAATACACATTCCTTTCCTCAGTACATGGATCATTCTCAAGGATAGACCATATGTTAGGTCACAAAACAAGTTTTAAAACATTCAAAAAATTTGAAATAATATCAAGCATCTTCTCTGACTACAATAGAATAAAACTAGAAATTAATAACAAGAGAAATTTTGGAAACTATGGAGACATATAGATATTAAACAATATGTTCCTGAATGACCAGTGGGTCAATGAAGAAATTAAAAAGGAAATTGAACAATTTCTTGAAACAAATGATAAGAGAAACACAACATACCAAAACCTATGAGATACAGTGAAAGCAGTACTAAGAGGGAAGTTTGTAGCTAAAAGTGCCTACATCAAAGAAGAAGAAAAACTTTAAATAAAAAATCTAACAATGTATCTTACAGAATTAAAAAAGCAAGAGCAAACCAAACCCAAAATTAGTAGAAGAAAAGAAATAATAAAGATCAGAGCAAAAATAAATGAAACTGAAATGAAGAAAACAATATAAAAGATCAATGAAAAAAAGTTCGGTTTTTTGGAAAGTTAAAATCAGCAAACCTTTAGCTAGACTAAGAAAAAAAAAGAGAAGATTTAAAAAATTAGAAATGAAAAAGGAGACATTACAACTGATGCTGCAGAAATTCAAAGAATTATTAGTGGCTACTATGAGCAACTGTATGCCCATAAATTGGAAAATTGAGAAGAAATGGACAAATTGTTAGATACATACCATCTACCAAGATTGGACCAGGAAGAAATCCAAAACCTGAGCAGACCAATAACTGAGATCAAAGCTGTCATAAAAAGTCCCTCAGCAAAGAAAAGCCTAAGACCCTATGGCTTCACTGCTGAATTCTACAAAACATTTAAAGAACGACTATTAATCCTACTCATACTATTCCAAAAATAGAGAAGGAGGGGCTATTTCCAAACTCATTGTATGAGGCCATTATTACCCCGATACCAAAACCAGACAAAGACACATTTAAAAAGAGGTAAACTACAGGCCAATATCTCTGATGAATAGTGATGTAAAAATCCTCAACAAAATACTAGCAAACCGAATTCAACAATACATGAAAAATATCATTCATTATGACCAAATGGGATTTATCTTTGGGATGCAAATGTGGATCAACATAAGCAAATCAATCAATGTGATACATTATATAAACAGAATAAAGGATAAAACCCATATGATAAAAATCATTTCAATTGATGCTGATAAAAGCATTTGATAAAATTCAACATCCCTTCATGATAAAACCTGTCAAAAAAACTGGGGCTAGAAGGAACATACTTCAACATAATAAAAGCCTACAACAGACCCACAGCTAGTATCACAATGGATGGAGAAATACTGGAAATATTTCCCCTAAGATTTGGAGCATGACAAAGATGTCCAATGCCACCACTGTTATTTCAACACAGTATGGGAAGTCCTAGCTAGAGCAATGAGACAAGAGAAATAAATAAACGGCATCCAAATTGGAAAGGAAGAAGTTAAATTGTCCTTGTTTGCAGGTGATATAATCTTATATTTGTAGAATCCTAAAGACACCACCAAAAAACTATTAGAACTGATAAACAAATTCAGTAAAGTTGCAGGATACAAGATCAACATACAAAAATCAGTAGCATTTCTATATGCCAACAGTGAACAATCTGAAAAAAATTTAAACTGTAAACTCATTTACAATCACCACAAATATAATTACATATCTAGGAATTAACCAAAGAAGTGAAAGATCTCTCTATAATGAAAACTATAAAACACTGATGAAGGAAATTGAAGAGGACACCAAAATGAAAAAATATTCTGTGTTCATGGATTAGACTAATCAATATTCAATATTGTTAAGATGTCTGTACTACCCAAAGCAATCTACAAATTTAATGCAATTGCCATCAAAATACCAATAATATTCTTCACAGATATAGAAAAACAATCCTAAACTTCGTATGGAACTGCAAAAGACCCTGAATAGCTAAGGCTATTCTAAGCAAAAAGAACAAAACTGGAGGAATCACATTACCTGACTTCGAATTATACTACGGAGCTATAGTAATCAAAACAGTATGGTACTGGCATAAAAACAGACACATAGACCAATGAAACAGAATAAAGAACCCAGAAACAAATCAACACGCTTACAGTAAACCCATTTTCCACAAAGTTGCCAAGAATATACACTGGGGAAAGACAGCCTTTTCAATAAATGATACCAGAAAAACAGGACATCCATGTGCAGAAAAATGCATCTAGATATCTGTCTCTTACCATATACAAAAATCAAATCAAAATTAATTAAAGGCTTAAATATAAGACCTTGAACTATGCAACTACTACAAGAAAACACTGGGGAAAATCTCCAACACATTGGATGGGCAAAAATTTATTGAACAACACCCCACAAGCACAAGCAACCAAAGCAAACATGGACTAGCGGGATCACATCAAGTTTAAAAGCTTCTGTGCAGCAAAGAAAACAATCAACAAAGTGGAGAGACAAACCACAGAATGAGAGAAAATATTTGCAAACTACTCATCTAACAAGGGGTTAAAATCAGAATATATAAGGAGCTCAAATAACTCTATAGGAAAAAAGTGTAATATTCTGATTTTAAAAAATAAGCAAAACATTTGAATACACATTTCTCAAAAGAAGACATGCAAATGGCAAACAGGCATATGGAAAGATGCTCAACATCATTGATCATCAGAGAAATGCAAGCCAAAAGTACAATAAGATACCATCTCACCCCATTTAAAATGGCTTATATCCAAAAGAGAGGCAATAACAAATGCTGCTGAGGATGTGGAGAAAAGTGAAGCCTTGTACACTGTTGGTGGGAATGTAAATTAGTACAACCACTATGGAGAACAGTTCAGAGGTTCCTCAAGAAACTAAAAATAGAGCTACCATGTGATCCAGCAATCCCACTGCTGATTATATACCCAAAAGAAAGGAAATCAGGGCCAGGCGCGGGGGCTCACACATGTAATTCTAGCACTATGGGAGGCTGAGGTGGGCAGATCATGAGATCAGGAGTTCGAGACCAGCCTGGCCAACATGGTGAAACCCTGTCTCTACTAAAGATAGAAAAAATTAGCCAGGCATGGTGGCGCAAGCCTGTAATCCCAGCTACTCAGGAGGCTGAGGCAAGAGAATCACTTGAACTCAGGAGGCAGACGTTGCAGTGAGCTGAGATCACACCATTGCACTCCAGCCTGGGCGACAGGGTGAAACTCTGTCTCAAAAAAAAAAAAAAAAAAAGAGAAAAAAAAAGAAAAAAGAAAGGAAATCAGGATATCAAAGAGATATGTGCACTCCTGTTTGTTGCAGCACTGTTCACAATAGCTAAGATTTGGAAGCAACCTAAGTGTCCATCAACAGATGAATAGATGAAGAAAATGTGGTTCATACAAAATTGAAGAAATAATGAAGAAAATGTGGTTCTACAAAATTGAAGATGTGGTTCTACAAAATTGAAGAAAGCCTATGTGACACATGGGATGCCAAAAATCAATCAAAAGAGATTTAGACATCCAGATATCTGATTCCCCAAATGGAAGCAACCCAAAAAGGTCTTCAAGGCACATTATAGTAAAACTGTCAGAAGTCAAAGACAGATAATTCTAAAGACAGTAAGACAGTAGTCACATATAAAGGAACTCCATCAGACTAAAAGTGGATTTGTCAGCAGAAACCTTGTAGGTCAGGAGAGAATGGATGATATATTCAATGTGCCAAAAAACAAAAAATTAAAATTAAAAAAACTATTAGCCAAGAATATGATCCCCGGCAAAACTATCCTGCAAAAATAAAGGAGAAAAAAAATATTTCCCAGACAAGCAAAACAGAGGGAACTCATCACCACTAGATCAGCTCTACAAGAAATGCTTAAGGGAATCCTATATCTGGAAGTGAAAGGATGATATCTACCATCATGAAAACACACAAAAAATATAAAGTCACTGGTAGAACAAACACACATATGAAAAAGAGAAAGGACTCAACCATTACCGCTATAGAAAACCACCAACCTGCAATGATAAAGTAAGAGAGAAACAAAGGAACAAAGCACATACAAAACAACTAGAAAATAATGAACAAAATCACAGGAACAAGTTCTCCCATATCAATAATGTTGAATGTAAATAAAAATTCTACTTAAAATATATAAACTGGCTTAAAAAATTTTTTTAAATGACTGAACTACATGCTGCCTACAAGAAACTTAATTTACCTATAAAACACATATAGATTTAGAGATGGAAAAAGTTAATCCACATTAATGAAACTCAAAAGTGAGCAGTAGTAGTTATAATTATATCAGATAAAACAGACTTTAAGTTAAAAACTGTGAAAAGAGGCAAATAAGGTCATTATATAATGATAAAGAAATTAATTCAGCTGGGTGGGGTGGCTCACACCTGTAATCCCAGCACTTTGGGAGGCTGAGGCTGGTGGATCACCTGAAGTCGGGAGTTTGAGACCAGCCTGACCAACATGGAGATACCCCATCTCTACTAAAAATACAAAATTAGCAGGGTGTGGTGGCACATGCCTGTAATCCCAGCTACTTGGGAAGCAGAGGCAGGAGAATTGCTTAAAACCAGGAGGCGGAGGTTGCAGTGAGCCAAGATTGTCCCATTGCACTCCTGCCTTGGCAACAAGAGAGAAACCCCATTTCAAAAAAAAAGAAAAGAAAAGAAATTAATTTAACAGAAGGATATAATAATTCTAAATATATATGCACCCAACACCAGAGCACCCAGATTCATATAGTTAATGTTATCAGATCTAAAGGGAAAGACTTCAATACAATAATAGTTGGGGACTTTAAGACCCCACTTTCAGCATTAGACAGATGATCTAGACAAAGAATCAACAAAGAAACATTGTGTTTAAATGGCACTTTAGGCCAAATGAACCTAACAGATATTTACAGAACATTTTATCCGTAAGCTCCTGAATACAGATTCTTCTCATCAGCACGTGGAACATTCTCTAGGATAGAACATATGTTATGCCACAAAACTAGTCTGAACACATTTTAAACAATTAAAATAATATCAAATATCTTTTGAGACCACAATGGAATAAAATGAGAAATCAATAACAGAAGAACTTTGAAAACTTTAAAATATGTAAATTAAACAACATAGTCCTGAATGACCACTGGGTCAGTGAAGAAATTAAGAAGGAAATTTTAAAAACATTATTGAACAAATGAAAATGAAGACACAACATACCAAAACCTATAGGATACATCAAAAGCAGTGCCAACAGGGAAGTTTATAGTAATACATGCCTATATTAAAAAAAAAGAGAAAGATTTCAAATAAACAACCTAACAATGCACCTCAAGGAATTAGAAAAGCAAGAAAAAACCAAACACAAAATTAGTACAAGGAAAGAAATAATAAAGATCAGAGTAAAACTAAACAAAATTGAGACTAAAAAACATACAAAGTATCAATGAAATGAAAAGTTGTTTTGTGAAAAGACAAAAAGAAAATCAATAGACTGCTAGCTACACCCACCATGAAAAAAGGCGGGAAGACCCAAATACACAAAATCAGAAACAAAAAAGGATACATTACAACAGATACCACAGAAATACAAAAGGTCATCAAAGACTACCATGAACAGCTAGATGCTAACAAACTGGAAAACCCAGAGGAAATGGATAAATTCTATTTATGGACATATAGAACCTACCAAGATTGAATCAGAAAGAAAGAGAAAACCTGAACAAATCAATAAGAAGTAACAAGATTAAATCAGTAATAGAGTCTCCCAACAAAGTGAAGCCCAGGACAAAATGGCTTTATTGCTGAATTCTATCAAACTTATGAATAATATCTAAGACTAATTCTCAAAACTATTCCACAAAATTGAAGAGGAAGGAATTCTTCCTAATTTATTCCATAAATTGGTAAATGCACACAGAAATGATCAATGTTCAAGTGATAGATATTTTTAAAACTGACTTAATTCTTACACATTGTTTGCATGTTACAAAATATCACATATACTACATAAATATGTATGAATATATGTATTAACAAAAATTACACAACAAAGACAAATTTGAAATCCTTATTCTGTATGCATCAATGTATGTATGTGTGTGTGTGTGTTATTTTTCTTTTTCAAAAATCTGGAACCAGTGTTTTGGTTTTTTAATTCTCAAAGATGTAGCAAAAAGCTTAAGAATTGTCTTATTACCGGCTGGGCGCAGGGGCTCACGCCTGTAATCCCAGCACTTTGGAAGGACGAGGGAGGCAGACTGCCTGAACTCAGTAGTTCACAACCAGCCTGGGCAACATGGTGCAACCCCGTCTCTACTAAAATACAAAAAATTATCCAGGCATGCCAGCGTGCACCTGTAGTCCCAGCTACTCGGGAGGCTGAGGCAGGAGAATTGCTTGAACTTGAGAGGTGGAGGTTGCAGTGAGCCGAGACCATGCCACTGCACTCCAGCCTGGGCAACAGAGTGAGAATCCATCTCAAAAAAATTAAAAAAATAAAAAAAAGAATTGTCTTACTATCTTTTGCTCTTAATACAATTTGTTATGTGGGGAGGAGATTTTGAGAACAGGCTTAAGCCTTCCAAGGCCCAGTAGAACACACAGTTAAATATCAGTAACTAACATTTGTATTTTAATCATGACCATAACAATTTAAGACACATTTTTGTTAGCTACCTCTACTATAAATCTCACCAGAAAAGAATCTGAGTTTTGGTACCACTTATGAACAAAAATGTTTTCTTTTGGCTTTAACATTGCAACACACAGAATAGAAGTATTGTGTGTGCCATGCAACACACAGAATAGAAGTATTGTGTGTGCCATGAGACTTTTTTTTTTTTTGAGACAGAGTCTCACTCTCTTGCCCAGGCTGGAATGCAGTGGTGTGATCTCGGCTCACTGCAAGCTCTGCCTCCCGGGTTCACATCATTCTCCTGCCTCAGCCTCCCGAGTAGCTGAGACTACAGGCGCCCACCACCACACCTGGCTAATTTTTTGCTATTTTTAGTGGAGACGGGGTTTCACCATGTTAGCCAGGATGGTCTCAATCTCCTGACCTCATGATCCACCCGCCTCAGCCTCCCAAAGTGCTGGGATTACAGGTGTAAGCCACCACGCCTGGCCGAGACTTTTTAGATATATATCAGATTAGCATAATAATTAATTTCAAAGGAGAAAATTGGGGGAAAGTATGCATAAAAAAACTCTGACCTAGAATACATCTCGTCAACTCAAAAAATATCTGTTTTCAAGGTTTTGTGACAAGTTTTCTGGAGTAGAGAAGAAAACCTAGGCAATACCATTCAGGACATAGGCATGGGCAAGGACTTCATGACTGAAACACCAAAAGCAATGGCAACAAAAGCCAACATTGACAAATGGGATCTAATTAAACTAAACAGCTCCTGCACAGCAAAAGAAACTTATAATCAGAGTGAACAGGCAACCTACAGAATGGCAGAAAATTTTTATAATCTATCCATCTGACAAATGGCTAATATCCAGAATCTACAAAGAACTTAAACAAATTTACGGGAAAAAAACAACCCTATCAAAAAGTGGGCAAAGGATATGAACAGACACTTCTCAAAAGAAGACATTTATGTGGCCAACAAACATATGAAAAAAAGCTCATCATCACTGGTCATTAGAGAAATGCAAATGAAAACCACAGTGAGATACAATCTCATGCCAGTTAGAATGGCAATCATTAAAAAGTCAGGCAACAACAGATGCTGGAGAGGATGTGGAGAAATAGGAGCAGCTTTTACACTGTTGGTGGGGGTGTAAATTACTTCAACCATTGTGGAAGACAGTGTGGTGATTCCTCAAGGATCTAGAACCAGAAATACCATTTGACTCAGCAATCCCATTACTGGGTATATACCCAAAGGATTATAAATCATTCTACTATAAAGACACATGCACATGTATGTTTATTGCCACACTGTTCACAATAGCAAAGA
This sequence comes from Pan paniscus, assembly GCF_029289425.2. Taxonomy (NCBI): domain Eukaryota; kingdom Metazoa; phylum Chordata; class Mammalia; order Primates; family Hominidae; genus Pan; species Pan paniscus. Next base: position 54,625,620 of record NC_073259.2, on the reverse strand, counting down.
CTTGGAACCAACCCAAATACCCATCAATGATAGACTGGATAAAGAAAATGTGGCACATATATACCATGGAATACTATGCAGCCATAAAAAAGGATGAGTTCATGTGATTTGCAGGGACATGGATGAAGCTGGAAACCATCATTCTCAGCAAATTAACATAGAAATAGAAAACCAAACACCACATGTTCTCACTCATAAGTGGGAGCTGAACAATGAGAAAACATAGACACAGGGAGGGGAACATCACACACTGGGGCCTGTCAAGGGGTGGGGACCTGTGGGAGGTATAGCATTAGGAGAAATACCTAATGTAGATGATGGGTTGATGGGTGCAGCAAACCATGTGGTACATGTATACCTATGTAACAAACCTGCATGTTTTGCACATGTATCCCAGAACTTAAAGAAAGTATAATATAAAGAAAATTATTTTAACAAACTTACTTGAAATGTTTGCAAAACTGCTTGGAAAAGCTAAGCTAAAATTTCTTAAGAAAGAAAGAAGCTGGAAAAAAAAAGAGCAGTAGCAAGACTGATGAAATAAAAACTTCTGCTCAGAGTCAAGTATGAAATGGCATTAAAGAACAAAAGCTCTGAAGTTGAACAAACTAGAGTTTTAATTCTAGGTCCATCCTTTGGTTTCTGTATTATTTAATCTTTGTTCTTCAGTTTTGTTGTTGTTAAATGGATAAAATATGTATTAATACCGGTCAGGATTTCACATATTTAAATGAAAAGTACTTTACATAGCATATTGCATATAATAAACTGTCAGTAAATGGTGATGATCTTGGTGATGATGATGATGATACTATTTCGGAGAAAGCAAGGCAAGAATAGGGCAGTGTTTTCTCCAACTGGCTCATCAATTCTCAGTCTTCACCCTCTACCTATTACGATAGAACTCCAGGGAGTGGAACCTAGAAATGTACATTTTTTTTTAAATGGTCCTGGTGACCGTGTTAATAGGCTAATTTTGAGGCCATTAGAATTTTCTATAGGTTGCTGGCGTTCTACTGACTTTTGTGATGTGAAAGACACCACAACTGCAAAATGTCTCAAAGTAACCAAGTAAAGAACTTATGGGTGAATCATTACCTGAGCTACTTCTTTACACCTGTGTGTATCTCTAGACCTGGTGTAGAGGTTACCCTCCAGCTATACACAAAGCTAGTATGCTAATTTAAATAATCTCTTTAGTGAAAAAATAGACAGGTGTTAACATTCTCTGTAAGACTTATAAACACATTGAAAAAGCAAATAACTAAGCCTATGTTGATTCATAAACAATATGTCTAACCTCTGAAAATATCACCAGGCTATGAGCGGACTGAGACTCAGTGCAACCTGAGGCACAACTTGCAAACTCCACTTACCTTCGTGTTCCCATTAGTGGTTCTCTAATCCTATTCTGGAGAGCTATATGCCACCAAGAGGCCACAATCCTAATCCTGACTCTGCAGTTTTCTGGCAGACAAGGTGGATTCATGGACACTTCCCTGCATCCTTAATTGGATAAGACTCAGCTCTGGGGTGTCAATGAATGTGAATTGGATTGTAAAGTAGAGAAAACAAATGAAATTGCTTCACTTGTAAGAAATGGCAGTGAAGATTCCTGAAGCTCTTCCCAAGTCCATGTAATGTATTTATTTTAGGTACTTTTGTAATACTTGTATTCTCTGGACTCAATGTTGGTCACACGTTCTGAGATGTATTCTATAAAGGAGCATCACCTCCTTTGATAGACTCCAGATTACCATTCAGAGCAAGACATTGCATTATATGATGCACAATTTTAAAAAGTCAATTGATCTCTGGGAGACTGACAGAGGGAAATAGACTATAACCCCTTAGCAGGGCTTTTTGGGGCACAGCAATGACAAGACAATAACAATAATAACAAAAATAATAATAATGTAACCTTATGCAAAACTTTATAATTTATAAAAAGCATTGCAGAGGCCGGGTGCAGTGGTTCACACCTGTAATCCCAGCACTTTGGGAGGCCAAGGCAGGTGGATCACAACAAGGTCAGGAGTTTGAGACTAGCCTGGCCGGCATAGTGAAACCCTGTTTCTACTAAAAATACAAAAAATTAGCCAGGCTTGGTGGTGGGTGCCTGTAATCCCAGCTACTCGGGAAGCTGAGGCAGGAGAATCACGTGAACCTGGGAGGCGCAGGTTGCAGTGAGCTGAGATGGTGCCATTGCACTATAGCCTGGTGACAGTGCAAGACTCCAACTCAAAAAAAAAAAAAATTGCAAATGTGGATTTACAGTTCGAGTTTTGAGAAACCTTATTTTATTTAGTTTGATATCTATAATCAAAAATAAAACAAAAAGGACAACATTAAGAAATTACTTACCTAAATATACAGATATCAACTATTGAAGTTAGATTTTGATTTCCAATTCTCAATTCACTTCATGATTTTAAGTCTAATATTTTCACTGTAAAGGTCATTTGATCACAATTTATATGTAGTAGGGAAATATTAGCTGACTGAAACCTTTTGAAGTTGTTCCAAAATCAAATGTGATAGTTCCTTTACAGAAGGTTTTACTGAATTGGGTGGAGGTGCTAATTAATTGAGGCCTGAAGTAGGAGGGAACAGCTTATTACAGATCTTAATGTGTCCACACAGAGGTATTATTTACTGGTTTCAACAATCCTTTCTCAAGGTGTAGTTAGAAAAAATAAACTACTATATTTAACACAAAGATGATATTGCAAAGTCTCTTTCATGAGGAAGAAGAGCAAGTAGAAAGCTTTATATGAAATCTTCAACCATAATTAAAGAGGTAATAATAAAATTCTCACTGAATACATAGGAGGAGATACCAGTTCAATAATAATTACATAGTGTGTCTTAATAACACTCTACAATCACTAATTAAATAATCCAAATATCTTTCCTATGAAGTACGGTGAGTATTGTCAATCTTGTTTTGTCAATGAGAAAATAAAATGCAGAGTGGTTCCATGACTTGCCCAAAGTCACACAAGTGAGTTATGGCAAATTGAGATTAGAATCCACAGCTCTGATTCTGTTATTCCTAGAAATCATTAATCTTCTCTATCCCAGTTTTTGGGCTAAAATATTGTTTTTTATGTTTCACAATTATTATTATTTCTGATTAAGTGTTTTTTTAAAAAAAATGCCACCCCATTGTATGTAGAGCTGATTTCTTCTGTCTAATTTAAGAACTTGCTAGACATTCACTAGACTGTCATGATTCTATGGCTATGCATCTATTTTCTGATAGGTATGGAGGGGAATAAAGGAGATGACAGGAGAGGTGTAGAGAAAATAATGAGATTTACATTATAAGATATGCATGCATATACAAATACATGGGTATGTTTGCACACATCTTAGATTGTAAAAACACACATACCTACATGTGTATATTCTATGTGACCCATAAAGTCTCTCAGAATGTACTAATGACTGTTTTGAACTGAAATTACTGGGGAATGAAATAAAGCCACCCAAAAATATTTGTGGAAGTAAATTAGACAAGAGCTACCAGCTATCTTAGCCTGAACCAGATATAATAGAAAAACTATTTTGGTTCTGGTTCCATTGTTGACATACTCCTTTAACCCCATTATCTTTAGGATGATATCTAACTAGAGAAGTAAATATTGTACTAGTAGATTCTCATGGTGCTGATAAAGACATACCTGAGACTGGGTAATTTATAAAGAAAAAGAAGTTTAATGGACTCACAGTTCCACATGGCTGGGAAGGCCTCACAACTATGGCAGAAGGTGAAAGGCACATCTTACATGGAGGCAGACAAGAGTGAATGAATGCCAAGTGAAAGAGGCTTCCCCTTATAAAACTGTCAGATCTCTTGAGACTTATTCACTACCACAAGAACAGTATGGAGAAAACTACCCCCATGATTCAATTATGTCTCACTGGGTACCTCCTACAACACGTGGGAATTATGGGAGCTAAAATTCAAAATGAGATTTGGGTGGGGACAAAGCCAAACCATATCATTCTGCCCCTGGCCCTCCCAAATCTCATGTCCTCACATTTCAAAACCAATCATGCCTTCCCAACAGTCTCCCAAATTCTTAACTCATTTCAGCATTAACTCAAAAGTCCACAGTCCAAAGTCTCATCCGAGACAAGGCAAGTCCCTTCTGCCTGTGAGCCTGTAAAATCAAAAGCAATTTAGCTACTTCTTAGATGCAATGGGGGACAGGAATGGATTCTCCATTCCAAATGGGAGAAATTGGCCAAAATGAAGGGGCTAAAGGCCCCACACAAGTCCAAAATCCAGCAGGGAAGTCAAATCATAAAGCTCCAAAATGATCTCCTTTGACTCCATGTCTCATATCCAAGTCATGCTGATGCAAGAGGTGGGCTCCCATGGTCTTGGGCAGCTCCACCCCTGTGGCTTTGGAGGGTACAGCCTCCCTCCTGGCTGTTTTCATGGGCTGATGTTGAGTGTCTGTGGCTTTTCCATGTGCACAGTGCAAGCTGTTGGTGAATCTACCATTCTGGGATCTGGAGGATGGTGGTCCTCTTCTCAGAGCTTTACTAGGCAGAGCCCCAGTGGGGAATCTCTGTGGGGGCTCCCACCCCACATTTCTCTTTCACACTGCCCTAGCAGAGGTTCTCCATGAGGGCCCCACCCCTGCAGCAAACTTCTGCCTGGGCATCCAGGCATTTCCATATGTCCTCTGAAATCTAGGCAGACCTTTCCAAACCTCAATTCTTGACTTCTGTGCACCCACAGGCTCAACATCATGTGGAAGCTGCCAAGCCTTGGGGCTTGCACCCTCTGAAGCCACAGCCTGAGCTATACCCTGACCCATTTTAGCCATGGCTAGAGTGCTGGGATGCAGGGCACCAAGTGGCTAGGCTGCACATAGCAGGAGTCCCTGGGCCTGGCCCATGAAACCATGTTTCCCTCCTATGCCTCTGGGCCGTGATGGGAAGGGCTGCTGTGAAGACCTCTGACATGCCCTGGAGACATTTTCCCCATTGTCTTGGTGATTAACATTTGGTCTCTCGTTACTTATGCAAACTTCTGCAGCCGGCTTGAATTTCTCCTCAGAAAATGAATTTTTCTTTTCTATCTCATTGTCAGGCTGCCAATTTTCTGAACTTTTATGCTGTTTCCCTTTTAAAACTGAATGCTTTAAACAGCACCTAAGTGACCTCTTGAATGCTCTGCTGCTTAGAAATTTCTTCTGCCAGATACTTTAAATCATCTCCCTCAAGTTCAAAGTTCCACAAAGTTCTAGGGCAGGGTCAAAATGCCACCAGTCTCTTTGCTAAAACACAGCAAGAGTCACCTTTACTTCAGTTCCCAACAAGTTTCTCATCTCCATCTGAGACCACCTTAGCCTGGATTTCATTGTCTACAGCGTTATCAGCATTTTAGTCAAAGCAAGTCAAAAAGTCTCTAGGAAGTTACAAACTTCCCCACATTTTCCTATCTTCTTCTGAGCCCTCCAAACTGTTCCAGCCTCTGTCTGTTACCCAGTTCCAAAGTCATTTCTATGTTTTTGCGTATTTTTACAGCAGTGCCCCACTACCCAGCACCAATTCACTGTATTAGTTTGTTCTCATGCTGCTGATAAAGACATGCCCGAGACTGAGTAATTTACAAAGAAAAAAAGGTTTAATGGACTCACAGTTTCAGGTGGCTGGGAAGGCCTCACAATCATGGTGGAAGGTGAAAGACATGTCTTACATGGAGGCAGACAAGAGAGAATGAGAACCAAGTGAAAGAGGTTTCCCCTTATAAAACCATCAGATCTCGTGAGACTTATTCACTACCATGAGAACAGGATGGGGGAAACCACTCTCCATGATTCAATTATCTCCCACTGGGTCCCTCTCACAACACATGGGAATTATGGGAGCTACAATTCAAGATGAGATTTGGGTGGGGACATAGCCAAAGAGCACTGGTTTCAGAGTCCAAGAACTGCTGTTTAAGGCCCAGCTTCACTGTGTAAGATTGGAGAGCCTCCTTAACCATTCATTTTCCTCAAATGTAGCATTAAGTAGGTTAAGGATCACAACAAGATATGTCCTGCTAAAAATCTGCACATAGGCTGTTTACTGATACATAACATAGTTGGCACTGGGGGCCCTGTTGAATTACTGGGCCCCTTCCTTCAACCCAATTCCCCTACTCCTTCATCCATCATGAAGCTTCCCTCTTATTACATCATGTGGTCTGAGGATGCTATAGGATAATGCACAGGAATTCTTCATAAACCTAAGTGGGGCTGCAGGGGATAGGATGTAAATATTTGTTGTTAGCAAAGGTGAAGTGGTATAAAGTCAAAACCAGAAAGGGGTGCAAAATTATGCCCATGATAGCCAATAAGAAACTTTTATGCAACCACTGAAATTCTTGTGGCTTCTAAGATGAAGCATATATTTTGAGTAAACTTCAATGTAATTTAGTTGTAATATATTAAGCCCCTAGTAGACATGTGCATTTTCCACATGCAGGACACAAATTATTTTACTGAGTTTTTAAAAATCCATTATACCTTGTTTAAAACCTCTAGCAATAAGGGCAAGATATGTTTTGAGTGCTCATCTATAACCACAAAATTTCCTCTCAGAAAACTTAACTTCTGCCTTCAATTATCAGAGTCAGTGGAGAAAGTTTAACTTTACATGGCATTTCCTTTCCTTTTATTTTTCAAGTTATGAGAGATTTTAAACTTATAGTAAAGTAATAATAATAGCAAATACTCATACCAGTATCTGTGTGCCAGGTTTTGTCCTAGGCACTTTACATGTATCAAGCCATTGCATTTTTACAATAACCATTTTAATACACCAATTTTCCTCATTTTACAGGTGAGAAAAGTGAAGCCTAAAGTTACACAGCTAGTAAGTGGCAGAACTGGAATTTGAATGCGGCTTGTTTGGCTCTAGTTTGGGTTCTTTTTTTTTTTTTTTTTTTTTGAGACAGAGTCTCACTCTGTCACCCAGGCTGGAGTGCAGTGGCATGATCTCAGCTCACTGCAAGCTCCGCCTCCTGGGTTCATGCCATTCTCCTGCCTCAGCCTCCCAAGTAGCTGGGACTACAGGCGCCTGCCACCACGCCTGGCTAATTTTTTTTTATTTTTATTTTTAGTAGAGACAGGCGTTTCACTGTGTTAGCCAGGGTGGTCTCGATCTCCTGACCTTGTGACCCTCCCACCTCGGCCTCCCAAAGTCCTGGGATTACAGGCATGAGTCACCATGCCTGGCCTAGTTTGGGTTCTTAAGTGCTTCATGATTCCACCACTTTGTACAAAGATAACATAACCCTCCAAATCTGATAAATGTTAACATTTGGCATATTAGAAGCAGATTTCTTTCTTTCTTTCTTTCCTTTTTTCTTTTTTTTGACACGAAGTCTCACTCTGTTACCCAGACTGGAGTGTGGCGGCACAATGAAACCTTTGCCTCCCGGGTTCAAGAGATTCTCCTGCCTGAGCCTCCCGAGTAGCTGGGATTACAGGTATGAGCCACCACACCTGGCTAATTTTTGCATTTTTAGTAGAGACCAGGTTTCACCATGTTGACCAGGCTGGTGTTAAACATCTGACCTCAGGTGATCCACCTGCCTTGGTCTCCCAAGGTGCTGGGATTACAGGCATGAGCCACCGCACTCAGCCCAGATTCCTTTCTTCTTTGGATGGTGGCAAGATTATAAACAGAACAGAGCCAGTTGACCCATACTTTGTGCCCCTTCCTGAACCCATTGTTCTTAATAGAGCATTTCCAATGAGCCAGCATTAGTCAGGAAACCATTAGTTTCTCATCAGTGGCACAGTGTGTCTTTGAAAATTCATGCCTGAAAATCCTACAAGTATATGAGAAAATATGATTTTTAAAAGTTGAATTATGGGTCAGATATTTTAAAATGCTAACATGTTGCAAATTTTGCTAAAAAATGTATTCTTCATCAGACATTTACCTTTAACTGAAGGAAAAAATATGGACAGTACTGTATGGGATTCATAACCAATACTGCCTGATTTTTTTCACAATACATCATCATAATAAAATCCTTGATTCAGTTATCTTCTTTCAAGGTACGAATTCTCTTATGGGCTTTGCCAGTGGTATTCAATAGCCAGTGTATTATTGTAAGTGTTTTTGTATAATTCCAATAGTGGATTTAAGAGTTAAGATTTAAGAATTTCCATAATACCTCACTGTTCTGTATAGCAAATGGTTTTCTTGCATCAGAAAAAAATCCACATTAACCTTTAAAATAAGATTTTTAAGATTTGTTGAAGCCCTTAATTTACTATCTTTCCTAGTTCTTTTAAAACTCTTGTCAAAATAATTTTAGCATGCTGCCAAGCTAAAGCAAAGTTTTATTGGGCTGTTTAGTAGTTCGTTTACTTACTTACTTATTTATTTTTTGAAGTGAAATTTCACTGTTGTTGCCCAGGCTGGAGTGCAATGGCGCGATCTCGGCTCACTGCAACCTCTGCCTCCCAGGTTCAAGTGATTCTCCTGCCTCGGCCTCCCAAGTAGCTGGGATTACAGGCGCCCAGCTAATTTTTTGTATTTTTTGTAGAGATGAGGGTTTCACCATGTTGGCCAGGCTGGTCTCAAACTCCTGACCTCAAGTGATCTACCCGCCTCGGCCTCCCAAAGTACTGGAATTACAGGAGTGAGCCACTGCGCCCGGCCAGGTTAACAGTTAGTTTAATACCTACAATTCAGTGACTTCTGAATGTGAAATAAAAACTTACTTTTGCAACACATAGATTCAAGCAGCATCTTAATCACATATATTATCAAATTATTCAACAAATATTTATCAAGCTTCAATTCCAGGCACTTTTCTATATATAGGGATACCGCCGTGAACAAAACCTGCCCTGTTGAGCTTACATTCTAGTGGGGGTAGGAGGGTTGCATTTTATAGGATTTTTCTGTCATCAGGAGGGTGGTCAGCTCTGTCTTTGGTGTCCATTAATAAAATGAGTTAGTTTCTGCTATGGTTTGAATGTTTATGTTCCTCTAAAATTGCTGCGTTAAAACCTAATCAGCCAAGTGATGGTATTAAAAGATGAGGGTCTTTCGGAGGTGATTAAATCATGAGAGCAGAGACCTCATGGATGGGATTAATGCCCTTAAGAAGGAGGCTTGAGGGAACTTGTTAGACCGTTTTGACCTTCTACCAGAAAAGGAGGAGCAGTTTATTTTGCAGCTTCTTGTATGACAGAAAGACTAATGTGAGGAAGTTCTGAAACAGGTAAATGCTGCCAACCATATTTTTAAACAGTACACAGTTTAGGCAGGAGTTTTTAATCTGCTCTCTCTGGCTGGGCTTCACGGATCAGTAAAACCTTTTACATTATAAAGAAAATTTTATGTACATCTTCATTCCTCTCTTTGATCAGATTATTAAGGGAGTTCAGTCTTTCTTAACTAAGGCCATTGTTGCTATTTTGGGTGGAATCATGCTTTTTTGTGAGGGGCTGTCTCAGGTTTTGCAAGACATATAGCATCATTGGAAGTCTGTACAATATTTTAAATGCAAGTAGTAACCTCTAGTCTTTGTGACAACCCCAAACAACCCACATATTCGCAAATGCCGCCCAGGGGCGCTTGGATTGAAAAATCGCTGAACGTTACGTATTCCCAAAGAAGATTGAGGAGAGCACTGTTTTCTAAAGCTTTGACTGCCACAGTGTTGAAAGATTTTTTTCTTGCTTATGGGATGATCTACTTACAGAGAATAGATGGATGGGACTGGAAACCTCAATTAGGTGGATTAACAGGTATTGTGGGAGTACCTGAGAAATAGAAGTGTAGAAAGAAGGCATCAAAATGAGGTATCTGACTTTAGGTTCAGATGTTCAAGCAGTTCTAGATGATGACAAAGTTCAACTGTGGCCATGGAAGTGAATGGCTCATGTGGGTGGAGATGAATATCATTAGAGATGAAAAGGTCAAGGCATAAAACGACCCATGTAGTTAGATGAGTTATTCACATGTGGATTGAAAAGACTCAGAATAGTGGCAGGGCTTGAAATGAAAGAGAATTGTGCTAGGTAATAGAACTTTAAAACGTGAAGCTGACATCTGACATTTGAAAAGCTGTTCAACATCTCCAATAATCACACAAATACAAAGTAAAGAATAATTGGGTTCTATTTTTTTTGCCAGTTTGATAAACTTAAAAGATTGATAATATATATTACCTACTGGGGACAAAGGAGACAAATTGGCACTCATGCATTACTGTAGGAAATGCTACGATCTTTTTGGAAGAAGATCTGGCAATGTATATTAATTCTTCCATTCCACTCTTGAGAAGCTATTCTGCAGAAATACACTTAGCAGCATGGAAGCCACGTAGACAAAGCTGTCTATTGCAGTCTTGATAGCAGTATTACAAAAAACTGGAAACAATTAAGATACCGATCAACAGTGGAACAGTGCACCACCTTATAAAGTAGTAGGCACTTACAAAAAGAACAAGTTAGAAACAAATGTTTTAAAAGAAAATATCTATAATATATTAGATAAAATGTTTTTAAGTTACAGAATTATGTGGAGTAAACGGAAGTAGATAAATTCTATACATGTTGGTATGAAAATAGGAAAAGTGCCAGATGCAGTGGCTCACGCCTGTAATCCCAGCACTTTGGGAAGCTGAGGTGGGTGGATCATGAGGTCAGGAGTTTGACACCAACCTGGCCAATGTGGCAAATCCCCGTCTCTACTGAAAAAAAAAAAATACAAAAATTAGCCAGGGGTGGTGGCGGGCGCCTGTAATCCCAGCTACTCGGGAGGCTGAGGCAGGAGAATCGCTTGAACCTGGGAAGTGGAGATTGCAGTGAGCCGAGATCGTGTCATTGCACTCCAGCCTGGGTGACAAGAGCACGACTCTGTCTCAAAAAAAAAAAAAAAAAAAAACAAAAAAAGAAAATAGAGAAAGGTATGAATGCTTACCAATTTATTCACATGGCATATAAGATTGAAGAGAAGAGAGATTATGAGTGCTTTCCTTATACATCTTGACTTTTTTAAAACCTGTTTTAAATATGCTTATTACTTTTACCATTGAAAATAAAACTATCATAATGAGCAAAACAATCCATTTCCTCAAAAGAGATTCATTTTTTTCTGTAAAGGGATAATAGAAGTATACAAATAAATTAAAAGGCAGAACAATTGATGAGCCCTGAAAGAGATGAATGAATTAATAGTTTCTTGAGAACATAATCTAAATTAAGAGCTCTTAAAACTTTTCTCATACCTCACAATATTTCTAAGGAAAAAAACAACCTATTCACATTTTCATTCAGATGTTCATGTAGAGGTTTTTCTATAGTGAGATCTACCTTGTGGAAAATTTTCTTCTTTAACCCCTGTGTTAGGGGTATATTCAAATATTTTTTTAAAATTACTTTAGAATGTCATAATCTCTAGTTTTGTAACAATTGCAAAACAGTCTTTAGAAATTAATAGGCACTCCCTAACACGTCTTGTTTCATCGTCCAAGAAGTATCCCTAAAACTATTCACAGCATCTTTAGGTACTGCCTGGAACCAGTGTAGTGTTTTACCAAACACAGCCCATCTCTAGCCTTTGGCTATAGATACAGTATTACATGTTATGAAAATAGATAAAGAAAAATAAGAAACAGAAGGCGTATGATAGGAATGAATCTCAACGAAAGTGATAAAAAATTGGTGCATGTGAATAGTGTGCTTTGCAGAACCTGGGGTATAGAAACAACTCCTTCATCACAAATTGTGATAGTATTACTGTTTTTTTTTTCCCCACCCATTTTAAGCTAATGCATTATGTTAGCAGCTATGAACCTGGGAGTCATCAGTGAACTCCACCCCTTACTTCCAGTTTCACAAGAACCATAAGTAGGTGGATAGGTGTGCAGTAGGGTGGTGGCCCTGTCACATCCATCATGCCCCTGCCAGTCCAGTTGTTGAGCCAACAGGAGGCTGCAATGCTATAAGGAATAAAGGACAACTTCTGCCCAACTTATTATCTTCAGTTAAACACAATTTGAAACTTCACTTGTTACATGATATGGTAAGAGCATTGACTTTGGAATCAAATCCCAGCTTTAGAGTTTCTAATTGTATGATTTGGAATGTTATTTTCCCCTCCTATCATTAGTTTCTCTGCCTGTAAAAATAGGGCTTACACCAGCTTCATAGAGTTTTTGTAAAGATAAAGTGAGAAAATATGTGAAAAGCTCCTAGTACAAAGCATGCTCAGAAAATATTGACTCTAGGCCGGGCATGGCAGCTCACACTTGTAATCCTAGCACTTTGGGAGGCCAAGGCAGAAGCATCCCTTGAGCCCAGGAGTTTGAGACCAATGTGGGCAACACAGGGAGACCCAGAAAGAAAGAAAGAAAAAAAGAAAGAAAGAGAGGGAGGGAAGGAAGGAAGGAAGGAAGGAAGGAAGGAAGGAAGAGAAGGAAGGAAGGAAGGAAGGAAAGAAAGAAAGAAAGAAAGAAAGAAAGAAAGAAAGAAAGAAAGAAAGAAAGGAAGGAAAGGAAAGGAAGGAAGGAAAGAAGGAAAGAAAGAAAGAAAAAAGAAAGAAATAAAGAAAGAAAGAGAAAGAAAGAAAAGGAAGGAAGGAAGGAAAGAAAGAAAGAAAGAAAGAAAGAAAGAAAAAGAAAACAAAGAGAAAATACTGACTTTATATCTCGTTGTCTACCTGGCTTGCGCTGTCTGACACTGGCCTCTAATTTAATGCTTGTCTCACTATCTAGTTAACTTCCTTTCTGTCCTTCCTGGCCCTTTTGCTTCTCTAAATGGATTTTCTTTTCTCTGGAACAATTTTTCTTTCTTAAATATTGTGCCCCTTTAAAGTTATAGCCACTAGAGGGCTATCAAACAAGATCCAATCCACTCTCCCTGACCACATTTGGAATCAGACGGTGGGATTAAGTAATCACAAAATGTTGAAAAAACTTTAAAAAGCATCTAATCTAACTCCTAACTTTAAGAATAAGGAAACTAGATATTTAAACAAACACAAACAGGTAATTGTTATGTTTTTCAAACCACTAGGCCTCTCTATAAATCTATAGTTAAAAAATAAATTTTATGTTATTTTAAAAGTTTTCTGACTTTCAAACTACTTATTAAAAAAGACATGTGAGGGCAAATAAATCTCCATTAGTATCAAAGGTAGTTTGTAGATTATTTTTGTTAATTCACTTCAAATAAAGTCCAAATATAAATCTACATAAAATCTACAAATAGTCCAAAATAAATCTACATAGTCAACATATTCAATTAAAAATGTATAATCTCTAAATTCAAAATATCTTGGATAAATTTTTTTTGCTTTAACATTCAACGAATTGAAATTTGTCTGTACTTAGATATCCAAGCAACTTGATACTGTAATCTCTTAATTTTCAACACTTATTCATTCTAAAATATACACAAACTATGCCAAGTGTTTATACTTACCTGGAAACTAATACAAAATATAATGCCATAATTGAAAAATAGCCTTAAGTAAATACTACATGCTATTGAAAGTATAAATTAAAAATTTAAACAATAAAGAAATGAGGCCAGGTGCGGTGGCTCATGCCTATAATCCCAGCACTTTGGGAGGCGGAGGCAGGCAGATCACTTGAGGTCAGCAGTTTGAGACCAGCCTGGCCAACATGGTGAAAACTGTCTCTACTAAAAACACAAAAATTAGCCGGAAATCACTTGAACCTGGCAGGCGAGGCTGCAGTGAGCCGAGATCGCATCACTGCCCTCCAGCCTGGGCGACAGAGTGAGACTCCGTCTCAAAAATAAATAAATAAAATAAAATAAAGAATGAATGAAAATTCCATGTAAAATACACAGTCCAGAAGAAACCTTATATATTTGTTCATCTACTTTTCACACATATACACAGAGGCCATGTGTCCAGAAAGATGTTTTCTATTTCACTTTTATTTGTTCCCTACATCATTCTCTCATTTAAAAAATGTTGCTTTGATATTTTTGAGAATGTATCAGACCCCAGACAATTCTACCACAGAAACTCTGGTGGCACTGAGAGTTTTGACTGTGTCTTAGATCTGCAGTAGAGGGGCCTGAGCAGCCAGAAGCTCCCAAATATGGAAGGGTCAAATATATTCTCATGCTTAAGTTATATTTTAAGAAAAGGCACATATAAACTGTTCATAAACCGGTTCTTATATTTGGCAAAATTAAGCTAACACTTTTATATACATTGAACATGCTAAATTCTGATTTTAACGGGAACCAATGACTATACTGTGGAATTCTTGGCTTTAGTAAAATGGGGAGGACAGTTTTTGTTGTTGTTGTTGTTGTTTGTTAAACAGATATTTGTTTAGGTGCTTAGAGCATTTTAGGAATCGTATACAAGAAACTTAACTGGACAACCTTGAGAGGTGAGCTGAAGGAGAAAACGTTCACTTTCCATCCCCCTAAATGTTTACTTTTCATTTTATACCCCTGTGTTCCATTTTGATTGAGTGTGTGTGTTTGTTTTTTGGCCAGCAGCATCACCTTCATAAAAAGGACCAATTAATTTGGTTAGGCTAAAAACCTTCTGGTTTGAGCCTTGCATTGCAAACACTACCCATGATAAAGCTTTATGTATATTGTCTCACATCTTCATTGTCAAGTAGATGTGACTAATACTGGACTCCCCAGGCTACCCTCCATTACCAAATGTGCCTAAACTTGGAGGCTGCTTCAGGCCGCTCTCTCTTTGTGCCTCATTTCCTGAGTCCTCTTTTTTTTTTCTCTGTGTGCACTCACTCCACTGGTGATCTCACCCTGCCCTCTGACTCTTAGGAGATTGTCCAAATTTCCTAGACCCCCTCCGCACTCTAGACACACACATGCATTGCACCTACCTCTTCAAAAGCTCCACTTGGATATCAGGTAGACACCTAAAATTAAACTTGTGCGAAACTGAACTCATCTTCCCCCTAAAACTTGCTCTACCATAGCCTTCCAAATCTCAGTTGATGGTATATCCAGGCTTCTAGTTGTGCCAGTCTATAACCTGAGTAAAAGAACGACTGGAAAGTAGAGTGTGACCCATAATACCAGCTGCCTAAAAATGAAGATAGATTTGGATATTAGGATTGAATATATCATAAAATCATTAAAATGATGTCTGAAATGTTTAAAGTTAACTCATTTTAAATCTAGGATTTAGATTTTGACATTTTCATTTCTTTTGAATATGTCACCTTTTTACAAGCTAAAAAACAGAATCAAAATAAAGCAATCTGGTCCTCCAGGGATCCAAGGATCCAGGCCGAGTCTTTCAATCATTATCAGAATGACATCATAAAACAAGGTGCTAGCAATAATGCTAGCTGAGTTATAAACTCAGAATAATAACCACTTATGTACATTTTTCATTAGGAAACAACCAAAAGTCCAGTCCTTAAATGCATGATCTACAGAACACCTTGATTTACAAGGACAAAATGATGCAAATTATATGTTGTCCAACCTATTGGTAGACCAGATCCAGAGCTGACCACGAACTGGTAAACAGAGAAAGTGTTTACATTTTAAAAACTTGCTCTGTGGGATAAAAAAATTCCTGGTTGCTATCAATAAGAAAGTAAGTAAAAAATATTACAGATGAATCAGAATGAGGCAGGAGAATAGGGTCTGGAGGCAGGGAACCTAAGGACTTCCTATAACTAAATCAAATGGAAACACTTCACCTATGACAGGAAATATCCTCCATTTACATAGCGTGTATACTAAGTAGCCAATGGAAACCTCTAGAGGGTATTTAAACCCCCCAAAATTCTGTAATGGGGCTCTTGAGCCCCTATGCTTGGGCCACTCCCACATTGTGGAGTGTACTTTCATTTTCTTTCGTTTTTTTTTTTTTTTTTTTTTTTGAGGTGGAGTCTCGCTGCGTCTCCCAGGCTGGAGTGCAGTGGAGCCATCTCGTCTCACTGCAACCTCCACCTCCAGGGTTCAAGCGATTCTCCTGTCTCAGCCTCCCGAGTAGCTAGGACTACAGGCGCCTGCCACATGCCTGGATATTTTTTTTATTATTATTTTTAGTAGAGATGGGGTTTCACCATGTTGGCCAGTCTGGTCTCAAACTCCTGGCCCCAAGTCATCTGTCTGCCTTGGCCTCCCAAAGTGCTGGGATTACAGGCATGTGTACTTTCATTTTCAAGGAATCTCTACTTTTGTTGCTTCATTCTTTCCTTGCTTTGTTTGTGCATTTTGTCCAATTCTTTGTTCAAGACGCCAAGAACCTGGACACCTTCCACTGGTAACAAACCCACACTGATACTTGATTTTGCCAACGTCTTCCACTAAAACATGAAGGTAGAGATAAATATAGGGGATAAGTGAAAAATTCTCCCTGGGGCCTGAAAGCTTGAAGGGATGAGTAACTCCTCCCTTCGCAGACCCAGTCCCAAGGTGCAAGGCTACTTGCGTCAACAGGGTGCGTCAGCAAGATAGCAGAAGCGGGAAGAGAGCTGGCGGGAAGACACCTACCCTGGCCGGAAGACAGCTACCCTGGCTGGAAAACACGTACCCCTGAAGATCTGAAGATCGAGAAAGAGGCCGTGCGGGTACTATGTAGCAGTCAGGTCAGACTGGGACACTTCCTGTTTACAGAGGACTATAAAACCCCTGTCCCGTACTCACTTGGGGCTGATGCCATTTTAGGCCTCAGCCCGCCTGCACCCAGGCGCTCATTAAAACAGCATGTTGCTCCACACCACCTCGTGTTGTCTGTTGGCGCGCTCTCAGGGTTCGAACTTACACAAGAACCCTTCAATAAGATACTTTGATATTTCAAAAATCAGTTACCTCTTAATAAGAAATTAGACATACTGCATTCTTCCATTTGGGACAAAAACAAATTGACAGTGCAGACTAAAAGAAATGCTTAACTCTAAAGAGGGTGGTGACAGCCACACTTTCGACACAGAATAACTTCTCATTTTCATAGTTAGTATTTCTATTCTTCCATCATGCATATTACTATTGAAAAACTTGGCAGGAGCTTTTGCCAGGGTCAAGAGATGGGAAACAGACCATGTCCTAATTAGCTAATTGTAAGCTCAGTTAATATCTTTGGGATGGGCCCGTAAAATCTGGTTATTGTTTTGTTAAACATATGCAAACTACAGGATTCCTTAGCCCTTTAGCTATAGTTTTCTGCTCAATATCTTAAAGCTGGGGCAGTCCCACTGAGACTCTTTTCCTCAGGGCTGAGGTGGGTGCTAGTCATCAAAATCTGGAAAGTTATTGTAGGAGTTAAAATCTCAATGGGAACACCAGAATGCCTAGGAGCAGGACTGGAACGACACTTGCCCCACCCTTGCTGATGTAGTGGACCAGCAAGAAGGAGCCTATGATAATGAGAAAGGCATTAATCAAAAACAGCACAGTGCCAAGTGCAGTGCCTTATAAGAGGTCATGGGAGGGCTTTTCTCAAACTCAAGGTCTATGTAGCTATTGTCTGTGCTGGGGAGCCTTGACTATTTCACTTTACTACTGGGGGTTCCAGCAGCCAGGCTGTTATAATAACAGCATTATAACACACTGACAGCTATAGTCAAGAGCCAGATCCCAGCTTATCTTGCCACCAAGGTTTCCTGCTTTCTAATTTTTCCAAAGTCACACAGAGATTAAGTGGAAGAGTGATGACTCAAATCCAGGTTCACCTCACACCATAGTATTGCCTGTCCCCTGCCCCTGTGGAGCATTGCTCCAGGTTTCCTGTGCACTGAGTGCTCACAGACAGTTGGTCTGTCAGACCACATCGTCTGGCCTACCTAACAGCCGGCCATCCAGCAAGGGCTGTTGTTCTTGTTTTTAATAATCCCCTTAGAAAACATTTTAGTGACTCTACACCAATTCTCTGATACTTAACCTTAATTCTTACTTATAGCCCTTGCACGTAGTGAAGAGTGGTGATCTGATTAATTCATTCATTCTGAGGACTAAGCTCTGATTTTTCTTATCTTGCCCAAATTCCTACCTAAGGGGTCTGGGGAGTCATACCTTACAAACCATAAATTCTCATCAGATGGGTTTTATTTAACCCTATGTATCCTGACTTACTTTCTGATCTGACTCTGGCATAGCATTACGTGACAAAGAAGAACATCAAATTATTCTACCCCAAAACATGTTTCTTTGCCATATTTTGAAATGGCCCTACAAAGTTATCCTTTGTGGGAAAAAAATTTGCATCTGTAAAGAATCTCTATTGACAGCACTAGATATTTTTCTTCTAGGCCCTCCCAATTCTGAAGAGATTAACTGAGAGTCTAGCATTTTTTAAAGTTCAGAATAGGAAACATTTGTCATCTATTGTCTCTAAGGGCAGCCACTATGAGACTTCAAAAGAACTTTGGTCTCCACAATCTTTTGTCTTAACCTGAACATTTCCTTTCTATGATCCCAGGTCTTTAGACAAACTCAACCAATTATCAACCAGAAAATGTTTAAATTACCTAAACACCCTCCCTTCCCCCACCAGCTTGAATTGTCCCACCTTTCTGGACCAAACCAATGTATTTCTTAAATGTACTTGATTGATGGCTCATGCCTCCCTAAAATGTATAAAACCAAGCTGCAACCAACCGCCTTGGGCACATGTTCTCAGGACCTCCTGAAGGCTGTGTCATGGGCCATGGTCACTCATATTTGGCTCAGAATAAATCTCTTCAAATATTTTACAGAGTTTCACTGCTTTCATAAACAATTGAACAAATATTTCTTGAGTTCCTACTATGGACCAGGCAAAAGGCTAGGAGAAAATCTAGAGCCAAACAAACAAATCCCATAGTACTTGTCTGCATGAAACTGATGATCTAGTAGTGTAAATAGAAATGGGAGATTGGAAATATTAAAGAGTAATAGCAAAACTGCAATTACTTTTGCACCAACCTAATAGATGTTAAAGAAAAGTAAAATTACATCTGTGATATAAATGATATAAAGAAGACAGTGCTGTTATGAGAATTAAACTGGAAAAGAGAGTTTAAGAAAGCGTCCCTGTGGAATTGAAGAAAGAACTGCAATCTGAAGAAAAAAATGAGTAAAGTCGGTGAGGGGGCAGCTTTCCAGGCAAGTGTCATAACCTGTGAAAGACTCTTGCGATGCGAGGAGCATCTCCCATTTCAGGAAAGGAAAAAAGGACCTGAAGCACGGAAAGTGTGCTTCAAGAAGAGGCTTGGGGAGAAAGGAATTCAGATTATGTAGGGGCTTATGGACAAAGTTAAATATTTTAGTCTTTCCCAAGAGTTATGAAAAGTAATTGAGAGAACAATCACAGGATTAGATTTGCACTGGGAAAAGGTCACTGGCTACTGCGACTGGAATGGATGGGCTCAAGAGAAATGTGTGCACATGTGCAGCACGTGACATGGATAAAAATGTTCACAGCAGTATGCTCCTCTTAATAGCCCTAAACTAGAACCAGACCAAAGGATTATCAAGAGTAGAGTGAATAAATACATTGTGCTGTAAAAGTATTACCATATAGTATGAGAATGAACAAACAACTACACACTGCAACATTAATGAACTTCATGCACATAACATTAAGTAAAAGAATACAGACAGAAAGATGTAAACAATATGATCCTATCTGTATAAAGTTTAAAGCAGGCAAAACTAATGTGGTGTTAGAAGACAGGATAGTGATGGCACTAGGAGTGGGAAGGGCTGGTAATTAAAAGGAAAGCAGCATAGGGTGGGCCTCTGCAGTGCTGGCAAATGCTCTATTTCTTAACCTCGGTGGTGGTTAAACAGGATTTGTGATCATGCATTGAGCTGGATGTTTATGTTTCATGAAGTTTTCATATATGTGTAATATAAAATTTTAAAATATTTAAGAAATTTTAAAGAATAAATTGCCAAGCATGGTGGATCACGCCTGTAATCCCAGCACTTTGGGAGGCTGAGGTGGGCGGATCATGAGGTCTGGAGATCTAGGCAATCCTGGCTAACATGGGGAAACCCTATCTCTACTAAAAATACAAAAAATTAGCCAGGTGTGGTGGCACGAGCCTGTAGTCCCAGCTATTCAGGAGGCTGAGGCAAGAGAATCGCTTGAACCCGAGAGGTGGAGGTTGCAGTGAGCTGAGATCACGCCACTGCACTCCAGCCTGGGCGACAGAGCGAGACTCCATCTCAAAAAAAAAAAAGGAATAAATTGGTAGAGTTAATGAATGGATGTAGAGAGATTAGTTAGAAAGCAATGGCAGTAGTCCAGGTCAGAGAAAACAGTTATTCTTGAACCTTGCTAATAATGGTGAAGATGGAGAGAAGAGGACTTATTCAAGGGCTGTTATTTAGGGGTCACAATGAATAGGATTTGATGGTGAATTGGCTGTGGAGTATGAAGAGCAAGAAGATGTCATGGATGAGTTCTAGGGGTGACTGAATTAGGTAGGCAAATAGGCAATGCTATGTTTATGAAAAGGGACAAAGTATAGAATGAATGAGGATAAGGGTCAGTTTTTACGTTTGGTGGCAGAAATGTAAAGGGTCAGCCAATGATCAGCTGTGAGAAAAGAAGGGAGGGGAGGACTGGGCTTGTTCAGAGAGCAGGAAAAGTTTGAGACCAGTTGTACAGAGTGGAACAGTGAGAGAACTAAAGAAATACAGGAGGATTGCTGAATGGTGCTGACAAATCTTTTGAAGTTGATCATCATGAATTTATAGTGAATATTTTACCTCGAAGAGTGACTTGCACCAGCCGCACTCAGCTGCTCTTTTCCACATATGAAGAGAACCAGTGATTAGGATCACACATGATTGGAATTTTGCCAGATGGGTATGATCAGTATAGTTTTTGACTTATCATATTAAGTCAAAATATCAATAAAGATTGTGATAAAATCCAATTTTTCATCCCATTATAAGGACAGAGAATTTTCAATATTCACCTGCCCAGAGTTTCCTGAGAACGTGGAAATTCATCTGAGAAGATGAGAGAGAGATGAGGGAAGCCAGCGTGACATTTGAACCCTTGGTCATAGGTCATAGGTCTCCAGAATTACTCCTCTCCTCTCTAAGTATAATTTCTGTTGCCGCTGCAGTCATATATTACCATCTCTCTTTCATTTCCTTACCTTTCTATTTATTATTCTTTTTTTCCAAGTCCCTTGCTCTCTTATGTCCTTTTCCTTTGTGGGGATTGTATGAAATATATAAGCATGATGTGGACACATTAAAATTGTGTAGGAACACCAGCAAATTTGGGACTGGAGAAACTGAATTGAGAAGAACTTAGTGTTTCAGCTTTTGTTTCAGCTTTTTGGACACATTATTTTACATACAATCCAGGCTTTAGTAACCAGTAGGATCTGTTGCAAAGAGAGAAAGTCCATACAATTTCAGCAACATGCCTTCTGACGTTTGGAACCTTAGCCCAATTGCAAAGAAAGCAATTTTATTATTGGCATGTGCCTATTTCCTTTTCCCTTTTTTCTGTTAATACTTTATTTATGGATTCATTCAGTCATTCTGTTACTTATTCCACAAACATATATTAAGTAACTACTATGCATCAGACACTGAGCACTAGTTCAGTATCCTCTATCAGCTCACACTTGGGGTCTTTTAACTCAAAAGGACTACCTCTCCCACAAAATTATACGTCCTTCTCTAATGATATAACCACCCAAGGAGCTCACCTTGCCCACTGCCTAGACAGAGCCAATTCATCAAGACAGGGAAATTGCAATAGAGAAAGAGTAATTCATGCAGAGCCAGCTGTGTGGGAGACTGGAGTTTTATTATTACTCACATCAGTCTCCCAGAGCATTCAGGGAGCAGAGTTTTTAAGGATAACTTGGTGGGTGGGGGGAAGCCAGTGAGCCAGAAGTGCTGATTGGTCAGGGATAAAATCATAGAGTCGAAGCTATCTTCTTGTGCTGAGTCAGTTCCTGGGTGGGGGCCACGAGATCAGATGAGCTAGTTTATTGATCTGGGTGATGCCAGCTGATCCATCAAGTGCAGGGTCTGCAAAATATCTCAAGCACTGATCTCAGGAGCAGTTTAGGGAGGGTAGGAATCTTGTAGCCTCCAGCTGCATGACTCGTAAACCATAATTTCTAATCCTGTGGCTAATGTTCATCCTACAAAGACAATCTAGTCCCCAGGTAAGAAGGAGGTCTGCTTTGGGAAAGGGCTGTTACTGTCTTTGTGTAAAGTGTAAACTATAAACTAAGTTTATCCCAAAGTTATTTCAGCCTACACCCAGGAATGAACAAGGACAGCTTGGAGGTTAGAAGCAAGATGGAGTCAGCTAAGTTAGATCTCTTTCACTGTCTCTGTCATAATTTTGCAAAGGTGGTTTCAATCCCTCCCTTTAGGTTTTATAACACCTTAATCTTAAGGTGTAGATTATGAAGATAGGAAAAGGCTGTGGATCGCTCTGGCTTCTTCCTGCTGACAGGAGACGTAGTGGGAATGGGAGTGAACCCCAAGGTGAGAAGAGTGGAACTGCTTTGCAACCGTCTGAGTGTACTCATGCAGGCCTGGTTGAGCTTCCAAGGCTTGCATGGCAGAAACATTAGTACTCTTATCTACAGTTTTACTACAGTGTTTAAGTGAACAGCCTACTGTAAGGTAAATAACGAGTCCTAGGATGAGTAGTACAATTTCCAATTTTAAAAGCAAAATTTGAAAGCATTAGTTTGGGGACTTCTAATCCACAAAGAATTTAGAATCTAGCTTAAACTGCAGAAAAACACCTCAAAAACAGCTAACAACAGTGTACTATAGTTTTTCTTTTGAAGCATAATTTTTGTCTCTCTAGTCTCCATTTTTATTAAAAACAAATCATGGTAGAACTAATTTGTTTACAAAATAAACTTTAGTCTTCCTGTACTTGGCCTGATTATTTGCATGAAGTGCAGCAAGAGTAATTATTTTTCACTTAGACTAACAAAGCCTAAAAATAAAGCCTTCAAAAATTTGGCTTAGATAGGACTCTGTTCCATGAGGAATCTCAGGTAAGATTTTTTTTTTGAGATGAAGTCTCGTTCTTGTCACCCAGGCTGGAGTGCAATGGCATAATCTTGGCTCACTGTAAATTCCGCCTCCCGGGTTCAAGCGATTCTCCCGCCTCACAACATGCAATGAAGTAAGTGCCATTATTATCTCCATTTTAAAAATGAGAAACCTGAGGCATGAAGAGGTTATATAACATTCTCAGCAGGGAGATAACAGAGGCAGGACCCCACCAAGCAGTCTTTCTCCAAAGCTAGTGTACCTAATCATCACTCAAGCCGATACCTAAGGCTGGTGGTGAGAAGAGGTGCTGTATTTCTAACAGGCTCTATTATTGGTGAAAATTTGCTTTCTGCTGTGAATTGACCTTTTCATTGTTGTGATCAGGTCTTGTGGCCATTAGGGTAAGGTTGCTCTGTTGGCATTGAGTTTTTTTTATACAAACACAAAAAGAAAGTAAAAAGACTCTAATTTGAGGAAAGACCTCTTTATGGTCATTGGCTTGATAATAGTAAGAGTATAGGATCTATGAATTCCTGGACCTGTCCACCTGACTTGAGGGATGTTGAGAGCTACCCAAAGAAGCAGAAAGAGGAAGCATATACAGTTTGGGGACTCAAAGAGAGAGGAAAACATGGAGCTAGATAGTCCACTTATACAGTTATTGTAATATCTAATTTCTCTTGAATCAAGGAATTAGAAGAAATGTTTGTAAAACTTTTATTATCACCATCCTGTTGGGAAGATTTAAACCAGTGAGTTAATTCTTAATTTATTCTGGAGAGGAGGAAAGAAAGTAGATGAAATAAATATTATGAAATTCCCAAGATGCCTAATTTTTCTGTTCAGCAGAAAAGAAAAAACTGCACATTATAATTTTACCTAATAATGTGGGTTTAATACACAAGAATATGAAGGAGTGAGTGCACTTTTTAATATTCTTCTCCTACAGTAATTTTATTCATTCTCAGAAATTAACCTTTATTTTTTCATTCACATTTTTATTTTTTGCTCCATTTGTATTCATTTGTTCACTCATGCATTTAGGCACCTATTGAATAAATACTTTTCAAGTGTTCCCTATCTGCCATGTATTGTTCTAGGTGCCATGAATACTAACTAAATAAGACAAGCAAGATTCCTACCCCACAGAGCTTATAGTCTAAGAAGGGTGGAGGTTATATGAAGTTAGATTCAATTGTCATATAAATAAATAAGATAAATGGAGATAATAATAAGTTACATGAACAATAAAACTGGGTAATGTGTTGAAGAAGGACTGGTTGGGGGAGTATTTTAGATTGAATAGTCTGAGATTATGTGACAAATAAATAGTGATTGGTTGAATGAATGAATGAGTGGTTAGGGAAGATACATGATAAAAGGTAGCATATGATAAATGTAATGGTAAGATTTGAAATAAAGTCCTCTATAGTCATAATAAAGGAAAATATACAACTGAAAAAAAATTTTAAATGTCCTTGAAGCTAGATAGGGTTTTGATAGATGAAGATGGTAGGGTAAGGGCATTGTTGGCTGAGAAAATAAAATGAGTAAGAGGAAAAGCAAAAGGGAACACCCACTGTGTCCAGTCAAGGGAATGAAGAACAGAGGAATGGAGGAAGGATAAGGGGAAACAGCTATTTGGAAGCAGAGAAAACAAATTGAGGCCAGATCATGGTGGGCCTTAAATACCATGAAACAAGTTTTAATTAAAAAAATTTTTTTTCAGGCTAAGGCTTGAAAAGACATTTGTCTAAAGATGATATACAAATGACCAACAACATATGAAAGGATGCTCAATATCACTAATCATGAGAGAAATGCAAATCAAAACTACAGTGAGATATCACATCATACTCATTAGATTGACTCCTATACAGAAAGTAGAAAATAACAAGTGCTGGTAAGGATGTGGAGAAATTGGAGCCCTTGTGCACTGTTAGTAGGACTGTAAAATAGTGCAGCAGCTAGGAAAAACAGGATGGAGATTCCACACACACACAAATAAAAACTCAGCAATTCACTTCTAGGTATACATCCAAAAGAACTGAAAACATGGTCTCAAAGAGATAATTGTACAACCATATTCACACAGCACTATTCACAATAGCTAAGAGGCTGAAGCAACCCAAGTAAATGATTAGGCAAAATATGGTATATACATGTACAGGACTGTTATTCAGCTTTAAAAAGGAAGGAAGTTCTATCACATGCTACAACATGGGGGAATCTTGTGGACATTATGCTAAATGAAATAAGCCAGTCACAAAAAAGCAAATACTGTATAATTCCACTTATATAAAGTATCCAAAGTTGTCAAATTCATAGAAACAAAGTAGACTGGTGGTTAGTTGGAACTAGGGGTTGGAGAAAAAGGAGAGTTTAATGGACATAGAGTTTCAGATCTGCCAGATAAAGTTCTGAACATCTGCTTCATAACAATATGAATATAGTTAACATTACTGAACTGTACACATAAAAATGTTAAAGATGGTAAATTTTATGTTATGTGTTTTTTACCAAAATAAAAAAGAATTCAGTAACTTAAGTCCTCAAAATATTTATGCTGCTTTGTAATAAACTTCTAAGGGGTTGTGTGTGTGTATGTGTATGTGCATGTGCATGTGTGTATGTGTGTTAGGTTGTAGTAAAATATATGTATAGAAGGTCCCTGCCTTATGAGAGTTTGACCTACGATTTTTCAACTTTGCCATTGTGTGGAAGTGATATGCGTCCAGTAGAAACTGTACTTCCAGTTTCCAATTTTGAACTTTGATCTTTTCCTGGGCTAGAGATATGCAGTATGATACTCTCTTGCACTGCTAGGCAGCATCAGTGAGCCTCAGTTCCCAGTCAGCCACTGATCAGAAGGGTAAACAACTAATACTCTACAGTGCACTATGATGCTAGATGATTTTGCCCACCTGTAGGCTAATGTAATGCAACCGAGCACATTTAAGGTAGGCAAGACTAAACTATGATGTTTGTCATGTTAGGTATATTAAATGTACTTTTGATTCATGATATTTTCAATTTACTATGTGTTTATCAAAATGTAACCCCCTCTTAAGTCAAGGAGCATCTGTAGCTGCTTGGATCTACATTAACCTCATTTATCTATACCCTACCTATGTGAGTCTTGGAAACTTGTCTCATATAAACAATGAGCTAGCCTAAAAAAGGGGACTTTGACAATTGCTTCATCGGTCTTTGTCACTCTGGAAATATCAGCATCTGCATGTTGAAAAAGGTCTCATTATATTAGCTTTCCATAAGCTGTCACCTGATTATAAGACCTCTTTTGCACCTTCCCAGGTGAGTCATCAGAAAATTCTTTAGTTGTATACATTTGTAGGTCCAATGCATTTTAATTAAATTTAATATATTTAATATATACAAATTAAATATACTTCATATATAAGGTTACCCCTTATTTATATGGATTAAACTGACTAAAATTAAATGATATAGCCAAGTTAATATTATTTCATGTTTATCAGTATTTCATTGCTTCATTGCTACATAATCTGTTTTTAGGTATAATATTAAATCACATAAAAACTCATAAGTCAATACTTAATCTTTTTGTTTCTATATTGGGTCACAAGTACTGAGACAAATTATGTAACTTTAAATATTATTAACTTTGGAATTCTTGTTTATTACACAACTATAATTGTTTATTTTTCTCTTGCTTTTTAGAACTTTCCTGCTATGTTTATCTGCGTTTTGTGGTAACATACGAGACTTACCTTTGAATGTATAAAACTGGCTCGTTTTACATGATCTGAACTTGAGAAGCAGTTTCTTAGGTTTCAAGACAACATGCTAAATACATAGGACCATCTACTGGCAGAGGATGATATAGTCCTATGGACTGGTTTTATTGGAACTTGTAATAGCCCAAGTTAAAGATCATGAAGATTGTGAAGCCCAAAAGTGTATTATTGAGGGAATCCTGCTGACAGAATATGCTTATCACTTAAATTGCAACAGAGTGGTCTTAGATAGAAAATACAAGAGCTGAGAAGATACTACAAAACAAGTAAGTCATTTATATGGAGTCACAACATCTAACTGGCATACATTTGTTTAACATTGATATAGTAAAATATTTCATGAGGGCTCTGACAAGGACTGTCTTGTTAATCTCTGAATCCCTAGCATAGCAACTGGTACATGGAAGTGTCAACAAGTATTTACTGAATCAGTGAATGAATAATGACAACCAGGGCCTCAAAACTTTTGAAAATTTGCCTTATATTCTCCCTCTCCCATAGGACCACACCCATAATTTAAAATAAAAAAAAATACAAATATAAAGTGTAACATAAGTTCCCTTTTTAGATGAAAAGTGCATCTATCTGTTTGGTTAACCAGAAACCTTGAGTCAGTAAAAATTATACTTAATATTTACGTTAAAAATAGTAATAATGAAAAATGACCTAAACTAATTAAAAGAAGGTTATGTGGACTTGCATAGGCTTTATAATCAAATATTGCTCATGTCAAATTTCAGCTCTATAGTTTGGGTATTGTATGAGGTTGGATTAATTACTTAACCTTTCTCTCCTCATTTTCCTCTTTTATTAAATTAGCATTTTGTCTATACCCTACAAAGATTTGGTGAAGTCCGTAAATGCAATGATTTGTGCCTACTTGGTAAATACTAATAATAAATACAGCTGTTGACTTTTTGTCTGACTGAGGGCATTCATTTTCCTAATTCTCAGTGGTCACAAGCATCTTCAGACAGGGACCAAATTTTATTTAGTAATAGAACTTAGCACAGTGCCTGGCATAGGTAGATACTTATTAAATGTGTTGTATTAATAAAGAAAATTAATATTTAAATAACTATTTGGTGACTATTGTCTATAGTTCCACACACGGTTATATACAATACAATGTCTAAGTAAGGCGTATATAGACATATATCCAACATGGCCATTTGCAGTATAGAAACAGGGTATTTTGTAAAAATGGAATAATTTGTAATTCCTTTGATTAATCTAGTCTTTTTCTTAATGGTTAAGGAATTCATAAGGAATGATGAGTTCAAGTAAATACACATCAGATGGAAATTATATTATAATGTACTCACACACAGCCACAATCTCATTTAGCTACATAATGATTTTTACCTTTAAGGACATTTTCTCATTCATTTTCATTAATACAATTCTGGCTTATAAATAGACCATTGGTTTTGAAAATTTCACAATATGAAATGTAAACCAGCCCTGAACTTGGTAGTCAGGAAAAGCATCAACAATGAAGAAGAAATTGGTTTTTAAAAAAATATTTTATACATCCACCCGAAGGCGCTCATGTGGCAAACATTAGAAGTACAACCCCAAAACATATTCAACATATCTAAATGTATATAATCAGAACTGTACATAGCCTAGGCTATGTGAAAGTACTTTTCACTTCTAAATGAGGACAATTTTGCCCATAAAGTAATTATATCAAAGTCATCTTTTTAAATCAATGATTTAATAACCTTTACCATCATTTTATGCATATATTAGAAGTGTGTAACATTCTCTGGACTTGGGTTTCAATGTGTAACAGATTTTCCTAGACTTATTGAATCAAAAAGCTATTCCAAACATATTAGAATAGGATGAATCTATTGCCAAATATGAAACTATACTTGGAACCAATGTTTCAAATAAAAACTAGGATATTCATTTATGCCTTTACTGACAGACCAAAACTTGAGACAAAAACCAAATTTCTATCAAGAGAAAACCATTCCCACTGTAAACAAATGTAAATTTGAGTTGAGTTTTAAGGTATATCATTCTTCTTGAGATTATTTCAGAGGGATTATTACACATTATCCTGCTTACAAGAACACAAACTGTTTTAGACTCATGCTTGGCATAACATTACATGCTGTAGAAATATAATGCAACGTTTTCATAGAATCCAACTTATTTTTCAAGTTTAAGAGTTAACCTAAAGAATGCACATTTTAAACTCAAGCTCCATAAACTTATAGCTTTTTGTTTGACCAAAAATATGTCAAACGTTTGGGCAAATAGATATAACATGGTAAAAGTAGTTTGAAACTTGAAATATTCTTTCTTTTTTCCTTTCCTCATCTATCCCTTGCTGTATTCAAAAATGGCTAGTTTCTCAGTCTTTTTCATGTTTTCCGTAAAATATAAGAGTAGTAAAATATGGTATACCCATTGGACCATTTGGAAACAATTGAATGGTACATAAATACAAGTTCAAATCAGAGATGTTTTCCCTTCCAAGTTAAGGATATTGATCCTGAAAAATAAATTCAGAAAACAAATAGGCACAAAAAGCTCATGGAAAACATGTGCATATTAGAACTTTAACATTTAAATTACAGTGTACATAGTTTTTAATACAGAATTTTAGGCATCTTTGAATCCTGTGCATCATAAATAATGAGTCTTTTTTGCTTTAGCTCATGGGTAAAATATATTAAATACTGACTAATTACAAATCTAATATTTGTTTTGGCATTCTTTTCAATGTTTCAAAACAAAATTATCAGGTTGTTTAAAAATTATGTTTTACTTTTATATTATGAAAATTAAGGCATGAAAATTATACACATCTTTCACATGAGGATTTTTAATTTTCTTCTTGTACCTTTAAAAGTTAACTTAAAACACTTGCCTCAGACTTTTGCCCTTGTAGCAGTATAAACTGGATAATCACTTATGTAGAAAAGATTAATGAATAATTTTTAGCAAGTTTAAGTTTTGGTTCCACGCTTCTTAAAAAAAAAATCTTTAATTCCTGCCTCACTTTTCTAACAGGAAATATTAGTAACTGATGAATAAGTAGGTGATAATACTAACGAAAACCTTGGACAAATGTACTGATTATAATTTTATATTGCATTCCTTCATGTAAGTTGGTTACATTTATTGAAAATTAAAAATACACTAGCTATCATGGCAGAATTGAAAATGTAGAAATGTTATGATGTTCTATAACGATCATTATGAATGACTTCCAGGTACTCTATCACCTGAAAAGTCTAAGAATCACAGACTTAACATCTATTATGGCTGTGTCTCAACAGGCAAATAAAATCCTAGGCCACTAACTACTGATCATTCCAATATTCTCCTGGTATATCAATGTGGTATCATAGGCAGCAAGAGATAAAGTTTCAGTCTTGGCTTTCCAGCTCCAGTGCACACAAATAGAATAAAATCTATTTCATATGACTAGTCCATATAGATTATTTCTCATTATGTTCAATAAATATTAAATTTACCAAAACCATAATTATTTGCCCTTCTCATTGCTAATGCCTTAGAGGTACATTAATATTGAGTAAGACTGCATAGTTGCTGAATGATTTACTAACTTTCTCATTTCATTTTAAACCGCAGAACAATGATCTTTGCACATTGTACTTAATTTTCATTTCTTGTAAACAATAACCAAATAACAATAAGACTAACATTATGAAATTTATTTTATTTTCTACACTTCGTCTAACTTTTATTGCTATTATAGCCCAGTTTGATTTAAAGGATAATAACAAAACAGCACTAAACCAGAGAGTCAGGAGAACTTCATTTGATTTCTCGATCTTTCCTTAAGTAAAGTGCATGATTAGGGCAAGTCTGAGTGTCAATTTTCTCAAAAGCAAAGTAGGAAAAATAGTATTTGTTTCAAAACATTGTCATCAACATTAAGGTGAAATGATGTAAATGGGGATTGTAAATTATAAAGTACTATTCCAATGTATGTTATTACTATGATTCTCAGAATCCTTAAGTTCTTTTATACCACTGCAGTTCTTAAAATGTAGACTCATCCTTGGGCAAAAAAACAAGCTGTGTATTTCTGAACAGAAGTTGCAATAGGTAATTCTGCTAAGGAAATTATCAGGTTGAGACATTGTTTGGATACTCCTTTTCTGTATTGGCAATTCTCTTTTTAAAATGAAAGGATTTATTAAAAATATTTAAGATTTGTACTAAAATTAATTTGTTATATGCCCTCATTAAGATGCTTAAAGTCCAAAATTTAAAAATATGGCATTTTATACATTTTAGCCGTGCTTTTTTCTTTCAACAAATGCCATTAAAACAATTTTTATATTGAAATTATTTATAAAACTGTCAGCTATTTTGTACAGGTTTAGTTGGCCACTAGCAATAATCAATTTGAATTCTAGCTATTAAACCTAATATCAACCATAAATGGACTAAATGTCACTCAAAGTTTGAATTTTATGCACTTGGTATCAACCCAAATGCTGCTCAGTTTAACTTGTTTCATTTCCAGAATATCGCCCATGTTTGTTAAGAACTTCAGACACACCACATATACATAGTAAATCTGGTATTTATCATGAATTCACCTAGAAAATCCTGTTTTACAAGTGCATTAGGCCTTCACTAGGAATTAGTATAAGTCATAATGACTGACCTTACATAATGCATTTGTTTGTTTTCTTCTGAAAAGTCAGATCATATACTTCCTTAATGCTAAAATCTTATAAAACATGTCTTGCTGCCTTTTTTTCTCTGTGCTTAGCTTAACATACTTCATGCAGTATAACAGAATGTCTTTGAGCCTTTATCTAATAATTAACTTTTAAAATATGTCAAAACAAATTAAGATGTCTCATCTTCATTTTTAATTGTTTTCAGCACTGAGTCTTCTCCCAAAATTTTACATAGTTCATTGAGTCTCTGCTGCATTTTGGGAATTCCAGCTAGCTGAGATTCTAGCTTTTGTTTTTCTTCACTCAATGTCAAACGGATAGCAGTATCCAATTGTTCAAAGCGCCAACCTCCTTCACCATCAAACTGTAATAAATGTGTGTGGTATTTCCTGCATAATTAAAATGAAATAATATTATTAGCCATAATGTTGAAAAATCATTTTAGTTGTAGGTTTATCATTCAAATTGATACCCAAAGGCAAATTTTAAGTAGGTGCTATTTTACATTTGAGTTTTAAGGACATATCAAAAAGTTAAATACTGTGATTTTTTTAAAACCCAAAAGTCATTAATCTGATCTTTAGGAAAATATTATTATTTTTTTCATATTCTGGATGTATATTAACTGTAAAGGAAGACATGCTGTTGCATGTATTTAATTTCTTCATAACTCAATTTGGCTCCTGAATAAATAGTAAGGCATTCTTAGGATGGGAGTAAGGAAAGGAAGCTGAAGAAAGAAAATCAACATTAAAAGGTCATAGAAAAACTAAGGAAAATAAAGGAAATACAATAGCAATTCATTAATACACCATCCTTTGGGAATGAGTTCTTCTACATAAGTAAAATTTTCTCAATAATAAATATAGTTTAAAAACATTTTAAAAAACAACTCTTTGATAGAAGAAATGTTTTAAAGATACTTCCACATTTTTATATGATTTAATCTCTTTCTTATGGCTCAGTTTCATAATTAGGAACTTCACAGAGGTACAGAGATTATTTTACTGATGAGATAGGAGATGATCCACCTTGTCCTAAAGGAGGCTGAGGTCACCATTCTGTCGGCTTTGTGGGGGATATTTGGTGAAAGAAAAGTTGGCAGAGCTGGTCCTGCATTTCTGAACCACCTGCATTTTTTCACTGCTGAACTGGCCTATATTCTTATGTGTCCTCAATTTTTCTGCCTTCCCCTATAGTTTTTCTCACTTCTTGCTTCCTTTTAAGATCTAGTCTGTCATTGTTAACTATAATCGGTGGGCTTTTTTCAAGCAGTTTCCTCCTGCTTTTTAAAAAATTGAGAGATAATTCACATACCATAAGTTCATCCTTTAAAGCGTAAAATTCGATGATTCTTAGCATACTCACAAGCTCATGCAACCATCACCAGTAATTTCAGAACATTCTCTTCAACCCCAAAAGAAACCCATTACCCATCAGCAGTCTTTCTCCATTTCCCTTTCCACCCAGCCCCTGACAACCACTAATCTCCCCTCTCTCTATAGATTTCTCTATTATAGACATTTCATATACATGGAATTATAGAATATGTGGCCTTTTGTGACTGACTTCTTTTACTTATACAAATGATTTCAATGCACAGAGGGTGGAGGAAGATGGTGGAATAGGACTCTACAGTGATCATCCGCTTGCAGGAAAACATCAAAATTACCTACACACAAAAATACCTCTACAGAAGCTAAGGAAACCAGGCAAGAGTTCACGGTATCTGGTTACAGAATATTAATAAGAAAATAGTCATTGGAGTGGGTAGGAAGTGCAGTTTTACATTCTCCAAGTCACCCATGTCCCAACCACAAAGTGCACAGCTCAGAGAGAAATACCATCTACTTGGGGAAAAGAGAGGGATGTAAGCATAAGAGTTTGCATTGGAACACACTACCAGGCCTGCCACAGTAAAACCCAGCACTAGACAGACTCCTACAGACCCTCACTTCTGCTGGTACCTGCAGACTGAGCCTCTGAACCTGCCTCAGTGCCAGACAGAAACCTGTTGTCCCTGCCAGACAAATTCAATTTCTGGTCTGCATCACCACGAACCAACAAACTATAGAAGCCATGGGCTCCAAATAGCCCACAGTGGCAGGCAGGACTCAGTGGCTGGGGGCTCAGATTTCAGCTCAGCACTGTGCCAGCCTTGGTGGTCAAGGGATTCCACCCTGACACTGCACCATCCACCATTGTCCTGGGCTTAGAGTGCTCTTGGTGTTGCAATAGCTGCAGCAATCACTATCTTAGAAACCACAACAGGTGACCTGCCTAGAATTTCTGGATAGGCTTACTGTCAAAGAACTTTTCTCAGACAAAGCTAGACTATGCAAACTGGAATAAATTTCTAGGTCTTTAATGTGTAGACATCAATTCATGACCACAAGGATCAAGAACAATCAGGGAAATGGGACTCACCAAATGGACAGAATAAAGTGCCAGTGACTGACTCTAAAAAGATGGAGATGTTTGACCTGCCTGACAAAAAAATTAAAATAGTTGTTTTTAAAGTAAGCTTAATGAATAATATGGTTTTTCTGCATCCCCACCCAAAATCTCATTTTGAATTGTAATCCCCATAAGCCCCATGTGTCAAGGAAGAGACAAGGTGTAGGCAGTTGGATCATGGGGGTGGTTTTCCCCATGCTGTTCTCATAATAATGAGTGAGTTTTCATGAGATCTGGTGGTTTTATAAGTGTTTGGTAGTTCCTCCTGTGTTCGTTCTCTTTCCTGCTGCCTTGTGAAGAAGGTGCCTTTCTTCCCGTTTGCCTTCCACCATGATTGTAAGTTTCCTGAGGCCTCCCCAGCCATGCTGAACTGTGAGTCAATTAAACCCTTTTTCCTTTATAAATTACCCGGTCTAGGGCGGTTCTTTATAGTGATATGAAAACAGACTAATACAGTAAATTGGTACTGGTAGATGGGGTGCTGCTATAAAGATACCCAGGCCTAGCATGGTGGCTCACGCCTGTAATCCCAGCACTTTGGGAGTCTGAGGCAGGTGGATCATGGGGTCAGGAGTTCAAGACCAGCCTGGCCAAGATGGTGAAACCCCATCTCCACAAAAATACAAAAATTAGCTGGGCGTGATGGCAGGTGCCTGTAATCCCAGCCACTCAGGAGGCTGAGGCAGGGAATTGCTTGAACCCAGGAGGCAGATGTTGCAGTGAGCCAAGATCACACCACTGCCTTCCAACCTGGGTGACAGAGTGAGATTCTGTCTCAAAAAAAAAAAAAAGATTCCCAAAAATGTGGAAGTGACTTTGGAACTGGGTAACAGGCAGAGATTGAAACAATTTTGAGGGCTCAGAAGATGGGAAGATGTGGGAAAGTTTGGAATTTCCTAGGGACTTATTGAATTGCTTTGACCAAAATGCTGATAGTAATATGAGCAGTGAAGGCCAGGCTGAAGTAGTCTCAGATGAAGATGAGAATCTTCTTGGGAACTAGAGCAAAGCTGACTCTTGCTATGTTTTAGCAGAGACTGGTGGCATTTTGCCCCTGCCCTAGAGATCTGTGGAACTTTGAACTTGAGAGAGATGATTTAGGCAGAAGAAATTCTAAGCAGCAAAGCATTTAAGATGTAATCTGGGTGCTCTTAAAAGTGTTCAGTTTTATGCTTCACAAAGAGATGATTTGGAATTGGAACTTATGTTTGAAAGGAAAGCAGAGCATAAAAGTTTAGAAAATTTACAGCCTGGCAATGCAATGGAAAAGAAAAACCCCTTTTCTTGGGAGAAATTCAAGCCAGCTGCAGAAATTTGCATAAGTAATGAGGAACCAAATGTTAATCACCAAGACAATGGGGAAAATGTCTCCAAGACATGTAAGTGGTCTTCATGGCAGCCCTGGAGGCATAGGAGGTAAAAATGGTTTCCTGGGCCAGGTCCAGGAACTTGCTGCTTTGTGCAGTCTCAGGACTTGGTGCCCTATGACCCAGCTGTGGCTAAAATGGGCCAAGGTACAGCTCAGGCCATTCCTTCTGAGGGTACAAGCCCCAATCCTTGGTGGTTGGACCTGTGGTGCACAGAAGTCAAGAAATGAGGTTTGGAAAGCTCTGCCTAGATTTCAGAGGATGTATGGAAACACCTGGATGTCCAGGCAGAAGTTTGCTGCAGGGTCAGAGCCCTTATGGAGAATCATTGCTAGGGTAGTGCAGAAGGAAAATGTGAGGTCAGAGCCCCCACTGGGGCATTGCCTAGTGGAGCTGTGAGAAGAGGGCCACCATCCCCCAGACCACAGAATGGTAGATCCACTAACAGCTTGCACCATGCACCTGGAAAAGCAGCAGACACTCAATGCCAGCCCATGAAAGCAGCCATACCCTGCAAAGCTACAGGGGTGAGCAGCCCAAGGCTATGGGAGCCCAACTCTTGCATCAGCAGCACCTGGATGTGAGATATGGAGTTAAAGATTATTTCAGAGCTTTAAGATTTGACTGATCCACTGGATTTAGGATTTGCACAGGGCCTATAGCCCCTTCTTTTTGGCCAATTTGGAATGGGTGCATTTGCCCATTTCATGTACCCCCGTTATATCTAGGAAGTAACTAACTTTGGACTTGGACTCTTGGGTTAATGCTGGAATGAGTTAAGACATTGAGGGGCTGTCGGAAGGGCATGATTATGTTTTGAAAGTGAGGACATAAGATTTGGGAGGGGCCAGGGCAAAATGATACAGTTTGGCTGTTTCCTTACCCAAAATCTCATCTTGAATTGTATTCCCCAAAATCTCCACGTGTCAAGGGAAAGACCAGGTGGAGGCAATTGGATCATGATGGGGTTTCCCCCATGTTGTTCTCATGATAGTGATTGAATTCTCATGAGATCTGATGGTATTACAAGTGTTTCGTAGTTCCTCCTGAGTTCATTATCCTTCCTGCCACCTTGTGAATAAGGTGCTTTGCTTCCCCCTCACCTTCTGCCACGATCATAAGTTTTCTGAGGCCTCCCCAGCCATCCTGAACTGTGAGTCAATTAAGCCTCTTTTCTTTATAAATTATCCAGTCTCAGGCAGTTCTTTATAGCAGTATGAAAACGAACTAATACAGCACACTTCAATAAAATACAGAGAAACAATTCAGAAATCTATTAGAGAAATGCAACAGATATGAAATAATGGGAAAAAAGCCAGAAATGCTGGAGCTGAAAAATACAATGAAAAAAATTAAAAATGCAATGGAGACATCAATAGCAGAATTTATCAAACAGAAGAAAAAAATATGTGAACTTGAAAACAGGTTACTTGCAAACTTATGTTATGATATGAAGAAAGAATGAAAAGGAATGAAGAAAGCTTATGGGACTTATGGAATAGCATCAAAAGAGGAAATGTCGCCTGGACATGGTGGCTCATGCCTGTAATCCCATCACATCGGGAGGCTGAGGTGGGTGGATAATGTGAGGTCAGGAGTTCAAGACCAGCCTGACCAACCTGGTGAAACCCCGTCTCTACTAAAAATACAAAATTAGCCCAGCGTGGTGGTGTATGCCTGTACTCTCAGCTATTTGGGATGCTGAGGCAGGAGAATTGCTTGAATCCAGGAAGCGGAGGTTGCAGTGAGCTAAGATCACACCATTGCACTCCAGCCTGGGTGACAAGAGTGAGACTCCAGCTCCAAAAAAAAAAAAAAAAAGCAAATATACGAGTTGTTGGTATTCAAGAAGGAGTTAAGAAAGATAAAGATTTATAAAGCTTATTTAAATAAATCATAGCAGAAACATTTCAAAATCTGGAGACAGATATAACTATCTAGGTACAGGAAGGTCAAAAGTCTTCAATCATACTCAATCCAAATAAGACTACCCGATGATGTATTACAATCAAACTGCCAAAAACCAAAGACAAAGAGAGAAACCTGAAAGCAAGAAAAAAAAATAACACATAAGGGAGTTCTAATATGACTGTTACCAGCTTTTTCAGCAGAAACTTCACAGGCCAGGAGAGAATGGAATTACATATTCAATGTGCTGAAGGGAAAAAACCTTTCAGCCAAGAATTCTGTTCTTAGCAAAATTGTCCTTTGGAAATGAAAGAGATAGACTTTCCCACACAAACTAAAGCTGAGGGGCTTTATCACCACCAGATATGTCTTATAAGGAGTACTAAAGGGAGTTCTTCACATTGAAAGAAATGATGCTAATGGGTAATAAGAAAACATTAGAAAGTATAAAACTCACCGGTAAAAGCAAGTAAACAGTCAAATTCAGAATACTCAAATAATATAAAGGGGGTATGTAAATCACTTATTTATTTATTTTTTATTATACTTTAAGTTCTAGGGTACATGTGCACAATGTGCAGGTTTGTTACATACGTATACGTGTGCCATGTTGGTGTGCTGCACCCATTAACTCATCATTTACATTAGGTATATCTCCTAATGCTATCTCTCCCTGCTGCCCCCACCCCACAACAGGCCCCGGTGTGTGATGTTCCCCTTCCTGTGTCCAAGTGTTCTCATTGTTCACTTCCCACCTATGAGTGAGAACATGTGGTGTTTGGTTTTTTGTCCTTGTGATAGTTTGCTGAGAATGATGGCTTCCAGCTTCATCCATGTCCCTACAAAGGACATGAACTCATCCTTTTTTATGGCTGCATAGTATTCCATGGTGTATATGTGCCACATTTTCTTAATCCAGTCTATCATTGATGGACATTTGGGTTGGTTCCAAGTCTTTGCTATTGGTAAATCACTTATTTCTTTAGTATGAAGACAAAAATACAAAACTATTAAAAATTATAACCATTAAAATAATTTGTTAAAGTATATACAATATAAAAAGATGTAAATTGTGACACTAAAAATTCAAAATGGGGAGATGAAGGGTCAAGGTTGTGGTTTTTTGCAATTTGTATATACTTTAACAACTAAAATAATTTGTTAACATATATACAATATAAAAAGATGTAAATTGTGATATTAAAAATTCAAAATGGGGAGATAAAGGGTAAAGATTTTGCCTTTTTTGCAATTAAATTAAAGTTGTTATGAACTTAAAATAACATGTTATAAGATGTTTTTATAAGCCTCATGGTAACCATGAAGCAAAAACATATAATAGTTACAAAAATAACATGTTTAACTATAAGATGTTTTTTGTAAGCCTCATGGTAACCACAGAGCAAAAATCTGTAGTAGATGCACTAAAAATAAAAAGCAAGGAATCAAAGCATATTACTAAAGAAAATAACTTACCCACAAAGAAAGACTGTGAGAGGAAAAAAGGAAGAAAATATCTACAAAACAACTAGAAAGCAATTAACAAAATGACAGGAGTAATTCCTTACCTATTAATAATTACCTTGAATATTAATGGATTAAGTTCTCCAATTAAAACACATAGTTTCTGGGCCAGGTGCAGTGGCTCACGTCTGTAATCTCAGCGCTTTTGGAGGCTGAGGTGGGCAGATCACTTGAGGTCAGGAGTTTGAGACCAGCCTGGCCAACATGGTGAAACCCCATCTCTACTAAAAAAAAAAATAGCTGGGTTTTGTGGTGGACCCCTGTAATCCTAGCTACTAAGGAGGCTGAGGCAGGAGAATCACTTGAACCTGGAAGCAGAGGTTGCAGTGAGCTGAGATCACACCACTGCACTCCAGCCTGGGCTTCAAAGCAAGACTCTGTCTCAAAAAAAAAAAAAAAAAAAAAAAAGACAGTGTCTGGATTAAAAAGCAAGACCCAACTGTGCGCTGCTTACAGGAGACTCACTTCATCTGCAAGGACAATATAGACTAAAAGTGAAGGAATGCAAAAGATATTTTATCCAAATGAAAACTAAAAGGCATCAGGAGTAGCTATACTAATGTCAGGTAAAATAGACTTTAAGTGAAAGCTATAAAAGAGGCCCAGAATGTTATTATATAATAATAAACAGGTCAATTCAGCAAGAAGATATGACAATTCTGAATATATTTGAACCCAACATCAGAGCACATACATATATAAATCAAATACTCCTAGATCTGAAAGAAGTGAACTACAATACGAGTAGGAGACTTCAACACCCTACTTTCAGCAATTAGATCATCCAGACAGAAAATCAAGAAAGAAACACCAGATTTAAGCTATATTCTAAACCAAATGGATCTAACAAATATTTATAGAAAATTTCATCAAAAAGCTTCAGAATATACACTCTTCTCAACTACACATGGAACATTCTCCAGGATAGATCAATGTAATGCCATAAAACAAGTCTTCAAAAATTTAAGAAGATTGAAATTATATCAAGTGTCTTTTCTCTCCTGAATGATATAAACCTAGAAATCAATAAACAGGAAGAACTTTGGAAACTTACAAATACATAGAAATTAAACAACATGATATTGGTTAACCAATGGGTCAATAAAGAAATTAAAAGAAAAATTTTAAAAATTTTCTTCTGAAAACAAAAATGGAAACACAACATACCAAATCTGTAGAATACAGCAAAAGCAATTTAAACAGGAAAATTTATAGCAACAAATACCTGCATCAAAATAGATTAAAAATGTCAAATAAACAACCTAATATTGTAGGTCAAGGAACTGGAAAACAAGAACAAATCCAAACCAAAACTAGTAAAAGAAAGGAAATAATATACATCAGAGTGGAAACAAATAAAATAGAGCCTGGAAAAACAACATAAAATATCAGCAAAAATTAATAATTGATTTTTTCAAAGATAACCAAATTTGACAAATGTTTATCTAGAATAAGAAAAAAGAAAGAAGATTCAAATAAATAAATTCAGAGATTAAAAAAGAGAAATTATAATTAATACTACAGAAATACAAAGAATGATGAGACTGTTGTAAACAATTATAAACCAACAAATTGATTAACCTAGAAGAAATGAATAAATTTTGAACACATACGACCTACAAAGATTGAACTATGAAGAAACAGAAAATGTCAACAGACAAATAACAAATAAGGAAATGGAATCACATCAAGAAAGTCCCAGAATCTGATGGCTTAACTACCAAATTCTACCAAATATTTAAAGAACTAATATTAGTTCTCAAACTATTCCAAAAATTGAAGAGGAAGGAATATGTCCAAACTTATTCTACAAGGCCAGCATTAGCCTGATACTGAAACCAAACAAAAAGACAACAACAAGAAAAAGAAAACTACAGGCCAATATCCCTGATGAACATAGATGCAAAAATCATCAACAAAATACCAGCAAACTGAATTCAACAGCACTTTAAAAAGGTCATTCACCATGATCACGTGGAATTCATCCTGGAGATGCAAGAAAGGTTGAACATATGCAAAGCAATAAATGTGGTACATAACATTAACAAAATGAAGGACAAAAAATATGATTATCTTAATTGACACAGAACAAGCATTTGATAAAATTGAACATCCTTTTATGCTAAAAACACTCAACAAACTAAGCATAGGAGGAACATAGCTCAACATAATAAAGACCATATGTGACAAGCCCACAGCTAACATCTATACTGAAAAGGGAAAAGTTTAAAACTTTCCCTCTGCAACCAGGCATGGTGGCTCATGCCTGTAAATCTTAGT
Organism: Pan paniscus; assembly: GCF_029289425.2. Lineage (NCBI taxonomy): Eukaryota > Metazoa > Chordata > Mammalia > Primates > Hominidae > Pan > Pan paniscus. The sequence goes on along the minus strand of NC_073259.2, from coordinate 54,584,620 downwards.
ACTTTGGGAGGCCAAGGTGGGAAGATCACTTGATCCTAGGGGTTTTTTGGTTGCAGTGAGATATGATCACACCTCTGCAGTCCAGCCTGGGTGACAGAGTGAGACCCTGACTCTAAACAAACAAACAAACAAAAATAACATGTTTTCTGTAAGATACGGAACAAGGTAAGAATAAGAACGCTCACTTTTGCCACTTACATTCAGTGTACTACTGAAAGTCCTACCCAGAGCAATTAGGCAAGAAAAAGAAATAAAGGCATCTGAATTTGAAAGGAAAAAGATAAATAAAGGAAAAAGTTAAATAAAGGAAAAAGATAAATTGTTCCTGGCTGCAGATAACATGTTCTTTTTTTTTTTTTAATTGTACTTTAAGTTTTAGGGTACATGTCCACAACATGCAGGTTGGTTACATATGTATACATGTGCCATGTTGGTGTGCTGCAACCATTAACTCATCATTTAACATTAGTTATATCTCCTAATGCTATCCCTCCACCCTCCCCCCACCTCACAACAGGCCCCTGTGTGTGATATTCCCCTTCCTGTGTCTATGTGTTCTCATTGTTCAATTCACACCTATGAGTGAGAACATGTGGTGTTTGGTTTTTTTGTCCTTGTGATAGTTTGCTGAGAATGAGGGTTTCCAGCTTCATCCATATCCTTACAAAGGACATGAACTCATCATTTTTTATGGCTGCATAGTATTCCATGGTGTATATGTGCCACATTTTCTTAATTCAGTCTATCATTGTTGGACATTTGGCTTGATTACAAGTCTTTGCTATTGTGTATAGTGCCACAATAAACATATGTGTGCATGTGTCTTTATAGCAGCATGATTTATAATCCTTTGCGTATATACCCAGTAATGGGATGGCTGGGTCAAATGGTAGTTCTAGTTCTAGATCCCTGAGGAATCGCCACACTGACTTCCACAATGGTTAAACTAGTTTGCAGTCCCACCAACAGTGGAAAAGTGTTCCTGTTTCTCCACATCCTCTCCAGCACCTGTTGTTTCCTGACTTTTTAATAATTACCATTCTAACTGGTGTGAGATGGTATCTCATTGTGGTTTTGATTTGCATTGCTCTGATGGCCAATGATGATGAGCATTTCTTCATGTGTCTTTTGGCTGCATAAATGTCTTCTTTTGAGAAGTGTCTGTTCATATCCTTTGCCCACTTTTTGATGGGGTTGTTTTTTTTTCTTGTAAATTTGTTGGAGTTCATTGTAGATTCTGGATATTAGCCCTTTGTCAGATGAGTAGATTGCAAAAATTTTCTCCCATTCTGTAGGTTGCCTGTTCACTCTAATGGTAGTTTCTTTTGCTGTGCAGAAACTCTTTAGTTTAATTAGATCCCATTTGTCAATTTTGGCTTTTGTTGCCATTGCTTTTGGTATTTTAGACATGAAGTCCTTGCCCATGCCTATGTCCTGAATGGTATTGCCTAGGTTTTCTTCTAGGGTTTTTATGGTTTTAGGTCTAACATTTAAGTCTTGAATCCATCTTGAATTAATTTTTGTATAAGGTGTAAGGAAGGGATCCAGTTTCAGCTTTCTACATATGGCTAGCCAGTTTTCCCAGCACCATTTATTAAATAGGGAATCGTTTCCCCATTGCTTGTTTTTGTCAGGTTTGTCAAAGATCAGATGGTTGTAGATATGCAGCATTATTTCTGAGGGCTCTGTTCTGTTCCATTGGCTATATCTCTGTTTTGGTACTAGTACCATGCTGTTTTGGTTACTGTAGCCTTGTAGTATAGTTTGAAGTTGGGTAGCGTGATGCCTCCAGCTTTGTTCTTTTGGCTTAGGATCAACTTGGCAATATGGGCTCTTTTTTGGTTCCATATGAACTTTAAAGTAGTTTTTTCCAATTCTGTGAAGAAAGTCATTGGTAGCTTGATGGGGATGGCATTGAATCTATAAATTACTTTGGGCAGTATGGCCATTCTCACAATATTGATTCTTCCTACCCATGAGCATGGAATGTTCTTCCATTTGTTTGTATCCTCTTTTATTTCATTGAGCAGTGGTTTGTGGTTCACCTTGAAGAGGTCCTTCACATCCCTTGTAAGTTGGATTCCTAGGTATTTTGTTCTCTTGGAAGCAATTGTGAATGGGAGTTCACTCATGATTTGGCTCTCTGTTTGTCTGTTATTGGTGTATAAGAATGCTTGTGATTTTTGCATATCGATTTTGTATCCTGAGACTTTGCTGAAGTTGCTTATCAGCTTAAGGAGATTTTGGGCAGAGACAATGGGGTTTTCTAGGTATACAACCATGTCATCTGCAAACAGGGACAACTTGACTTCCTCTTTTCCTAATATAATCCCCTTTATTTCCTTTCCTGCCTGATTGCCCTGGCCAGAACTTCTAACACTATGTTTAATAGGAGTGGTGAGAGAGGGCATCCCTGTCTTGTGCCAGTTTTCAAAGGGAATGCTCCCAGTTTTTGCCCATTCAGTATGACATTGGCTGTGGGTTTGTCATAGATAGCTCTAATTATTTTGAGATGCATCCCATCAATACCTAATTTATTGAAAGTTTTTAGCATGAAGGGTTGTTGAATTTTGTCAGAGGCCTTTTCTGCATCTATTGAGATAATCTTATGGTTTTTGTCATTGGTTCTGTTTATATGCTGGATTACATTTATTGATTTGCATATGTTGAACCAGCCTTGCATCCCAGGGATGAAGCCCACTTGATCATGGTGGATAAGCTTTTTGATGTGCTGCTGGATTTAGTTTGCCAATGTTTTATTGAGGATTTTTGCATCAATGTTCATCTGGGATATTGGTCTAAAATTCTCTTTTTTTGTTGTGTCTCTGCCAGGCTTTGGTATCAGGATGATGCTGGCCTCATAAAATGAGTTAGGGAGGATTCCCTCTTTTTCTATTTATTGGAATAGTTCCAGAAAGAATGGTACCAGTTCCTCCTTGTACCTCTGGTAGAATTCGGCTGTGAATCCGTCTGGTCCTGGAGTTTTTTTGGTTGGTAAGCTATTAATTATTGCCTCAATTTCAGATCCTGTTATTGGTTTATTCAGAGATTGAAATTCTTCCTGGTTTAGTCTTGGGAGGTTGTATGTGTCGTGGAATTTATCCATTTCTTCTAGATTTTCTAGTTTATTTGTGTAGAGGTGTCTATAGTATTCTCTGATGGTAGTTTGTATTTCTGTGGGATCGGTGGTGATATCCCCTTTATCATTTTTTGTTGTGTCTATTTGATTCTTCTCTCTTTTCTTCTCTATTAGTCTTGCTAGGGGTCTACCGATTTTGTTGATCTTTTCAAAAAACCAGCTCCTGGATTCATTGATTTTTTTGAAAGGTTTTTTGTGTCTCTATTTCCTTCAGTTCTGCTCTGATCTTAGTTATTTCTTGCCTTCTGCTAGCTTTTGAATGTGTTTGCTCTTGCTCCTCTATTTCTTTTAATTGTGATGTTAGGGTGTCAATTTTAGATCTTTCCTGCTTTCTCTTGTGGGCATTTAGTGCTATAAATTTCCCTCTACACACTGCTTTGAATGTGTCCCAGAAATTCTGGTACGTTGTGTCTTTGTTCTCATTGGTTTCAAAGAACATCTTTATTTCTGCCTTCATTTTGTTATGTACCCAGTAGTCACTCAGGAGCAGGTTGTTCAGTTTCCATGTAGTTTAGCGGTTTTGAGTGAGTTTCTTAATCCTGAGTTCTAATTTGATTGCACTGTGGTCTGAGAGACAGTTTGTTATAATTTCTGTTCTTTTACATTTGATGAGGAGTTCTTTACTTCCAACTATGTGCTCAATTTTGGAATAGGTGTGGTGTAGTGCTTAGAAGAATGTATATTGTGTTGACTTGGTGTGGAGAGTTCTGTAGATGTCTATTAGGTCTGCTTGGTGCAGAGCTGAGTTCAATTCCTGGATATCCTTGTTAACTTTCTGTCTCATTGATCTGTCTAATGTCGACAGTGGGGTGTTAAACTCTCCCAATATTATTGTGCGGGAGTCTCTTTCTAGGTCTCTGAGGACTTGCTTTATGAATCTGGGTGCTTCTGTATTGGGTGCATATATATTTAGAATAGTTAGCTCTTCTTGTTGAATTGATCCCTTTACCATTATGTAATGGCCTTCTTTGTCTCTTTTGATCTTTGTTGGTTTAAAGTCTGTTTTATTAGAGACTAGGATTGCAACCCCTGCATTTTTTGTTTTCCATTTGCTTGGTAGGTCTTCCTCCATCCCTTTATTTTGAGCCTATGTGTGTCTCTGAACGTGAGATGGGTCTGGGGAATACAGCACACTGTATTGACTCTTTATCCAATTTGCCAGTCTGTGTCTTTTAATTGGAGCATTTAGCCCATTTACATTTAAGGTTAATATTGTTATGTGTGAATTTGATCCTGTCATTATGATGTTAGCTGATTATTTTGCTCATTAGTTGATGCAATTTCTTCCTAGTCTGCATGGTCTTTACAATTAGGCATCCTTTTGCAGTGCCTGGTACTGGTTGTTCCTTTCCATGTTTAGTGCTTCCTTCAGGAGCTCTTTTAGGGCAGGCCTAGTGGTGACAAAATCTCTCAGCATTTGCTTGTCTGTAAAGGATTTGATTTCTCCTTCACTTATGAAGCTTAGTTTGGCTGGATATGAAATTCTGGGTTGAAAATTCTTTTCTTTAAGAATGTTGAATATTGGCCCCCACTCTCTTTTGGCTTGTAGAGTTTCTGCTGAGAGATCAGCTGTTAGTCTGATGGGCTTCCCTTTGTGGGTAACCCGACCTTTCTCTCTGGCTGCCCTTAACATTTTTTCCTTCATTTCAACTTTGGTGAATCTGACAATTATGTGTCTTGGAGTTGCTCTTCTTGAGGAGTATCTTTGTGGCGTTCTCTGTATTTCCTGAATTTGAATGTTGGCCTGCCTTGCTAGATTGGGGAAGTTCTCCTGGATAATATCCTGCAGAGTGTTTTCCAACTTGATTCCATTCTCCCCGTCACTTTCAGGTACACCAATCAGATGTAGATTTGGTCTTTTCACATAGTCCCATATTTCTTGGAGGCTTTGTTCATTTCTTTTTATTCCTTTTTCTCTAAACTTCTCTTCTCACTTCATTTCATTCATTTGATCTTCCATCACTGATACCCTTTCTTCCAGTTGATTGAATCAGCTACGGAGGCTTGTGCATTCGCCATGTTAGTTCTCGTGCCATGGTTTTCAGCTCCCTCATGTCCTTTAAGGACTTCTCTGCACTGGTTATTCTAGTTAGCCATTCGTCTAATTTTTTTTCAAGGTTTTTAACTTGTTTTCCATGGGTTCGAACTCCCTCCTTTAGCTCGGAGTAGTTTGATCATCAGAAGCCTTCTTCTCTGAACTCGTCAAAGTCATTTTCCATCCAGCTTTGTTCCGTTGCTGGTGAGGAGCTGTGTTCCTTTGGAGGAGGAGAGGTGCTCTGATTTTTAGAGTTTCCAGTTTTTCTGCTCTGTTTTTTCCCCATCTTTGTGGTTTTATCTACCTTTGGTCTTTGATGATGGTGATTTACAGGTGGGGTTTTGGTGTTCATGTCCTTTCTGTTTCTTAGTTTTCCTGCTAACAGTCAGGACCCTCAACTGCAGATCTGTTGGAGTTTGCTAGAGGTCCACTCCAAACCCTGTTTGTCTGGGTTTCAGCTGCGGAGGCTGCAGAACAGCAAATATTCCTGAACAGCCAATGTTGTTGCCTGTTCATTCCTCTGGAAGTTTTTTCTCAGAGGAGTACCCAGCGGTGTGTGGTGTAAGTCTGCCCCTACTGGGGGGTGCATCCCAGTTAGGCTACTTGGGTGTCAGGGACCCACTTGAGGAGGCAGTCTGTCCATTCTCAGATCTCCAGCTGTGTGCTGTGAGAACCACTGCTCTCTTCAAAGTTGTCAGACAGGGACATTTAAGTCTGCAGAGTATTCTGCTGCCTTTTGTTTGTCTATGCCCTACCCCCAGAGGTTGAGTCTACAGATCCAAGCAGGCCTCCTTGAGCTGTGGTGGGCTCCACCCAGTTGGAGCTTCCCTGCTGCTTTGTTTACCTACTGAAGCCTTGGCAATGGCGGGCGCCCCTCCCCAGCCTTGCTGCCGTCTTGCAGTTTGATCTCAGACTGCTGTGCTAGCAATGAGCAAGGCTCCGTGGGCGTAGTACCCTTCGAGCCAAGCGCGGGATGTAATCTCCTGGTGTGCCGTTTGCTAAGACTGTTGGAAAAGTGCAGTATTAGGGTGGGAGTGACCCGATTTTCCAGGTGCCATCTGTCACCCCTTACTTTGAGTAGGAAAGGGAATTCCCTGACCCCTTGTGCATCCTGGGTGAGGCGATGCCTCGCCCTGCTTCGCCTCACGCTCAGTGGTCTGCACCCACTGTCCTGCACCCGCTTTCTGACACTCCCCAGTGAGATGAACCCGGTACCTCAGTTGGAAATGCAAAAAACACCTGTCTTCTGCATCGCTGATGCTGGGAGCTGTAGACTGGAGCTGTTCCTATTCGGCCCTCTTGGCTCCACTCCCCCAGATAACATGTTCTTATCCTTCATTTTGTTAATGTTATGTACCACATTTATATATAGAAAGTACTAAAGACTCCATCAGAAAACATTAGATTTATAAATGAATTCAGTAAAGTTGCAAGATACAAAATCAGTATGTAAAAATCAGTAGCATTTCTCTACACTGACAGCAAATTATGTGAAAAAAATCAAGGAAACAATCCCATTTTCAATAGCTAGAAAAAGTTAAACACTTAGGCATAAATATAAGCAAGGAGGTGTAAGGTCTCTATAATGAAACTATAAAACATTAATGTAAGGAATCGAAGAGGACACACATACACAAATAAAATGATATCTCATGTTTATGAATTGGAAGAATTAATATTGTTAAAATGTCAACACTACCCAAAGTGATCTACATATTCAATTCAATCCCTATGAAAATGCCAATGATAGTCTTCAGAGAAATAGAAAAAAAATTCTAAAATTTGTGTGCAACTGCAAAACACCCAGAATAGTGAAAAAATTCTTGAGCATAAGGTACAAAGCTGGAGCCATCACACTACCTGGTGTCAAAATATACTACCAAACTGTAGCAACCCAAACAGCATTGTACTGACACAAAAACAGACACACAGACTTAAGGAATAGAATAGAGAACCCAGAAATAAATCCTTGTATTTATAGTCAACTGATTTTCAACAAAGTTGCCAAGAACACACTATTGGGAAAGGGCAGTATCCTCAATAAATTGTGGGAAACTGTATATCCACAGGTAGAAGAATGAAATTTGACCCTTATTGCTCACCATATGCAAAAACCAACTCAAAATGGATTAAAGACTTCAATGCAAGACCTGAAATTATTAGAATACGTAGGGCAAAAATTTCATGACAATGACATTTGGATATAAATTTGAAATGACAATGAAATTTGGGCAATGAGTTTTGGATATGACCTCAAGAGCATAGGCAACAAAAGTAAAAATAGACAAATGGGATTACATCAAACTCAAAAGCTTCTGTGCAACAAAGAAAACAATCAACAGAATGAAGAGATACCTATCAAATTGGAGAAAATATTTGGAAACTATACATCTGATAACAGCCAACATATATAAGAAATTCAAACAACTAAATAGCAAGAAAATGAATAACCTGATTACAAAATGGACAGAAGATCTGAATGAACATTTCTCAAAAGAAGATACACACAAATGACAAACAGGCATATCAAAAAATGCTCAACAACACTAATCGTTAGGTAAATTCAAATCACCTCACTCTTGTCAGAATGGCTATTAAGAAAATGACAGAAAGTGTTGGTGAGGATGTGGAAAAAAGGGAACTCTTACACACCTTTGGTGGGAATATAAATTAGTACAGCCATCATGGAAAACAGTAAGGAGGTTCCTCAAAATGTTAAAAATAGAACTACAAAATGATCCAGCAATCCCCCACTGGGAATATATGCAAAGGAAATGATCTCAGTATGTCAAAGAGATAACTGCACTCCCATGTTTATTGCAGCACTATTTTTACAGCCAACATATGGAATCAACCCTAGTGTCCATCAGTGGATGAAAAGATAAAGAATGTTATATATATATATACATGATGGAATACTACTCCACTGTAAAAAAGAATAAAATCCCGCCACTTACAAAAACATGGAAGAACCTGGAGGACATTATAGTAAGTGAAATAAGCTAGACACAGAAAGACAAATACCACATGATCTCACTCATACATGGTCATTCATATATTGGGCAAAACCCACCTTCGATGTATAATGATGGTTTGGCTCATCACTCTGGTCTTACAACATTATTTGATTTCTACATGGGAGGAACCAACTGTGTAGGCGTTTCCTACCCTGAGATTCAAAGGCATGTTCTATATTACAAGCTGAGATAATATTTCAGGGTTTATCTATTTTAACTGAAACTCATTTGAGATAATCTTTAAACTTCCTTCACAAATAGGAAAAAGCTTAGGAAAGTGATGGTTATACAGCTATAATTCTATCCAGGAATCAGAAATTTTAATAAGCTTCTATAAATTTTTACTTCTTCAGACACTAGTATTGATTTTAATCTTTACAATCAACAATTACTCATTTGTTGTTATGGGAAAAATATGACACATCTTTCCCCACTTCTGAAATCTATTCAGGGAAAATGAAATTTTTATTTTCCCTGAGAGAAAGAATAATCAGAAATGACAACCTGAAATGGCAAAGCTAAATAAAAAAATCAGAACTAACATGTTGTTTTGTTTTGTGGAGAAATGTACTTGGGTAGCTGCAATTAAAAATGTGTTTCTTGTCAAAAGGCATAGCCTTACAGATTTTGTTATTTACTTAAAAAGAATATTTGTTCCCTCAATTGAGGAAACAATGGCTATATATGCTTTCAATGCCTCCTAAGGCTACTTGAGTAAGGAATTGAATGGCAGGATAGCATAATAAATCCATTAACACAGGTCAGAAAAACTCCAAGCCTAATATGTCCCAACATGTGATTAATTTGGGAGAAAGTCTGGAAATCAAGGTTCATACCAAAAAGGGCTCAAGAGTACTGGCCTAGCTCTGTGTTGTCCTTGATTCAGAGGATTTACAGGCAAATGTCATTATTGTCTTAAAGATCTAGGTCCTGTTGGTCTTCTTCAGGATAAAAGAGGAAGCATATTCATTGGCATGGATCCTAACTCATGCTGGACTAGATCCAGAAAGTATATTTTTTAAAAATTCTGAAAAATCTGAAGGTTTAAACTGAGTGTGAAAATAGATTATCTTTTCAATATAAATGAAACTCAGAGTCAAAGAATTTTGAACAATAAAAGCCTGATTGGATGAATACTGTTTGCTAACAATTTTAATGTAAACATTCTTTATAAGGTCAAAGGTCTAGAAGGGCTTCAAGGATTAATTCCAATAATGCTTGCTACTAGGCTAGATTTGAAGCCATGTACATGATGACAACTTTGGCATGAAATCTGATCAGCCACCTGCCAACGAATGCTGCAGCCAGAAAGAGAGAGAGGAGGAATCCTGTGCAGTCCTTTAGAAAACAGGAGGCCAAAGCATATATAGAGACAGTTATAGTTACTAAGAAGTCAAAAGAAAAAATTTTCATTGATTAAATAGAAATGCAAAAGTAGAGAATGTAGTATTTATGGTTAATGCATGAGATACACTTTGAGTTCCTTATAATGAGAGCCGTGTGCTGTAGTACAGAGTATGTGACCATGGACGTATCTCACTTTTCTAGTTCTCAGTTTCTTCATCTGTAAAATAGGAAGATTAGATTTCCTAAATTCCACAGGGTTGTTGTGAGGCTTAAATAAGATGTACCTGGAACAGAATAAGTGCTCAACTATTATGATGATGATGAATCAATTTAAAGTAGGGGAATTGTAAAATTAGCATCTTTATTTGAAGGGGAAATTCTATATGGTTTTATGAGATATTAGTTCTAAAAAAATTTAGCTCATTTTTCTTTAAACCAACTAAAAATAAGCCCTCCCCCCTTCCCCACCACCACCTGTGTTTTCTCCACTTAATCCTTTGGGGGAATATCAAGTTGTGTGTACATATATTTTTTTCCCCAGATTTTACTTTCCTGGGTTTTAGAGAAAAGACTAAAAGAATGATGTACAAATATATAAATATATTTTTCCCAGTACATGTTACTGGGTAATGATAAATATTTTCCATTAAAATAAATCACTGGATTTTTCCATGTCTTTTAAGAATTACTGGAAAGTGATGATAATTCAAATAATACACTAATGATATTAGGTAGGGAGTATCTAAGCTACTAATGTGCAACTTAAGAGAAATATGGGTAGAAAATAAGTGAAATACCCTACCCTCTACTGTGAAAAATTTGGCAAAGTTATTTTTTGAGAAATTTAAGGAAAAACCATCTACCACAAATTAGCACTAGAAACACTTACCAAAGAGAAGGCCTGTGTGTTATAGAGAGTAAGGAAATTCCAGCCCCTTTTGCAGCCTGAAATATCTTTCCTTCGACATCAATGCTGACAGCACTGGTACATTCATCCAGCAAGGCATATTTTGGTCTTTTAAAAAGTACACACAAAAATTAATTATTTTGCTATATGAACTGTAAGTTTTTCTTTGGACAATATGAGTTGCATTGCTAACAATTTTAAAGGAGCAAAAAATAATATGGCATTATTAAAGGCAATAAATGATAAAGCAAAAAAGTAGTTGTCCCCTTCTTTGGACTATAATATCACATTTTTAATACATTTAAATAGATTTTCTGATGCTTTCTAATAATACAATAAGCTTTATTGTCTTGTAGATGAATGAATCATAAATATGAGACATAGGAAAGATGAGGCAAGTCACTGAGTACATTTTCCTGCAGAAAGCAGGTTCATTGTTGGTGAGAAGGGTCTGACTAACTACATGAAAAATACATTGCAGTAGCTAATTATCAAACAGGCCACAGCCCTGTTAGCAAAGATTTAATGAGAAGATTATTTTATCAGCAATATGAATACCTAAGCATTACTAATGGAATTTCATCACTGTAAGACTGCGAGAGTGAATGTGGCTCATCTTACAAATTTATAACACACATTTAACCTCATAATATTGGAACCATACTCCAGAATCAAATTCTTAGGAGAAAAAGTAAATATTTTTCTAAGTATATTGGACAATTTTTTAAGCTTATTTTTTACTTTGATAATGCCTGTCTGTTATCAGAGGCATCTTATCACTTGCCATTGTTTCCCTCTGCTTATCCTTTCTCCCTCTCATCTCACCCCCTGCTCTTACTTTTCTTTGTCCTTTCCCTTCCTTCTTTCAAGTCCCTCTGGACTGTTGGTACTTAGCATGACTTAGCTTAGTTAATGGGAACAAAGTCAACTCTTACACTGTCATTTACTATTCAATTTGGAGTTGAAAATCAGTATCAGGTATTTGCCGGGACAATTTCCTTTACAAAAAATATTCTGATTTTTAAAAATAAAATGACAAAAAAGTTTAAAAAATGAAAATCAGTAATTTCTTATCAGAATAAATCATTATTTGCCCTGTAAGTTACTGTCCTAAAATGGATTTGCTTATTAATAGAATCCAGTTACCTACCACAGGTCAGGTAGTCAGGGCTAATAGATACAGGAGTCAAAGACTCTAAAACTGCTCCCTATGCAAAGAATAAAAGATCAGTGCATGTTCTCCATGACAACATCAATGGAAGTAGTGTCACTGCTTGACCTTTGGTTACTGTTCTGGTTTAAGTATTAAGCATTACTTCTTTGTCTCAGAGTTATTTTCTGTTTTGTGGATGAATGATATTTTTAAGTGAACAAGAGGAAGAAGTAAAGGAAGTATAAAAGTGAAAGGTTGAGTAAAATTTTCCTTTTGTGTAAACCTCTTTCCAGTGATTAACATGTTTATTGCATTTTGGCTTATTTTTCAGAGTGCCTTGATCGAAACAGAGAAAATATACCATTTTAGAATTAGAAAAATGTATGCATCTTACACTCCGTTGTCATAGCAACCTCTACTCTAGCAGATGTAAGATCACATGTTTTAGTTTCCTTGGCAGGGCTGGTGTGTGTGTGTGTGTGTTTGTGTGTGTACTTGAATATATCAAGCAATAGCTAGAATCTGATACTGATATAAGAAAAAAAGCATTAGGTAATATTGTTTCTCAGATTTGCTTTCCTTTTTGCTTTGTGTATCATCAGTAGAATGGGCTTCGTGAAGGATTTAATCTATCCCCCTTAAGACAGGACTTTTTCAATCATTCTTGAGCTATTAAAACATTTAAAATCCTCTCAAAAAGAGAATACTATTGTGATGCTTAGTACTTCCTGCTAAAGTTCTTGATTTTTGCCAGCTCAAGTCTTTCACATCACAATTCAAACTTTAAATCATTTGAGAATGAGGGAAGGCAGTTTCCTATTGTTAAACTTTCTCTTCACTAGATTGAATACCTAAAATTCCTTTTATCTTTTGTCAAAAGATTGTGCTTTTCAACTACTTGCTCTTCTTCATTGATCTTTATGTGGCTCACTAAATTTTCTTTCCACTGATATACTTGTGACTTATCTTCACTCATTATCACATTATATCCAAAATATTTTAGTTACACAAACACCAAGTATTTATTTCAGGTTACAGATATGTGAAATCTCTTTGGGTTAACATTTATTAATGCCACTTGCTATTTATTACAAGGTTTATTTTATTAACACACTGATACAGTGAGAAATTTATGGCTAAATTTTACATTCCACCATATTATATTTCTATGCTGGTGATCATATTACTGGGTACTTATGGCCTAGACCCAAACAGATTCAGGGTGATAGTGGGTAACAGCTGGTCATAAATGCCAAGCTGTAAAGTTTTTGTTGTTGTTGTTGTTGTTGTTGTTGTTTTTGAGACGGAGTCTCATACTATTGCCAGGTTGGAGTGCAGTGGCACCATCTCGGCTCACTGCAATCTCTGCCTCCTGGATTCAAGTGATTCCGCTGCCTCAGCCTCCCGAGTAGCTGGGACTATAGGCGCCCGCCACCATGCCTGGCTAATTTTTTTTAATTTTTGTAGAGACGGGGTTTCACTATGTTGGCCAGGATGGTCTGGATCTCCTGTCCTCATGATCCACCCGCCTCGCCCTCCCGAAGTACTGGGATTATAGGCGTGATCCACCGCGCCCGGGATCAAGCTGTAAGGTTTACTCTTGAATTTCACTACATCTTCTGAGAAAGGGGTATCCCAAAATACACGTCACTAAAAATCCCAAATTAGCAAAATTTGGTTTATATTTTTAGCTAGCCATATTCTTAAATGTACATTATTATAAATAACATGTTATGAACACAACTAATAATTTTTCTCACTAAAAATCCCAGCTAAACACAAAAATAATATTTAGTGTGTGATTTAATTTACCTGAAGTTATACAACAAGCAAAACCAATTTATGGTGACAGAAATCAGGACAGAAATGTCTAGAGGGGACTGGATTGGAAAGGAGGATGAGTAAACTTCCCAGGGTAACAGAAATGTTTTTTTATCTTGATTGGGGTATTGGTTACATAATGTAGAAACATTTATAAAAGTCATCCAATTGTATACCTAAAATATGTGTATTTGGTATATAAACTTTAGTACAATAACAATAAGCCCTGGTTAACTATTATATAGTAATACAGAAAAGCACATAATTACATATGAAATAAAAAGGATATAAATTATAATATGCTTTATGAAAATAGCTACATCAAAATAATAAAAATAACAACGAATTTTTGCATATTACCAAGACTGGGAAAAAAAAATCCCAAAATTTTAACAGTGTTTAAATGTTACAGTAATTTAAAATTTGAATAATTTAAAATGTCCAAAATTTTAACAGTGTTAATAAGATAACAGCTAATGAGATAATCGCTAATGAGATAACAGATTTTTTCTTCTTTTTACTTATATACATTTTCTACTTTTATAAAATTAACATATTATATTTTAATAAAATTCTTTAAATCATTTTTTATGCTATGTTCTTATTCAAAAGGCTGAACCTAAATCTCATCAAGCTCTTTGCTCTAATTTCCAGTTTACAGAAAAAAATGGGAGATTGGGGAACAAGATAAAGGACCCCTACCTAGATTTACCTGATAAGGTAGCAATGAGGTAAATCTAGAATAGGCAACATTCTACGGGACAATTAACCCAATTCCTTCAGCAAGTCAAAGGTATAAAAGGTAGGTGGGGCCTGGGAGGAGGAGAGACTCTTTAGATTAAAAAGGAATTAAGAGATGTAACAATAAAATGCAATGTGTGAAACTTGTTTAGATCCAGGTTTGAACAAATCAGTGTAAAAAGATATTTTTGAGACAATTAGGGAAACTTTGAATATGAACCATATATTAAATAACTTTAAATAATTATTACTAATTTAATTAGGTATTATTGTGACAAGTTATTATGTAAGAATATATCCTAATATTTCAGAGACTGTTCTCAAAGTATTTAGGGAAAAATATCATAATACCTGTGATTTGCTTTAAAATCCTTTAGAAATTTTAAAAAATGAGTAGATAAATCAAGTGTAACAAAACATTAGACTTGTTAAATCAGTGTAATGAGAATATGGGGTTCTTACAATTTCTCTTTTTTGATGAAGTTTGACTTTTTTTCCATAATTAAAGGCTTTTAAAAAAATGAATAGCCAACTGAGTGCTTAGTGTGGGCCAACTAATTACTAGGTGTTCGATAATACATACTTGACATAATTTTTAAAGTTCTCTGTAAAATGTTACTACTTTCACAACAACTCACACAAGAGTGCTGCATCTGCCATCATTTATGGCCCATTCATGAATTCATGTACATAACTATTTGGTCCTTTTTGCCCAAGACTTAATTATTAAAAGTGAGGGCCGGGTGAGGTGGCTTACGCCTGTAATCCCAGCACTTTGGGAGGCCGAGGCAGGCGGATCACGAGGTCAGGAGATCGAGACCATCCCGGCTAACACGGTGAAACCCCGTCTCTACTAAAAATACAAAAAATTAGCCGGGTTTGGTGGCGGGCACCTGTAGTCCCAGCTACTCAGGAGGCTGAGGCAGGAGAATGACGTCAACCCGGGAGGCGGAGCTTGCAGTGAGCCGAGATGGTGCCACTGCACTCCAGCCTGGGCGACAGAGCAAGACTCCGTCTCAAAAAAAAAAAAAAAAGTGAGTAACATAGTTTCTGACAACCTTCTGTGCTGCAAAACTCAGGTTCTTATTGCCAGAGATCCAAGGGGGTTGGGAGGGGGAATGGAATGAATCAGGAGAATCAGAAGGGCTTTAATATTTCCTTCCCATGTCTTCTGCTTGATATCCTTAAACTCAAAAGGCTATGAAGCTGGTTACAATTAAAAAGTTTTATCAGAAGCAATTATTTCCTGCCTCTTAATTTTTCTCAATCCATTGAAACCTACGCAGAATGGTCCCTTTTTCCATTGGCTATGGCTTTGAATTTCAAGGGGGAGAGCATTACTGGTTTAATAGGCTGCTGAATGGTTAAAAAGTTGACTTACCTTGAATTTAATAATTTAATTCAGAAAGTTTTACTGAATGTCTACCTATTGGATTTACACAAGTATCATAGTGATTGTATAGTCTTCATATTTTAAAATTAATAATCATTATTTCAAACTTAGGATACATAAAAATTTAATTTAGTCCTTTGTACACATTATTTCATCTAACATTACTCAACATGAAAGAAATAGAAAAACAAATACCTGGAGATTCTACTGTAAGAAAAAATAATTTGGCCAGTCACGGTGGCTCACACCTGTAATCCCAGCAATTTGGGAGGCCAAGGCGGGCGGATCACCTGAAGTTAGGACTTCAAGACCAGCCTGGCCAACATGGTGAAACCCCGTCTCTACTAAAAACACAAAAATTAGCTGGGCGTGGTGGCACACGCCTGTAATTCCAGCTACTTGGGAGGCTGAGACAGGAGAATTGCTTGGGCCTGGGAGACGGAGGTTGCAGTGAGCCAAGATCGTGCCACTGCACTCCAGCCTGGCTGACAGAGCGAGACTCTGTCTCAAAAACAAACAAACAAACAAAAAAACCAACTGTGAACTCTATGCATTAATTTTGTAGTAAGATATTTTTAAGCTACAGATGAAGACGATAAATCCTGTCCAAACTTTTGTTGTTCTTATTGTTGCTTGGTTTGGTTACAACAATGGACTAGTAGTTACCTGAATTTAATATACTTACTTATGATAAAACATACGAGCCATGCCCATTCTTTGCTTTTCCCCTCCTGACAGGACATCTTTCCAGTCCATAACAGCATCCCATCCTTAAGAAAATAAAATAATATACATTTTTATAAATCATTTGTTTAATTGTTACTATTTCTACCCTAGACAAGTGATTCCTGACAAATTCAAATTGTCAACGTGAAGAACTTGGTATTTTATAGAATATATGCTTGGATAAACTACAGAGCCTCATGTATAAGCATTTTGTTTTAGATTTGATATTCTTCTGATGGTAATAACTTCTTATACTGACAAATGATCTTACAAGAATTCTAAACACTGACACTTTAAAAACAGTGTTTGTTTCTCAGTGTCTCCAATGGGTTGATAGGCTTATACTTATCTTGGAGGGAGATGGGAGAAAAGACCCAACAAATTTTCATATGTCAATTACAAAGTCTACAAAGGGTAAGAAAGGAACTAATTTAGGTGGCTCCCCTGTGCCTAGCACTTTATGTGAGTTCTCTTATCATATATTTCACAGTTTTGTAAGACAGATTTTATTTCTTGCATTTTATAAGTGAGCAACCTACAGTTCATGGAGTAATCGACATGTCTAGGTTTACACATGTCTGGTTTCAACCTCCTAGGTTCGAGCTATTTACCCTCCTCAGCCTTCCAAAGTGCTGGGACTACAGGTGTGAGCTGCCGGATGGGGCCAGCTACTAATTCTTGTGACATCTTGAGATGTCAGAACTGGGATTTATATTCAGGTCTATCTGATGCTTTTATAGTTTTTCCATGCATGCCATCTCTTAAAACATCTTAACTGTTGACTTTCTGTTTAATATTTATTCGAAAAACAAGCATTCTATTTTTCTTACAAATAGAGTAGGTCTTGTATATTAATATGAAAATATGCCCAGAATATCTGTAGATTAAAAATCAAGTTTCAGAATTGTATATATCATCATTGTTTTTCTGTAAATAAACACATACACATATACTTCCAAGAACAGAATTAGATTCATTTCCTAAGTTATTCATTTTTATAAAATTCTAAAATTTTATAATAAGCCTACCTTAATTTTTTAATTAGATTTTTTAAAGATTACTTAAAAATAAAACCATAGTTCCACTGCTGGAGAGTCTGATTTTCAAACAAGAAAATGATGCCAAAACCTAACAGATACTTACAGCAAAATTTCTAAATCCTAAGTGTTCAGGGATTAACTCTCATCTTTGGAAAAAATCCATGTTCTCTGTCATCTTTTTACTTGCTCAGCTGAATTTTTACCATTAAAATTTTGAAATTTTTACCACTAAATTTTGAAATAATCTTGGTCAACAGGAAAGAAAATAGCCCTCATTGCTTTATGTGTACTGTGTATCTGAAAAGTCAAATTATCAAAAATGATTATTTGATTCTTTTGCTGGTGAGAAGAAAAATTTGGACTTGTTTTTGAAATCCAAAAGTTTAGAGGCTTTGATGAAATAACATATATTAATTGTTAAACATAAAATGCATCTTTATGTTTCTTACCATCTTCTTCCTTTAAAATTACCACTACAAAGTACATTGCATTAAAAAATGTATAAAAGCATAAAAAAGAAACAAAACAATGGTTGCCTGATGGGGATAGGTGCAACTGGATGGAAGGAAACAGGAATTGGAAGAATTTTTTAGAGTACATTTAAAAATGCCCTTTCATTTATGAATTATGTGAAAGTGTTACTCCAAAAATTAAATAAGCAAAGACATACAATAAAGATAATACAATATATGAAAAATTATCAATAAAAAATATCTGGAGTGAAAAGGAGACTTTCCCTATTTCCCAGTGACACCTGAAATCTCACTCTCCAGAGGAAATCACTGTTCATTTTCTTGGGTAAACTTCCAGAAATTGTCATTTTTTAAATAAGAAAATACACATAGGAAATAGACAAATCCTTAAAATTTTATGTTAGGAAAAATAATCTTAAAATACCATCTGATTTAAAGTTCTTGCTTCTAGGGAAAACTGTTGAAATAAAACTTTCCCTGTGATTGAATTTCATAGTATTTATGAAATGTAAGTGATGATTTGAGAAATAGACTTGGATTACTATGCAGTGGAGAAATATTCTGGGCTTAACTTTTTTTTTTTTCCCTGCCCCCTGAAAACATGGCACAAGAGAAAAGTATTTGGGTCAAAGGACACTTTAACTTTTACATATTTTAATAAATCACGTTCTTTGTTCTACTAAACCCAAAGGTTTTTGTAGGCAGGCAATATTGCATGATCACGGAACACATAAATCAAAACTCTGAGTCATAATGTTGCCTCTGACCCTGATTTAGTGAGACAAAGTCAGCAAAGAAGAGAATGATTTTCCTGCTTCCTAGAGATGTATACTCTTCTTTAGTTTGTGTCCATTTGTTAACCCTTTTATGCTTTCCTGTTTTGTAACCTAGTTGATGGAATGGAATGTAGTTTTTAATTCCATTTTTATTATACCAACCAAAGGATTAGCTAGTCTAAATAGAACTTCAGTAGGCTTCTTTCAAATTAAATAATGCACTTGCAAATTTAAGTGTTTTCCTGCCTTGCTTAAATATTTCAGGTTTAAGAATTAAGCAAGTAAAACAGGTTTCCTTGAAGTTTTTTTTTTTTATGTGCAAGGATATAATAGTTTTTATTATTGTTTAAAAAGCTAGGAGTTACCATAGTATAGTGGCATACCCTCGCATAGAACACTGACTTTCAAGTCAGAACTGCGCTTGAATCCCTGTCCCACAACTTGCCATGGGACTCTGAGTAAGTTACTAAATTTCTGAAATTAATCTTTAAGATGAAGATAGTAAAACCTACATCATTGGACTATTATGGATATTAAATAAGATGATATATGTAAATTCCACATAGTAAGCACTCAATAGCCCATAACAATTACGATTACATTTTTAAGTTTGGAAAATTCTTGGAAAGAGTTCTAGACCTTCCTGATGACTTCCAAAAGAATAGAATATTTCATGTTTATTCTAAATTTCTATTTGGATCATTAGATTTCAAACGTCCTCAAAATAACTTGCCCAAGATAAACATGTAGCATTTATTCTACCACAGCCTTCTGAAACTCCAAGGAGTTGACCACATGAAACAAAAAATCAATCTGCTTTCCATATATAGTAGGAATTACAAATACCAAAAATTAAAAGTATTTTTCTTGCCTGCCTTATTTGTTTATTGTAAGGATCAAATGAAATAATGTATGTGATATTGTTATATAAAACTTCAAGCATTATCACACAAAGACAAAGTATAGTATCAATATTACAACTACTAATATTACCATTAGCTACTAATTTTTTTTTTTTTTTTTTTTAGACAGGGTCTCACTCTTGTTGCCTAGGCTGGAGTGCAGTGATGCAATCACAGCTCACTCCAACCTTGACTTTGCGGGCTCAGGTGATTCTCCCACCTCAGCCTCCCAAATAGCCGAGACTACATGGGTGTGCCACCATTCCCGGATAATTTTTGTATGTTTTGTAGAGAAGTGGTTTCACCATGTTGCCCAGGCTGGTTTCAACCTCCTAGGTTCAAGCTATTTACCCTCCTCGGCCTCCCAAAGTGCTGGGATTACAGGTGTGAGCTGCCGGACGGGGCCAGCTACTAATTCTTGTGTACTCATATGCCACTGTGCTAATGTTTTACATACAGTCTTATTTAATCTTGACAAAAAACTTATAAGGTAGATATTTATCCTCATTTTACAGTTGAAGATACAGAGAACAGGGCTAATCAAGATTTAATTCCAGAACTCTGAGTTAAAAGTCCATATTCTCAATCACTGTACTACTTACTCTACTTCTAATAATGTAAGTGGGCTGTAAAATAGAACATAAAATACATTTAAAATTAAACTTGGTGTCTCATTTGTTATTTCAGTCATTTTTCTAAACTATCAAATTATATGAATTATTGAATTATTTGAAAGTGTGAATATAATTTTTTGTTTTATTTTATTTTATTTTTTAACTTTCAGGCTTGGGGGCACATGTGAAGGTTTCTTATATAGGTAAACACGTTTCATGGGGATTTGTTGTACATATTATTTCATCATCCAGGTATTAAGCCCAGTACCCAATAATTTTCTTTTCTGCTCCTCTCCCTCCTCCCACCCTCCAATCCTCAAGTAGACCTGAGTCTCTGTTGTTTTCTTCTTTGTGCTTGTAAGTTCTTATCATTTAGCCCTACTTAAAAGTGAGAACATGCAGTAAGTATATGGTATTCTGTTCCTGCATTAGTTTGCTAAGGATGATTGCCTCCAGCTCCATTCATGTTCCCACAAAATATATGATCTCATTCTTTTTTTCTAGCTGCATAATATTCCATGGTGGACCTCTACCACACTTTCTTTATCTAATCTGTCATTGATGGGCATTTACATTGATTCCATGTTTTTGCTATTGTGAATAGTGCTGTGATGAACATTTGTGTGCATGTGTCTTTGTGGTAGATGATTTTATATTCCTCTGAGTATAAACCCAGTAATGAGATTGTTGGGTGAAATGGTAGTTCTGTTTTTAGCTCTTTGAGGAATTGCCACACTGTGGTTGAACTGATTTACACTCCCACCAACAGTGTATAAGTGTTCTCTTTTTCCCACAACCTTCTCAACATCTGTTATTTTTTGACTTTTTATTAATAGTCATTTTGACTGGTGTGAGATGGTACCTCATTGTGGTTTTGATGTGCATTTCTCTAGTGATCAGTGATACTGAGCTTTTTTCATATGCTTGTTGGCTGCATGTATGTCTTCTTTTGAGAAGTGTCTGTTCATGTCCTTTTCCCACTTTGTAATGGCGTTGTTTGTTTTTCCCTTGTAAATTTGTTTAAGTACCTTATAGATGCTAGATATTAGACCTTTGTCAGATGCATAATTTGCAAATATTTTCTCCCATTGTGTAGGTTGTCTGTTTACTCTGTTGATAGATTCTTTTGCTGTGCAGAAGCTCTTAAATTTAATTAGATCTCCCTTGTCAATTTTTGCTTTCATTGTGATTGCTTTTGGTATCTTTGTCATGAAGTCTTTGTCTGTTTCCATGTCCAGGATAGTTTTGCCTAGGTTGTCTTCCAGGGTTTTTATAGTTTGGGGTTTTACATTTAAGTCTCTAATCCATCTTGTGTTGATTTTTGTATATGGTATAAAGATGGGGTCCAGCTTCAGTCTTCTGCATATGGCCAGCCAGTTATCACAGCACCATTTATTGAACAGGGAGTCTTTTCCCCATTGCTTGTTTTTGTCAGCTTTGTTGAAGATTAGATGGTTGTAGATGTGCGGCCTTATTTCTGTGCTCTCCATTCTGTTTCATTGGTCTCTGTGCCTGTTTTTGTAACAGCACTATGCTGTTTTGGTTACTGTAGACTTGTAGTATAGTTTGAAGTGGGGCAGCATGATGCCTCCAGCTTTGTTCCTTTTGCTTAGGATTACCTTGGCTATTCAGGCTCTTTCTTGGTTCCAAACAAATTTTAAAATAGTTTTTTTCCTAGTTCTGTGAAGAATGTCATTGGTAGTTTGATAGGAATAGCATTGAATATGTAAATTGCTTTGGGCAACATAGCCATTTTAATGATATTGATTCTTCCTATCCATGAACATGGGATGGTTTTCCATTTGTGTCTTCTCTGATTTCTTTGAGCAGTGTTTTGTAATTCCCATTGTAGAGATCTTTCACCTTCCTGGTTAGCTGTATTCCTAGGTATTTCATTCTTTTTGTGGCAATTGTGAAGGGGATTGCCTTCCTGATTCGGCTGTTCGCTTGGTTGTTGTTGGTGTATAGCAACATTAGTGATTTTTGTATGTTGATTTTGTATACTGCAACTTTGCTGAAGTTGTTTATCAGCTGAAGGAGCTTTGAGCTGAGACTATGGGGTTTTCTAGATATAGAATCATGTGTCTGCAAGCAGGGATAGTTTGACTTCCTCTCTTCCTATGTGAGTGCCCTTTATTTCTTTCTCTTGCCTGGCTTATCTAGTTAAAGTGTGATTATTATTATTAAATTATTTGAAAGTATCACTAAACACAGAAAGTATTATTAGACAATAATTCTATTTTAAGCTTATATGTACAAATGTTATTTATACTCTTTCAAAAATGTTTTATGCTGAAAAACCACAATACAGAAGTTTCTAACTTTAATTACCTGTGTGCTGCTTGAGAGCAAAAAAAGATACTGGTCAGATTGTGGGTCTGAAAACAAAAAAAGAAATTCTGTGGTATCTACTTCTCAAATTATTTAATTTAATGTGAGCTGAGAGCTTGTAAGGCAAATATTTCTGTCATAGACTTTACATACATCTAGACTGACAATGGCCTCAGGGACTTTGTACATTCGAATATAAAAGAAGAAAACTGTTTCTAAATGTTAGCTGCACTGACATGGAGACTTAATAAAAACTTAGTGTGTTGCATTAAACACAACACAAGCAGAAAAAGAAATGTAAATAATGGAACAGCAATAAAACTCCATCTTTACACTTATGTGCTTATTTCCGATTATAGCATACATTCAAATTAAACCACAGACTAAATATATACCCAAGCTTACTTTTTAAAAGTGAAGTTAAATGCATTAAAAAAGAATGATAGACTTTACCTCCTTCTCTTTGAACTATGTGATAGAGATGGACATTGTGTAGGATACGTTCCAGATCTTGGTCTGTATAACCTTTATCATGCATATCATCCACTGAATCAGGGTAAATGACTTGATCCCGAAGACTTCCAAGAGACATATATGGCCTGTAAAACACCAAGCACACAAGAATCCTAGTGGAAAGTCATGATAACTTACTCAGTGTGACATCTTGGTAGTCTGAAAACATCAGTGAAGACTTTAAACACTACATTTCCAGGATGATATTTGTTACCTGGCGATGAGTACTTCTCCCTCAGGCACTGCTAAACAATACCGTTATGTTTACATAAAAACTTACTGACACATGGACACAAGAAAAGCTTCTCCAAGAAATCATCTGACATTTTCTTTTTCTAAAAAATTCTATTTTATTTTATATTTTGTAGAGACAGGGTCTTGATATGTTTTCCCAGGCTAGTCTCAAACACCTGCCTCAAGTGATTCCTCCTAACTTGGCCTCCCAAAGCACTGGGATTACAGTTGTGAGCCATAGAACCCAGCCACATTTAACATTTTCAGCAGGGAAATACTGTATATACTTTGTTTCACTGTATTTGATAAAGATTGCTTCTGTAATTCATCTATAATTATTTGGGTGACATATTATACAATTTGAGTTTCGACCCAGCAATGTGAACAAACAAAACAAAAAAATTTAATTCATAGTAAGAAAAACACAAATTAAAATTACATTGAGTTTCTTACAAATCAGATTGGCAAAAATTCAACAACTTGGTAACTCACTCCACTGGCAGGCCTACGGGAAAAGGAATGTTCTCACACTACAGTGAAAATGCAGAATGGTACAACTCTTACAGAGGGGATTTGGCAAACTGACAGAGCATTTGCCCTTTGACCTCCTTCTGGGAATTCACTCTGAAAATATACTTCTAAAAATACAAAAAAAGATGCATGAGGTTATTCATTACAGCTTATTTGTAATAGCAAAATACTGAAATACAACATAAATACCCATACAAAGAAGACAGACAGAATAAACTATAGTACATCCACTACGCAGCTGTAATAAAAGGATGAGGAAGACCTCTATAAACTGATATAGAGTGATTTCCATGATATATTGTTAAGTTGAAAAGCAAAACGCAAAAGTAGACTTACAGCAGGGTTTCTCAACAACGGCACTTTGGCTTATTGAACCAGATAATTCTTTGTTGTCGAGGGCTACCCTGTGTACAGTAGGATGTTTAGCATTATGCCTGATGTCTACCCACTAGATGTCAGCAGCACTCCTTCCTGTAGTAAACAAAAATAATTGTCTCCAGATAATGCCAAATGTCCCTGGGGGACAAAATCTTCCCGGTTGAGAACCACTTCTATGAAAAAAGAAAGCAAAATGAAATATAGACATACCCATTTATATTTAAAAAAGGAAACACAGGAAGAGTAAACCTGAAACTAGTGAAGTTGGTTAGCTACAGGAGGTGGGAGGAACAAGGTGGAATGGATAGGCAGGAAAAGGCCTAAGTATCCTTTCTATTAATAAAGTTTTTACTTTTGGAATCCCTCAAAGTGTTACTATTCAATAAATAAATAAAATTAAACCAACAAGAACGAAGGAAGAAACCTTAAAATTGAATACAAATAGAAACAATTTAACTGAACAGTATGTCCAAAGGATAAAGTAACCACACAGCGAAGGGGACGGAGGTGGGGATGAATTAATCCATGTAATTTTTGAACTTGGCTATATAATTTCAGTCAAAGACAGAAAGAATCAGGCGGAAATTTTAAACTTTACTTGCAAGTTTATTTTTGCTAATGATATAGGGGTAGCAATTCTGAAACTATTTTATGTATATTGTAGGATTGGTTATGTAAGTAAATGGTTTGGTAATGTTAGGAGCAAGGGTTCTCACTGTGGAAGAAGAAAGATACAAACATGCTGTGTGGGAAGGCAAGAGAAAAACTAATTTTAATTTGAGTATCAGTATGAATTTATGTTTTTTAATAAAAAAATTTCTAGCCCTATCTACATCTGGAACAGTCTAGTATTATCCTTTGAGAAGCACACAGCATCATTTCAGTAATGCAATAAATTCAATTGTGGACCCAAAAAGATCTATCTTAATCCAGACCCCCCTGTATCTGTAAATGAAACCTTATTTAGGAACAGAGTCTTTGCAGATTTAATTAAGGTTCTTGAGACGAGATCATCCTGGATTAATCAGATGAGTCCTAAATCCAATAAATGCTCTTATCAAATGAGAAGAAACACAGGAAAGAAAAGAAAGCCACGTGAAGAAGGAGACAGAGATGGGAGTTATTGCCGCCACAAACGAAGGAATGCTTGGCACCACCAGAAGCTGGAAAAGAGGCAGGAAATAATTCTCCCCAAGAGCCTTCAGAGGGGGTGGATTGCCAATACTTTGACTTCAGGTGTTCAGGAATGCGAGAAAATAAATTTCTGTTGTTCAAACCGCCAAGTGTTTGGTAATTTGTAGTCCTTAGAAACTAATACAAGTAGTATTTCTGTAAAAAGTTTATAACCTGAATCACATCACGGAGAAACTATCAGACAAACCCAAATTGAGGTGTTCTCTTAAAAAAAAAAAAAAGCAATAGTCTTGCATTCTTTAAAAATATCAATGTCATATAAAATAAAGAAATGCTGAGAAACTCTTTCGAATAAAAGAAACTATAATAAATAGACATGGCAACTAAGTGCAGTGCATGACAATGGATTGGGAAAAACAAGTTGCTCTATAAAGTACAGTGTTATGACAATTGCTGAAATTTAAATATGGACTGTATTTTAGATACTAATATATAAATGTCAGATTTCCTGAATTTGATAAGTATACTGTAGTTACCTAAGAGAATATCCCTGTTCTTTGAAAATATACCCTAAATTAATTAGGGGTAAAAATGTATGATTACTGCAACTTGATTAAAAAATACAAGCTGTATATTGTGTGTGTATGCCTGGAGAGAGAAAGAAAGAGAAGGAGAGGTTTTCAAATACAAAATGTGTTTTGTGGATGAATTATCTACCTATTTTCCCATGGTACACAAGCCATTAGGTTGAAGGATAGACAGCACAAGCTTATTTTATAATATATTTAATTATTATTTGAATTCAAAATGTTTATATTTTACTTGTACATGTGTATGTTCATATAAGAAGACTTTGCAATGAAATTATTACAAATATAAGGAATCTTTGGTCTGGGTTTTTTTTTTTTTTTCTTGAGACGGAGTCTCGCTCTGTCGCCCAGGCTGGAGTGCAGTGGCGCCATCTCGGCTCACTGCAAGCTCCGCCTCCTGGGTTCACACCATTCTCCTGCCTCAGCCTCCCGAGTAGCTGGGACTACAGGCGCCCGCCACCACGCCTGGCTAATTTTTTGTATTTTTAGTAGAGACGGGGTTTCACCATGTTAGCCAGGATGGCCTTGAACCTCGTGATCCTCCCACCTCGGCCTTCCAAAGTACTGGGATTACAGGTGTGAGCCACCGCGCCCGTCCTGGTCATGTTTTTAAATTGAGATATGGTTCACATATCATAAAATTCACCCTTTTAAAGCACACAATTCAGTGGTTTTTAGTGTATTCGCAAGGTTATGTGAACATCACGACTAATTCCAGATCATTTTCTTCACTCCAGAAAAAAATCTCATACCCAATAGCAGGCATTTCCTATTCCTCCTTCCTCTCAACCCCTGGAAACAATTAATCTACTTTCTGTCTCCATGGATTTGCCTGTTGTGGACATCTCAAACATATGGAACCATACAGTGTGCGGTCCTTTGTGATTGCCTTCTTTCCATTAGTATAATGTTTTCAGGTTCATCCATGCTGTAGCATGTAACAGTTCCTTTTTTTGGCTGAATAATATTTCACTGTAGGCCATATTTGATTAATCCACTCATGGGTTGATGGATATTTTAGTTGTTTTCACTTTTTTGTGTTATGAATAATGGATATATGCCAAAGAATGAAAATACTGAAGCATATAATTTTTAGAGAAATTGCCAGACTGTTTTTCTGAAGTGGCTATACCATTTCTGGTTACATTTCTTGTATCATATCTCTCTCTAAGGTTTTCCCTCCTGCCCTGTTCTTTATTTTTCCCTCTCCAGTCTAACTATATTAAAAAAAATAGGATACATAATTATTTGTTTGTGTAGATTGTCGTAAGCACTCATACAATATGACATTATCTTAAATTAATATCAAATAATAGTAGCATAAAATAGAAATTAGTCATCAGAGCCAATGAGCAGTTTTAATTAGATACTCTGAGACTACTCAGAAGAAGAAATAACATAGAATCTCAGGAGAGAGTTCTTTTACTGCTTTCCAAGGTGACATCAGCTCCAATTTAATATAAATCGGAAGCACAGATGTTCTCCCCCCGTAGCATAAAACCCCTATGTAATTAGGTCCAAAGAGTAGCCATGACACAATACACAACTGAGACCACAGTGATAAAAATACATCAGTGCATTAATTTCACAAGTGTTTCTACAGGATTCTACCAGAAAACTTGATTAATTGGCAATATTTGATGATGAAATTTGGTTTTATATCTATATTTCAGAAAAGGCAGGCACTATAAAATCATGATTGTGATAAATGGTTTTGGAGAAATGATTCTGGGGAATCATTGTAATATCATTCAAATTCCAAGCTAGAGGTACCTCATTTATAAAATAACTTATTTTAATGATTTCATTTGTTATGAGTACTAAATGAAGCAGTGGGTTTTTATGAAGCTAAGTGAAGCAATGTACTCAGATCACTTATTATAGTACAGACACATGGTAGGCACTCAATAAATGACATTATGAAGACAAAGAAGTCCATTTCTACTTATGCTTATGTTCTCTACTTAAGCAAAAATGTAACATCTTAAAAAAGAATGAATAAAAAAGATTTCTATTTAGCCAGACAAGAGACTGGTGGTTTTTATTCCATAGTAAATTTTTATTGTCTTGACATGATTAAGAATTAAGTACCTAGATACGTAGATTTTAGATTATATTCTGTTAAGTACTCATGAGAATACCTCGTTCACCTAGAAGCATTTAAAAAAAATACTTGGAACACCATGTATTAATAGTTTACTGGAGCAATTTATGGGGCCTCGAAAATATCAAAATGTCCCAGGATGCCAAGTGTTTTCTTTGTAACAGGAATTTGGAGAAGCAAAACTGTGTAATTTCTTCAAAAGTCTAGTTTAATACTATTTTTAATTTCCTTAGGCCTTTTGAAATCAGACAATTTTCTTTAATGAACAGATATGGACATTTTTCTCATAAGGGATTTTAATTATAAGGCAAAGCAAAATAATTAAATTATGGTTTTGCAATGCTTAATTTCTTATTGAATTTATAAAAGCCTAATAATATCTTAAATATATACTCCTGTAATTAAAAAAATCAAACCAAAACAAAAAAAAAAGAAAAAAAATTTAGCTACCTTTTAAAAAAATTTAATCAGGACAAGATTTCAATAAAATACCAAGTCATAATATGATGCTAAAAGAACTGCAAATGTGCCCACCTTATTTGCTATCTGAGTATCTGAGCTTTTTTTTTTTTTGAGCTAGAGTCTTGCTCTGTTGCCCAGGCTGGAGTGCAGTGGCTCAATCTCGGTGGCTCACTGCAAGCTCCGCCTCCCGGGTTCTTGCCGTTCTCTTGTCAGCCTCTAAAGTAGCTAGGACTACAGGCGCCTGTCCCCACGCCTGGCTATTTTTTTGTATTTTTAGTAGAGACGGGGTTTTACCGTGTTAGCCAGGATGGTCTTGATCTCCTGACCTCGTATTCCGCCCACCTTGGCCTCCCAAAGTGCTGGGATTACAGGCGTGAGCCACCACACCCAGCCCTATCTGAGCTATTGTTATTTAAATGATGTAACGAAGTATAAAAATTGCTCACTTTGAAAACTGATGTGAATGAGAATGTTGATGAATATATATAAAAGTATTCATAAGCTTATATATTTATTGAGGACTAATCAACTATTGTTTTATTGAAGTTCAATTTTTTGTCAATTATTGTTTTATGATCATGTGAAATGGTAAAAATAATACATTCTACATATGTTTGATGTACATAGCAACTAACGCCGCTTAGGTTTTTATTAAAATAATGATTTAAAAATATTATTATAATGTTAAAGCCACCACTGAATTCTCTGGAAAGACTGTGTCAAGAAAATTCGGGATGACATTTACTCAATTTGAAAGCACAAGGAAACGGAGGACCCTATAGCCAATGTTTATATAATTAATTTGCATGTGATTCTCTTTCCAGCTCAAAGGTCTGGAATTTAACATTTTGAGTCAGTTCAAGTTTCTGTAGTCCTACCAAAGTTATATATACATAATAGATAAGCACTCAAAGTACCCTTTACTAAACTTTCCTTTCTAGATATATAGACCTATTCAGATAATCTTCTAAATATTTCAGGTAGATCAATTAACATGTTAGAATGTTACTGGCTCACTTGCTCTGGCTCATTATAAAGGAGATCATGCAACATATCTAACATAAGCAACAAAAGAAATGGTCAGATTGCTCCTCATTAGTAGCTATCAAAAAAGAAATATTAACTAGTTTTAATTTACTTTCTATAAGTAAAACCCAGAATCATCTCTATATGTTATGGAAAAGATAGCAAAATAAATCCATAGGTGTCACAGATCATTTAACAAATAATCCTTATTTAAACAATTACAATAATTATAATAATTGTTTTTTCTTAGGAATCTACAATTCTTTCAAATGTATATATAGTTAAAATTCAATTATAATAGTAAAATTATTTGAGATAAAATTCATTCCCCATGATTATGGCTTTTTATAGTTTTGTTACTAATGTCTCAAGGTGCTTTTATACTTTGCATTATATTCCCACTTTTCTGCATTAACATCTAAGTAATCTGACAGTGATTTTTTTTTTTTTGGTAAAATGTACTGATGTTTGTTAGAGTTACTTTTTTATTATTCTCTAAGACAAAGCTAGAAAGAATGGGAAAGCATTGAGAAGTGTTAGCTGTATCTATGTGCTTGGAGCTTCTGAATGACACAAAATTCTAAATATTTCCTAAATTGAGAGCAAAAAACCAATTCAAATCCAGAGGAGAAAAAAAAGTGTAACATGAAAGGCCTATATGCAGAGAAAACAAATTTTTTAAATAATCATATAAAATTTAATTGGAACAATATTGATAAAAATTTTGCAGCAATGTTAACTGTATTTAAGGCATGAGATGTGTTAAGTTTAAGAATAATGTACCACTAAGTACTGCTGTGTTGTCGTAGCAATAAGAAGTTAACAATCTGAAAGGCATAAAATTTAACCATCAATAATTCATATAACTATACATGCTGGAACCAATCATTGCATCAGGGTTTTTCATGCATAGAAAGAACTAGATTTGAGTCATTTATAGTATTCTTAAAAAATGTGTGATAATAAGAAGAAATATTCAAGTGAAAATAGATATTTACTATTACTGAAATTATATCTTTTGGATAAGATATTTCTAGATTCCAAAACAGAGATGAGAATAGCCTCTTAAGAGCAGGGATGAGGTTTATTTCCAAGTAATAAAAATAATATTAGGCCAGGTGCAGTGGCTCTCGTCTGTAATCCTCGTAATTTGGGAGGCCAAGCTGGGTGAATCACCTGAGGTCAGAAGTTTGAGACCAGCCTGCTCAACATGGTGAAACCCCATCTCTACTAAAAATGCAAAAATTAGCCAGGTGTGGTGGCACACACCTGTAATCCCAGCTACTTGGGAGGCTGAGGCACAAGAATCTCTTGAACCCTGGAGACAGAGGTTGCAGTGAGCCAAGATTGTGTCACTGCACTCCAGCCTGGGCAATAGAGTGAGACACTGTCTCGATAAGTAAATAAATAAATATATTATTAGTGGAAGAATTAAAGTATTGCTAAGCTGTTAAAAATGCAAATTTCTCTAAAAGTCAACTTTAAGAGTATGTATCATTATATCAGATTACCATTTAAATTGCTGATATTTGACCTATAAAAATTGCAGTTCCATATGGTTTAATGTAATAGTACTCATAAAATGAGAAAAACTTTTGAGTGAGAGGGGAGTTTTTTTCATTATTACTTTTATAAATGAGCCCTTAGAAAAGTTAAAGATTTTAAAAAGTATCTTTAGCATTCTTCCAAGCCATAGAAAGCTATAGAAAATTGTGTTTACATTTATAGATCTCTTTAAAAGAGATTTAAAAAAACTGAACTGTACCAACTACTACACAGGAGGAACTAAAATGTACAACTTCTATTTCTGTCAACTGACTGCCCAAAGGTATTTATACAAAGATTACTTGGCTGTAAGTCTAACAGTCAGAAAGCAAGGAATAGAAGTCAATTTGCTACAGCAATGCTACTAAGCCTTCCTTGTGGTTAAAATAATTTTCTAAAAAAGGACAGATATTTATCCCCATCATAAAGAGAATTTTGCAACATACCTACTGCAAGCAGCAAAATAAATAGATTGCTCATAATTAGTGTAAGGTACCAGATTGACTTGGCAGTAGAAACCAAATCTGTGGAGATGTTCATTCATTCAGTCAATCACTTATCAGATATTTATTGCACAATTACAATATATTTACTAGGATCCTACCAGTGCTGTACAGAGACATGTGGTTGCCTTTTCTAGCTTTTAATCTATAAAAGTTTGTTCAACAGTGACTCAACAAGGGCAAAGTCTGTTCCAGTACAACCCCTACTCCCAAAGCCAGATTTCTTTGCTTTGAGGGCAGCAGGACAATAGATATGTAACCTACATACGCATTGGCACAGTCCATAGGTATAGAGTTCTGTGAGGAGCTCTGGATTAAGCCACATCACATTCCTCCTTTATTCCAGTGGCTTTTATAGACCCATATTCCACTCGGGCAGTGGCCTGCTAGTCTGCCTCTTTCTTAAATAAACACACTCCTTGTCCTCAAGAGGTGCACTCTGTTTGCCTTTTGGCAGCTAGATATTCATTAAGAATCGACAGGTCCAAAAGCTAGAGACCTATAGGAAAATTGAGATTAAGATACTTAAAACAGCATACCCCAGATTCTTGCTTAGATCCTTTTCCAGACCACATCCTCATTTTTAAAATCCGAGATCTTGGATAAAAAGAAAAAAAGCAAGGATCTCACTGAGAATACTTTAACAGCACCCTTTCTGTCCTCCATAGAGAAAAGAGGCAAATCAGTTCTTCTGAGCTGATCTCATATGCTTTCTAGTTAATAGCCATCATCTGGTTTTATATGTGTGGGTTAAACAATGTTGATATATAACACAGAGTTCCCTGATCCCTACAAAGAA
Source organism: Pan paniscus (assembly GCF_029289425.2). NCBI lineage: Eukaryota > Metazoa > Chordata > Mammalia > Primates > Hominidae > Pan > Pan paniscus. The sequence continues at coordinate 54,552,386 of NC_073259.2, read as the reverse complement.
GAAATCTTAGATTTGGAAGTCATTCATATAGAAACAATAGAAAATGGAACTCCACAGCTTTTATTTTTTTGGTTTATTTTTATTTTTATTCTTTTGAGATAGCATCTCACTCTGTTGGCCAGGCCAGAATGCAGTGGTGCAATCATGGCTCACTGCAGCCTCAACTTCCCAGACTCAAGCAGCCCTCCCACCTCAGCCTCTTAAGTAGCTGGGACTACAGGCAAGTACCACCATATCCAGCTACTTTTTTATTATTTGTATTGACAGGGTCCCCCTATGTTGCCAGGGCTAACCTTAAACTCCTGGCCTCAAGTGATTATCCAACCTCAGCCTCCTAAAGTGCTGGGATTACAGTCATGAGCCACCGGGCCCAGCCTAGAACTTCATATTTTAAAATATCCATAAAGCTTATTTGGTGCAAGTACTTCTTAGTGCACAGGGCAGTTGTGCCAATGTTGGTATTATCGTCCTTCAAGCCCTTTCTGCAGAACTTCTGAAATAAAACACTGTCTTCACTGTTGCAAGAGACAATCTCTTCTTTTGATGACATAAAGGGTAAGTCATGATCTTTTTATGCCATAATGCATCCTGAAAATTAAGGTTTGCTTGTTTTATATCTCAACAAGAATTCTGATTTAAAATTAAGGGACTATTTTTGAAAAATTCTTTAAAATTTTATGGAGAAATGAATTTTAGAAGAATAGGAAAGAGTAGAGAATATAATTTAATTTGAAAATGAATTGAACACCAATAAATTTTTTAAAATTTCACTTTCATATGAGAATATAGCTTCCTTCACCTTAACATATCTGAATGATGGCCAAGTACCTATGCTAAAATATATGTTAAAATTGACTTAATTGCCATGTACATCGAGGATTATGAGGACCTCTGCCTCCAAACCACAGCTTGATATTAGTACAGATCAGCACACCAAGAAAACAACCTTAGCTGGTGATACTTGCAAGGTCAGGATAAAGAGTAGTAATTTTTCATACACATGCCCCTGTTGATACCAATAAGGCAAAATGACTTTAGGGTAAGGCACATCTGAGTTCAAATTCTAGCTCCAGCATTTATCCACTGGAGGACTTAAACCTCCTTAAGTTTTCTCACAAAATAGGGATACTAATACCAACTTTATAGGTTGTCATACAGAAAAATAAGAAACTTATATAATATATGTAGAATTGTGACTAGCACACACTAATTGTTTGACATATTGTTAATTACAAAAAATAACAATACCCTAGAGATGCTCAATCCTGGTTCAGGATGCCTAGGACCCATCAGTTATCTCAAGAGGTCACAACATTCTCAGGATAAAATCAATTTTAATGCATATAATTTTTTAAAACACACACACTATATCATTAAAAGGAAGAAGTGGAAATGCCATCAAAGAAAATATAGATATCAATTAAAGATACCAAAGAAAACATAAATATACTAGTACTTGTAAAGGCTGAGATTTCATGTCATAAGCTCTTCTTCCTTAGAAAAACAGTTGAAGAATACAATGGCCAGGTAGAGTGGCTCACGCGTTTAATCCCAGCACTTTGGGAGGCCAAGGCGGGTGGATCACTTGAGGCCAGGAGTTCAAGACCGGCCTGGCCAACGTGATGAAACCCCGACTCTACTAAAAATACAAAAATTCTCTGGGTTTGGTGGTGGGCGCCTGTAATCCCAGTTACCTGGGAAGCTGAGGTGGGATAATCACTTGAGACCAGGAGTTCAAGATTAGCCCTGGCAAGGTAGGAAAACCCTGTCAATACAAATAATAAAAAATTAGCTGTGCATGGTGGTACCATGGTGAACCCAGGAGGCAGAGGCTGCAGTGAGCCAAGATTGTGCCACTGCACTCCAGCCTGGGTGACAGAGTGACACTCTATTTCAAAAAAAGAAAAAGAAAAAAGAAGATAGTTGAAGATACAGATATTTTTGAAAAGTGAAGACAAATTATAAAGAATGATATTTTGTTATTCCTCAGAAAGTTGGGAAAGTAATACAGACTGTGTTATGATTATCTGAGAAAATATTTAAGATCAAAAACAGTAGGATTTTTTTCATCATAAGATGTTTAAATGTGATAATCTTATTAATCTGAAAATGAGAGGCAGTGAGTACAGAAGATTTGTATTCAAAGACTTGGTATAGTCTAACTGTGGCTTTGAAATTCCATAAAACACTAAGTAAAGTCTGTAGTCCCTTTGAAATTCAATTTAATTACTTAAAAATACTCTATTTAGCATAACTTACGCAGAACATAATTAATATGTATTATTCATGCATAACAAGATAGAAATAAAGTGATTATCTATATTTAATTTCCTGTACAATCTAATTAGTGATGTTACCATTCCTGCTTACAATCAAATTTAAGACTTTTATGTTGCATTTAATTTTAAAATGTGATTCATAACTTTATTTATTAAGCAGTATTTATATTTAATCTAGGAGATTAAGTAACATGGTACTTGTGCACACAACCCTGTGAATAAAGTAGTAGTTAATAGTTAGAAATAAACAAATATTGAGCTGATAAGTAAAATGTTACTCATAATTTCAGAATATCTTCTGAAAACAGGAAACAAAAAATAATGAGTGTTGTGGAAGCAAGCTACCGTCATCTTTTATTATGCTTTTTGAGAAGTAATTTAACATATAAAATTGTGTCACTTACTTATAGAGAGCAGATTGAGCTCCTTAGCTAGAGACTGGGAAAATGGCAAACATCCAAATTACTAAAAAACCTTAAAAAATTAAATCAAAGAACTTCAGCTAAAAGAAACAGTGCAGCAATGAGTAAGGACCGAGAGGATGAGCACTATCATTTCCAGTATGTACTGATGACTTCTTATTAGTGGGGATGAGTCTAAGAAATGCTTTCTTTTCTCAGCATCGTGTGTTAGAGGAGAGTAGGAAAGAACATTATGCTATCCAGCAGTGTCCAAAAATCAAAAACTTCTGCTTACTTGAATCTGTGGTATTTCTTACCTATTTAGAAATTGGAGAAACTGATGCAATCCATGGCAACTGTTCAAATCCTGAGTTACTTTCAAAACTCAGGTCAAATGACACACTGTTCTATTTTTTCCTCATTTTGAACATCCATAGCATTTCTTGCCTTTCTTGAGGCACTTATTTCTGGTTTTTATTTCCGTTAGTTGAATGTTTTTATTTATAACTAAATGATACATAAACATCATAATAAGATTATATGCTAATTATTGTCTATCCTAAAAAGACTAATGAAAAAAAATTATCTCTCTGACATGAAACACAATACTCCAGCTATTTCTCCCTTTTTTTCTTTTTCTTTCTTTAAAAAAAGTATTTGATCAGATTTAATTCTATACTTATATATAATCCTTCTTTCACTTTCTGAACCTTTTGTTTCTCAGGCTCCAAAGTCATGGATGGGCAGAAGTTTATACAAGTTACCTTTTTGTACACCATTGTGGGAAGCCTGAATCTATTTCAGATCTTGTGGGCCTTAGTATTTGGGCCTGCATAGTAAGTTTGAATAGTAAGAAAATTATGATTAAAATTTCTTTTTCAAGATATTTCTGCCAAGGAAGCATAGGTAGTAAGAGCATACGTGTTAGAATTACATGATGGGTTGGTGCCCAGGGTGGAACTGGTTCCAGGACCCCAGAAAACACCAAAATCCACAGATGCCTTTATATAAAATGGCCACAGTATTTGCATATAACTGACACACATCCCCCTATATACTTTAAATCATCTTTAGATTACTTGTAATACCTAACACAATACAAATACTATGCATTGGTTTTTTGTTTGTATGATTTTTTATGGTTATGTTGTTGTTTTTAGTGTTTATTTTAAAAATATTTTTTATTCATGGTGGGTTGAATCCAAGGTTGTGGAAGCTGCAGATACAGAGGCCCAACTGTAATGTGATGTATGCAAATGATCTTCTGGAGTATTATTTTTAAAAACTAGTACAAAAGAAAGCAAGATTTTACTCTGAGCAAAATATATTTTGTCAGCAAATATCTATTATCATCTGTCTTCCTTCCCTCCCTTCCTCTGTTGCTTCTCTCCCACTCTCTCTCTACCCCCAACTCCCACTAAATATTCCAATTTATTATTTTGATGATTGTTAGCATACTATAAAATTTTGTTAGCAGGTGAACAAAATAAACAAGTGAAAGGGTGGGTTTAGGGGCTTTCATGGATGAAGACAGAAACTTACCAGGGGATTAGGAAGTAACAAATAGGCCATAAATTAGTGGATTTGTGAAAGTGAGAGCAGGGGTCACAAATCTCTCCTTAGGGACTTGGAAAGACAGATAAACTGCAACAAGAATTGACAGAAGAAATTCAGGATCTATGTCCAAATGAAAGACTTTTCCTGAGGTCAGGATGGCTAATATAGGAGAGAGCAGTGAGTTTCAATCATCAGCTTAAGGAGTACATTCACATGGCTCAGAAACTCAAACAGCCTAAAATTTCCAGAATACTGTTTTAAAGTATTACCTGAGCAATACTAAGCATTTTAACATACACCATTCCATAGATTTAGAATGGTTAATCTACATTTTGATGAAACATTTCTTTCCAAAACCGTATCTGATGCTCCACTAATGATCATATGTCATCATTAATGAAGACAGGATAAAGGGAAGCTGTTCTGAAACTAATTTATCTACCAACATTTTTTTGTTCGTGTATTCTTGAACTGAAGCTGAGATTTTCTTTTATCTGGTTCTCATTATTAACACTGCTAAAGTACTAGATAACACTAGCTGGGAAAACATTGAGGTGGTTTCATAATTTATTAGGAATTCAGCTTTCCAAGCTTATGAACTGAGCTATAGCAGCATTCTTTGTGAAGATTTGGTGAAAAAAAATAAATGGCCTAATATAGTTAATTATAATTTTTCCTTAGTGGTTCACTTCTTTCTTCCGTATACTACATGACATCATTATAAATCCACTTTTACAAAATATACTCTATTTTTCTCCCATGCAAGTAACAATTAATGTACATTCTGATCAATCCATAAAGAGATTCATCCTCTACCCAGAAGTCTTTCAATCACAAAAAGTGAATACAGGGGGATTATTGTAAAGCTCTGTCTTATGACTTGTGAAGTTCATACATAAGTGTCAATCCTATATTGAAATTTCATTTTTTTTGCTGCTAAACTAGTAGTTAACATATTTGATTATTATGAATTAATACAATAAATTAGATTATATATACATTTTTTGAGGTGGAGTTTTGCTCTTATTGCCCGGGCTGGAGTGCAGTGGTGCGATCTCAGCTCACCGCGACCTCTGTCTCCCAGGTTCAAGAAATTCTCCTTCCTCAGCCTCTTGAGTAGCTGGGATTACAGGCACGCACTACCATACCCGGCTAATTTTGTATTCTTAGTAGAGACGGGGTTTCTCCATGTTGGTCAGGCTGGTCTCAAACTCCTGACCTCAGGTGATCTGCCCGCCTCAGCCTCCCAAAGTGCTGGGATTACAGGCGTGAGCCACCCCACCCAGCCAGATTATATTTACTAATGAGAATATCATAAGGCAGTTACCTACCAACAAATATTTTGAAATAGGTTGCATAGCAGCTTTCTTTTACATCATAAAAACATGTAAGATTATTTTTTAAATTTACTCGAAAAAATAGCTTTTAGAATGTAAGAAACACTACATTTAGACTCTCAGTTTACATATGGATTTAAATAAATTCTATGGTTTTTGCAAGGATAATGGTCCTATAAAACTTCTAACATATACCCAAATGTTCATGTTTCTAAAAGCCATATAATCAAGGTAAATGACTTTTAACAGTAATTATTAAAATACATTTTAGCCTGAAAAATAGAGTTCTCATTGTTATTTTTCTCCTTAACTGGATTGCAGTTGGTTTTTTTGCTTAAGCAACAGTAAATTTCATAACTAAGAAAAAGTTTCCTAGTGATTTTTGTTTGTTGCAAAGTAACATAGTCAAGTATCTCTGCAGACAAAGGCTAGAATTTCTTCACTTTCTTATTCTCTGGAAATGTTTTACATTGTTCTGGTCAAAGTTATATTCAACAACTGTAGCTAAAAATATAAAATGTATTTATGTGATTTTATTTGCATCAAGAGAATAGAATTCTATAATAGAAAATTTTCTTCATAATTCTACGCCTTCTAACCTAAATAAAAAAGTAAAATCAACCTACTAAACACATTAATGTCTAAAACAGAAACTTTTGGCAGTATAATTTAGCTTTCAGAATCAGAATGTTTCCCAAAGGAATTGAAAGCATAGACAGAAAGGGACAATGCTTTTGGTGTCACAAAATGTTATCTATTTTGTGTTAAACACAAATATCTATGTCATTGCTCATGTCCAGCATTTTCAGCCAATGCAGTTCTTCATTCTCCTATATTCCAGGCAGCTTCTTACTACCACCATAGGTCTTACTTTAAAGAAAAAAACCCACAAAACCTCATCTGCCTAACTGCTATGTCTGGTCTAAAAATTAGGCCAGTAGACAGGATTGTACAGTACATTCAGGCAAAGGCAAAGGGACAAAAGGGACATATGAGAGCACTATACTTGATGTGACTTTTATGTTTGTGCTTGTACTATACTTCCAGCCTAGGCGCTTGTTAGATTCCACAAAACAGTCCTCTGACATAGTAGGAGTGCTCTATGGGATGTCTATGTATCCAGGATGATGACAGATGGAAAAATTACTGGGTCCAATTAACATGAGGAAGTTCTTCAAACTTCATCTTCTCTTATCCACAATGAATATTACAAATTCTTAGTGTATAACTTTGAATTTTAGACATTTCTAATTGTTCTCAGGGAAGATGATAGCTAAAGAGCTCTGAAGAAATAATGTTCTTTTTCTATGTTTACATGATACTCATTCTTACAGTAAAAAAATTTACTTAAGAAAGTTACAAATCGCTAAATAATCATATAGCATAATTGTAAAGTCTATTTTATGGAGCCTCAAATATAAATGAACAATTTTAGAATATATGAATGTATGCAGCTTGATGGAGAGAGCTGTATACTTATCCGGGTGTTATTATTTTTCTGTGAGAAGAAATAATCTGACATCTCAGGCAATCTAATCATTCTCTGAAACAGCCTGCTTGTTATTCCTTGAGACTAACATCTGCAGTCTTTGAGTATTTATTCCATCTAGACAGATGTGAAAATGAAAAAAAGTGGTATTGTCCTAGAGAGTATTACAATCAAAGCAGTAATAAAATATTTTGGGCTAAGTGAATTTTTATTTCCTTAATAGTTTCTCTTAATAAAAACATTCTTAAAGATATATAAACTGAGGAACTTGAGGAATCAAGACAATTCAAGAGCAAAAGGAAATTGTTTCTTGTAATATAAAAAGATATACCTACCTTTGTGGAATATAAAACATATGTTGAGGAGGTGGTTTATAGAGGACTCCTTCATACACAGGCCAGAGCCCACTTAGAATTCTGAAGAGAGAACTTTTCCCACAACCATTGGGACCAGTTATCAAAAGATGCATTCCTTCTTCTACCTAAAGTAAGAAATAAAATTACAAACTGCAATAGTTTAAAATGATTTATTTTGGCAGCACCTAAAAGTAAATTATTTTTTTAAAATGTTCGAAAACATGATAACCTAGGTTGGGCAAGAGATCAAGGAAAAATATTTCAGGGTTGAGAACAAGTTTGGCTTTTGACTATTCTCTGAAGCTAAAAGCATCATAAAATAATTCAATTCCAAAGAAAATGGATCTTCTTGAAATGGGCACTGGCTTTCCAAAATTGTAATTTGTTATCAGATACCACATACACATAGAGAAAAACAGCTGCCTGGGAAATAAGACAAATCATAAAAATTTAACTAAAAATATATTACATTATATTTTGATATTAATATTGGATTAAATTTACATTGAATTCAAATACAACTGAAAATTAACTGTAATTAATAGCTACAAAGCACAATTATCCAAGGAGTCAGCTGGGCTGTTTAATTTTACACTTCAGCAGTCTGAAATGCTACAAAAATCACAAAAGCCCATAATCAGAGAGAGAAGATGATTCAAATTCTGCTTTATTCACAAATAGAGAAAATATGTTTAACAAACCAAGGATAGAGGAAAGCAAGAGGATTGTATTTTAGTCTCATGTCTAGGGATGAATTAAAATACATACACACATAGAATATTACATATATGTGAATAATATATATATAATATTCATAAATAAAACAGGTTATTTATTTCTTATCTATTGGATGCTTCCCTTTATTTTCTATCCTATTATTGACATTTAAACTGTTTAATTTCATGAGTTCCTATTCCACACAATAGGATGAAGAAGTTGTCTTATTATGGTATTTAAAGGGTATTGTGAACAACAATCAATAGAAACACCATTTAAAATTTTTATCTACTTCTACCAAGAGCAAATGAAATTTTATAATCAGTGATACCCAAAAAATAAATATCAGAAATTTACAGGATGTCTGTAGATCTAGCTTTGTATAGAAAGGATACCAATATTCAAGTATCAATAATGTGGAATACATCATACTGGACCTCAAAGATGAAAGAGTATTATTATATTGCTAGCATACCAAGAAAATCTCAGGAAGAAGCTAGAAAAAATTAATTTGTTATCTGCCTGTGCTCTTTCACTAGAGAAAAGGCTAAGGGTTTAATTTTGTAGAAGTGTAAATATTTTCCAAATGATTTTTAAAAAATCATATATATCATGGTGAAAAGCACATTGGCAAAATATTTCAATAGGGCCATTCTCTATTAGGCATTCTCAGAAATTTAACATATTTTGAGGGGTAATTGGAGACTTTCTACATTAATATTAATATTTTTCTCAGCATAAAGGTCTCTGATGCTTAGAATTCTTTTTGTCTCACACTAACTTTTCTTCTGCAAATAATTTTTAATTTTTTAAAAATTTTATTTATTTATTTATTTATTTATTTTTTATACTGAGTCTTATTCTGTCTCAGGTTGGAGTGCAGTGGCATGATCTTGGCTCACTACAACCTCTGCTTCCTGGGTTCAAGCGATTCTTGTGCCTCAGACTCCCGAGTAACTGGGATTGCAGGTGCCCACCACAATGCCCGGCTAATTTTTGTATTTTTTAGTAGAGACAGGGTTTCCCCATGTTGGCCAGGCTGGTCTCGAACTCCTGACCTCAGGTGATCTGCCCACCTCAGCCTCTCAAAGGGCTGAGATTACAGGCATGAGCCACTGCGCCCAGCCTGCAAATGGTTTTTTAATCCTGAAGCCTAACAAAGGTGTGAGATCCTTTCCTCTAGAAACTTATTTTTCAATCTATGCAGAGGAAACAGAACTTCCTATTATATTTTAGGGACCTGAGAATTTAAATATAATTTTCTGTCTGAGTTAGAAATAAATAATTATGAAGAAAGTATACTTTACTAATGCATATCTTTGTACAACTTCAGACCTTCTAAGATACTTTCACTAGACTGAGTATTTTTAGTTTAGTTTATTCTATGTAAAAGAAATGGCTCTAAATTTTTCCGCAGAAAGAGTGTGATATGCCCATACTAATGTAGTTAGTAAGTAAAGCTCAAGACATGTACACTATTTATTAAATAAATAGAGCAACAAGAATCGATATTATAAAATGTATCCAGACCAAAACACCCTCTCTATAAAATCATAAATTATAAATTATGAAACCATTAATAAATAGTTAAATACTCTGTGTATGCCATGAGTACCTAATTGGTGCTTGTGGTCAGATCCTAGTAATTAGATCATCCTATAGGTCTATACGTGGAAAAATAAAGTCTGACCAAATTGCAGCTAAAAATACAATTTCTTTAAATTTACTGACACAGGATTTTACCCTGTTCAATGCTACTCATCCTCTCAACTCTCAGTAACCCAAAATATTTGCAAATACATCTTTAATAATTAAACCTTGACTAAAGTCCATACTAAAATCATTAATTAGCATATGTGTTATCATGTTTGTAATTCTTTTATCAAGTCAAATCATTTCTTTGTTTGAACTAAGCTCAACTTGCTATATTATGTCATTAATGCTTGTCAGCAAATTATTTTGTACTTGAATCCCAAAACGTGTGTTTGAATTTTATAATGCCTTAAGTCAGAGAGTCAGGTTTATTAGATACTTTTACTTTTTAGTTTTTGTAATTAATACATAAGATATTAAATAACAAATTATTGTCAACAGAATTAAAAACTAAATTCCAATCCATAAATCTTCTGATTATTTTATAATAGTACATTAGTACATGTAATTATTTTAAAAATTTAAGTCACATAATGTATATTGACAATTAAACTTGCTAATGACTTCTATTCATATTTTAGTAAATATATTACAGTATTGGCTTTTTAAAAAATAATTTCTATAAGGCAAAAAATTAAAATTTATTTCCAGGTACAAATTTCTGACGAAATTTCCTATTGTTCCCCAAAATTACCTTGTACACTATAATTTTGATTTTCAACCTGGCAATAAAGCAGTAGAAATCAAATTTCTCTTTTCTCTCTGCTTTCTGAGGAATAACTGCTTCTGTAATTGAACCACTGTGCATACCTTTCTTGATTTCCCCTTTCCAAATGCTCCTCCAAGTATTTAACATAAGGTACATGAATTCTGAGTTGTTTTGTATTAGTGTGATGGCAACAATCAGAAGATTCTTGAATATCATCTTACTTTGAAGTTTAGCCTGGAAGCCACCACTTCTCCTGCTGGTGTAATTATGGGAACATTTTCACAAATAATTCCATGATCCACATCAATAACTTTTCCTGTAATTAAGAAAAAGTGTAAGATACAAACATTATCACGGGTTTCTGATTAAATAACTTAAATTATTATGCAGTATAACAAGTAATTTCAATTATAAAGGTAATTCACAGTAAGAAATCACAGAAACAAATGTAAATATAGATATCCAGACCTGAAGCAAAGTTTAATGTAATGCAAATTTGTACATATTGACACATCTACTTGAAAAATCTTTCTGAGAAACATTTTATAATAATTGAATGTCAACATCATTACAATAGCAAAGCTATACAATCTGAAATAACCCAGCCTTAATTTTTACTACTACTCTATTTCCCTAAATTAACATATCCTATAGAAAAAAAACCACAGTGCTGCAAAAAAGGGAAATAAGACATAGAATAATGCAATTTTCAAAAATATGTAACCAAATTTAAGTTTAGAAACAGTATAATGAAGAACAACATGACATTAGCTCGAATTCTATTTGTTAGATGAATTTTAAAAGCAAACGATTCATTATGCCATATGTGCAGTTTCCAAAAATAATTTGGAAAATTGTGTCCTACATAAAAGTAGCATAACACTGTGTTTTTGTGGTAATGTTAGTCACCACCCCTCAAATTGCAATACTAATATTAGGGATTGCTGTTTAAATAATGTTGGTTATTTAAATGTTGGTACTTTGTAACTACTAAAAGCTACCTTCTTAAACTTTGGTTCTGTTGATAAACACTTAAATATAGGAAAATATAAAAGCACTTGAGTTTAATACCTTTAATTGCCAATGTGTCACTGAGAGGTAATTCTACATTAGCTCCATTCTTGCTATGGCTTTCAGATTCTTGAATGACAGCAGTTCTCTTATAAATGCCTCTTTTTACTTCATCAAAGACCCAAAACATATTGTACACTCGAGCAGTGTAGCCTGCTAATTCAGTGACCTAAAAGCAACGCAGAGATATAAAATAGAGTTACTATATCCAAGACAATATTTTAAATAAATATGTAATCAGATAAGCTTCTTGACTTAATGTAAAAGATCATATTGCATTATACATGAGATATATATAATACATCTGAAAACTAAAACACATGACAGTACAAAAGAGCACTATAACACAATAATATGTTTGATTGAAATTATAAAACATAATATACAGATTTCAGAATATTAATGACACTTAAGGATCTTTCAGTCAAATTTCTGATTTGACCTCTGTTTACATGATGAAATTCATTTCCAATAAATTATAAATTTTGTGGAAAGCTTAAGGTCATTCAATGAAATTATAATCTTTTATTTTTGGTACCTTTTTCTATTTAAAATAGAAGATTTTAAGTAGGAGAAAAGTACCTTTTTGTCCTATTATGAAATGAATGTTTCCGAGCCAAATTGATTGTCAAAATTCCTCTATTTGGCAGGATACCAATATTGAGAGCAAGCTCAATGAAAAGCTTCAAATCCTTTTCAGTATAATTCCCCCAATCCAGCTTCTTTTGAAGCCAAACATGATTTATATGCCCAAAGAAAAACATTAAATATATATTTTTTTCTAGGTAAGATTATAAGATGAGCTAAATCTCTACTTTAGTCCACAAAGCTCAATGGAATAGTGCCTTGTTCCTATTCTCTCAGCTGTTCATTTTGGTTAACCTCCTGCTGTTTTTCTATTAAGAGAACACCTTGCTATCAGGGTACTCTGAAAGGTGACTCATTTCCTATCAAGAACATGTTTCTCAATGAAACAGAATGCACAAGAACTAAGGATAGTTCTTGCACAAGAATACACAAGAATAAGCAAGGTATCTCAGAAATAAATGTTTCTTAATAAATTGCGGAAAAATACAACTTCTGACATTTGTGTAAAATTTCTGTGTATGCAAAACATAAGCAGTAAATGACTATGTATTATTATAAAAGCCTTCTGCAACACATCTCTACTGAGAGATCTGTAATTACACTGTTATTTCATTTCTATATGTTAATGTTATAGCTATTTAAATGATGATTTCTAATGTTATCTGGAAGAACCTCTTGAGTTGCCAAGTAGAGGAAAACAAATTTAAAGATCAACAAAATAGGGATTCAAGTGAAACCTGGGCAAATATAAATATTTGGGTAGAAAAGAATTCCAAAACCACAAGTAGAGGTCAATTCAAGAAAGGCAGGAGGCAATGAGTCAGTGGACCAGGATGGAATGTGAAGACGGTAGGAAGTGTCTGACAAAAACTAAGAATGTGCCGGTAGACAAATTACTCTGGGGTACAAGACAGGGAATTTGTCTTAGAACCCTAACTCTACAAAGGAAACTTGGTCCCTCTGGTGCTAGCAGAGAAGGCATGGTGGGTGCTTTCGTGTGCCGTCACAGCAGTACAAGAATTTTTAGAAGTGAACATTTTATGATTAAAAGTAAATTCAGGCAAAAATAAAGCAAAATGCAATCATTCGTTGAGTTGGAGACAGTTTAGAAAAACTAATTGTTATCATTTCTCTAACCTAGATAGCACAATATTTTAATGAGATAAATAAAATTTTGATTTGTCATTTAATTTTAAGTAATTTATTACATCAACAAATCTATCCCAAAGACTGTGTCTCCAGATTATCAAAATTACTATTTGAACTTTTTAAAAAAATTGAGTTGCTTGCTAGCCCTTTGTAACTCTTTTATATAGTTTATTCAAGGCTGACTTAATATGCAGCTAAATTTACAAAGATGCTTGAGAATTTATATTGATATGATAGCCATAAGACTAACTGGTAGTGAGAATAATTTTATGGGAACATTGTGTAATATCTGAATTAAATTAAGTAATTTTAACCTTGGCCCTGTGGTATCTGCAGGTCTTATTACTATTTTGTCAACAAATATTTATTAACCACATACAGTATTCCAAGTATGAAAATGGATATTAGAAATGTAAAGATGAGTAAGACAGTTCCTGCTTCTAGGAGCTGAGTGGTGTGATGCAGGCAATATACACAGTTATAATGTGGTAAAACATCAGACATACACTGAGATGGACACAAAACAGGATGACCCAAACTCTGCAGGAAGAATGCGGAATGGTAAGAAGGTATTACCCATTTAATGAAGGAAAGGTAAAAGTTTGCGAGATATATAAGAAATGTTATTAGCTAACATTTATTGAGTGTTTAATATGTGCTGTTTTAAATTTTCTACATGTATCAACTCACAACAACCCCACAAGTCAGTGTTATCATTATCCCCATTTTATAGATGAAGAAACAGAGACACAGACGCTGTAGCGACCTTGACCCAAGGTCACATAATTTGTAAATTCATAAAATGAAAATTTAGGCACTCTGGCTCCAGAGTTCATACCTAAGGGTTTCTTTAAAATGTGAAAACAAAAATATCATACTATAGAGGGAAAAAGAGAGATAACAATTGATAGTATTATGAAACAAAGGATATTAGCAGCATTACACTTGTGAGTTGCTGCCCTTAATCTTGATTATACTCAGCAATTTTTGGCAGAGAAAAGATATGTTTCCAAAATACTAAGTATACTTGGCAATTGACATTTTGCTTGATTTTCATAAATTTTATTTTAATTGAATTGACAATAAGAAATGCAAGTACCTCTTTGTATGAAGACATAATCCTTTCAATAGCATCAGCTCCAGAGGCCAGTAAATTTCGAGCAGTGGTAAAGGCTTCTGTCCGTTCACTAACCATAACTTGCTTTTGGCCATCCTCTAGATATAAAAACAAATTACAAAACTTGAGTTTTTTTTTTTTTTAGTAACTTAATGTTTTATATTATACAAACTAAATTGTGGCTAAAACAACCACATATTAATTTTTCATTAGTAGTAGCAATTTTCTAGAAATATAATGAATCATTGAAAATTCAGTGTTTGGGCTGGGTGCAGTGGCTCATGCCTATAATCCCAGCACTTTGAGAGGCCTGGGCGGGCGGATCACTTGAGGTCAGGAATTTGAGACTAGCTTGGCCAGTATGGTGAAACCTTGTCGCTACTAAAATTACAAAAATAAGCCAGATGTGGTGGCGCGTGCTTGTAGTCCCAGCTCCTTGGGAGGCTGAGGCAGGAGGATCACTTGAACCTGGGAGGTGGAGGTTGCAGTGAACAGAGATCATGCCACTGGACTCCAGCCTTGGCCACAGAGTGAGACCTCTTCTCAAAAGAAGAAAGGAAAGGAAAAAAAGAAATGAAAAGAAGAGAGAGGAGAGGAGAGAAGAGAAATAAGTGTTTGTATCAGATTTTGTTTAAAGTTCCTCTTGTTTTATTATTTTTTCCAAAATGAGAGTTGGGACAAATAAATCAAAAGGAACTAAAACTATTTTCATTTAGCATTCTTTCAACCCTTTCCACTTGGACTCCCTGCCCTTAGGAGGGAGCAATAATGTACTACTGGGCGGCCGGGTGCGGTGGCTCATGCCTGTAGTCCTGGCACTCTGGGAGGCCAAGGCAGGCAGATCACTTGAGACCAGGAGTTTGAGACCAGCCTGGCCAACATGGTGAAACCCCATCTCTACCAAAAAAAACAAAAATTAGCCGGGCATGATGGCAGATTCCTGCAATCCCAGCTACTTGGGAGGCTGAGGCACAAGAATCGCTTGAACCCAGGAGGTGAAGGTTGCAGTGAGCAGAGATCACACCACTACACTCCAGCCTGGGTGACAGAGTGAGACCCTGCCTCAAATAAAATAAAATAAATAAAATAAAATAATAAAATATAAAATAAAATACCTACTGGGCAATAAAATAGTATTGATCTGGTAATTAAATATTAATACTACTAATAAACAAACATTTATGGTGTGGTTTCTTTAATAGAAATGCAAATTAGCTGATTCTCATAATCTAGCCTCTGTCTACCTTTCTCAACCATCCTTCACCCTACGCTCCAGCAGCACCCCATACGTGGCATACTCTGTTAATCCTCTGGCATTTGTATATGTGATTTCTCTGGACTTTAATATACTTTCCTTTCTTTCTTGCTTAACTTTTTCTCCTTCTTTAAGAGTTAACACTTTACTAAAGGTTTTGCTAAGAATCCTTGTCTCTTTCAGTGGACTATAATTTCTTTGAAGGTCAAGACTGTGTGTTTTATTCTTTATCCCTAGTATTCAGCACAGTGTCTAACACATAGTACTCCTTAATGCGCATTGAATGGATGGATGAGTGGATGGATGGATGGATGGATGGATGAACATCCTAAATTACTGTCAATGGAGAATTATGGTTAAGAGTTAGGAATCAGACTAGGTTTGAATCTAGGTTTTATTCCTTATAAGCAAGTAGTAAGGTAAGTAGGGCAAGACACTTACCTCTCCACACCTATTTTCTCACCTGTAAAATGAGGTACATAACTATCTCAAACAGCCCTATCTTTTAGGGTTCTAAGGGTTATTGGTGAAAACCAAATAAAGCGTTAGTGCAATACATGGCCCACAGTAAGTGCTCTAAATATCAGCAGTTATTATTTTTTCTAGTTGTCGTTGCTATTATTGTATATCCACTCAATTTTAGTTTTAGTATTCAAAATTACATTCTCCAGGTTGTTACTTTAATCTTTTCATCAATTTGATTCTCCAGCTGGTCCTTCTATACATTATCTTCAAATTTCCAAACTAGATATTATAAGCTAAAGAGGAAAGTAGCAGTGATATAGATAGCCATAGGCCCATTTTGATATTTAGTTCACTCTAATTTATCTCAAAGGATTTCAGTGCAAATATATACTTTATGCCTTGCTGTAATTGCCAGATATTTTTACTCTTTTTGCACATAGACAGCTCAACTTATTTTGAAAGGGATACCTGCACAATATGAGGTAAAATTCACCCAGCATGTATTTACTAGACACTTAGATGTGCAAGAAATTAGGCAAGATATGGGAAAAAATATGATTTTCAGATTTTTTTTCCTGAGAGAGCTTACAGCTTGGTAGAAGAGAGATGTCAAATTCCTAAACAATTATGTAGGGAAGCCTGGATGAGTTAATGCAAGGTGTTTGGAGAGGGCAAAAATTATTACTTGCTGCAAGAGACAGAAAATGCTTCATGGAGGAGTAGATTTTGAGAGACGTCTTGAAGATGGCATAAAATTTTAATAGATTAAAAGTACGGCATAAGCAATAGCGCAGAGAAGGGACATGTCGAGTAATGCTAATTGAATGACAAACTGGTTAAGTTTACAGTATGGGTTGACGTCAAGCACTGATTTCATGGACTATCAGAATCACCATGAGTTCATGGAGATGTTTTACCATAGTCCAATGTGTCCTCTCCTAGCCTTACTGATAATCACTCCTCTAGAGAACTACTGTTAGTCCCCTTGAAGTTAATTAGTTAGTTTACCTAAAGAAGGAAAACAAAAAGGCTGATGAGCATTGGTATGAGGGAGAAGCAAAAGATGTGATTACATAAATAGACTGGGAACAGAATATAGATATTCTTAAAGACATGTAAATGTGTGATACAATTTAGATAGCCACAAAAGGGGTACCAAAAAAGTAAATTCTTATATCAGTTAAAATGCTAAGAATAGTTTTGGCTCATAGAAAATCTGGCTGACAATCTAAAATAATTATGGAATTTTATGAATTTGGGTTAAAAGGGATTCAAATAGTAGTTTTCATCGACAGCTTCTGTTAAGAGGAAAAAACATTTGCACAGATGGACTGGCATTTCATATGGCATGATAATTTCTGTCTTGCTTTGGCAGATTAATGCTTATTGGGTCTTCTTCATGTTTTTAGCAATAAAATAATAAAAGCTTCCTCCAGATCAGATTTTATGTGGCTTTTTATTCTACTAGTTGTTCTTTGGCAGGTACTGTGAGAGCATTGCCAGTAGTATTTTGTCATGCACACAACAGCTAACTGCCTGACCTCTAAGACAGGGCCAGATTCCTTAGCGCCAGAGATATAAATCCATGACCTAAAATACTAAGCAGTTTTTATTCTAGGTCAATACATTCTTTTTGTCCTCACCGAATATTTTAGCTATTTTGTCAAAAGTTCCTCATTTAAGGATTTCATATTTAACACTATACCTGTTCATTTTACTGCTACTTTGGAGCTCTGATAGTAACGAGTACATATTGAAAATTGGTCACATGTCTTGTTATTTCACAGAAAAGATGGGGAAGAATTTTAAACTTAAGGTTATGCCTTATATATTTACCATAACCCTTGCAAATGTACATCACAAAGAGTGAAGCCTAATGTAAATTATGAACTTTGGTTAATAAGGAATAGATATTGGTTCATCAGTTGTAATGAAAGTTCCACACTAATACAAGATATAAGGCATAGGGGAAACTATGGGGGCAGAGGGTATTTAAGACCACTGTACCTTCTGATCAGTTTTTGTAAACCTAAAACTTACCTAAAGAAATAAGGTGTATTATTTTTAAAAAATAAAAAGTAAGTTTATTCTTCTACTTTTTTCAAGCTTATCATCTGAGTTTCTCTTCATTTATCTTTCTCTTTGTCATGACAAATCTTGACAAAATTTATAACCTGCGCCTATCCTCCACCATATATAAACATCCATTCTAAGTGACTGAAGATCTAAATGTGAAATGAAAAACCAAGGAAATTTCTAGAAGATAAAATAAGGAATAACTTTATTATGTTGAGTTAGGCAGATATTTCTTAAATAGGACATAAAACCACTAACCATAAAGAAAATTATTGGTGAATTAAACTATAGTAAAAGTATGAATTTCTATTAGACACCATTAAGAGAGTGAAAAGGCCAGATGTAGGGTGGGAAAATATATTTGAGATTAAATGTGTGTGTGTGTATGTGTATGTGTGTGTGTGTGGTGTGCATGTATATGATATATCCAACAAATGACTCATTACATAATACATAAAAGCTTTTACAAATCAATAAGAAAAAACTGATAAACCAATGTAAAAATGAGCAAAAGACTTACAGGCACATCATAACAAAGGCTATCCAAACGTCCAATGAGTAAATAAAAGTGCTTAACCTCAATAGTCATTAGAGAAATGCAAACTAAGACCACAGTGAAGTACCACTATACACTCATGAGAATGTCTAAAATGAAAAAGCCAGACAAAGATATGGAGGAAATAGAACCCTTACACATTGCTGTTGGGAATGTAAATTGAAAGAACTTTTTTTGGAAAACTGTTTTACAAAATCTGCTAAAGCTGAACCTATGCATAGCCTGTAATCTAGCAGTTTTACTTCTAGTTAAGTACTCACAGATATGTATATATATACACCAAAAGATCTGGACAAAAATGTTCTTAACAGCGCTATTACTAATACCCAGCAAACTGGATACAATCTAATGTCTGCTAACAACAGAATGGTTAAATAAAATGGTATAGTCATACAACGGGATGCTATATAGCAAAGTCAATAAATATACTATGGTTATACTCAGTAACACTGATGAAGCTCATAAGCATAATACTGAGTCAAAGAAGCTAGTCATAAAAGAGTATGTATTATATAATACTATTTATGAAATTTTCAAACTAGCAAATACTACTTGATAGTGAGGTCATTATACTTTGTGACAACTCATTAACTGGTACACTAATGATTATGCCCATATTGGCATATATGCTATACTTTAAACAATTATAGTCACTTTTATGCATACCTAATTAGAGTTTTAAAGTACGCCTTTGGTATGTATTGATAATACTGCTATGTTCATTGGTCAAAAAGAGTACAATTATATCCAAATTGGCCCACAATATAAAATAACACTTCAACGATTTGGCATTGGAATATGAGACAATAATGCAGCAGAAGCTGAAGCTATGGTTATAATCTTATTGGCAGTACATTTTAGGAATAAAAGCATCACCCATGCTACTGGAGTGCATGCAGTGCCTTTCAGTTACTCCTGATATCCTGCTTCACACTCACAGATCACAAACATGTTGACATTACTGGCAGTGCTAGTAGCTTAGACACTCTTTTTTCCTGCCTGTTAGGTGTCTGTGATAAGATATTGACAGAGTAACCTCATAGCTTTCACTGGCCTCCTTGCCCAGAACAGCTTTTGATATCAAGAGAAGAAAGGCAGCCTACTAATGTTAAAGAATTGAGGTTGTAGACCTCAGGTAACTATTTTCTTCACATAATTTCAGTCATTCTCTTAATACTAAGTAAAGAAAGGGGTGATAGTCTTTAAAAATAATATAATAGAAACTCTACATAACTAACACTTCAATGCCTCTTTGCCAACCATTTGGTCCCATGGTTACTCTGCCTCAAACTTACCCATGTTCCTTATAGAATAAGTTCCAATGTAGCTAATATGGTGGCAGCATGATGCAGTAGAAAAAAGCAGTGCATCTGGAGTTATATAACGCCCTCCATCCTTAGAGCTTCCGCTAACTAACTGTGTGACTTTAGGCAAAGCTGGGGCTCTAGACCAGATGGCCTTTAAGCTCCTCTTTTGATGTGAAAATGCCATGTTGTATATGTGATTTTATTATGTGAATTTGAATACAAACATAATCCTGTCTTTACCATAAGATTTCACTTAAAGTTTTAGGTGGATAGTACAGCAAATCTGCAATAGAATTATTTTTCCTTTCCCTTCCAACAAAAATTATGCGGGTTCTTCCTTTCTCCATTTTCACCTCTGAATTCCTAATCACTTTTGAACGTGCTCCTTTAAGCTACAGCAGTGATCATGTTAGCAAACATCTATTGAATATCTGTGAGCCAGGCCTTGTTCTAAGTTTCACATATCTGATCTTATTTAATGCTTGTAACAACGCTGCTATCATTTCTCTCATTTTGGAAATGTGGAAATTGAAGGACAAAAGGTTACATGATTTGCCCAGGGTCACAGTCTAGAAAGCAAAGAAGCCAGCATATGATCCAGAATATCTGACTCAGGAGCCACAGGGTAAGAATATGATAAATATTAACAATTGCTTCTACCTAGGTTCTTACTTAGCCAAGGACTGTTTCAAAACACATTAAGTATGTTACATGTAACTTCGTAAAAATTTTGAAAGATGTGTATAATTATCTCTATAGTTAAGATAGGAAAACTGATGTACATAAAGTGTATGTAACTTTCCCAGGAAAGGACAACTATCAAATAGCAGAGCCA
The DNA here is from genome assembly GCF_029289425.2 of Pan paniscus. Classification (NCBI taxonomy): domain Eukaryota; kingdom Metazoa; phylum Chordata; class Mammalia; order Primates; family Hominidae; genus Pan; species Pan paniscus. Next base: position 54,531,469 of record NC_073259.2, on the reverse strand, counting down.
ACATTTGAACAGCAGCCTTCTTTTTTCTTCATTTTATCCTTTTCCCCCCTCTACTTCACATTTTCCCCTTGCCATTTCTTTCTGACTCAACTATTTTTCTACCTTTTTTTTTGCCTTAAAATATATAAAGCATCATGCACTTTACCTCTAACATAAGGGACAACTAAAGGCATAAGTGTAAACTATGACTGAAGATTAGATTAGAATACATGGTATGTAATTCCAAGAACTAAAACCTTAAAGATATACTATTATCTTAAAAAAATTCTTTTGGCTAAGTAAAGTCACTCGGTATTTTCATGTGTTAAGTCTTTGTATGACAAATATATTTAGTAAATACATACATATACCTGCAAACATTACAAGCACAGATAGTAACCCTTGATATTACAGATTTTGAAGAACATTCTCAATTAATAGTCTGTCATATGAATTCATTTTTCTGTCTATGAAATTCTTACATTACTTTTCTCTATATAAAAATTTTCTTTTGAAAGAAGCTTTAAGAAATACTTTGTTTCACTTGCCTCAATGTGGTTATTATATTTCAATCTAAAATTTTAATGTTTCTTTAATTTAATATGGTATTTTCAGGATTTGTGGGATTTATTTTTAAATATATTATTACATCTTGTTAAATAAGCTTGTTAGATTCTTTGTATACATTGTTTACTTCTTACTGGTCTCTGTGGGGTTAATTTGTCACCATTTAATAGCTGTATTTTTGCTGTTCTATGTTGAATACTCCAGGGTTTTTTAATAACACCAGTGTGTCCAAGCACTGACTAACAAAACTACATCATAATCTTGTCTATAGAGTTGTCTCTAATATACATTATATATTAAACTTTTTAAATGAGTATTGTTATTTTAAGAAATGACTTTTTAAGTGAATATCTGATAATTTTGACTTTTTTTTGGTAAAACTAATAGTAACACCATAGATTTTAAAGTGTCATTCTCGCTAATACTCTTTTGAAAATGTAATTTTATTTCATTATGAAAGGATTATGTCTAAAATACTATTACTAACAATACCTTTTTCAATATAAACTTTTTAAAATTAAATTCTTTTTAGTAAATTTTGAAACATAAAACCAGATAAAATTCAATTTTCTCAGTGGTCTACAAATACTGTCTATTACACAGTTCAGTTGTGAAGTATAATTGATATATGTATAGCACTTGCCACAAAGAAAGGCTGACAAATACTAACTTACTGAAATGAACATATTTATGTTAAGAATAACTCAACTTTGACAAGTGTTTTTGTAAGGACTGGTTAAAACATTGAAGCACTGTTTCAAAACATTAAGGCATATTATAATTATTGTTTTTATTAGATCACTTCAAACAAATAACTATTCATCCTTAATTCTGTACAAAATAACTATAAAACAGTGCAGATTCTGTAACAATATTCTTAGTTTTCTAGGTAATAATTGTCACCTTTTATTTTCTATGTAATAATTGTCACCATATATCAAGTATAACATGCTCTGTACTTCATAAACATTATTCAGTTAAATCCTCACAACAATTCTCTGAAGTAGCCTTTCTGGTTCTCATTTTACAAATGAGGAAACTAAGGTATAGAGAGTTTAATCAACTCTAATTAAACAGACTAAGAGGATACACGTAGGAAGAGGGGGAACCAAAAGTTGAACAAAACTCTGTTTCACTACAAAGCCTATGCTTCTGGCCAATTTTAGTCCAGTGATTTTTAAGGAGAGATGTCTTATTTTAGGAAAAGAGTAGAAAATACTTCTTCAGTTAATTCTTCTCTGTTCCAACCAATTAAGATCCAAGCTCCCATCCAAGGATGATACAACATTTTAACATTGTCTTTTCTTCCTTGCCCTTATCTTTCTTTATTATTCCAAAGAATAAAAACTGTTATTAAAAACTGTTGAGACAGTGGTAGGATAGAATTAGCCAGCTGCAGCTTGACAACCGCCATTCCTACAAAACCACCAAATCATGCTGCATAAAAGGTTATCTGTATTATTCACAAGTAGAGGAGCCCTTATTCCATGGCACTTAAGCATTCTCTGAAGCAATATTCCTGCTTGCCCATTGTAGTCAATGGACTTTTCAAATCGCAAAGCAGGGCAAATTCAGTTATAGAATATTTATAGACTAAATGTATGGGATGTATAGAACTAATGTTTATAACACATGAGGAAAGCTTGTGTTATACTCTTTCTGAGGGTACTAACTTGTTCTGAGGTTAAGTGTAAACTAAAGAATCATCCTATATTAGGCAATATAATTAAAATTGCTCAAGGTCAACTCCCAGAAACACTGCATCAGAGATCTCTGAAATAGCTCAGAACTGGGAACGTCTTTGAACCACTGTCTCCTTATTTCATACTGCTGGTTTTATCACTGGACGCTGTAAAGTCTGCCATTTTTTCGGACCATTGTTAACTAGAATATGACTATGTACACAGTTTAGCTCACATAAAACTAGCAATGACAACTTCAAAAGAAATAATGTTAAAAATATATTTGAGATTAAGCATAAATGTCATTACCACCATCTGCAAAGCCAGTTGCAGTGATAATAGGTATAGCCACCATAATTAGTCCACTGCTGCTCCAAACATACTTCATCAGGAACTGTTCTATCATGATGTACCACAAACGTTTGGATAAAATGAGGTTCATCTGATCTGCTAAAGCTTTGTAACTTTTCTGAAGTTGTTTCATTTCTACCTATAGAGAGGAAAAAGAGTTGAGGACTTTTTTTAAAGATATATACATATTCTTCTTTTTTTTTTTTTTAGTATGGCATTATCTATGCATCTTAACCAATAAATGCAGATTAATACCAGTATTAGTTATTATTTAGTTTTGGTCACATGTGTATTATTTTTAAAAGTTTATGCTACTCAGTGGACATAATGTTAGGTATAAAATACATATAAGTAATTTATAGTTATGATATTTAAATTTTATGTATGAGATGTTAAAATTAAATGATATTATATGAGACATGAATAAACAATTATTAGAGCTTTGTCCTTGTTGATTACACCAAAAATATCTGAAAATGGACACATGACATATATATGTATAGACTCCACTTTTGAACTGACTCAATTTGTTGGATTTTGTCTTTTATGCAAGAAGTCTAAGCACACTATAATTTATATCATTGAATTCAATAGTTCAAGAAGAATCACAAATCAATATGATATAATACAATATATGAGGTCAATTTTCAAGTGGGAGTAGGATTCCTAAATTTACTTTAAACATTATTTTTCAGGTTGCTACTGCTATTAAAGACACTGATAATTACAGATGCTTTAAAAATTAAATAATTCTGCTTGGTGATTGACATGCCATCTTCAACAGTAGAATACTTTATTTTATTCACCAAGTCATTTAAATTAAGATTGCATTGCCTTCAAAATTTCTGTCATTTCATATTCTGAAGTTACCTTCATGCACTGTGAGTATGTATAATTGGGCTAATTGTTTTAGGGATCTGCTTAATGTTGAAAATCTTTAATAATTAAAAACATTCTGAAACTCCTTTTGTACTCCTCATTTCTTCTCTAATCTCAGCTTTTTTTTTTTCAAAGCTAGACAAAATTTCATTTCACCTCCTCTTTTCATTTTGTCAAAATACAGTGCTGAACATGAACTAAGAGTAGTAGAAATGCCATTTTGTGAGACACTCCTACGCTTCTTGGGAATGGGGATGCTCCATATTGATCAGACATGCAAAATTGTTAAAAATGTCTTCTATAAGAAACCCTGGCTTTTCCCCCCTCTTGGACAACAAAGGAACCACAAAGAATATCATTCTAAATTTTCCATTTCAGTGGAAATATGTTTAGTCTTAGTTTCTAAATATATATTTTCTTCTGGTAGGTGCTTTAGGACGACCTACCAAGTTGGGATTTAAGTTTTAAGAAAATGCGTTAGAAATAATTCTGAGCATATTTGAGTAACTGAGGCTAAGTAGACTTAGTGTTGCAAATTTTATTCTTCTGAAACTTTAGAAAAGTTTGCACCCTATAATTCTTTAACTGGTTACAGTTAAAAGGGGTAATGAAGCATATATTTTAATTCATGTTTAGATGTCAGAGGAATCTAAGACACTAAAGAAGTGGGTCCATCGACAGGACAACAGATGGTATCTGGCACTGCAGTGGCAACTTGAACAGTTTCACATTTCACCCATCACCTTAATTTCGATCTTACCTTATGTCCTCTGTAAAAGGCAATTTCTTCTACATTGGCTATAATTCTCGAGTGCACATACCGCAAATAGCCTTTTCTATGTGCTTCCTCTGCCACCAGTTTGCCAAATTTGGGAGAACAGGCTTTTAACACTTTAGCAGTGGCATATACCACAAGTCCTGCTAGTAGGGTGGGCCCAATTGGGCTTGCTCCTCTGGATGTAGCAGTTTGAATGAGTGTATAGGAGGTCAGCATTACATCTAAAATAGGTTTGGTCAGATTGGAATACAAGTGAGCCACAGATTGGGAGAACATCATAATATCCTCCGTAAGAGATTGGTCAGGGTTTGCCAGCCTCCCATCCATATTGATCACTTTATAATAAGTCTGATTTGTAAAATAGGTTTCATAGGCGTGGTCTACTAGGCGAGTTCTGAAGGCCAAAGCCAATTTGCATTCCAGGTACCTTATTGCACTGTTGACGAAGGTAGCAGGGATGGCAATCATAAGCCACTTGATTAATTTGATGATGAAAGTCCGAGGCTTCTTTTCCACAATGCTTTTCACGATTTTTCCATCCAGACCAGCCACATAGATAGAAAGAAAGGTTCTTGAGATTAGAGCCACTGAGTGCAGGCAGAGCCACCCTGTTTCAGTGGTCACAAGTTTTGGAAACAAAATTTTCCGAAGTTCTAGTAGCTGTTTGAAGAAATCTGCATTCACTCCAGGCGAAGGTTTTTCACAAATGGTCTCGGTGCAATGCAGTATTTCTGTGTTCTCTGCAGCAGGGTAAGCTGCTTCTTTTTTCTTCCCGTGGCCAGATTGCTTTAAACGCTTGCCAATGATGGGATAGAGGGTTTTCAGAGCATATGCCGCAGCCACCAGGCAGGCAGCCCTCTTAGCAGCACTCGATCTGGTCCATTTCACTCGATCAGCTGCTGCATTTAGCATATGTGTCATTTTCCCTGTTACCCAAACCGGCTTCCAAAAGAATTCGTTTTAAAAGATCATGCTTCACAGAAATCCCCAGCAAATGTTTCAGAAAGTCCTACAGCGTCCCATAGTCTGCAGCGTTTCTCTTCCACTGTTGTGTTTTTAATTTTGTTCTGCTGTGACAGATGCAGCAGAGCTCACACTCCGCTGCATCTACCGGGAATGATTCTCTCAGAAGCTCAAGCTGCACCAAGCTCCTCCCTCCCAGGCCCCTCATTGGCTGTGAGGGCGGTGGGACCTTGGAATCCTCGCAGCTTCCCTTTGAACCTTGAAAATGAGGAGAGAGCAAAGCGAATTACATCCTTCCTTAAACAGGAGTTCAGAGAGTTAAAATGTCTATTTTTGGAGAGGTCGAATCAGGCCATCTGCTGGCGAACAAAACCGGCTCTAGCTACTGAGCATGCTCAGTGTCACTTAGAAACCCACAGAAGTTTCAGAATATACATCACTTCGGTAAGATTTCAGTAGATACCGCAAACAGAAGAGCAAGCAGAAAGGGAGATTTCCAAGCGAACAAAACCGGCCCTAGCTACTGAGCATGCTCAATGTCACTTAGAAACCCGCAGAAGTTTCAGAATATACATCACTTCGGTAAGATTTCAGCAGCTACCGCAAACAGAAGAGCAAGCAGAAAGGGAGATTTGCAAGAGTTTTAATGAGACAAGGAGGGAGAAGGAACCACGAAAATGAGGGAGGAGGGACAAGAGGATCAACATAAAATGAATCTGAAAAGGATATGGAATGAATCTGAAAAGGATCAGAAAAGAAAGTGACAAGTGGGAGGGACACTGGAGAATGCCAAATATCAAATACACTTGGATCTATTTTTCGGTCCCCCAACCCCCGGCTTTTTTGGGGGTCTGATTTCACAAAAGGTCTCAGAACCTAATAGACAAGTTGTAATCGAGGGTTTCCCTTGTAAATAAATAGGATAAAAGTCTTCCGTGTTACAGAAAATAATTATTTGCTATGCCTCTAGCCATTCTCCCTTTTCCCCCTGCATCCTACTTGTCCTTATGCTAAAAATCTTCCAGCCCCATAACTGGAGATCTGATGTACTCATATTTATTTACAAGGTGACGACTATTAAATAAATGAGAGCAATGTTTCATGTTTACTACTCCCATGTGTTAGGTAGTTTTTACTTGGAGTGGGGTAGCACTTATAGTGAAAGTTTAACCATTTGGGAATTCAGCTGGTGTTGGATGGTGGAAATAGCTTCTCTAGGACCTTACTTCATTTTTCAAGAATGCTTTGTCTTTTGCAGGTTTCTGTTTTGTTTGTTTTGTTTAGCTGTAGAGATAATCTACTGGCTACTTCCTATTTCCATTTGGTTATTTGATAAAAACTAAGAGTCTTAAAATTCTTCACATCCATAATGGAGGATTTAAATTGTTCAACAGTCAAGGACAATTCTGCGTATTTTTGAAAATGTAAAAAGCTTTTTTTTTTTTTTTTTTTTTTTTTTTTTTTTTTTATGAGACAGAGTCTCTCTCTGTCACCCAGGCTGGAGTGCAGTGGCACGATCTCAGCTCACTGCAGCCTCCGCCTCCCAGGTTGGTGCCTCAGCAGCCCGAGTAGCTGGGATTACGAGGGTGCCCCTACCATACTTGGCTAATTTCTGTAGTTTTAGTAGAGATGGGTTTTGCCACGTTTGCCAGGCTGGTCTCAACCTCCTGGCCTCAAGTGATCCACCTGCCTTAGCCTCCCAAAGTGCTCGGATTATAGACGTGGGCCACCACGCCCAGCCAAGAGCATTTTTTAAGTCAGGGCTGAGTATATTTTTGGATATGGAAAAACCATTTTTTTTGCTCTTCACTGTCCCCGCCCCCCATCTCATTAAAACTCTCGGAAATCTCCCTTTCTGCTTGCTCTTCTGCTTGTGGTATCTACTGAAATCTTACAAAAGTGATATATATTCTGAAACTTCTGGGGATTTCTAAGTGACACTGAGTACGCTCAGTAGCTACAGCCAGTTTTGTTCACCAGCAGCTGGCCCCCAACATACATACACATTTCCAGTCAATTAGAAGCTTAGGAAAATATGCATTAAGCTAGAACAGAAGTTGGCAAATTACAACTGGTGGGCCAAATCTAGCCTGCCACTTAATTTTATATGACCCTTAAGCTAGGAATGATTTTTACATTTTTAAAGTGGTTGAAAATACTTCAAAACAAGAATATTTTGTCCTGTGAAAATTATATAAAATTCTCATTTTTGTGTTTATAAATAAAGTTTTATTGGAAAACAGTCACACCCATTCATTTACTCTCTGTCTATGGCTTCTTTCAAGCCACAGTGGTGGATGCAACAAAGACTAAAATATGTACTATTTGGCCCTTTATAGAAGTTTGCAAACCTCTGTGCTAGAATATAAAACCCATCTCAGCATTAAATGATCTTCATTACTGAGTTTATCACAAAGAACTATCCTCACTTTCATAAGTAACCATATTCTTAAAATTTTAAAACTTCTTTCTTATGTACTCATATTAATTCTGACAATCATCACATATCTCTTCATTTGTTTGCATTCAATTCAGCAGACTGACTGACACATGAGTGTCAAACTCATGCAAGTTTTTTTGATAGCTGGCCATATTAGTAGCATACTCCATCATCCCATTAAGACTTTTTAAGCCTGTATGTACAGATAATAGTGGTCATGGAAGTTATTGCCAAAATCTTTTATTCCTAAGCTCTTGCTTTTGTTGTATGCAAGATAAGGTTGCCTTTCATTTATGTCACATCTCCTAACAGCTACACACAAAAGGGTTAGCAGTGACAGGACAGGTTAAAGGCCAGAGTAAACCTAACTGGGGGTGATGGCAGGATGTTGTTAGGCAGAACATGGTACACAGAAGGATGCAGACAGCAGCTGGCAGTCGAGGCAAGTGGTTTGCAATACATACAACCAGAGACAGCCATATTAGGGGAGGAGCATGGCAGTGAGAACTCTAGAAGCAAAGGACACTAGAGATTCAAATAGGACTTAGCTGGAGGTAGGTCAGTTTACCAACTGATAATGAGGTTATAGTGCAGGAACAAGCTTTCAGCATCCGGAGAGAGACTTGTGAGAATGAAGAATTATTTATGAGGAAAATGATCAAGACAGAAATTTTGTTACCTGAATCGTGGTACAAGGAAGGTTGAAAGTGAGTTACTTGAAGTGTGGAAAATGTCAACGTGAAATTTGATTTGATATTGAGCCACTTAGGTGAAGACCTAACTCTAACCACTTAAATTTCACTCCCATCATTCACCTCTCCCTGCTCTCAAGGGTAAGAGTTGGTCCTAGTGTCTGAGACTAGACACAACCCTTCAGATAAGGCAGAGGAAGGATTCAAGAAGACAGGAAGCCATATGGACAATTAGGTCAATAATATATGGCATTTAAGTAAAAAACTAAGAATGTCAAGGTACTTCTTTCAGTTTTTTCTTTTTATTTTCTTTCTTTCTTTCTTTTTTTGGGGGGGATGGAGCCTCACTCTGTTGCCCAGGCTGGAGTGCAATGGCACAATCTAGGCTCACTGCCACCTCTGCCTCCCAGGTTCAAGTGATTCTCCTGCCTCAGTCTCTCAAGTAGCTGGGACTGCAGGTGCCCACCACCACGCCCAGCTAATTTTTGTATTTTTAGTAGAGATGAGGTTTTGCTACGTTGGTCAGGCTGGTCTCGAACTCCTGACCTCAGGTGATCCACCCCCGTCGGCCTCCCAAAGTGCTGGGATCACAGGCGTGAGCCACCGCGCCCGGCCTTCTTTCAGTTTTTTTCTATTGGCAGTATGCAATTAAAGCTAAGAGACTGTTAATTTAGTTTGAATTCCAAACTAGGAAAAAAAGAGGAGATAAAAATCTTTGTTACTGTAGTAAAAAACATACTTAGGCCTAATTTCCACACAAACGTCTCAACTTCATGTGTGTTTATATGGGAGATTATTAAAATTTTCTTAAGAGGGGAGAAATCTTCTTAGAAAAGATCTTGAGAAACAATGAGAATAATTTTTAAAATCAATAATTCTCAAATCACTGTGCTCTCAAGTGTGATATTCTCATGTACCCTACCAATATCCATGAAAGAAATGGATTAAATGGAGTTTATATATATAGAATACAAATTAGAGACTATATATGTTTTATGAACTGTAAAACATCAGAAATTTTTTTGTAATAAAGAGAATTATATATATGTATATACATAAATGTATGTATAATGTATATTGTATATGTGTTGCATGTTCAGATTATGAATATCCAGAAAGTAAATAATTTTTAGAAATAGGTAAAGATAAATTGTTTAAGGTTTGAGAATTTCGAATGGATTTCCTTTGCAACAAATGCTTAATAGTATTTCATCTGTGCCGTATTGCTTTCTTGAACTGTTTCCTGACCCAAGAGATTACCTAATTGCTCTACTGGCCCTAAAATAGCACAGCATTGGACTCTGTTATTATCTATCAGTCATGCTAGTCTTACTCATGGAGGCATAAACAGCACTGAAAATGAGATTTTAGGTCAACATTTCAGCTATTACACATAACTACCTAATACCTAGTTCATAAGGAAATGTCTTTTTCTGTGAAGGAAAACCCAGTAAATATCTTGTCTGAACATGTATCTCATAGGTTAATCTTTCCTTAGCCTAATTCACTGCCTCCCTGTGACTGGAAGGAAAGAAGTGACTCTAGTAAGGGGGAAGAGATGGCCCATCCAGCTCTCAGTTCTTATTAAAATTTTTATGTATTTTTCTTTTTAATTTTAATGGGTATATAGTAGGTGAATATGTTTATGGGGTACATGAAATATTTTGATACAGGCATATGATGTATAATAATCTTTCAAGGTAAATGAAGTATCCATCACTTCAGGCATTTATTATTTCTTTGTGTTATAAACTTTCCAATTATTCTCTTTTGGTTAGTTTAAAATGTATAATAAATGTTAACTGTAATCATCCTGTTGTGCTATCAAAACTAGATGTTATTCATTCTATCTAAATATATTTTTCTACCCATTAACCATTCCCACTTCCCCATCCCCCACTGCCAGCCTCTGGTAACCATCACTGTAGTCTCTATCTCCATTAGTTAAATTGTTTTAATTTTTGGCTCCCACAAATGGAGTGCCAGCTCTTAGTTCTTTATCCAACAACTTGGTCAACCTCTCCTTATGTCCCTTTACTCACAATAAAGAAAAAAAGAGTTAGTTAATCCCTAGCAAGTTATTTCCCCTTTCAGTTAATTTAGTCAATATGTTTTAAAATGTTGAAAGTAGGAAAGGCTGATACACAGGGCCATTGCTTCTTCCTTGCCTGTATGGTTTTGTTACTGAAAAAACAACTCCATGTCAAAGTCTAATATTCTCGGAAATGCTGAATTCACTTGGTCTAATTCAATTTTAGTTACACCTTGGTGAATTTTGTCATAAAAAACAGGATTTTTGTGATTAAACAAGATATCTACCCTGGGACATAATCCTATTCTAAGTACTATTTTCCAATGACTTAACAAAAAATCGATTATTATATATCAAATTGTGAAATCTTCCCCAGGTTATGTTCTGGAAAAAAACATAGCAATTTAAAAAAATGTAATTTGTGCATGTATTTGGAAGAAGAGATGCCTAGTTTCTAACCAAAATAATATAGGACAGTTTGTAAGATAATTGTTTTGTAAGGATATACAAACTTAATACAGAAACAAATAGCATAATTCAATTTTTGTTTTGAGATTTTTTTTTCAGTAAGGATTTTAACATCTTTGGACTTTTACATCTAATTAAGTTTTGATCAAGCTCTTTTTTTTCCTTTCTTTCTTTCTTTCTTTTTTTTTTTAAGAGACAGAGTCTGCTCTGTCGCCCAGGCTGGAGTCTCTCGACTCACTGCAACCTCTGCCCTCCTGGGTTGAAGCAATTCTCCTGCCTCAGCCTCCTGAATAACTGGGGCTACAGGCGCGTCCCACCACGTCCCACTAATTTTTTGTATTTTTAGTAGAAACGGGGTTTCACCGTGTTAGCCAGGATGGTCTTGATCTGCTGACCTCGTGATCTGCCCACCTTGGCCTCCCAAAGTGCTGGGATTATAGGCGTGAGCCACTGCACCCGGCCTGATTTAAGCTCTCTTAGCAACTCAATGCACAGAATGGTAACTTACTACAGCGCTATGTTTCTTATAAACACCTGTTTACGGAGTATTAAAACTGCACATGAAGGATATTTAAGGAATTTGGGTATGGGGTAATAACTGGGAAGGGAAACATCATTTTTAGGGTTAGCGATCCTTAACTGTGTCCTTGCCTTCTTTTTCTTTCTCAAGTCTGGTCTCTGACTCGAAAAAGACGTCAAAGACCTGTCAGAACTAGATAAAATTATGATGGAGGTGTTTTGAAACACTAATCCTGTGGCCCCTGTCAGATATTTAGGCTTTCATTTATTTAGGCCTGCCTTGCCTCAGCGATTAAAACGATGTCAGCCAGGTCGGCTGCTTTGCCGCAGCGTCCCCTTGCGGCCCTATCAGGACCGGAAGGAACACGCAGAAGCCGCAGAGGCTGTTGGGAGGTTGGGCCTCAGGCGGTGGACCAGAAGGAGCTTACTCGGGCCCTGACGCCATCAGGAGGCCCTGGGGGATCCTGCTGAAGCTGCGATTTGGCGCAGAGCTGAGATGTCTGAGCTCTAGACACAGGGACCTCAGTGTCAAAAGATTTGGGAAGATGAATTGGGTCGGGGGGTCCCGGTAAGTTGTGCAGCTGGAGTTTGAGGCTGGGACATTCATTCCTACGACTCCTTTCTAGTTCCTGGCGGAGAGGTCACAGCCTTAGCTGGAAAGAACTTGGTAGGAAAGGGTCTTTTTATTGTTATCCAAATCGGGTTGGAGACTCTAGAACCATATCTCTACTCCTCAAACAAAAGTAACTCAGCTTCTCCCCACTCACTGCCTTTACAAAGGCTTCACCTGTGGGGGCCCCTGTGAGTAACCTTCCCTGCTGCCCCTCCTCCCCTTCTCCATGTCCTATGCCCTGTTACTGTAATGAGGCCTTTTAGCACCTGAGCCCTCCCCTACTGCCTTCTTTCCGTGTCTACACCTCTTTTAGGTTCTTCTGAGTTGATATATAGTCTTTGCATGAATTTGGAAATTGTGAAACAGCCCAGTCCCAGCTGCACTTAAATCAATGGCAGGGCACCAGTATCACCATAAATCCAAATTGTAGTTTGTATTTTAAGGGGAAGTAAAGTGAACCGTTTTTACTTGAGTAACTTGAGCGAATTTGCCGTTTATTTTGTATTTAGGATTGATCACATAAAGCGTGATAGATTGAAAATTTAGTTTTATATAACCTATTCATTGTTATTGACCTTAAAGTCCAGCTGGGTGGAAATCATGTGGGCCTGTAATTTCATTTGATCAAAATTCTTGATGAGAAGAATTGTTTTCATTGAAACAAGAAGCCATTACATGTAATTTTTTTGTCACAAGTAGACCCAGGACAGTAATTATATGTTAGATTATAATGCGTTTAAATTCTAAAGAATTTATCGGAGGAAAGACAGCTTTTGTATTCACTAAGTATTGTAGCTATGCCTGATAATTTTAGCATGCACTTTTATCCTGTTGAATATGCTAGCATTGTATTTTAGAAATTTACCTGAATTACTTCTGGCTAGTGTTCTGGCAGCAGACGTACTCTGGAGAAAAGTGAAAATTTACTTACAGGCTTCAACAGGATTTAGTTGATACATGCTTATAATGTGATCTTTTTGAATTTAGTATTCTTTAAAATATTAAATAGGATTATATGAAATAATTTTACAAATGCTTAGCACTATTAAAATGTAGATGTTGCTATTATTCTGTCATATATCACAAACTTTTATGGCTATTTTGGGCGTAATATTTTAGTTGCTACTGGGAGGATGCAAAAACAATATACTGCAGGAAACATGTAACCTAGGATTGTGTTTCTGAAAATGAGGTGTACTGCAGCACCTGGAGGTGCAGCATCTGGAGATATTAGGTACCAGGGGGTTTAAGAAACATGGTTACATCTCCCCGAAGGATCAGTTTTAATCAGAGATTAGGAGAAAATATGTGTTTAAATTTATACAAACGTCGAAGTCAAAATAAAATATAGAGACAAATCTCTGAATTTAACGTTTTATTTGGAAATGGCAGAATTGCAATTCAGGGCATATGCAAAGTATGTCTTTGGTATGTCTGAAGAACAAAGAAAAGGGTGGGGATTTTACAAAAAAAGAGAAATGTTACATATGGTTTTGAAAGAAAGTTCATTGACAGTAGTGAAGTTGTGAGAAGCTGGCAAGCTTTGACTGGTGGGTGATGGTGGTAGTTAAAATGACCTCCTGGAAGGTCATTTTAGTAGTTATTTGGTATAACTGGTCCTAGGCAGTTTCAGAAGCTTGGCTTGCAGAGAATCATGTTTTTGGAGCAATGCTATGTGCCCTGTGTGCTTTTGCCTCCTGACATCTCAACTCTGATGTGGTTGGACATCACAAGAATGACTCAATTTGTGTGATCAACTTTCACACAAACATGGTTGCATTGTAGAGTGAAATGAAAAACTCTTGTGAAATGTTCAGATAAACCGCAATTTTAAATAAATTTTATGTGGCGGGATAGGCTTCTTAGGGTAAAGCCCCAGATTGGTAATAAAAAAAAATGGGTGTCTCCATTTTCTACTTTCAGAACAGGCAAGGGTACACAAGATTAGTTGATCTTGGCACTCATAGTGTCCTAAAGGGCCTCAATCTGAACTAGTGCTTTTAGTAACTAGTGGCAGCTGATGGAGCTAATAGAATAGAAATTTTAATCTTTATCCCAAACCATCCTGGAGTTCTTTTTACCCCCCTCCATTGTTAGGGATGTTTTTGGCTGAACATTTTAAGAAGAACTGTTAGGAACTTAAAATATAGGCAAGTGAAGTGATTGGAGAGCAATTCCTTCAGAACAATTCCAGAGCCTTCAACAGAAAGTAATTCAGCAAATATATTTTTTACCTGACTACCTGTTTAGGGAATTGGTAAGCTGTACAGGGGGATTCAGAAAAGAAAAATACATCTAGTCCACAAAAAGAACCTAGGAGAGAAAGTAGAGATTAAAATTAGGCAAATCACTATAATAATAGATATTTAAATAGGACTTAATATTGTCACAAGCACTGTTCTAAGTGCTTATTCATTTGCTCTTAAAAATGCTGTGATTTATATACAAATATTATTCCCATTTTACTGATGGGGAAACTGAAGCATAGTTCATTAATGTTAAGTGACTTGACTAGAGGCACCCAGCTAGTAAATGGCAGAGTTAGGATTTGAGTTGAGTGTGCTTGCCCTCCATCCTATGCTGTATAGAAAGATGAGTGCCACAAATAAAGTAAATAAAAGTACCACAAAAAAGGGCTGTGGAAATTCAGAGAAATGAGAAACAGGAAGTTACACTAAGCCTTGAAGGACAGAAATAGTGCACAGAGCAAGCACCAAAGGGAAACAATCGAACACTGGTTCTTAAAAGTTAAAATGGAGGTGAAATAAATAATTGATCAAATTGGAGATCTAGGTTTCAGCAAGGCTTCTTAGGAAAGGGAAAGATGAGTTGGAAGGGAAGGTATTAAGGAACTTGAAAAATGTTAGTTTGCGATACTAGGTGAGTCTGCATTAAGACACTTAAACAGTTAATAAAGGGCTCTCTGTATACTTTTTCTCAAGTGAATGAATGAAGCAAATTTATGTTTTAGTAATAGCAACCAGATTGCATACACTAATTTGAAGTAGATTGTTCTTGTATATTATAGAAACCTGATATAGTGAGTTTAATTGCAGAATCATTTGATAGCAATATCTTTACAGTTTTATAGTTGCAAAGATCTTTACAGTTTTTCTTATATAAACCAAACTGGGCATTTGACCCTTTGCTGCTCTTCAATTTAGGGACTTTACCAGTCGTATATAAAATGTCTTTTTGTAAAGGAAAGAGCCAGTGATTAGAAATAAGCTTCCCTTATTTTCCTTTTTTAGTTGCTTACTTAGTTTGGCTTTACTGTTTTGGTTTTGGCCATCTTTGCAAGATATCATAACAGTGCATTTCAAACCAAGGTCTCACTGAGGGCAAAGAGATTGATCTAAGAAATTAATTTACATGTATATGATAGTAGTTCCCAAGCTACTGTCTCTTTGAGACTTGCTAATCAATGATAATAGCAGGTTTCTCAATTTAATGGACTTTTTTCTTTTTTTCTGAAGTTATATCCTTGTTAAATTTTTTGATACTAAAATGCCCCCTTCTATTTTTAATCCTTTTTTGACAAAATTAAAATATCAATCTATTGTCAGTCCCACCAGTTAAAAATTTTTTTTTACTTATCTGGGACTTAGTGACCTACACCTCTCACATTGGTTTCATATTTGCTGGAAGGCACCACTGAGACCCTGTATTTTTCTAATCAGGTTGAAGTGCAGATTTGAGAGACAACATATGTAAGCATTGATTTGTTTTTAATTTTGAAAAGATTCTTTTATTTTCTTGTTTATTAATGACTAGTTTCACCAAATTCATACTTACGTCAGATATGAAGGTGGTAGTAAGAAAGGAGGAACGTATAACCAGACTTCGGTCTGCAAAATGCTATTCAGAATCAGATCGGCTATAGATCTATAAATATACCACTATACATGCAGTATAAGATTTTTTTAAATTAGGGAGGTTTATTTTTATAATTCAGATTGGAGAATCAATCAATGTCATAAGAAAGGCCTAGGCAAAGTTCTGTTGGAATTTAGGTGAGGGAGAGGTTACCATTTGTAAATGTAGGCCTAGACCTAGTTCATCTAAGCAAGATATTATTGAGTGCTATGTACCAAGCACTGTGCCAGGTGTAAGTACAAAGTAACTGAAATTTAGTCTTTTTCTATAAGGTTGTAGTGTATTGGGGAAGAAAAGTATGACTTGCCATTAAGTTAGAAAATATTTAATGTCAGAGGCCAAAATAGGATATAAAAAATAAATAATGTGAACCATAGTAGAACATAGGATAGGTTTAGCTGAGAGTTTGGCTACTCAGAGGCAAGGACAAAAGAAGGTTCGATGGAGAAAAACAAAACAGAAAAGCGTTACCTAAATAGTTGGAGATAATGTCTGCATATGTCTGCTTGATGGTGAGTTTGTAAGCTAGACAAAGAAGTTGAAAATTTATTCTTCGTCTGTTAAATGTGGGTAATACTTAAACGTACAGTGAACATCATCCTAGTTTGCCTGAAACGGTCAAGGTTTATGCCTGTGGTCCTAGTAGCATGCCCAGTTTAGCATTTGTCTCAGTGTTTGTTTTTTAACTAAATATAAACTACCATTAATAGTTCTGTTAAAATGAGCCTCCTGAGTAGCTGCGATTACAGGAACCTGCCACTATGCCCAGCTAATTTTTTGTATTTTTAGTAGAGATGGGGTTTTGCCATATTGGCCAGGCTGGTCTCAAACTCCTGACCTCAAGTGATCCCCCCACCTCGGCCTCCCAAAGTGCTGGGATTACAGGCGTGAGCCACTGTGCCCGGCCTATTGAACATTTTTATAAGCAGGTACTCTACACTTTGGTGGCATTTTGTTCAAAAACAGTTGGAAATTTTTATTTAAAACATTCCATGAATGGCCTGATCAAAAATTCAACTTTTGAAGCTCTTAGTAAATTGTAATTATTGAATATAAGGCTTTTCAAATTTAATTCTGCACAAGATTTAATTTTGAAAATATATTTTTGATATTCAGATATATTGGAATATTGTGACTAGTACAAAGGTTTTGATGGAGTGCCTACTTTTAATTGGTTATTTTTTTTTTGTAGAAGAACAGAATGCAATTGAAGGAGCCTACAGTTTTGTAGCATCTAAATTTAGATAAATATTTAAAAGAATCAAATATTGCTGCTTATTTGTCACGTTTTATCTTGTAAAAAATAAGGTATAAATGGAATGACAAAGAGTACTTGTGAAAATATTTGGGCTAAATACTTATATACAAACAAAAATTGGATAGTATCTTCCATTTGGCAAAATTTGTTCTGAGCTTACCAGGTACTTCATTATCTGTAGAGAAAGTATTTTCTCAGTTAATGTGAATTATGCAGAGTGTTGATTAAAAGTTCAACAGTTTTAAATTTGTTAACGAAATGCAATTTTAAACATTGCAGGCAATTTTATGAAGAGAATTTAAATATAAGGAATCAATACTGAAAAATTGCTTTCTTCTGAAAACTATGAGTAACACATTGTTAGAGACATATGCAGTTTAAGTAATTGATGATAGCACATGTATACAATAAATATTTCTGCTTATACTTTTTGTTTAACCTTCTGATAACTGATATAAAGAACTGTTTTTGCTTTAATGTTCCCATATTTACATATATATGTGTAAATTTGTATATATATATAATGTTAACTTGAGAAATAAGTTTATTTATTTTTATTTTTTATTTTTTGAGATGGAATCTCTCTCTGTTGCCCAGGCTGGATGGAGTGCACTGGTGCCATCTCGGCTCACTGCAACTTCCAACTCCCAGGTTCAAGTGATTCTCCTGCCTCAGCCTTCCGAGTAGCTGGGATTACAGGCACCCGACCACCACGCCTGGCTAATTTTTGTATTTTTAGTAGAGACAGGGTTTCACCATATTGGCCAGGCTGGTCTTGAACTCCTGACCTCAGGTGATCCTCCCACCTCGGCCTCCCAAAGTGCTGGGATTATAGGCATGAGCCACTGCACCCAGCCAGAAATAAGTTTATTTTTGAAAATGGCTTTTGTATAAAATATTTTAGAGATTGACAACATAGTAAAACCAATATTTTTGTCCACAAATAACATTTTAAATGTGTATATATTTATATACACATATATGTATATATGTATGTATGCATGCATGTATATATACATTCACATTTGTACATACATATACAGTCACATGTTGCTTAGTGGCAGGGTTACATTCTGAGAAATATACCATTAGACAATTTTGTTATTGTGTAAACATCATAGACTGTGCTTACAGAAACCTAGGGGGTCTAGTCTACTACACACCTATGCTATATGGTATAGTCTTTTGCTTCTAAGCTACAAACCTATACAGCATGTTACTGTACTGAATATTGTAGGTAATTATAACACAATAGTAAGTATTTATGTATCTAAACATATCTTAATATAGAAAAGATGCAGTAAAAATACCATATAAAACATGAATGGAGCCTGCAGTACTGAAGTTGACCTGGGTGAGTCAGTGAGTGAATGGTGAGTGAATGTGAAGCATTAGGACATTACTGTATACTACTGTAGACTTTATAAACACTATACACTTAGGCTACACTAAATTTATGTTTAAAGATGTTTTTCTTTCTTTAGTAATAAATTAACCTTAAGCTACTGGAACATTTTTTACTTTATAAACTTTCTTTTAAATTTTATTATTATTATACTTTAAATTTTAGGGTACATGTACACAACGTGCAGGTTTGTTACAAATTCTTTTTAACTTTTTGACTGTTTCATAATAACACTTTGCTTAAAACACATTGAACAGCTGTACAAGACTATATCCTTAGTCTAAGTTTTTTCTATTTTTAATTTATTAAAATTTTTCAAACTTTTTTATTAAAAATGAAAACACAAATACACATATTAATCTAGGCTCACATGGTTAGGGATCATCAATCTCATTGTCTTCACCTCTACATCTTGTTCCACAGGAAGGTCTTCAGGGCAATAACATGCATGGAGCTACCATCTCCTATGATAACAATGCCTTCTTCTGGAACACCTTCTGAAGGGCCTGCCTGAGGCTGTTCTAAAATTAACTATTTTTTTTAATAAGCAGAAGGACTATGTGCTAAAATAAGTATAGTAATAATAAATACATAAACCAGTAACACAGTCTTTTATCATCATTATCAAGTATTATGGGCTATAGATAATTGTATGTGCTATACTTTTATACCACTTACAGTGAAGTAGGTTTATTTATACCAGGACCACCACAACATGTTAGTAATGTTTGCTACCATGTTACGACAACTAGGCAATCACTAGATGATAGGAAGATTTCAGCATCATTATACTGTTATGGGACCAGTGTTGTATAAGTGGTCTGTCCTTGACGGAACCATCGTTACGCAGTGTGTGATTTTTTTACTCCTTGAAACTTAACTGTAAGCGTTATAGTCTCAGTTCATTATCTACCCTTTTTCTTGTCAGCAATTACATTTTAAAAGATTTATATTAAAAAGTTTGTTTTTTTGGTTCCATTTGAACTTTAAAGTAGTTTTTTCCAACTCTGTAAAGAAAGTCGGTGGTAGCTTGAGGGGGATAGCACTGAATGTATAAATTACTTTGGGCAGTATGACCATTTTCACATTATTGATTCTTCCTATCCAGGAGCTTGGAAGGTTCTTCCATTTGTTTGTGTCCTCTTTTATTTCGTTGAGCAGTGGTTTGTAGTTCTCCTTGAAGAGGTCCTTCACATCCCTTGTAAGTTGGATTCCTAGGTATTTTATTCTCTTTTTAGTAATTGTGAATGGGAGTTCACTCATGATTTGGCTCTCTGTTTGTCTATTATTGGTGTATAGGAATGCTTGTAATTTTTGCACATTGATTTTGTATCCTGAGACTTGGCTGAAGTTGCTTATCAGCTTAAGGAGATTTTGGGCTGAGACGATTGGGTTTTCAGCTGGAGGCATCACGCTGCCTGACCTCAAACTATACTACAAGGCTACAGTAACCAAAACAGCATAGTACTGGTACCAAAACAGATATATAGACCAATGGAACAGAACAGAGGCCTCAGAAATAACACCACACACATCTACAACCATCTGATCTTTGACAAACCTGACAAAAACAAGCAATGGGGAAAGGATTCCCTATTTAATAAATGGTGCTGGGAAAACTGGCTAGCCATATGTAGAAAGCTGAAACTGGATCCCTTCCTTACACTGTATACTAAAATTAACTCAAGGTGGATTAAAGAATTAAATGTAAGACCTAACACCATAAAAACTCTAGAAGAACCTAGGCAATACCATTCAGGACATAGGCATGGGCAAAGACTTCATGACTAAAACACCAAAAGCAATGGCAACAAAAGCCAAAATAGACAAATGGGATCTAATTAAACTAAAGAGCTTCTGCACAGCAAAAGAAACTGTCAGCAGTGTAAAACAGGCAACCTACAGAATGGGAGAAAATTTTTGCTATCTACCCATCAGACAAAGGGCTAATATCCAGAATCTACAAAGAACTTAAACAAATTTACAAGAAAAGAAAAACAACCCCATCAAAAAGTGGGCAAAGGATATGAACAGACACTTCTAAAAGAAGACATTTATGCACCCAACAGACACAACAGACATATGCAAAAATGCTTATCAGTACTGGTCATCAGAGAAATGCAAATCAAAACCACAATGGGATACCATCTCATGCCAGTTAGAATGGTGATCATTAAAAAGTCAGGAGACAACAGAGTCTGGGGAGGATGTGGAGAAATAGGAACACTTTTACACTGTTTGTGGGAGTGTAAATTAGTTCAACCATTGTGGAAGACAGTGTGGCGATTCCTCAAGGATCTAGAACTAGAAATACCATTTGACCCAGCAATCCCATTACTGGACATATACCCAAAGGATTATAAATCATTCTATGATAAAGACACATGCACACGTATGTTTATTGTGGCACTATTCACAATAGCAAAGACTTGGAACCAACCCAAATGTCCATCAATGGTAGACTGAATTAAGAAAATGTGGCACATATACACCATGGAATACTATGCAGCCATAGAAAAGGATGAATTTATGTCCTTTGCGGGGACCTGGATGAAGCTGGAAACCATCATTCTCAGCAAACTATCACAAGGACAGAAAACCAAACACCACATGTTCTCATTCATAGGTGGGAGTTGAACAATGAGAACACATGGACACAGGATAGGGAACATCACACACTGGGGCCTGTTGGTGGGTGGGGGGCTGGGGGAGGGATAGCATTAGGAGAAATACCTAATGTAAATGATGAGTTGATGGGTGCAGGAAACCAACATGGCACGTGTATAGCTACGTAACAAACCTGCATGTTGTGCATATGTACCCTAGAACTTAAAGTATTAAAAAAAGAAGTTTGTTTTAGGGATGTAGAGGTTTTATGGTATTTATAATATTGCTTATTAAAATTCAAATCCATGTCTAGCTACCTGTAAGACTATCAGGAATGTTTGTGTGGAAATCTTACGAAGTTTGTAGCTATAAAATTAGTTGCCAAATTGCATCTAAAAACCAGTTTAGTTATTTTGATGAAAATATGTTAAATGTTTCAAGACTATTTGTAAATTTTAGAGATAGTACTAATGGAACTATGAGTGTATTCATTTTTTTTCTTCTTGAACTAGTGATAATGCAAATAGCTTGAAATATACTTATGTGTTGGAGTGTCATTTGCATTCTGAAATATCTTCCACTGTGTGACTCGGGAAATGGCTCTTCGTGTTTATGATTACAGCTCGTAGCTGTGGAACAGTGTTTTCTGTGTGAAAATACTGCAAGAATTCGGTCTCCGAGAACTTATTTTAATTAGGCTCTGTATTCTAAATATTAGATGAATTTTTGCTTTATTGGTTTAACGTTTTTTTCCTTAATACCTTTTTTTGGTAATTCATACTTATGTGAAAACTTTTTCTTTTGCATTATAAGGGAAGTTACTTAAAAGCCATAACATTCTAACATATATCATTACTATTCCTAACACATCAGGTCGACCTGCTTTAGTTTTGTGGAAAGCCAATGTAAGTACTTTTTCTAGGCTAGTTACTGTCTTGAATGTTAATAAGTCTACCAGCTAACAATGTTAGATTTTCATGTTTTAGGTTAATATTAATTTCAGTGTCACAAAACCATAAAATACTGTTTTTCATTTGCTAATTATTGGGCTATTAATTTTCTTTAAATTTTCCACTTTTCATCAAATTTAAGATATTATTATAAGAGCTTAACAGTCTGGAGCAGTTTCTTTTGCATGACACAATGCCCCTAAGAAAAAAAACTGATCAAGAAACTAAAAAGCAAAATAAAACAAAAGAAGCAAAAAAGAACAAGTTAATACTGACAGTATATGGTGTTTATATGACACTCATAGTTTTTAATTCCTAATACAGTTTCAATATCTCTTGCATACTCCATGTAAAATGTACATGTTAGTGTTTTTTTAAACATTTCTTTGGTAACTTTATTGCATTTGTGTCTTTTTAATTTTTTTAAAAAAGAAAGTATTTCTTTAGCATTTTCCTTTAAACCTTTCCTTACTAGAAGTAATAGCAAGGAGCAGAAATGCCCTGATGCGTTTCTGTAATTAGCATGGTTGTTTTTCCCTCTCCCTCTACTCCTTTTTTTCTCCTTTCTCTCCTTTCTCTTCCCTTCTCCCTCCCTTCTCTCCTTTAACCCCTTTATACTTTTTTGTTTTTAATTTTTTTCTTTCTTAGCAAAGAATAATGTAACAAATATTTATATTACTACTATCTAGAATAGATAACTTGTGGAGGATTCTATGAAGAGGTTATGACCTACCAATTTTCTTTTAAGTACAAAATGATTTTGAATCAATACCTATTATAATGACAACTAATATTGTTCATTCAAACTTTCATTGAAAGAGATGATTGTACATATTTCTTTAAAAATTCATTTTCCAGAATAACATAGTAATTAGTGTTTAAAAAAGATGAACCTCATTCCCACTTTCTAGCTCACTCCCAATCCTCTAGTAATTTAAGTTTCAAGACAAAAATTAGAGAAACACATATTTCAGTTTGGTTGAGTGTTGTAGTACATAAGTCGAAGAATGTAAAACAACGTTGAAAGCTAAGTAGGTGCATGCTATGGAAGTCATATCCCTAAATGATAATTACAGCTGTGTTTTAAAGCAATTACTTATGTAGTAAAATATATTGGAGAACATTTGCATAAAATCAAAGAGACCATTTACAATGTAATTATGACAGTTGACTACATACATAATACTGCAGTAGTCAGTGTGGAATGCTTTTAGCAATGACTACTAGGGATTCATTGGCAAGTCCTTTTAATTATAATTTATTTTTGTCATATATAAAGTTCTGGTTAGTTTCCCCTACTACTTAGGGAATATAGTCCCTTATTACTGTTGTCTTATTTTTATATTAGCCTAAGCAAACCACAAGAAGCAACTATTAAGGAGTACATATATCCTGACATAGCCAAATAAAAATGACCTTTGGATCATTACCTATTTTCATTTTATTGTAGCAGTGTAGTAGACATTTGTGATCTTTGGCATACCAGTATCTGAGGCCCCTGTTTATGTGTGGTATATCTGTCTACCACCTTAGGAGTTTTGGTGTTAGGTACAGGCCGCCTTCCTCTATAGAAGCTGAAAAAACAAACAAACAAACAACAACAACAAAAAACAAATAAACAAGCCTGGAGACTTGTTTCCCAGTCTGTTTTGCAGCTAGTGATACATGATCTAAGCTCAATTTTGGTGTTCTTGCCTTGTACATTGAATCAGGAGTTAGTGACCCAAGAAAATAGGGACTGCAGTGCATCTGTTTTTGTAGTAGGCAGTTGCAGGAGCTGCAGCAGGATTGAATTTTCAGGGACAGAGATGCCAGGGGAAGTGCTGTCCAGGAGTGGAAATGGTATAGTCAGCAGTATCCAGTATTCACCAGTGCCAGCAGTGGTATCCTTATGAGAATAATTGTTGCATGATTTTGGCCATATTCCCAAAACTGCCTAGACTTCCTTGCTCTTGCCATTTGACAAGCATGCCTTCTCAGCAGGTCTGTTTGGCTATCCATTTTTCTTTTAATAAATTTATTTTCTGTTTGAATCAGCCAAATATACTTTCTATTGCTTATAAGAATTCTGACTGATGCACTCTTCTTCTTTAGTGCAAATAATTAAGAGTGACTATATTCGGGACAATATTTAGTTTATGTGGACATATCATTCTATTAATAACAGTGATAGCCTTAATAATAATCTAAAATGTTCTGTTTAAGAAATGACCTTTGACATATATGTCAGAATCCTTTTTCATTTTCACTGCAGTCTAGTGATTGCTAGGCTGATGTAGATATTGGTCTTAAATACCTAATTAATTTTTTTCTTAGGCACATAGGGATGGGCATTAAGTAGTATGTAGAATTTGGTGATAGCCATGAATGTCCTGGATAAGAGAAAATCAGCCTGGAATAAAATCACACAATGCATACATATATGAAGACTATATTTACTTTGATTTCTTAATTTTACTGAGCTCTATAACATGGAAACTGCTTATACAATAAACATTTATTTTTGTTATCTCTTTTTAGTCTGGATTGCGTAATATTGCCAGCTCTGTTATACTTTTTATATTTCTGAACTTTGAAAAGTCACTTTACTTTCTGTGCATAAGCTTTGTGAGTTTTAAAATGATGGAGAATAAACTGATTTCTCATGTCCTCCTTAGTCTTAGCAAATAAGTCGGTAAAATGAAATTTTTTTTCATTTTTCTTTGTAAAGTTTGAATGGCAGCAGTACACTTATGATGCTGCCTGCAGCAGAATATATAGGGTTCTTTGCTCAATGAGTTCAAATAGTCAATTAAGACATAGCTAATGAGTCAGCTGGACTCTAGCGAGTCCACCCTGAACGTGCCTGATCTCAGAAACTAAGTAGGGTTGAGCCTGATTAGTTCTTGTGTGGGGGAACAAAGTTAATGGGAAGTATATTAAAGAACATATTCAATAAGTAGCAAAGTCAGGGGTATTCAGTAATTGTCATTGGTAAAGTTTATGAAAATCACTGGGAAAAATGAACAACTTTATATATTCTCAGTTGACATACTTGAAAGGCAGTTTTGGCTAAGAACTCCAATATCAGACACCCTGGATTTCAATTTTGCCTCTACCATTTATAAGCAGTGTGATCTTGGGGAAGTTACTTAACCTGTCTTTGCCTTAGTTTCCTCATCAGTAAAGTGGGTACAGAAACAGAACCTACCTTACAGAGTTGCCATGGAATTAAATGAGCTTATACATGTAAAGTGTCTGAAGTGTCTAGAATGGTGGAAGATATATGCTATTTAGTATTAGCAATTATTATTTTGATATTAGATAGTATACAGTTAAGACACAGTGTCATTTTACTTATTCTTACATAAATCTTGAATTTGAGACCCTAGTGTTATGCATGTCTAAAAGTTATGTAAATCTGGTAATACTGTCATGAATATTTTATAGTGTTCCGCTGTTATTAATAGAACAAATATCTTATAACCATTAAATACTGCACTATCATTGGTCTTCAGTGCTGTATGTGGCTCAAGGATTATAGATACAAAGCACATCCAGAACTACTAGGTTGTTTTTTTTTTTTTTAAAGAAGATGCTGTTGTCTCAATTTTTGTCTTTCCCCCAAGTTCATATGTTAAAATCCTGACTCCCAAGGTGATGATATTAGGAGGGGATGGCTCTGGAAGGTGATTGGGTCACAGGGGCAGTGTCTTCATGATTCAGATTCATACCCTTGTGAAAGAGGCTACATAGAGTCAGCTCACCCCTTTTACCAAATGAGGATACAGCAAAAAAATGTCATCTGTAAACCAGAAAGTGGGCACTCACCAGATATCAAATCTGTTGGTGCCTTGATCTTGGACTTCCTAGCCTCTAGAACTGTGAGGAATAAATTTCTCTTCTTGGTAACCTCCCTGGCTTTATAGTATTTTGTTATAGCAGCCTGAACATATTAAGACATAGATATGAAATTTCAAGTACATATGGCTGATATATTAATGTAACTGATGTTGCTCTAGCAATACACTTCACATTTCCTTAGATCCCAAATAGATTTCAACTTCCTCTCTGTTCTCTGTAGATTTCAGTAGAATGTTGAAATACAAAGAAAAAGAAGAATGTTGACAGAGAATATTGCTATCAGATAAGAATGTTTCAGGGATATATTCTTTCCAATGCATTTTTTTTTGCTTATCTTAGCATTAGAATTCAGATTTATTTTATACTTAATTATTCATCATTGACATGCAGTATTTTTTATTAGATATTGGATTTCCTAAGAAAATTTTGTGAAACATCATACTATAAATACTTTAAGAATATTTTTATAGTTTCTTTTCAGAAAAAATGCAATGATACTACACTTTTAGATTTTAACTCTAAATCTTCAATTAAGCTAAACTGGCAATTGTCTTAAAGGCCATTTCTTTGATCACTATATATTTTATTCTGCTGCTTTTTTCAGGTCCAGGGTTCTGATCAAGCAGGAAAGAAGAAAGCAAAAGGTAAAGAAAAAGTGTTTTTATTTTTGTCAGCCTTATGAGACTAATAACCTTGAAGTGCTTTTCTACCACTAATACATTCACCTAAGTGAAACTGGAGGCCATCTTCCTTTGGTCTTCTACATCCTTGTTGATAGCTTGATTAGCCACGTATTTTGCTCAGTCAGAGACTTAAAGATCATTGTTGATTCCTGCTGTCCTTCTAATTCCAAAATGTATCCCAGATCTGACCACTTCTCACTACCTGAGTATTGGTATTCTAATTTAAATAATCATTTATTACCTAGATAAATGATGTACAGTAATGGTGTCATAACCTGTGTACTACTTCCATTTATTTTGTCTTTATTTTTTATTACACTGATTGCATTCCATAGTAAGGCTGAGCATGTATATACCTTACAACTGAGCAAAGAAACCCTTGTACATGTGCCCTTTTGGATATGTACAAGATTTGTTTGGGTCATTGTTATGCTGAAATAGCAAACAGAGAGAGAGAGATGGAGAAAGAAGACAGGCAAGGGGAAGGAAGGAGAGGGAAAGAGAACTGTCCCAAAATCCATTAGCAGTAGAATAGTAGAATGCTTAAACAAATTATGGCATATGCAAGTAATAGCATAGCAGTGCAAATGTATAAGCTACATATAATTAATGCAGATGAATCTCAAATACGTAATGTTGAGCAAAAGAAGAAACTCACAGAATATAAGCAGTAAGATTCCTTTATATAAAGTTCTAAAACAGAAAAAAAAACCCAATAATGTTAATATGATCAAAGGTAGTAAAATTTCAATAAAAACAACGGAGTGATATTATAAAAGCAGGATAGTGGCAGTCTCTGGATTCTTTTCCTTCCCAGCTATCCCCTTTTGTATTGCATCCCATTCATTTCTCAGTCATCTTGCTAAAGTCAACAATGAACTTTATGCTGTTCAATTGAAAGGATATTTGTCAGTCCGATTTATTTTATTACGTTGTCATCTCCTACACAAAGCAAATTCTTTCTGATCTTTCTTTGGTACATTCTCCAGATTTTATTTCTATCTCTCTGGTTGTTCCTTTTTAATGACTGTTTTCAAGTTAAAATTTGATTACTTAGTTTCTGAAAGTTTTCTAGTTCTTTTCAAATTGTTTTCTAGTTGTTTTTACCAAGTGAGACTTGACAAAAAAATTGAGCTTAGTCTTGTCAAGTTAATCAGTTAGTTACATACTTCTGTTCTTTCTTGGAACAGATATTAGAGGCTATCATGATGGCTGGATAATATGGGACAAACTTCTTCAACATGTTTCCTGGAATAAAGGCTTAGTCCCTTTGACAGTCTTTGTATTGTTCTTCCTTATTCCTGGAACCTTATATTCCTACCCTCTTTGGATAGCTCTGACTCATCCATCTATCTTAGAACTCATTTCCAAAGAAGTCTTCCATGTCCTCCCTTCCCTGTACCCACCCTATCCCCAAACAATAATTTCCATACCTTTCCTAGGATTTGATACCATCCCCAATCACACTCAGTTGCATTTATTTGTGTCATCATCTCCCTCACTATGGTCTTATCCATCACAAAGTACAGTGCCTTTGTACTTTGTACAGATGAACTAACAACTTCTTAATTCCAGGACACAATCAATTATAAGATCTAGCATTGACTGAGTTGTTGTTTCAAGGTGGAAAACTATTTACATCCTGAAGATCCTGTAATTTCATTGCTTAACCATAGTATGGTCTTTAAAAATACATTTTAGTCTAATTTGGAGTTCCAGATCACTCAAATGAAATATGAACAAATACCTTTTATCTGTTATTTATTTTGTAAAACAAGACATTTACTTTTTTGTGTGTGATCATTGGCAAGTCTGTTATAGTTCTTACAAGATTTTTACAAACTTAAAAGTTATAATTGACAATATTCTGAAATGTTAATGTGAAAGAGCCTCAACTTCTTGAAAATAAATATGATATGTAACCTCTTCAAATTATGACCTCTTGCACTAAATATTTTGCCATCTTGGCTTTTTCTCATTTCTGACAATTTCGCATTTATAATTACATTCATAGCATTATATTATGAGTTATTTAATGGAAGAGAAGATGTTTTCACAACCTAGCACATAATAGTTGCTTGATAAATAAATATTAGTTAATTTTTATTTAAATGAATTAATGATGTAACCTGAAAGAAAAAGAATGGCAATAAGAAAGAATAATAACAGTTCAAACAGAAAGAAAATAAAAACTGGATAAAGTGATAATTATGTGCAAGTCTTGTTAAAAAAACAAACATCTGGGAATCATGGAGGGATAACAAATAAACGAAATTGGCTTTGGTTGCAGATTAATTTGCACATAGCTTTTTTTTTCTTCATTTCTGTTGACTTTTAATGGCACTCAGCTGTGCATATTTTTAAGGTTTTCTATGTCTGCAGAATAGCATACTTTGTAGAAAAACAAGAACAAGATTTTAGCCTGTCAGAATTGTTCTGTTACCAGATTTTTTAAGCTTTCTATATAGAGATAATTTCTAATCTTTTGATTTCAGAGAATAGCTTTATAGCATTCTGTTTTAAAGGTTATGCTTAAGGAAGATCATAAAAGGCTGTGAAATTTAGTCTTTAGGCAAACTGCAAGTTATGATTAATTGTAATGTATTTATAAACATATAAAGATGTCACAAAATTTAAAAGTATCAAGTCAATGACTTAATAACATGATTGATTTTTTATTATTTATAATTCTGTCTAAAACCGCATATTTGCTGCATTGTTTTTAATTTTTAATTATTTTAGGAATATTTTGAAAAACACAGGTTAAAATCAAAAATGAAATCACTGGGAGTTTTATCTCCTGTCAAAAATTCTGCTGTCAGCTTAGACATTCTTAACCTATGTATGGTAAATCAGATATCTTGCAAGAAGAAAATTCCTGGTAAGTCGTTCCAATTGCATTCTGTTTTGAACTTGATGTGATCATAATAATGTTTAGTCTTCTAATTAGTTTGTAATTTTCAAGCTCAAAGCATGTGGAAAATTAATTTTAAAATTTGGTTGCTCTCTTAAATTAGATGCCTAGTTAATATCTGCTTAAAACGTTTTGTTGCTTAATCCAATTTTTATTTTTATTTTGTGTATGTGTTATATAAAATTAATTTATTAGGTGTCACTAAACTTATTATAGTACAGTTGTTACATTATTCTATACAGGCAGGTAGTTACCAAAGTTTAGCTAGAGAGCAGGGAATAAATGTTAATACATATCAACAAATTAACTGTTCTTTACTATTTAAAGGATATGTATGAAAGGAAGATCTGGAAAGATTTTTGCTTCAATGACTAGTTTCCTATGTCATCACTTGAATTATTTATTACACTTTCCTGGGATGTTAATCATAGAAGTCTAATACTGCAAAATAAAGTCCATTTTGTCATATATTTTGATACTTCAAGTAAATAAAAAGCTTAATTAGAGTATATTTTTCCTCTTTTAGAGGAACTTGTGTCTGATATTTAATTTTTAAAACAACTGCTAAAAATGAGAGCATAAAAATAAGACAATTTATCAGGAAGGGATAGAAATTGATCAGAGTATTGTTAATATTTCCTCATTTCCTTTCTCCGTCATTTTTTTTCTCCCTCCACAGATAACAGTTTACACAAGTAAATTTGTTATACTTTAGAAAGAATAAATACATTGTTCATGGATTTTGAGAATAAAACTTTTTGTTGTAAATCTTTTTGATGTATTTACCTTTATTCCCAGTCGTAGGTGAATAAAAATATATTTCCTCATCCATTGCTAGGTTTATGGCTAAACCCTCAATAACAAAAGACAGATTAACAGGAGAAAAACATACAGATTTATTTAGTAAGTTTTATGTGACACTAGAGCCTTGATAAGAAATTTAAGATCTTAAGATTGGAAGAAATGGCTAAACTTGTGTATTTTTCTTGCCAGGTTTGATGAAAAAGTGGATAGTCCTCAAGAAGTATGATTGGATTTTTAAAAGAATGATCTAATAGTAATAAACTAAGGGGATCTTAGCAAGGCCTCTTTGTTCAGATTCTTATTTGTGACCCTGTGTCTTCAGAGATAGGGATATTATTTTCTTCCAAGTATAACCAGAGCACTTCTCGAATGAGGGTTTTATGACCTGCTTCAGGGGAAAGCTGAGAGTAACCTTCCTGCTTCTGCTGTTTTCTTAAATAGCAAGATGACTTATTTTGGGATAATGGCCTGAACTCCTGCACTTTCTTTTCATTTATTTCTTCAGCATATTTTTATTGGGTACCCACTGTAAGTACTCTACTGGGTGCTGAGGATAAAACAGAAAGCAAGCTTTACTAATCAGGACTCATGGCTGCAAATGACAGAAATTCAAAACAGTTATCTTTTTACTCCTTTAACAGGAAGAGTGATGGTGCAGTGGGCCTCAGAGATGACTTGAAACAGGGACTTGAATACTATCAAGATTCTTTTTCACTTCAGTCATTAACTTTATTCTCTCAGACTGTCTTCATCATTGAGGCTCAAAACATGGCCTTAAGAAACTAATATTACTCACCTTCTCTAGTTTTGCCACCAAGGAAATACTGAGAATTGTTTCTCTGGTCCCACATTTTAAAATTCCACTGTAAGAATATTTCCTTGTGCTACTGGTACCAATCTCACAGTGAAAAAATTTTGCTTATAACTAGCAGAATGGGATACGATTATTGGTTCACCTTTAGTCAGATGGCTACTGCCAAATCAATTATTTTATCCAGAGAGACAAGACTTTTATTTTGTTTTGTTTTTAAAGACAGGGTTTCACTGTGTTGCCCAAGCTGGTCTTGAACTCTTGGCCTCAAGCCATCCTCCAACTGCAGCCTCCTTAGTAACTGGGATTACAGGCATGAGCCACTGTGCCTGGCTTGAGGCAGAGTTTTATAAGAAGATATAAAATCTACACTATAACTATGTATATAGTTTGGGTGGGTGTATCACAAAAATAGAGTAGGTGAAAGTACTGACCAGAGAAAGGGAAAATATATATAGTACTGTGGGAATATATAACATAGTAACTAGTCTGGAGATCAGAGAAATCTTGGTGGAAGAAAAAGTAGAACTAAATTAATAGGGCAGCTATAATGAGGAATATATAAGATGATGAATATGTTTTAAAGTCTCTGATAGTTGTTTATATTTTAATGATTTATTTTAGCACTGATAGAATGTAAATGTTTTAGTAAAATTTCTTAGATATATGTTTATGTAATGAACATGATTTATTAAACAGTACTTTTACAATTTTTTATTCTTATTTTAAAATTATAATTATATATTTTTTATTGTAGAAACTGTGAGAAAACCAACCCATGTGAACATGAATAGAGACATAAAAATCCCCCTAAGAAAGCATAATTTAGAACTTCCAATGTCACCTCACTGTGTACCTTCTAAACTCTGCCTTGATGATACGGAAACCAAGTAGGTTTTAGCTAGGATTTATATTATTAGGTGTTTAAACTGGTTATTAACAACACTTTTACTCACTCAAAAATGTATAAAATACTTACCTTCTACCCCCAGTTTTTGTTTGTTTGGCTGTTAACAGTATTATGCAATGATTAAGACCTTCATCAAATGATCCAGATTTTGTACACTTCGTTTGACTTACCTTATCATAAAAATGTCTATATCTAGTATTAATATAATTTTTATAAAACCTAGTAATATTATGACCCTGTAATGATTTACTTAGGTTTCTATATGTTTTGTGTAGAACAGTATGAATTTTAAATATAGGAAAGGACAGTCGATTTTATTTCAATTTATATTTTTAACCTAAATTTTTCTTTTCATTAGTGTAAACTATCAAAGACTAAGTAGCAAGGAAGATCTTGGCCCAGTCCAGGTGAGATTTTTAAAAAAATTCTATAGGTTATTTCAGCAATTGTGATATGCTACCTAATGATCTAAATGTCTGAATACTGGAGAAAATTATTTTAAAGAAAATTTTGAGTCTTTAATTCTTTTAAAAGCTTTCCAGGTGAGAAATCTATGCCTTAAGAATATTTTAATTGATTGCTTATGAGAATCTCTTTGGACTGCTGGTAATGTGACTAGGCCTATGTTTGCATAACATTTGATTCTGCTTGTTACTGATGAGCTGCCAAGGACAGTTCACTTAGGGATTCTTACTTTGGGTTCACGTGATTATTGAGCAATTCATCTGTTCAAACATAGTAACCAGATTACTTTATATCAAATTGTGATGTCCAACCCTCACGTGGATCCCAAGATGATTTCTCTTTCAAAGTATAGCAAATAATTTTCTTAGCAAATAAAATTTTAATCAATTAGAAAATGCATAGATTATAATTAAAGCTTGGAACTTTAACATCTAATGTCATATTGTTAGCTATCATTTTTTTCCTTTGAATTGCCAGAGTTAAGCTAGATCAGAAAGATAATGGCAATGATACTAAAATCCCTTAGAAATCTTATCACCTGGATTATGGGTTAATGAAACTCAGATTTCCTGTCTTTAGAAGGTAGCCTACAGGAATGGAGCTGGAGGATGGAGAGAAGCAGGAGTAGGGAAGGCAGAGGGAAAGGTGCTCTTCAGTATAGCCTTCACTGATAACCACTCTCTTCCTAGTAAGTTCTGTCAATTACTGATGGGTTGCCTTGCCTTAGGACATTTTCTTTTGTAACCCCTGCCCTTTTCACTTATTTTAATTTCACTATTTTGACTTTCCTCTTCTCTAGTTTATATATTTTGGTAATGTAAATGATTTTATCTTCTTTCCTATAGTCACAAGGCATGGACTCATATAGTATGCTTCACCCTCAGTTCAGCAAAATAGAGAACTGCAGTTTCACTCCATCATCTTTTTCAGTGGAGTTACCTTCTAACAGACATATTTCAAAACTAAATTTCACATCTGGAATAGCACCTACTCCTCAGAAACTTGCATATGAAAAAAAGCAGAATGACCAGGTACCTTTGAATCATTAGTTCTTAGCATTTTATATCATTATATTTTCATGAAACTCTTTTTTTCTCTTTTTATAGATTTAAAATATTTACGTTTTGAATTGCTATACATATAAACAAATTAGGAGATAAATTAAGGATAATTCCCTTTACATCAAAAACTTAATTCTTTGCACTGTAGAAGATTGTGAATCCCAGAACTGGAGTGTTTTTTTAAAAAAATCTTGGAATGTATCATTCTCTTAGAAAACTATTGATAGTAGAATTGAAAGTAGTTCAGTGTGTTATATAGTAGTTGATGTTTATAATCACTGTAATTGATTAGTTGGTGATGTCATGATGACCCAATATGCATGATATGGAAAGTGTCCTGTGAATAGCAATATACAGTTTCAGAGATGTCGTAGTAGTCTCTTAAAGTGATGGCTTGATTCTTTTTATAATTTGAAAGATGACAAGTTTTTATTTTAAGTTTTTCAATTAACACTATACAAATATATAGAGATGTAGTGCTAAAATGTTGTTCAATCATTGTGTGCTCTAAAGCTAAAAATATAAAATATATAAATATTAAGATTCTAAAATACATCAGTCATAGAGCATACCAGGAAATCTACTAAAAATGAAATTTAATTAAATGTTACTATACTAATGTCTAATGGTAATGAGGAGAATGCTTATACAAACACTATGTCTTGTTAATGGGAATACTTAGTTTTGAATTTATCTTATTTTTAGCATGCAGTGGTTTTATGACATATTTATATATTATTTATAAATCAGTTTATAATTAATTTATAGTTTTAAATTTTAGAAATTATATTATAGCTATATATTATAGCATATCAGTTATATATATGCCATATGATAGTTATATATAATTCCATTTTATTAAAATTTTTATTAAAGACTTCCCAGATAAGAGAAAATGAAGTATTACATTCCTGTGACCCATGCTAGCCTTGTTATAAAGGCCCAATAACTTTCGAATGATGCAATGAAAGACATTTTCAATTACCCATTCAGTTTATATTTCGTAAGACAAAAACCAACATTCTAGATCAGCTTATAACTCATCCTTGCTCTATTAAATAGTTTAAGGATAGAGGATAAAACATCTGTGTAATCTCTATTTAACTTTCTTGTCTGTACATATTATAGACTGCAGGTTAATGATGAGCTCCAGAGAGGTAAATAATTTTATGCTTAACATGGTAAAAGACTGAAAAGAGATAATGTCCCTTTTCAATCATAGTGTCACATCATGAAATACTAGGGAAGTATTTAATAGCGTACTTGGAGGAATTTCAAAAAAAGTGAAAATAATTAAAATGAAATTATAAAATACAAAAGAAAATGAGTTGAAAAACAAGTTAGAAGAAAAAGTGACTTGGGGTTTCCTGATCCTTAGTTAAGTAGTATTGTCGAATATATAATATTATATTCTCTTCTCTTTTGATTTGTTTCTTATTTTAAGGGATAATGTTTCGCACCTCTGTCACTCTCTCTTAGATGTATTAGTTAGCTGAGACATTAGTATAAGCTCTCTCTGACTTTAGTCTATTTTTTTTTCCCCAAAGACTTTCAGTGTCTCTTTTTGACTCTCCTTTTTTTTTTTTTCCTGACAATTCTGTCATTGGTTGTGTTTGGACTTCTCATTTCTATGTTTCATGAGTTATAAATCAAATGTATGACAGATATAAATTATTGTTGAATAGATTAGTGTTGGGCCAATATAATAAGTTACATTTATAGGGTACTTTCCACATTAACAAATTGATTATCTTCTTTTCACAATAGTCTTTACACTCTCCCTTTTGAACTGAATAATATTGATATTCAGAAAAATTAAAGTAGCAATCTAAAGTTACTCAGTAAATGGAACAACTGAGACAAGTATAGCTCTTTTATTGGGACAAATTATTGTTTTCTGTCAGAGAAATTTAACTTACAATTATTCAAGATCTTGGTGTCCTGGTGTTTTTTTGTTTTTTTATTTTTTATTTTTAACTTGGAGAAAATGGTTAGCTTACCATCATATCAACTCTGTTATTTTAACAATTATTCAGATACTGGTATTGATTTTTTTGTTAGGAAACTATTTATTTTGTTTTCAATAAGTAGTAAAATTACTTTATTTTGGGCTATTTTTACAATTTTAAAATATAAATGTAGTTCATTTACATGACATTTTATGGTAAATAATTTAAATTGTATATATGTACATTTACTATTTTGGCAGTTTCTTCAAATTTTTTTTTTCAGCTCAGTACTGTTAACTGTTCTGATTCCTTGCTTTCCAAATTAAATAAAAGTCAAGATGTTTTCAGTCCATCACATAAAACTACACGATTTGGGACATTATTTGAAAGATTAAACAGGTAAGCAAAGATGCTGAAGGAAATAAAGAAGCTGTAGCATTCTGTACTTTCACTTAGAAATTTGATTTTAATGGACACAAATATTTTTAGTTAAAAATATAAACAGTCCTAAGTAATACTTCTAGAAAAAAATTCAAAAAGTAAAATGTATTATTTAATTGAAATAGTGTAAGTAATTATTTTATAACATGAACATCTACCTTTCATTTATTTAAGTTTATTTTTTATTTTTTGAAAAGAAGTCTCACTCTTTCACCCAGGCTGGAGTGCAGTGGCACAATTATCTTAGCTCGCTGCAACCTCTGCCTCCTGAGTTCAAGTGATTCTCATGCCTTAGCACCCAAGTAGCTGGGATTACAGTTGTGTGCCACCACAGCCAATTGGCTAATTTTTGAATTTTTAGTAGAGATGGGGTTTCACTTTGTTGGCCAGGCTGGTCTCAATCTTCTGGCCTCAAGTGATCTGCCCACCTTAGCCTCCCAGAGTCATTTATTTAGTTTTAAAATTATTTTGGACAGAGGTATTTTGCATGCACATTTTACAATCTCCATGAATTACTGTTTTCTTTTTCTGCAAAAATAGTGATTTCTTTTTCACATTTGTGGTAGTTGAATAGAATCCCACTTTCATTTTCTAGATGTCTATATATACAGTACAGTAGTGCCACCTTATCCACAGGGGATATGTTCCAAAACCCCCAGTGGAATCCTGAAATTGCAGACAGTGCCAAACCCTATATATGCTATGTTTTTTTGTATGCATACATACCTATGGTAAAGTTTAATTTATGTTCGGGACAGTAATAGATTAACAACAATAACTAATAATAGAATAGAACAATTATAACGATATACTGTTAAAAGTTATAAGAATGTGGTCTCTTGGTCTCAAAGTATCTTACTATATATACTGTACTTACCTATTTTTGGACTGCGGTTGACTGTGGGTTATAGACTGACCGTGGAAAGCAGAAACTGCAGAAAGTGAAACTGTGGGTAATAGGGAATTCTGTGAATCCTAGTTTGTTGTTTTAAAATCTATTAAGCTTGTAAAACCAGTTTGACCCACTCCTGGTGATGTGATGAGAAACCTTGACTCTGTCATACTATCCTAGTTTCCTTATTTTGGTAAATGGCACCACTATTCACTGAGTTGCTAAAGCCAAAATAAAAGTTGTACTTGATTCCTTCCTTTCCTTCAACTCTCAATGTCCATTTCACCAAAAAAGTTGTCAATTCTGTATTTTAATAAAGTTTAAAATTATCTACTTACATTTCTGTTTGTATGGGTTCCATCCCAGTCTATGACATCATTCTTTCTTGCCTGGAGAGTTGTAATGCCAGGTAACAGTTCTTTTTTGTTCTGAGATACATTTTTTAAAAACAGTTTTATGAAATGACAAACTAAACTAAACTTATTTAACTATGATAATGAATTTATGCACTTTGATAAATTTTGACAATGTCAAAGATAATGACACATGAACACATTTATTATCCCCGGTAGTTTATTTGGGTACCTTGGTAATCCCTTCTCCCTATTGCTTCACATCCCTTGTACCTATCCCAAAGCAACCGCTGATCTGCTTTGTGTTGCTCTGTATTAGCCCATATTTTCTATAATTTTAAATAAGACATCATATAGTGTGTTCTTTTTTGTTGTTTGACCTCTTTCACTCAGTGTAATTATTTTGAAATTCATGTATGTTGGTTGTTGCCCGTATCTATAGTTCATTCCTTTTTATTGCAGGGTAGTATTTCATTGTATGGACATAGCACAACGTATTCATTTACCCGTTCATGGGCATTTGGTGTTTCCCCTGAGTTTTTGTCTATTCCAAATATACCTGCTGTGACAGTTCATGTTATAAGTCTTTGTTTTGACATATACTTCATTTCTCCTGGGTGCAAGTGGAATGACTGGATCATTTGTTAGGTGTATGTTTAAATTTAAAAAAACTACCCAACTATTTTCCAGTGGTATTTGTATCATTTTATATTCCCATTAACAATGTATGAACATTGCAGCACATCCTTGCCAACACTTGGTACAGTCAGTCTTTTAAAATTTAACCCATTCTAGTCAGTGTGTAGTAGTATCTCATGTTTTTAATTTGCATTTCCCTAATGACTAATGATTTTGGCATCTTTTCATGTGCATATTAGCCATTTGTGACTCTGGTGAAATGTTTACCCTTTTCATTTTATTACTGGTACCTTTTTGAAGTGCAAAAGGTTTAATTTGATGAAGTCTGACTTATTAATTTTTTCATTTATTGTGCTTATGGTGTCAAAACCAACAAATCTTTGCTTAACCCAAGGTCATGAAGATTTTCTTCTGTTTTATACTTTTAGATCTTACATGTAGGTCTATGATTCATTTTGAGTTAATTTTTATGTGTTGGGTGTGGTAAGGGTCTGAATCCATTATTTACATTTGTGGAAAAGAATATTTTTTCCTTGCTTAATTGCTTTGGCACCTTTGTCAGAAATCAATTGACTGTAAATATAAGGATTTTTTTCTGGAATCTCAGTTCTGTTCTGTTGATTATGTTAGTACCAAACTGTCTTGGTTACTGTAGCTTTATTGTTAGTTTTGAAATCAAAGAAGTGTATTAGTCCAACATTTTTTTTTTCAAAAGTGTTTTGGCTCTTCTTAATCCTTTGCATTTCCATATAAATTTTAGGATCTGATGGTCAGTTTCTGCAGCAAAACCAAAAACCAGAAACCAAACCTATTTGGATTTTAAGAGATTATGTTGAATTTATAGATTAATTTTGATAGAATTGCCATCTTAACAATAGTGACTTTGACAGTCCACAAGCATAAAATGTTTTTCCTCTTTCATCTTCTTTAATTTCTTCAATAATGTATTATGGTTTTCAGGATATAAGCCGTGTTTCTTTCTTCCTAGTATTTTATTCTTTTTATGCTTTCGTAAATGGAATTACTTTCCCAATTTCATTTTTGGATTATTCTTCGGTAGTGTATAGAAATACAATTAATTTTTGTATATGAATCTTACATCTTTTGACTTTGACAATTTTATTATTCTAGTAATAGTTGAGTAGGGTTTTTTTTAAATCATGTTGGAATACATTGTCCATAGTAAGTATATTTTTACCTCTCTCTTTTCAATCTGGATGTCTTCTTCTTCTTCTTCTTCTTCTTCTTCTTCTTCTTCTTTTTCTTCTTCTTCTTCTTCTTTCTTCTTCTTCCTCTTGTTCTTCCTCCTCTTCTTCTTTTTTTTTTTTTGCATTGTGAATGTGATCTTAGCCAAAAGGCCAGGGAGCAATTTTTACTTCCCTTTCTTGCTTAACTTTGCTAACTAGAGCCTCCAGTACAATGCTGAATAGCAGTGGCAAGAGCAGATGTGCTTATTGTTCTCAGTTTTAGGGAAAAAGCATTCAGTCTTTCACCAGTAAGTATGATGTTAGCTATAGGTGTTTTTGTAAGTGTCCTTTAACAGGTTGTGAAAGTTCTCTTCTGTTTCTAGAGCATTGAGAGTTTTTATCATGAATTTTGTTAAGTGCTCCTTCCATGTCTCTTGAAATTATGATTTTTTTTAAGTATGATGTTAGCTATAGGTGTTTTTGTAAGTGTCCTTTATCAGGTTGTGAAAGTTCTCCTCTGTTTCTAGAGCATTGAGAGTTTTTATCATGAGTTTTGTCAAGTGCTCCTTCCATGTCTCTTGAAATTATGATTTTTTTTAAGTATGATGTTAGCTATAGGTGTTTTTGTAAGTGTCCTTTATCAGGTTGTGAAAGTTCTCTTCTGTTTCTAGAGCATTGAGAGTTTTTATCATGAGTTTTGTCAAGTGCTCCTTCCATGTCTCTTGAAATTATGATGTTGTTTTTTTAAGTATGATGTTAGCTATAGGTGTTTTTGTAAGTGTCCTTTATCAGGTTGTGAAAGTTCTCTTCTGTTTCTAGAGCATTGAGAGTTTTTATCATGAATTTTGTCAAGTGCTCCTTCCATGTCTCTTGAAATTATGATGTTGTTTTTTTTTCCTTTAACCTGTTAATATATAACAATTTATTTTCAGGTGTCAAACCACTTTGTATTGATGGGATGAAAACTGCTTGGTGTAGGCCAGGCGTGGTGGCTCACGCCTGTAATCCCAGCACTTTGGGAGGCCAAGGTGGGCGGATCACGAGGTCAGGAGATCGAGATCATCCTGACTAACACAGTGAAACCCCATCTCTACTAAAAATACAAAAAAATTAGTCCGGTGTGGTGGCGGGCGCCTGTAGTCCCAGCTACTCGGGAGCCTGAGGCAGGAGAATGGTGTGAACCCGGCAGGCGGAGCTTGCAGTGAGCCGAGATCGTGCCAGTGCACTCCAGCCTGGGAGACAAAGTGAGACTCTGTCTTAAAAAAAAAAAAACTGCTTGGTGTATAATCCTCTCCATAAGTTGTTGGATTTGGTTTGCTAATATTTTATTGATGGTTTTTGTGTCTATACTTATGAAGAATATTTGTCTGAATTTTTTATTTCTTTGTGATTGTTTGGCTTTGGTATCAGGGTAATACTGGCCTCAGAAAAAGTTGAAAGTGTTTCCCCCTGTTTTATGTAAGAATTTGTGGAGGGTTGGTATTATTTCTTTTCTAAGTTTTTCTTAGAATTCACCAGTGAAGGCATCTGCACATGGACTTTTTTTTAGTGAGAACACTTAATTACTAATTCGTTTTCTTTACTTGTTATGGTCTGTTCAGATTGTCTAGTTTGTTCTTGAGTCAATTGTGGTAATTTGTGTTTTACTAGGAATTTGTCCATTTCATCTAAGTTGCATGATTTGTTGGCATGAAGTTGTTTATAGTATACCCTTGAAATCCTTTTAGTTTCTGTAAGATTGGTGTTTATGTCTCTTCTTTAATTCTAGATATGCATTCTCTCTCTTTTTTTCATGTTTAGTGTAGCTGAAGATTTTTCAATTTTGTAGGTCTTTTTAAACAACTGAGTTTTGGTTTAATCAATTTTCTCAATTGTTTTTCTGTTTTCCATTTTTTAAGTTCTACACTAATGTTTATAATTTTCTTTTTCTGCTTGCCTTGGATTTAGGTTGCCCATCTTTTTCTAGTTTCCTAAAGTGGTAGCTTAACCTGCTGATTTTATATCTTTCTCTTGTAGTACTGCTTAGATGTCAACTAATGATTGGTCAGAAGTTGTGTTTAAACAGCTAGACCTCATAAGGCTTCCTCTTGTATGCAACACCTCACATTCAGCCAAGGATGAGTAGATACCTGAGGCCCTCTCTGGTCTCTCCTGAGTGTACACACAGCCTTACACATGTATGCATCCTCCTAGATGACCTCAGGTCTGGGAGTTTATCAAAGCTCATTATGACTATTTGTTTTCCTGATTTCTCTATGAAATTTCTTAATGGTTTTTGCTTGCTCTCAAATATTACAGTCTCAGGGAGCTGCAGTGTTGGACTTCCCTGATGGTTTGCCACGAAAAATATGATTGTTTTTGATGCCCTTCCATTACAGGGCTCTCCAACCTTGGTAGAGCTACCACTCATGGATCTAGGGGTGGAGGGAAGGGACAGCTCCAGGCTATAACTGTATGGACATCTACTATTTCTACTAAGGCTCAGTAGTTTTCTTGAAGTACTGCTTCTCAGTTTATCGTGTGCTTTTGGTTACTTTACACATTCTGAAATGGTTGTTTTTGCACATTTTGTCTGGTTTTAACATTGCATTTTGGGGGAGAGTATTTGCCAAATTGCTCACTCTATCATCCCAGAAAGTCCTGCCCCACATCAGGTTTTTTTTTTCTTCTTTTTCTAATGTTAAACCAACCTTGTATTCCTGGGATAAATCCCACCTGTCACAATATGTTATTCTTGTTATGTATTCTTGGCTTTGATTTGGTAAAATTTTGTTAGGAAATCTTGTGTCAGTCTTCATGAGGAATATTATTTTGTAGGTTTCTTTTCTTGTAATATCTTAGTCTGGTTTTGACCAGCATAATGTCAGTGTCATAGAATGAGCTGGGAAGTATTCCATCATGTTTAATTTTCTGGAAGAGTTTGTATAGAAAGTGTATACAGTTATGTGCTGCATAACAATGTTTCAGTCAACAATGAATGGCATATATGATGGTGGTCCCATAATATTATAATGGAGCTGAAAAATTCCTACCATCTAGTGACATTGTAGCTATTGTAATATAGTAGCACAGCTCATTCCTCATGTGTTTGTGTGATGCTAGTATTAACAAACCTGCCAGTCATATGAAAGCGTAGCATATACAATTATGTATAATACATAATAATTGATAATGATAATAAATAACTTGTTAATGGTTTATGTATTTATTATACTATTTATTGTTATTTTAGAGTGTGCTCTTTCTACTTATTAGAAAAAAAGTTAATTGTAAAACAGGCTCAGGCAGGGCCTTCAGGAGGTATTCCAGAAGAAGGCATTGTTATCATAAGAAATGACAGTTCCCTGTGAATCACTGCCCCTGAAGACCTTCCAGTGGGACAAGATGGGGAAGTGAAAGACAGTGAGATTGATGATCCTGACCCTGTGTGGACCTAGGCTAATGTATGTTTATGTCCTAGTTTTTAACAAAAAAGGTTAAAAGTAAGGAAAACATTTAAAAAAATGTAAAAATAGAAAAAAGCTTATAGAATAAGGCTGTAAAGAAAAAATTTTTTACAGCTGTACAATGTGTTTGTTTTAAGCTAAGTTATTACAATAGAGTCAAAAAGTTTAAAAAATTAAAACATTTATAAAGCTACAGTAAGATAAGGTTAATTTATTGATGAAAGAAATTTTTAAAAATAAATTTAGTGAAGCGTAAGTGTAGAGTGTTTATAAAGTCTACAGTAGTGTATAGTAATGTTCTAGGCCTTCACATTCACTCCCCACTCACTGACTTACCCAAAACAACTTTCATCCTACAAGCTCCATTCATGGTATGTGTCCTTTGCAGATGTGCCTTTAAAAAAAATTTTATGCTGTATTTTTTTCCTATACCTTTTCTAAGTTTAGATACACAAATATCATTGTGTTACACCTGCCTACAATATTGTGCTATAGGCAATTGTACTGTAGGCAATACTGTACAGGTTTGTAGCCTAGGAGCAATAGGCCATACTATATAGCCTCGGTGTGTAGTAGGCTGTCCCATCTAGGTTTGTGTAAGTACACCCTATGATGTTCCCACAAGGACAAAATTGCCTAATGACACATTTATCAAAATGTATTCTTGTTGTAAAGTGATACATGATTGTAATTTCTAACTTAAATCATAAAGTTAATCAGTGAAGCCATGTGAGTACTGGTGTTCTCTTTTGTGGGAAGGATTTTTATTACAGTTTAAAGTTTTTACTGAACACAGGGCTAGTCAATCAGATTATTTGTTCTTGAGTGAGCTTTGGTAGTTTGTGTCTTACAAAGAATGTATTTATTTTGTCTACCTTGTAGAATTTAGTGACATAAAGTTATTCATAACTTTCTCTTATTGTTTGAAATCTTTACCATCTGTAGCACTGTCTTCTCTCTCATTAATGAGATTATTTTTCTCTTATTCTCTATTTTTTTCTGACTATTCTGATACAGCAATATCACTTTTATTTATGTTCTTACAGAATTATCTTTTAGTTTCACAAGTCTTTTATTTTTATATTTTTAAAAATTGCATTGAATTCTGCTTTTCTATTTATTATTTTCTTTTGTCTGCTTATTTTGCATTTAATTTCCTCTGCATTTTCTAGTTTCTTTAAGAGGTAAGGTCATTGGTTTGGAACCATTCTTCTTTACTAATATAGGCATTTTAGGGCTATAAATTCTCTGCTAACTGCTATTTTTGCTGTATCTTACAAATTTTGAAATATTATGTTTTCATTTTTATTCACATCACAATACTTTTTTTTTTTTGAGACAGTGTCTCGCTCTGTTGCACAGACTGGAGTGCAGTGGTGTGATGTTGGCTCACTGCAACCTCTGCCTCCCGGGTTCAAGTGATTCTCCTGCCTCAGCCTCTTAAGTAGCTGGGATTACAGGTGCCTCCCACCATGCCTGGCTAAGTTTTAAAAATATTTTTGGTAGAGTTGGGGTTTCACCATGTTGGCCAGACTGGTCTCGAACTCCTGACCTCAAGTGATCCACCTGCCTCAGCCTCCCAAAGTGCTGGGATTATAGGCTTGAGACACCATGCCCAGCCTGGATCAAAATACATTCTAATCTTTCTTTGGATTTCTGTTTCAATCCATGAGTTATTTAGAAATTTCGTATTTGGTTCCCAGAAACTAAGACTTTCCCATTATCTTTATGAATTAATTCCTTTGTGGACAAGGAACATACTTTGTGTGATTTGATCCTTCCAAATTTATTCAGACTGGTACAGTGGCTAAGAATATGGTTTACATTTAATATGACAATGTATAGGTTTGGATTTAAGTCTGTCCTCTTGCTGTTTGTATTTTGTCTATCCCTTTGCCTCTTTTTCTACTTTTATTTAAGTATTTTTATGACTTCTTTTCATCTCTTTGTTTATTAGCTATAATTCTGTTTTATTATTGATTGCTTTAGACTTTATCAGATATATATTAATGTATCACAGATTATCTTCAAGTTATAGTATCAAGTATAGTATAAGAATCTTACGGTAGTATACTTTTTATTTCTTCTCTCCTTTGGCCTTTGTGTTATATTCATACATTTATTTATGTGTATGTTATAAACCCAATAATGCATTGTTGTTTTGTTTTAAAGAAAGCTAAATAAGAAAATATGTTTCTTATATTTAAGCACGTAGTTGTTATTTTTAGTGGTCTTCATTATTTTGTGTAGATATAGATTTCCATCTGGTATCATTTTCTGTTTGAAAGACTTAACATTTCTTCTGTTGTAGATCTGCTGGTGATTAATGCT
Organism: Pan paniscus; assembly: GCF_029289425.2. Classification (NCBI taxonomy): domain Eukaryota; kingdom Metazoa; phylum Chordata; class Mammalia; order Primates; family Hominidae; genus Pan; species Pan paniscus. The sequence continues at coordinate 54,486,681 of NC_073259.2, read as the reverse complement.
CTAATCTTTGTATATTTGCAAATTTCTGTTTTTGAAAGATGTCTTTTGACTTGGTGTAGTTTCCAACTAGAAGTTTGCTGTCATTATCTTAATATCTGTATATATAATATAGTTTTTATCTTTGTTTTTGTGATTTTTCTGTCATGATTTTTTAAACATTGATTTCTATTCTTTGATTAAGATATTAATTTTCTTTCTATTTCTTGTGTTTGGGTTTTCTTGATCTTGGATTTGTGGACTTATTTTTATCAAAAATTTTTAGCCATTATTTCTTCAAATATTTTTTCTGACTCCTTTCCTTTTCCTTGGGGGACTCAAATTGGTAAATTAGTCTACTTGAAATCTCAGTTTACTGGTGCTCTGTTTTTTCCAGTCTTTTTTCTCTCATTGTTTTATTTTATGTAGATTATATTACTATATCTTCCACGTCCGTAATTGTATCTTCCGTGTGGTCTTATCTGCTGGTAATCCTATCCAGTGTAATTTTCATCTCTAGAACTTTGATTTACCTTTTCTTTTTTATCTTCCATGTATCTATTAAGCATGTTCAGTAATTCCTCTGTCTCCTTGAATACAGGAAATATAGTTATGATAACTGTTTTAATGTCCTTGTCTACGAATTCCATTATTTTTGTCATTTCTTGATCTGTTTTTAATAATTGATTTTGCTTCTCATTATAGATTTTCTCTTTTATGCATTCCTGGTAATTTTGTTGGATTCTATACATTGTGAATTTTTATCTTTATGGCTGCTGGACATTTTTATTTTCCTGCACATCATCCTTGGAAACACTATGGTACTTGGAAACACTATGGTACTTGGAAACACTATGATCTTATTGAGGCTTGCTTTTAAATTTTGTCAAGCAGGACCAATAAGCCTTCAGTTTGTAGTTAATTTTGCTCCACTGCTGAGGCAATACCCTTCTGAATACTTTCTTGATCCCCCTTGAATTATGAAATTTTCCACTGTAGAGGGTAGAATCAAAATTTTCCCCCCTAGTGAGCTCCTGAGATTGTTCTATTTTTCTTACCTTGGGTGGTTCTTTTCACAGCCTTCGGCAATTACTTCACATGCATGTGCCGGTTAGTATTTAGTTGAACACTTGAGAACACTGTGGATCTCTGGAGGTCTTACTCTCTGAAACACTCTCCTTTATGGTACTCTAACTTGTGAACTCTATCCTCTGCAATCTCCCTGGATCCCCAGCTGTTTCCTCAACAAAGGGAGCCTCAGTTGGGCTCTGATTAGGTTCCCTTTCCTTGTTCTGTGGCTTGGATGTTCTCTCCAGACAATAACCTAGGAACAATCACAGAGTTCTCCTCATTTGTTTTCTCTCTCTCAGGGATCATTATCTTGCTCACCTGGTCTCCTCTGACTGAAAACTGTTGTCTCATATATTTTGTTCTTTTTTTAAAATTTTTTTATTGATACATATTATTTAATATTGTACATATTAATGGGGTACATGTGGTATGTTGTTGCATGCATGGAATGTGTAATAATCAAGTCAGGGTATTTAGGATATCCATCACCACAACCATTGATCATTTCTGTGTGTTGAGAACATTTTAAGTCCTCACCTCTAGCTATTTTGAAATGTACAACACATTTTTGTTAACTACAGCACCCTACTCTACTATCAAATATTAGCACTTATTCATTCTATCTATTATATGTTTGTACCCATTAAACCTCCCTTCATACCCCCTCCCTTCCCTCTGCACACATATCTACATCCTTCCCAGCCTCTGGTAACTATCATTCTACTCTACCCCCCAGAGATTAACTTTTTTAGCTCCCACATGTGAGTGAGTACATGTGCTATTTGTCTTTCTGTGTCTGGCTTATTTCACTTCCAGTTCCACCCATGTTGCTGCAAATGACACGATTTCATTCTTTTTTAATGGATGGATAGTATTCTGTTTTGTAAATTTACCACATTTTGTTATCCGTTCATCTACTGAAGTATGCTTAGGTTGATTCCATATCTTTGCTATTGTGAATAGTGCTGTAATAAACAGGGGGGTGCATATATTGTTTTGATAGGCTGTTTTCCTTTTCTTTGGATAAATAGCCAGTAATGAGGTTGCTGGATCATACTGCCATTCTACTTTTAGTTTTTTGAGATGTCTCCACATTCTTTTCCGTAATGACAGTACTAATTTACATTCTCACCAACAGTGTATGAGAGTTCTCTTTTCTCCATGTCCTTGCTGTTTGTTATTTTTTTGTTTTTTGATAATAGCCATTCTAACTGAAATAAGATGATACCTTATCGTGATTTTGATTTGCATTTCCCTAATGACTAGTGACGTTGAGCATTTTTAAAAAAATATACCTTTTGGGCATTTGTATGTCTTCTTTTGAGAAGTGTCTATATCCTTTGCCCACTTTTTAATGGGTTGTTTGTTTTATTCCTGTTGAGTCATTTGAGTTTCTTGTATATTCTGGATATTAGTCCTTTGTCAGATTAATAATTTGCAAATATTTTCTTTCATTCAACAGGTTGTCTCTTCACTCTGATGATTGTTTCCTTTACTGTGAAGAAGCTTTTTAGTTTAATATAGTCCCACTTATCTATTTTTTTCTTCTTGTCTCTGCTTTTGAAGTCTAAGTCATAAAATCTTTGCCTAGACCAATGTCCTGGAGTGTTTCTTCTGTATTTTCTTCTAATAGTTTTATTGTTTCAAGCTATACATTTAAGCCTTCAATATTTTGAGTTGATTTTTGTATATGGTGAGAAGTGGTTGTCTAGTTTAATTCTTCCACATATGGATTTCTAGTTTACCCAGCACCATTTATTGAAGGTGTCCTTTCCCCAAGATACATTTGTGACACCTTTGTCAACAATCAGTTGGCTGTAAATATATAGGTTTATTTCTGGGTTCTCATTCTGTTCCATTGGTCCATGTGCCTGTTTTTGTATCAATATCATGCTGTTTGGTTATTATAGCCTTGTAATATATTTTGAAGTTGGGTAGTGTGATGCCTCCACCTTTGTTCTTTTTGCTCAGGATTGCTTTGGCTACTTTGGCTGTTTATTGGGTTCCATACAAATTTTAGGATTGTTTTTCGATGTCTGTGAAAAATTTATTGACAGAGATTACATTGACTCTGTAGATTGCTTTGGGTAGTATGATTATTTTAACAATACTCATTATTCCAATCCAGGAGCATTGGATGTCTTTCCATTTGTATCTTCGTCAATTTCTTTTATCAAAGATTTGTAGTTTCCTTTGTAGAGGCCTTTCACCTCCTTAGTTAAATTTATTCCTAGGTATTTTATTTTTATATGTTGTAGGTATATAATGGGATTGCTTTCTTGATTTGTTTTTCAGATAGTTCATTATTGATGTATACAAATTCTACTGATGTTTGTTTGTTGACTTTCTGTCCTGTAACTTTACTGAATTTATCAAATCTAAGAGCTTTTTTTTTGGTGGAGTCTAGGTTTTTCTAAATATAAGATCATTTCATCTGCAAAGAGGGACAATTTGACTTTCCCTTTTCCAGTTTGGATGCCTTTTGTTTCTTTCTCTTGCCTCATTGCTCTGGCTAGGACCTCCAATACCATGTTGAATAGGAGTGGTGAAAGAGCATCTTTGTCTTGTTCTAGTTCTTAGAAGAAAGGCTTTCAGGTTTTTCCCATTCAGTATGATACCTGTGGGTTTGTCATAGATGACCTTTATTATATTCAGATATGTTCCTTCTATGCTTAGTTTGTTGAATGTTTTTATCATGAATGGGTGTTGAATTTTATTGCATGCTTTTCTGAATTAATTGGTAGGATAATATGGTTTTTGTCCTTCATTCTGTTGATGTTTTATATCACATTGATTGATCTGCATATGTTGAACCATTCTTATATCCCTGGGATAATCCACTTGATGATCATGTATTATCTTTTTTTAAGTACTTTTGGATTTGGTTTGCTAGTGTATTGTTGAGGATTTTTGTGTCTATTCATCAGGAATATTGGCCTATAATTTTCTTTTTGTTGTATCCTTGCCTGGTTTCGATATCAGAGTAATCCGGCTTCATATAATGAGTTAGGAAGATTTTCTCCCCTTCAATATTTTGTGTAGATGATCTGTCTTATGCTGAGAGTGTGGCATTGAAGTCTCCAACTCTTATTGTATTGGTGTCTCTCTCTATTTAGATCTAATAGTATTTGCTTTATGAATCTTGTTGCTCTAGTTTTGGGTGCATATATATATATTTAGAAATGTTGTATCCTCCTGCTGAATTGATCCTTTTACCATTATATAATGACCTTTGGTTTCTTTGAAGTGTTTTTGACTTAAAGCCTGCTCACTTTTGGTTTCCTTTTGTGTGGAATATCTTTTTCCATCCCTTTACTTTCAGTCTATATATGTCTTAACAGATGAATTGAGTTTCTTGTGGGTAGCATATAGTTGTGTTATGGTTTCTTATTCATTCAGTGGATCCATATCTTTTAATGGGAAATTTTAATCAGTTTACATTCAAGGTTACTCTTGATATGTGAGGACTGATTTCTGTCATGTTATCAATTGTCTTCTGGTTGTATTTCTTTTGTTATTTCTCTCTTACTATATATCTTAATGGTTTGATTTTCTGGTGTGGTAACATTTGAGTCCTTTTTCTTCCTTATTTGTATCTTTGCTCTACCAGTTAGTTTTATACTTTCGTGCATTTTCGTGATAGTAGATATCATCCCTTCACTTTGAGGTGAAAAAGTCACCAAGCAATTCTTGTAGGGCAGATCTAGTGGTGATGAATTTCCTGCTTTCTTTTTCTTTTCTTTTCTTTTTTGGCTTGGAAATTTTTTATTTCTCTTTCATTTTTGAAGGATAGCCTTTCTGGGTATTCCTGGCTACCAGAATATATTGTCCCTTTCTCTCCTGGCCTATAAGATTTCTGTTAGAAATTCATTGTTAGTCTAATAGGAATTCACTTATATATGACAACTTCTCTCTTGTTTTTAGAATTATTTGTCTTTGAGTTTTTTTTTTTTTTTTACTTTAAGTTTTAGGGTACATGTGCACAACGTGCAGGTTAGTTACATATGTATACATATGCCATGTTGGTGTGCTGCACCCATTAACTCATCATTTAACATTAGATATTTCTCCTAATGCTATCCCTATACCATCCCCCCACCCCACAACAGGCCCTGGTGTGTGATGTTCCCCTTCCTGTGTCCATGTGTTCTCATTGTTCAATTCCCACCTATGAGTGAGAACATGTGGTGTTTGGTTTATTGTCCTTGCGCTAGTTTGCTGAGAATGATGGTTTCCAGGTTCATCCATGTCCCTACAAAGGACATGAACTCATCCTTTTTTATGGCTGCATAGTATTCCATGGTGTATATGTGCCACATTTTCTTGATCCAGTCTATCATTGTTGGACATTTGGGTTGGTTCCACGTCTTTACTATTGTGAATAGTGCCGCAATAAACATACGTGTGCATGTGTTTTTATGGCAGCATGATTTATAATCCTTTGGGTATATACCCAGTAATGGGATGGCTGGGTCAAATGGTATTTCTAGTTCTAGATCCCTGAGGAATCACCACACCATCTTCCACAATGGTTGAACTAGTTTACAGTCCCACCAGCAGTATAAAAGTGTTCCTATTTCTCCACATCCTCTCCAGCATCTGTTGTTTCCTGACTTTTTAATAATCGCCATTCTAACTGGTGTGAGATGGTATCTCATTGTGGTTTTGATTTGCATTTCTCTGACGGACAATGATGATGAGCATTTTTTCATGTGTCTGTTGGCTGCATAAATGTCTTCTTTTGAGAAGTGTCTGTTCATATCCTTTGCCCACTTTTTGATGGGGTTGTTTGTTTTTTTCTTGTAAATTTGTTTGAGTTCATTGTAGATTCTGGATATTAGCCGTTTGTCAGATGGATAGATTGCAAAAATTTTCTCCCATTCTGTAGGTTGCCTGTTCACTCTGATGGTAGTTTCTTTTGCTGTGTAGAAGCTCTTTAGTTTAATTAGATCCCATTTGTCAATTTTGGCTTTTGTTGCCATTGCTTTTGGTGTTTTAGACATGAAGTCCTTGCCCATGCCTATGTCCTGAATGGTATTGCGTAGGTTTTCTTCTAGGGTTTTTATGGTTTTAGGTCTAACATGTAAGTCTTTAATCCATCTTGAATTAATTTTTGTATAAGGTGTAAGGAAGGGATCCAGTTTCAGCTTTCTACATATGGCAAGCCAGTTTTCCCAGCACCATTTATTAAATAGGGAATCGTTTCCCCATTTCTTGTTTTTGTCAGGTTTGTCAAAGATCAGATGGTTGTAGATGTGTGACATTATTTCTGAGGGCTCTGTTCTGTTCCATTGATCTATATCTCTGTTTTGGTACCAGTACCATGCTGTGTTGGTTACTGTAGCCTTGTAGTATAGTTTCAAGTCAGGTAGCGTGATGCCTCCAGCTTTGTTCTTTTGGCTTAGGATTGACTTGGTGATGCGGGCTCTTTTTTGGTTGCATATGAACTTTAAAGTAGTTTTTTCCAATTCTGTGAAGAAAGTCATTGGTAGCTTGATGGGGATGGCATTGAATCTATAAATTACCTTGGGCAGTATGGCCATTTTCACGATATTGATTCTTCCTACCCATGAGCATGGAACGTTCTTCCATTTCTTTGTATCCTCTTTTATTTCATTGAGCAGTGGTTTGTAGTTCTCCTTGAAGAGGTCCTTCACGTCCCTTGTAAGTTGGATTCCTAGGTATTTTATTCTCTTGGAAGCAATTGTGAATGGGAGTTCACTCATGATTTGGCTCTGTTTGTCTGTTATTGGTGTATAAGAATGCTTGTGATTTTTGTACATCGATTTTGTATCCTGAGACTTTGCTGAAGTTGCCTATCAGCTTAAGGAGATTTTGAGCTGAGACGATGGGGTTTTCTAGATATACAATCATGTCATCTGCAAACAATTTGACTTCCCCTTTTCCTACTTGTTTATCCTTTATTTCCTTCTCCTGCCTAATTGCCCTGGCCAGAACTTCCAATACTATGTTGAATAGGAGTGGTGAGAGAGGGCATCCCTGTCTTGTGCCAGGTTTCAAAGGGAATGCTTTCAGTTTTTGCCCATTCAGTATGATATTGGCTGTGGGTTTGTCATAAATAGCTCTTATTATTTTGAAATATGTCCCATCAATACCTAATTTATTGAGAGCTTTTAGCACGAAGGGTTGTTGAATTTTGTCAAAGGCCTTTTCTGCAACTATTGAGATAATCATGTGGCTTTTGTTGTTGGTTCTGTTTATATGCTGGATTACGTTTATTGATTTGCGTATGTTGAACCAGCCTTGCATCCCAGGGATGAAGCCCACTTGATCATGGTGGATAACCTTTTTGATATGCTGCTGGATTCAGTTTGCCAGTATTTTATTGAGGACTTTTGCATCGATGTTCATCAGGAATATTGGTCTAAAGTTCTCTTTTTTTGTTGTGTCTCTGCCAGGCTTTGGTATCAGGATGATGCTGGCCTCATAAAATGAGTTAGGGAGGATTCCCTCTTTTTCTACTGATTGGAATAGTTTCAGAAGAAATGGTACCAGCTCCTCCTTGTACCTTTGGTAGAATTCGGCTGTGAATCCATCTGGTCCTGGACTTTTTTTGGTTGGTAAGCTATTAATTATTGCCTCAGTTTCAGAGCCTGTTATTGGTCTATTCAGAGATTCAACTTCTTCCTGGTTTAGTCTTGGGAGAGTGTATGTGTCGAGGAATTTATCCTTTTCTTCTAGATTTTCTAGTTTATTTGCGTAGAGGTGTTTATAGTATTCTCTGATGGTAGTTTGTATTTCTGTGGGATTGGTAGTGATATCCCCTTTATCATTTTTTATTGCATCTATTTGATTCTTCTCTCTTTTCTTCTTTATTAGTCTTGCTAGTGGTCCATCAGTTTTGTTGATCTTTTCAAAAAACCAGCTCCTGGATTCATTAATTTTTTGAAGGGTTTTTTGTGTCTCTATTTCCTTCAGTTCTGCTCTAATCTTACTTATTTCTTGCCTTCTGCTAGCTTTTGAATGTGTTTGCTCTTGCTTCTCTAGTTCTTTTAATTGTGGTGTTAGGGTGTCAATTTTAGATCTTTCCTGCTTTCTCTTGTGGGCATTTAGTGCTATAAATTTCCCTCTACACACTGCTTTGAATGTGTCCCAGAGATTCTGGTATGTTGTGTCTTTGTTCTCATTGGTTTCAAAGAATATCTTTATTTCTGCCTTCATTTCTTTATGTACCCAGTAGTCATTCAGGAGCAGGTTTTTCAGTTTCCATGTAGTTTAGCGGTTTTGAGTGAGTTTCTTAATCCTGAATTCTAGTTTGATTGCACTGTGGTCTGAGAGACAGTTTGTTATAATTTCTGTTCTTTTACATTTGCTGAGGAGTGCTTTACTTCCAACTATGTGGTCAATTTTGGAATAAGTGTGGTGTGGTGCTGAGAAGAATGTATATTCTGTTGATTTGGTGTGGAGAGTTCTGTAGATGTCTGTTAGGTCTGCTTGGTGCAGAGCTGAGTTCAATTCCTGGATATCTTGTTAACTTTCTGTCTCATTGATCTGTCTAATGTTGACAATGGGGTGTTAAAGTCTCCCATTATTATTGTGTGGGAGTCTAAGTCTCTTTCTAGGTCTCTAATGACTTGCTTTGTGAATCTGGGCGCTCCTGTATTGGGTGCATATATATTTAGGACAGTTAGCTCTTCTTGTTGAATTGATCCCTTTACCATTATGTAATGGCCTTCTTTGTCTCTTTTGATGTTTGTTGGTTTAAAGTCTGTTTTATCAGAGACTAGGATTGCAACCCCTGCCTTTTTTTGTTTTCCATTTGCTTGGTAGATATTCCTCCATCCCTTTATTTTGGGCCTATGTGTGTCTCTGCGGGTGAGATGGGTCTCCTGAATACAGCACACTGATGGGTCTTAACTCTTTGTCCAATTTTCCACTCTGTGTCTTTTAATTGGAGCATTTAGCCCATTTACATTTAAAGTTAATATTGTTATGTGTGAATTTGATCCTTTCATTATGATGTTAGCTTGTTATTTTGCTTGTTAGTTGATGCAGTTTCTTCCTAGTCTCGATGGTCTTTACAATTAGGCATGTTTTTGCAGTGGCTGGTACCAGTTGTTCCTTTCCATGTTTATTGCTTCCTTCAGGAGCTCTTTTAGGGCAGGCCTAGTGGTGACAAAAATCTCTCAGCATTTGCTTGTCTGTAAAGGATTTTATTCCTCCTTCACTTATGAGGCTTAGTTTGGCTGGATATGAAATTCTGGGTTGAAAATTCTTTTCTTTAAGAATGTTGAATATTGGCCCCCACTCTCTTCTGGCTTGTAGAGTTTCTGCCGAGAGATCAGCTCTTAGTCTGATGGGCTTCCCGTTGTGGGTAACCCAGCCTTTCTCTCTGGCTGCCCTTAACATTTTTTCCTTCGTTTCAACTTTGGTGAATCTGACAATTATGTGTCTTGGAGTTGCTCTTCTCGAGGAGTATCTTTGTGGTGTTCTCTGTTAAATGTTGGCCTGCCTTGCTAGATTGGGGAGGTTCTCCTCGATAATATCCTGCAGAGTGTTTTCCAACTCGGTTCCGTTCTCCCTGTCACTTTCAGGTACACCAATCAGACATAGATTTGGTCTTTTCACATAGTCGCATATTTCTTGAAGGCTTTGTTCATTTCTTTTTATTATTTTTTCTCTATACTTCTCTCTTGCTTCATTTCATTCATTTGATCTTCCATCACCAACACCGTTTTTTCCAGTTGATCGAATCGGCTACTGAGGCTTGTGCATTCATCACGCAGTTCTCATGCCTTTGTTTTCAGCTCCATCAGGTCCTTTAAGGACTTCTCTGCATTGGTTATTCTAGCTGGCCATTCATCTAATTTTTTTTTCAAGGTTTTTAACTTCTTTGCCATGGGTTCGAACTTCCTCCTTTAGCTTGGAGTAGTTTGATCATCTGAAGCCTTGTTCTCTCAACTTGTCAAAGTCATTCTCCATCCAGCTTTGTTCCGTTGCTGGTGAGGAGCTGCGTTCCTTTAGAGTAGGAGAGACGCTCTGATTTTTAGAGTTTCCAGTTTTTCTGCTCCGTTTTTTCCCCATCTTTGTGGTTTTATCTACCTTTGGTCTTTGATGATGGTGACATACATATGGGGTTTTGGTGTTGATGTCCTTTCTGTTTGTTAGTTTTCCTTCTAACAGTCAGGACCCTCAGCTGCAGGTCTGTTGGACTATGCTGGAGGTCCACTCCAGACTCTGTTTGCCTGGGTATCAGCAGGGGAGGCTGCAGAACAGCAGATATTGGTGAGAAGCAAATGTTGCTGCCTTATCGTTCCTCTGGAAGTTTTTTCTCAGAGGAGTACCCGGCCCTGTGAGGTGTCAGTCTGCCCCTACTGGGGGGTGCATCCCAGTTAGGTTACTCGGGCGTCAGGGACCCACTTGAGGGCGCAGTCTGTCCATTCTGAGATCTCCAGCTGCGTGCTGGGAGAACCACTACTCTCTTCAAAGCTGTCAGACAGGGACATTTAAGTGTGCAGAGGATTCTGCTGCCTTTTGTTTGTCTATGCCCTGCCCCCAGAGGTGGAGTCTACAGAGGCAGGGAGGCCTCCTTGAGCTGCGGTGGGCTCCACCCAGTTGGAGCTTCCTGGCTGCTTTGTTTACCTACTCAAGCCTCCGCTGTGGTGGGCGCCCCTCCCCCAGCCTGGCTGCCGCCTTGCAGTTTGTTCTCAGACTGCTGTGCTAGCTATGAGTGAGGCTCCATGGGTGTAGGACCCTCTGAGCCAGGTGTGGGGTATAATTTCCTGTTGTGCCGTTTGCTAAGACTGTTGGAAAAGCACAGTATTAGGGTGGGAGTGACCCGATTTTTCAGGTGCCGTCTGTCACCCCTTTCTTTGACTAGGAAAGGGAATTCCCTGATCCCTTGTGCTTCCCAAGTGAGGCGATGCCTCGTCCTGCTTCAGCTCACTCTGGATGCTGCCCCCACTGTCCTGCATGCACTTTCCGACACTCCCCAGTGAGATGAACCTGGTACCTCAGTTGGAAATGCAGAAATTACCTGTCTTCTGTGTAGCTCACGCTGGAGCTGTTCCTATTTGGCCATCCGAGTTTTTATTTATTTTTTTTTTTGAGATAGAGTCTTGTTCCGTCACCCAGGCTGGAGTGTAATGGTGGCATCTCAGCTCACTGCAACCTCTGCCTCCTGGGTGCAAGCAATTCTTGTGCCTCAGCCTCCTCAATAACTGGGACTACAGGTGCATGCCACCACACCCAGCTAATTTTTGTATTTTTAGTTCCGATGGATTTTTGCCATGTTGGCCACACTGGTCTTGAACTCCTGACCTCAGGTGATCTGCCCACTTTGGCCTCCCAAAGTACTGGGATTAGAGGCATGAACCACTGCTCCTGACCTGTCTTTGACTTTTGACTGTTTGACTATAATGTGGTGGGAGATAAGACCTTTTTGGGTTGTATTTCTTTTGGGATCTTTTAGTTATCTGGATATCTAAATTGCTTGCTAGTCTTGAGAAGTTTTCAGCTATTATTTTATCAAATAGGTTTTCTATACCATTAAACTTTTCTTCACCTTTCGGGATACTCAACATTTGAATATTTTGTCACTTTATGGTATGTCATATGTCACGTCTTTCTACATTTCTTCTTCTTCTTTTTTTTTTTTAAATTCATCTGACTGGGTTATTTTGAAAGACCTATCTTTAAGTTCTGAAATTCTTCTCTTTGATCTAATCTACTGATGCTCCTGATTGTATTTTTCATTTCATTCATTGACTTTTTCAGTTCCAGGACTTCTTTTTTGTGATATCTCTCTTTGTGAATTTCTCATTTATATTCTAAATTGTTTTGCTGATTTCTTTGTATTTTCTATCTGTGTTCTTTGTTATCTCACTGAGCTTCTTTTATATCATGATTTTGAATTCTTTTTCAGGTATTTCATAAATTTCTTTTTTGTTAGAAGCTGTTGTTGGACAATTATTGTGTTCTTTTGAAGGTGCCATATTTCCTTGCTTTTTCATGTTTGTGTTCTTTCATTGATATATGAGCACCAGGTGTAATAGTTTCTTCTTATGATTTTTTGGATTGGCTTTCATAGGGGAAGACTTTTTCCTATAGGTGTATCCATAAAGTTGGTTGGGTAGGACACTTGGATTTTGATTCTGGATACACGCAGTAGTGTAGTCTCTATATAATTTCTTTAACTGTACACACTGTCAGTGGTGTCTGATTTCCTCATTGACTTAGGCCACAAAATTGTTAGAGGAGGCTGTGGTGAGATTTTTCTGGGGATGGGATGCCAGGTGGGCCAGTCTTTGGGCCCCAATTGCATGCTGAGTGTGCCTGTTCTTGGGTTTGTAGACAGCATGTTTAGGTGCTGGCATTGACAGATCCAGGTGGGCCAATTCTTGATCCTCCTGGCAGCTTGCTCAGGTTCTGGTTGTGGTAGTGGCAGACCAGGTGGGTGGGTAAGTCCTTGGGCCCCTATACAGTGTATGTGGTGTAGGTGATGATAGTCATGGTGGTGGGACGGACAACCCTCAGGTTTCCAGGTGGCATTTGTTGGTGATAGTGGTAGCTTTGACAGGTTGGCCTGGTTAGTCCCTAGGCCCCTGGGTGGTGTGTGTGTGTGGGTGCTGGCAGTGGTGGTAGCAACAGGCTGGTGAAGCCCATCCTCAAGCTCTGGGAAGGAATGTGCAGATGCCAGCTGTGGTGGATGGATGGGGAAGGAATGTGCAGATGCCAGCTGTGGTGGATGGATGGGGAAATCTCCAGGCCTCTGGATGGGTAGATTGCACACTGGTGGCAGGTTTTCTGGGTCTGTTGTTAGACTCAGGTGGTGTGCACACGTACCTGGGGCAACTGATGGAGTAAGATGATCCCCAGACCGCCAGGAGGTATGCTTGGGCAGTGGGGGCTAGTGCTAGGTGAGGCAGGCCTCTTCTTAAGTCCTTACAGTGGTGTACATGGGCACAGGCTATGGTGGGTGGGGCAGGACAAGCGCTAGGACTCTGGAAGGCATACAAGTGGCACTGGTGGTGGCAGGTGGTGTGGGGCTGTTATTAAGCCCCCTGGTGGTGTATGTGTGTGCATCAGGGGTGGCTGATGGGGCAACAGAATTCCTGGGGCCTCAAGCATCATGCTTGGACTTGGCAGATGCAGGGGTGTGTGGAAGGGATGGTGCCAGGCTGGGTGGGCCTGTTCTCAGGCCCCCTGATGGTGCATGGGTGTAGGCTGTAGTGAACAGGGCAGGCTGGTCCCCAGTGTTTGAGCAGTGTGCCTGGGTAGCAGTGGCAGCAGAGGCAGTGGGTGGGGAAAGCCTGTCCTCAGGGGCATGCAAGTGTGAGGTGGCTCTGCTGCTAGGGGGAGGCAGTTTTCTATCTTTGGTAGCTGCCTGAGACAGGCAGATTTCAGGCTCTGGGTAGAGCATGTTTTGAGAATTGGCAGTGGCAGTTGATGGGGAGAACCTATCTTCAGCTCATGCACAAGTTTGTGGCCACCCTGTCACTGGGGGCAGCTATAAGTGATAGCAGTCCCAGGCCGGCAGGCTTCTGTCTCTGGGGAGCACATGCTGTGGCACCCTTTGTACCAGGGGCAGTCTTCCTGGTGTGCTACACCACCTTTTCCCTAGTGTGCAGGACACTGTGGGCTAGAGTACTGGGGGGCTCTGCTGATCCACAGGGTCCAACTGGTGTCTTACTGCAGCACCCATCTAGGTGGACATGGGAAAATGTCAGTGGGGCTCCAGGGATACGTAGATGCAAGGGTTTTTTGGGCCCTGGGGCAGGATACCATCTGTTGGGGCCTGGGCTATCAAATGATGCTCTGAAGGAGCTGCTTCGGATTTGGGGTTTGTGTGGGACCTGGCATTAACTCCCTTACTGGAGCAGTGCCACCTCAGGGACTTTGGGGACCTTCCCATTCCATTCTCAGAGCCCATGAGGGTTGAGGGACTCTAATGCGGCCAGGATTGTGGGAGTCTGTGATGAGAATGTGGACTGCTGGGGATCTCTCATTTAACCTTTTCCCACACTGGGGAGCTTCTCCTGGCTCTGCTATTGTAGGGAGGCTAGGCCATCTGCCTAGCCTCCCTCTCCTTCTGTGCCCCAGGTGTTTCCTGTCACTTCTATGTTGAATTCCAGTGTGTTCTCTTTCATATTCTCTTCGAATTGTAACTATCTACTGACTACTTTGATTCTTTGTGGAAAAGTGTCCTATGCCTCTAGTCAGCCATCTTGAAACTATCCTCCAGTTTTTAAATTTTATTAGTTAGTAGAGTCGGTCTGGCCCCTGTTATTTCATTTTAGTCAGATGGAGATCCTGAAATTCATTCTTCAGGAAATTCATTCAGGAGTCAGACTGCTGTTTTCCAAGGCAAAATGTCAGTTTTACTTTTGTGCTCGGAACATTTATTTCAATGATTTCTTATTGCTCTTTTCAAAAGCAAGGCTCTGCATAATCTGGGCCCTTTTGGACTTTATAGCCCTAGGTCATAAGTTTTCTTTCACTGATTCTATTCCAGCTTTACCCCTCTTCTGTTTCTCAAACATGCTGCAAATTTTGCATTTCTACTGATTATGCAGTTTGCCTATTCCTGTTTTCATGTATCTAACCATTCTGTATCTTTAGTGTATTTATCACTTCCTTACTCTAGTGACTTTCCTGACCGAACTATCTGAAACACGACCTCCAACACAAGGCATCCCATCATGTGATCTGGTAGTATTTGTAATTATCTTTTATATTTATTTACTTCTTTATTTCTTATCCTCTGTATTTGTTAGTGGTTCATTGTCTTTTATTTGTTTTTTATCATCCTTCACTAGACTATAACCTCTGTTGTCTCCCTACTACATAGTAGACACATTAAATATTTGTTGAATACACATTAAAGGCTTATTTAGATAATGAATGTTTTTATTAAAATTTTAGTCCATAATTTTTGATAAATTTTATATTTATCTATCGGAAAACATAAATTGTTTAACAAGTTGGACTTACTTGTCTTAATTCTTTTCAGTTTTTTAGGATAATTGGTCTCTGTCATCTCTAGGAGTAAGAATCCTTTCCAACTTTAGTTCCCAAATCAGATGCCATCTGCCTTAATTTTTCTCAAGCAGAAGAATCTCTTCTTCTGTTTACTGTTTTAGCATTTGACTGTAGGATAATACCTGTCACTTTGTAATTTTTTTCTTCCTCTTTTATACTGTAAATTTCTTGTTGGCAATAACTACTCTACATTTCTGTATTGTCCACATCTCTTAGTGAGTGATTCCACTGAGTCAGATGCTTAAAATACCTTTTAAAAATCATGACTTTGGAAAATGGCAGATAAGAGACAGGACTAGTATGCAGCTCCCACTTGGACAGAACAGCAGGTAGAGACTCACATCATGAACTTTTACTCCAAAAAGCACTGCAGAAACATACCAGGAAAACCAAAAGAATTCAAAGACCCTTTGAAAGATGTGGCTTGCTCTGCAAACTCCATGAGACAGCCAAAAAATTCAGTTCCCAAAGTGTGAGGGGGGGATAGCCTGCTTCCAAACACACATCTCCACTGGGGAACCAGAAATCCAGATCATGGGAGAAGGATTTAACCATCCCTAGAGCTGAAATGGAAGTAGGGAGCTAAGCAAAATATAAAAGTGGAAGAAGCAGCTGGAAGAGCCCTGTAGAAACTCCTGGTCCCCAGCTTGAGCCCAGGGAAGCCATCCCTGGCCTTCTCTCACAGGGGTCCTTAGGGAAGGTACCCAGTGGAATTGAGGAGGGGCCACAGGGTGAAAGAAGCTTCTGACTGAACTCTGTGATAATTTTGACTAAGCATGAATTTTCATGAGCAGAATCTTGGCGGTGGGGTGCGAATGGGAAATGCAGATATGAGTGCAGAAGCTGCAGCCAACAGTGTGGGTAGACAGGGAGGGGCAAGGCCTGGGAGCCCTGCTTGCTTTCTTAGTGGGGAGGCTCATAGCCTGGGGCAAGATCTCAGCACTGTGTGCCCATTGCCTGGATGTAAACTTAGCACTGTTGGTGGGCATGGTGAGAGTGAGACAGGCTTTACTTGCTGCCTGGGAGCTGAGAGAAGCCTATCACCAGAGGCTTTCTCTCAGTGATGAACTGTATGATGCAGCAGAGGTAGCCATAATCCTCTGTGGAACATAACTTCATTGGCCTGAGAACCACCCCCATCCCCCACAGTGGCTGCAGCAAGCACTGCCCAAGGAGGGTCTGAGCACAGACCTTTCTAACTCTGCCCTTACCTGATTTTTTTTCCCCCACTTTGGTAGCCAGAGGCAAAAGACATAAACTCTTGGGAACTCTATGGCCCCACCTATTGCTTGAGAAACCTGAAAATTTATCCTGGCCAATGTAGGGCAAACTTGCATACCCCTTCTACTACCACAGGTGGTGCTCTCTTGAAAGTGCCACCTCTGGGCTGGAGGCCAGCCAACTCAGTCCATTATAGCAACTCAGAACAAGCCTGCTCCAAAGAAGGAGAAAACAACAGCTAATTCTACCACGTGCAACATCCTGGCTATCCAGAGGTCCTGAGTCTGTTCATGTGACAACTTCACTGCTAGCATAAGCAGCATTTGAGAAAACCAGTGCACTAAAAACTACAACCAAGGACTCCCACAGAGTCTACATCACTCCCCTGCCACCTCCATTGGAGCAGGTGCTGGTATCCACGGCTGGGAGACCTGAAGATGGATCACCTCATCACATCACAGGACTCTTTGTAGACATTCCCCAGCACCAACCTGGAGCCTGATAGCCTCACTGGGGGGCTAGACCCAATCACTGCAGTCTGGCTCATGTGCAGCCCCACCCATAGGGGAACAGGGAGAGCACCACATCAAAGGATCACCCTGTGGGACAAAAGAATCTGAACAGCAGCCCCTGTGTTCCAGATCCTTTCCACTGAGACAGTCCATCCAAATGAGAAGGAACCAGAAAAGTAATTCTGGTACTATGACAAAACAAGTTTCTGTAACACCCCCAAAAGACCACACTAGTTCTCCAGCAATGGATCCAAACCAAGAAGAAATCTCTGAATTGCCAGATAAAGAATTCAGAAGGTTGATTAATATGCTACTCAAGGAGGTACTAGAAAAAGGAGAACACCAACTTAAGGAAATTAAAAAAAAAAAAACCAGATATGGATGAAAAGGTCTTCAGAGAAATAGATGTCATAAAGAAAAGACAATCAAAACTTCTGTAAGTGAAAGATGCACTTAGAGAAATACAAAATACACTGGAAAGTTTCAACAATAGAATCGAACAAGTAGAAGAAAGAACTTGAGTTTGAAGACAAGGCTTTTGAATTAACCCAATCCAGCAAAGACAAAGAAAAACTAATTAATAAAAAATAAATGAACAAAGCCTTCAAGAAATTTGGGATTATGTTAAACAACCAAACATAAGAATAATCAGTGTTCCTGAGTAAGAAGAGAAATCTAAAAGTTTGGAAAACTTATTTGAGGTAATAATCGAGGATAACTTCCCTAGTCTTACTAGAGATCTAGATATTCAAATACAAGAAGCTCAAAGAACACCCAGGAAATTCATCACAAAAAGATGATCACCTAGGTAAATAGTTATCAAGTTATCTAAAGTCAAGACAAAGGAAAGAATTTTAAGAACTGTGAGGCAAAAGCATCAGGTAACCTACAAAGGAAAACCTGTAAGATTAACAAGAGAGTTCTCAGCAGAAACCCTACAAGCCAGAAGGAATTGGGATCCTATCTTTAGCCTCCTTAAACAAAATAATATAAGCCAAGGATTTTCTATCCATTGAAACTAAGCTTCATAATGTGAGATAAAGTATTTTTCAGACAAACATGCTGAGAGAATTCACCACTACCAAGCCAGCACTACAAGAAATGCTAAAAGGAGTTCTAAATTTTGAAATACACCAAAATAGAACCTCCTTAAAGCAGAAATCTCACAGGGCTTGTAAAACAATAACACAATGAAAAAAAAAAAAACACCAAGATATCCAGGCAACAACTAACATGATGAATAGAAAAGTACTTCACATGTCAATACTAACATTGAATATAAATGGCCTAAATGCTTCACTTAAAAGATACAGAATGTCAGAATGAATAAAAATCCATCCACCAAGTATCCGTTGTCTTCAAGAGACTTATGTAACACATAAGAATTCACATAAACTTAAGGTGAAGAGGTGGAAAAAGATATTCCATGCAAACAGAAACCAAAAGCGAGCAGGCGTAGCTATTCTTATATCATACAAAACAGACTTTAAAGCAAAAACAGTTAAAAAGACAAAGAAGGACATTATATAATGATAAAAGGATTAGAACAACAGGAAAATATCACAATCCTAAATACATATGCACCTAACACAGGAGCTCCCAAATTTATAAAACAATTACCACTAGACCTAAGAAATGAGATAGATGGCAAATAATAGTGGGGGATTTCAGTACCCCACTGACAACATTAGAGAGGTCATCAAGACAGAAAGTCAACAAAGAAACAATAGGCTTAAACTGTACCCTAGAACAAATGCACTTAACAGATATTTTCAGAATATTGTACCCCGAAACTGCAGAATATACATTCTTTTCATCAGCACAAGGAACATTCTCCAAGATAGACCATATGATAGGCTGCAAAACAAGTCACAATAAATTTAAGAAAACAGAAATTATATCAAGTACTCTCTCAGAACACAGTGGGATAAAATTGGAAATCAACTCCAAAAGGAACCCTGAAAACTGTACAAATACATGGAAATTAAATAATCTGCTCCTAAATGATCTTTGGGTCAACAATGAAATCAAGACGGAAATCTAAACATTCTTTGAACTGAACAGTTGTAGTGACAAAACCTATCAAAACCTCTGGAATACAGCAAAAGTGGTGCTAAGAGGAAAGTTAATAGCATTAAATGCCTACATCAAAAAGTCTGGAAGTGCACAAATAGACAATCTAAGGTCACACCTCAAGGAACTAGAGAAACAAGAACAAACCAAGCCCAAACCCAGCAGAAGAAAAGAAATATAAAGATCAGAGCAGAACTAAATGAAATTGAAACAAACAGAAAAAACAATACAAAAGATAAATGAAATGAAAAGCTGGTTCTTTGAAAAGATAAAATTGATGGACCATTAGCAAGATTAACAAAGAATAGAGAAGACCCAAATAAGCTCAATTAGAAACAAAATGGGAGATATTATAACTGATACTACAGAAATACAAACAATTATTCAAGGCTACTATGAACACCTTTACACATACAAATTAGAAAATCTATAGGAGATTGATAAATTCCTAGAAATATACAACCCTCCTAGATCAAACCAGGAAGAAATAGAAACTCTGAACAGACCAATGACAAGTAGTGAGATTGAAACAGCAATTTTAAAACTTGCCAACAAAAAAAAAGTCCGGGACCAGATGGATTCACGCTGAATTTATCAGCCATTCAAAGAAGAATTGGTACCAATCCTACTGAAAATTATTCCAAAAGATAAAGAGAGAATCCTCCCTAAATCATTCTGTGAAGCCGGTATCACCCTAATACCAAAACCAGGAAAAGGCATAACAAAAAAAAAAAAAAAAGAAAACTATAGACCAATATTCCTGATGAATATAGATGCAAAAATCCTCAACAAAATACTAGCTAACTGAATCCAACAGCATATCCAAAAGATAATACATCATGATCAAGTGAGTTTCATACCAGGGATGCAGGGATGGTTTAACATACATAAGTCAATAAATATCATACACTACATAAACAGAATTAAAAATAAGAATTATATGATCATTTCAATAGATGCAGAAAAAGCATTTTACAAAATCTAGTATCACTTTATGATTAAAACCCTCAGCAAAATCAGCATAAAAGGGACATACCTTAAGATAATAAAAGCCATCTATGACACACCCACAGCCAGCATTATACTGAATGGGGGAAAGTTGAAAGCATTCCACCCCAGAACTGGAACAAGACAAGGATGCCCACTTTCACCACCTCTATTCGACATAGTACTGGAAGTCCTAGCCAGAACAGTCAGACAAGAGTTCACCACTTCTATTCTACGTAGTACTGGAAGTCCTAGCCAGAGCAATCAGACAAGAGAAGAAAATAAAGGGCATCCAAATAGATAAAGAGGAACTCAAGCTGTTGCTGTTCACCAATGACATAATAGTATACCTAGAAAACCCTAAGGACTTATCCAAAAAGCTCCTAGATCTGATAAATGGACTCAGTAAAGTTTCAGGGTACAAAATCAATGTACACAACGCAGTAGAACTGCTATACATCAACACTGAATAAGCTGAGAATCAAATCAAGAACTCAACCCCTTTTACAACAGCTGCAAAAAATAAAATACACCTAACCAAGGAGGTGAAAGATCTCTACAAGAAAAACTAGAAACACTTCTTAAAGAAATCATAGATGACACAAACAAATGGAAACACATCCTATGATCATGGATGTGTAGAATTAATACTGTAAAAATGACCATACTGCCAAAAGCAATCTATAAATGTAATGCAATTCCCATCAAAATACCAATATCATTCTTCGCAGAACTAGAAAAAATATCCTAAAATTCATATGCACCCCAAAAACCCCACAGAGCCAAAGGAAGACTAAGCAAAAAGAACAAATCTGGAGGCATCACATTACCTGACTTCAAACTATACTACAGGGCTATGGTTACCAAAACAGCATGGCACTGGTATAAATATAGGTATGTGGACAGATGGAGCAGAATAGAGAACCCAGAAATAAAGCCAAATACTTAAAGTCAACTGATCTTCGGCAAAGCAAACCAAAACATAAAGTGGGGAAAGAATACCCTATTCAACAAATGGTGCTGGGATAGTTGGCAAGCCACATGTAGTATGAAACTGGATCCTCATCTCTCACCTTATATAAAAATCAAGTCAAGATTGATCAAAAACTTTAAGACATGAAGCCATAAAAATTCTAGAAGATAACATCAGAAAAACTCTTCTAGACATTGGCTTAGGCGAAGAATTCATGACCAAGAACCAAAAGCAAATGCAACAAAAACAAAAATAAACAAATGGAACCTAATTAAAATAAAAATCTGCACAGCAAAAGAAATAATCAGCAAAGTAAACAGACAACCCAGAAAGTGGGAGAAAATCTTCCCAAACTATGCATCTGACAAAGGACTAACATCCAGAATCTACAAGGAACTCAAATCAGTAAGAAAAAAACAAGTAATCCCATCAAAAAATGGGCTAAGTACGTGAATAGACAATTTGCAAAAGAAGATAATACAAATGGTCAACAGATATGAAAAAATGCTCAACATCACTAAAGATGGAGGAAATGCAAATCAAAACCACAATGCAATCACCACCTTACTCCTACAAGAATGGTCATAATTAAAAAATGAAAAAATAATAGATGTTGGCATGGATGTGGTGAAAAGGGAATACTTTTACACTGCTGGTGGATATGTAAACTAGTACAACCACTATGGAAAACAGTATGGAGACTCCTTAAAGAACTAAAAGTGAACTACCATTTGATCCAGCAATCCCACTACTGGGTTTCTACCCAGAGGAAAATCAGTCAGTATATGAAAAAGACACTTGCACGTGCATGTTTATAGCAGCACAATTCACAACTACAAAAACATGGAACCAGCCTAAATGCCTATCAACCAATGAGTGGGTGAAGAAAATACATACGCGCACACACACACACACACACACTCTCACACACTCACACTCTCACACTCCATGGAATTCTACTCAGCCATAAAAAGGAATGAAATTATGGCATTCACAGCAACCTAGATGGAGTTGGAAACTATTATTCTAACTGAAGTAACTCAGGAATGGAAAACCAAACATTGTTACATTCTTACTTATAAGTGGGAACTAAGGTTTGAGGACACAAAGGCATAAGATTGATATAATGGACCGGTCGTGGTGGCCTACACCTATAATCCCAGCACTTTGGGACGCTGAAGCAGGTGGATCACCTGAGGTCAGGAGTTTGAGACCACCCTGGCCAACATGGTGAAACCCTGTCTCTACTAAAAACACAAAAGTCAGCCGGGTATGGTGGCACACACCTGTAATCCCAGCTATTCAGGAGCCTGAGGCAGGAGAATTGCCTGAACCCAGGAAGCAGAGGTTGCAGTGGGCCAAGATTGCACTACTGCACTCCAGCCTGAATGAAAAGAACAAAACTCCGTCTCCCACACACACAAAAAAGATTGATATAATGGATTCTGGGGACTCTGGGGTAGGGTGGGGGAGGGATGAGGGATAAAAGACTATACATTGGGTACAGTGTACACTGCTTGGGTAATGGCTGCACCAAAATCTCAGTAACCACCACTAAAGAACTTGTTCATGTAACCAAACATCACCCATTTCCCAAAAACTATTGAAAGAATAATAAAAAAAAGATTTACATTTATAGTGTGCTTAATATCTTATAAAGTGCATTTACCTCTATTCTTTTATGTAGAGTAACAGATATTTTCCTCATGTTAATGGTGTATATTAGTGCATACTATATACTGTGTCTTTTGGTATAGCAAAATAACATCATTCTGTCTAAAACACCAATAAGGCCCTCATTGAGAAACAACGTAGGATCATGAGCTGTGAACATTCATGGGTAAAACATTAATCTCTCTCTTTAACAACAAGCTGAGCTCTTTTATCTCTCTATTACCAATATATGGCCTAGTACCTGGAACAGAGTAGGTGATCATCAAATATTTGATAAATAATTTAAAAATAGTTATTAGAGTTTTAGCAGTCTGTGCTTTTTTTTCCTGATTTTTTTGATAACTCCAACCTCTGGAACAACTCACTTCCAAATAAATTTGTAGTCACTGACAATAAAATAAGAAACATCTTGATTTGTAATTATTTTCCACTATATCTTTGATTCTTGTACACAAATTGGACTTAACCTAGAAGTATTATTTCTGCATTAGAATAGAACTTACAAGTTATCTAATTCATCTAATTAGTTTTTATCTAATTCACCTTATCTCTTGGTTTTATTACATATATACACATTTGTATATATATTGCTCTTCCTTGGGAACTTTATAATTGTTTTTATATCCATATTAGATTGAAAAATATGTTATAATGGTCTCATAACTATTTGATTTTATGTTTTAACACTGGTGATAAATTTTCTCTACACAGCCTTCAAAACATCTTTCTCTGGTTAAATGGAACAGCAGTGACATATAGTGGTTGTCTAGTTTATTCTTTAGATTTTATTACAGAAAATATACTATAGGTTGGTCATGTTTTAATTAAACCTCATGCTAACATTTCATGTTGTAATAAAAAACTGACCATAGATTATTTTCATACTCAATAAGTCATTAGAAGAGCACATTAGACAAATTTTCACCCAAAGCAATATTATTTATTTAAATATAAAAAATAAAAACATAGTCTAGGTAAATGTTACTAGCAACTCAATATGTCCTCTAAGAATTGAAAGTAAGAGTTTCTAAATGCAAATAATCCATGCTTTTCTTGCTAAATATGTTTTTGTTTATCCCAAAGTCTAGGAAATAGGAATTTACTTACTAAAAGCCCTGCTGTAATTATGGATGAAGATTGTAGAAGCACGGATGAAATAAGACAGTCAGACTACATTACTGAAAAACACTCAGTACAGCATATTTGGGGGAAAAATGGAAAGGAAGTTTCAAATTTTCTTGAAGATGTGAACCAGTCTACTCCTAACCTTCTATCAGAGAATTGTGACTCTTTTGTTAGTCAAAATATGATCAATGTATTAAACATAGATCAGCAAAGGATAAAGAAAACATTTAACAAGTGTGATTATGATAGTATGGGAGATACTTGTGTAGTCACTAGTTCTGATAAAAACCATGTCACTGACAGATGCATTAGAAACATTTTTACAGCTCCAGAGTTGACTTTTAGTAATTCGACTTTGAATAAAACAAGTTATCCAGAAAAATGTCAGCCAAACAAGAAGTATCAGAGAGAGTATAACAAAAATGAAAGAAATGATCTTAGTACATCTTTTGAGAACGATTACTACCCAAGCAGCTCTGAAAGAAAAGGTTGGTATTGTACATGGAAAATGTAATTACATATTCTTTTTTTCTTTCAGTTTTAGTATATATATTTGTATATTTATACACACACGTCTATATATTTGTATGTGTGTTTATGTGTTTGGAGGAAAATGAAACCAAAAATAGAATGGCTTCCTATTATATAACATTGTGGACCAGTGGTTTTCCTCTGTACATGTCATGTTAATATGCTTTGAATTAAAAAATGAAAATAGACTATGCTAAATTTTTAACTCGGTGCATACTTTTGTTTTTTAAGAAAAATTTGAAAATGATTACCAAGAGAAGACACCACAGAAAAGTATTCAGAAATATCCAGCAAACTCTATGTAAGTTTTTAGGTAAATCTGGGGAATACAAATCAGGATCTAGTATGATGCATGATGAACGTTGAATTGATGCAAAGTGAGGTAGGCGTATTGCCATTTGAGTGTGGGCAGGCAACCTGGTCTCAAAGGAGCCTTACCAGGAGTCACAGTGTTGATAATATCACCCCAGTTGAGAGTGTGGTGCTTATATTTGCCAGCTCCCAAATACCTTCTTATCTGAATATTAGTGTTGATTAGATTTGAGGAAATTGATTTAATGTGTTCAAGAAACTCATATCCACCAGAATGTCAATTTATTAACTTAAAGTAATAAATAGAAAGGGAACATGTATAGGAAGTCTTATTGACATGAAAAAGCATATTTTCTTACTTTCAAACAGCTCTCAGTGGGAAGGTTGCTTGCTTGGTTGGTATAGAATCACTACAGGGAGTGATAGAATTCAGATGTTAGTGGCATAAGCAAGCATATCAGCAGTTTATAGGACAGTGTACATTTTAGGGATAGAGCACTCTTCTCATTGCCAACATTTACCTCTCAGAGACTCCATGTTTTCTCTATGTTCAAGATTACAATCTCCTCTACCCATACATTGAAAACAATTATGTTCCACCAGATTTTTCTTTCTCTTCTTGCAGCTGGTGTACAAAATGTTCTGAGTTTAAGGTGATTTTTACACTCATCCATTATGTGTTGATGTTAAATTTATTCCTTAAAAGTTTGAGAACTGCCTTCCAGGCTTTTCTGAATAATGGCCTGCAATTATAAGTAACTAAAGAAAACTTTATTTTAGCTAGTAGTTTCTAGCTAAAATAGTCCTAACGTTTCTTGGTAATAGTCCTAACTTTCTTGGTAATAATTACAATTTAGCCAAATCTTTCTGGTTGGAAATCATGAACTAGAATAAATTTTTATTCTGGAAGTGATTTCTTGTGGAATTGTTAAAAATATTGATTGATAAAAAGATGCAATTTTAGTGGGATTGGCACTACAAATTAATTAAAACATAGACTTACAAAACATTTCATAAAATTGGCAAATTTGTATTTTTGTTGTTAAATCTCCCAATATCTAGAAATTTATGAGTGAAAAAATCATGTTAGGCCTTGAGTTTTAAATGTACCTTATAAAAGCAATTTAGGACATGGTTCCCAATCCTGACTGCAGGTCCAGATTACTTGAGGTAGTGATTTTAAACTATAGAATACCAAGATTGACTTGCACATAATAGGTGGGCTCCTTGGTATGGAGCTTATGAATCTTTATTTTTAAGAAAGCTTCCCATATAATTCTGATCTGAAGCCAAGTTTGGGAACTCTAATTTAGAACAATAATTCCCAGAGGGAACACAACAAACTTTGATACTGTGTATTTATAATCCTTAGGGGAAGTATACCTTCGGAAGAATTGCACTCTAAGCAGTCATGGGACTTTGGACTTGATGAGGTAAAGCACAGTCTCACATTATCTTCTTAATTAAGTCAGTTTGTATTACCATATCACATTACTGTATTTAACGTTCACTTTGATTTAAGCTTAACATTTATTCATTAAATTTTTTTGGATGGACTCTTTTTCTTATACTTTTTTATTCTGAGGAAATTATAGCTTAGATCTAGAAATAAAAACACGTTTTCAGAGACTGTTAACATGCTTTATTTGAGACAAAACAATCTTGAGGAAATTTTAAACACATTTTTTAAGTATTACAAAACTTCTGTATTAGTTCATTCTTGCATTGCTATAAAGAAATACCTAAGACTGGGTAATTTATAAAGAAAAGAGGTTTGGTTGGCTCATGGTTCTGCAGGCTGTACAGGAAGCATGATGCTGGCATCTGATTGGTTTCGGGCAGGCCTCAGGAAACTTCTAATTATGGCAGAAGGCAAAGGGGGAGCAAGGAGCCTCACATGGCAGGAGCAGGAGCAAGAGAGAGTGAGTAGGGAGGTGCCACAGACTTTTAAATGACCAGATCACAGGAGAACAAACTCACTATCATGAGGACAACACCAAGAGGGATGGTGCTAAACCACTCAGGAGAAAGCACTGCCCTGCTATGATCCAATCACCTCCCACCAAGCCCCACCTCCAACACTCAGGATTATAATTTGACATGAGATTTGGCAGGGACATAGATCCAAACCATATCTTTCCACCCCCAGCCCCCCAAATCTCATGTCCTTCCCATATTGCAAAATACAATCATGCATTTCCAGCAGTTCTCCAAAGTCTTAACTCACTCCAGCGTTAACTCAAAAGTTCAAAGTTTCACCTGATACAAGGCAAGTCTCTTCCATCTATGAGCCTGTAAAATCAAAAATAAGGTAGTTACTTCCAAGATTCAATGGTGGTACAAGCATTGGGTAAATATTTACATTCCAAAAGGGAGAAATAGGCCAAAAGAAAGGGGCTACAGGCCCCGTGCTAGTCTGAAACCCAACAGGGCAGTCACAAATCTTAAAGCTCCAAAATAATCTCCCTTGACTCTATATCTCACATCCAGACACACTGGTGTAAGAGGTGGATTCCAAAAGCCTTGGGCAGCCCTGCCTCTGTGGTTTTGCAAGGTTCAGCCCCTGTGGCTGCTTTCATGGGCTGGGGCTGAGTGCCTGTGGCTTTTCCAGGAGCTAGGTGCAAGCTGTCGGTGTATCTACCATTCTGGGGTCTGAAGGATGGCGGTCCTCTTCTCATGGCTCCACTAGGCAGTGCCCCATTGGCGACTCTCTGTGGGGGCTCCAATTCCACATTGCCTCTCCACTCTGCCCTAGTAGAGGTTATCCATGATAGTTCCACCTGTGTAACAGACTTCTGCCTGAACATCTAGGCTTTTGCATACATCCTTTGAAATCTAGGTGGAGTCTCTCAAGGCTTAACTTTTACACTCCGTGCACCCACAGGCTTAACACCACATGGAAGCCATCAAGGCTTACAGTTTGCATCCTCTGAAGCAGCAGACTGAGCTGTACATGGGCCCCTTTGAGCCATGGCTGGAGCTGGGGTGACTGGGATACAGGGAGCAGTGTTCTGAGGCTGCACAGAGCAGCAGGGCCCTGAGCCTGGCCCAGGAAACCACTCTTCCATCCTAGGCCTTCAGGCATGTGATAGGAGGGGCTGTCATGAAGTTCTGTGAAATGCCATTGAGACCTATTCCCCATTGCCTTGGCTATTAGCACTTAGCTCGTTTTTTACTTATGCAAATTTCTGCAGCCTGCTTGAATTCCTTCCCGGAAAATGGGCTTTTATTTTCTACCACATGGCCAGGCTGCAAATTTTCCAAGCTTTTATGCTCTGCTTCTGTTTTAAATATAAGTTCCAGTTTTATATCATTTCTTTGCTCACACATATGAACATAGGCTGTTCTTATGAGGCAGCTGGTCCATATCTTCAATGCTTTGCTGCTTAGAAATTTCTTCTGCCAGATATCCTAAATTAATCACCTTCAAGTTCAGAGTTCCGCAGATCCCTAGGGCAGGGGCACAGTGCTGCCAAGTTCTTTGCTAACACATAACAAAAGTGACCTTTGCTCCAGTTCCCAATAAGTTCCTCATTTATATCTGAGACCTCCTCAGCCTCAACTTCACTATCAATATCACTACCAGCATTTTCAGCCTTTTTTGTTAGAACCATTCCACCGCCAGTCTTTACGAAGTTCCAAACTTTCCCTTATCTTCTTGTCTTCTTCTGAGCCTGCCACACTCTTCCAATTTCTGCCCATTACCAAGTTCCAAAATTCCTTCCACATTTTCAGGTGTCTTTATATCAAAATTCCGCTCCTGGTACCGATTTTCTGTATTAGTCTGTTCTCACATTGCTATAAAAAATACTTGAGACTGGGTAATTTATAAAGAAAATAGATTAATTGGCTCATGGTTTCACATGCTGTATAGGAAGCAGGATTCTGGGGAAGAATTGGCTTCTGGGGAAGCCTCAGGAAATTAGAATTATGGTGGAAGGTGAAGCAGGTGTGAGGCATCTCAAACAGCAAAGGCAGGAGCAAGAGAGAGTGAGGCGGGAGGTGCCACACACTTTTAACCAACCAGATCTCATGACAACAAACTTCACTATTGTAAGGGCAGTACCAAGGGGGTGGTGCGAAACCATTCAGGAGAAACTACTTCCCATGACTCAGTCACCTGCCACCAGGCCCCATCTCCAACACTGGGGATTATAATTCAACATGAGATTTGCTGGGGGGTACCCAAAGATCCAAACCATATCATCTTTCAACATGAAAATGCTTTAGGTTTCGATGTGCTACATAATTTTATATTTGCCATACTATTGAAATATCTATAAACACTGCTTATGTAATGTTATAATCCCTTGCCATCATAAGGGTATAATTTTTACAACAGTGCTAGGAAGTTTATGTAGTTTATTTCTAATCTACAGGAGCCTGAGTTGCTAAAGTCTTCACAGCAAAAGAGACTGAAATGTAAAGAGATTAGATAACTTGTTTGAGGTCACACTCTCAAGCCAAGATTCAAACTGTCTGTCTTATCTGACTTGATATTTTCAGCTATACTGTTTTCCCTTTTTTCTTCAATAAATGTTTATTGAGTACATATTATGAATTCATATAAAGACACTTATTGAATGTTTCCTGTATGCTAGACACTGGGGATAAAATGGTGCTTTGTTCTCAAGATTATATTCTGTTATGCACTAGACTCTGCAAGGTACAGAGATGAAAGGACATGGAACCTGTTTTTAAGAAGTCTTCATCTAGTAGCTAGTCAGAAAGAGACAAAAATGTAATGCAGTTAGATAAATTGCTTGAATTAAAGTTTGTTTTGGGTTATTAGTAAAAGGTACTTCTAAGTTTCATCTGTAAACAGGAGGAAGATGTGATGGAGGAGGTAACTTTTGAGCACAGTATCAATAAGTTGTTTACCAAATGGTCAAATTGGGAAGAAAGAGCAATATAGATATACTAAGATGTCAGAGTACAGCCTGTTTTAGAAATTTCAAGTACCTTGTTTCATTCTAGTTATTGTTATAGCTACAATTTATAATACTAATGATAAAGGGTGCAGGAGTGGCCTAGGTAATTCTGGACAATACAAAAGGGTAGGTCATGAATGGCCTTGTATGATATATAACAGTTTAATTCTTGATCATTAAACAGAGATCCACTAAACAAATTTTAGCAGAGGAATATGATGACATCAGAGTAATAAAAAAGTTGATTCTAGCAACAATGAGGAGGGATTTGATAAGTGGAACAGCTCAAGTTAGGGGAAGAAATAATGAGAGCTTGAAGTTTTACAATAGCAGTAAGGATGAAATGAGAGAAGAGAAGATTTAGATCTAGAATCGATAGTACTTGGTGATTGGTGATTAGTTAAGGGAGAAGGAAGAAATTGAGAAAGACCTAGATTTATTTATGATTTGAGTAAATGGGTAGTTGATGGGATTGTGCTACTGAACAAGACTGAAACCATAGGAGGAGGTGGCAGGAAAGGTTAACTGTCCATCAAAATCCATGTACCGTTTTTTTTGTAGAATGTACCCTTTTTAATAGAATAGAGCTGCCACCATGAAATGGCTTCCCAGCCAAGGAACATGTTTCCTAACCATCCATCCATGTACATGTGGCCATATGGCTAGATCTCACTAATGAAATGTTCGGAGAAGTGATGTGCATCATTTTAGGTTAAGGCTTATAAGAAAAGGGAATTATTTTTCCATGCTGTCTTTCTTTGATGGCTAGATGGTAGTGAGGCCCCAAGGGATAATGGAGCCACAAGATGGAAAGGACTGGGTCTCTGAATCACTACATGGAGGAAAATTGCCTGCTTACCAGAAACACTCACTTTAGATTATTACACAAGAGAGAAATGATTGTGTTTGGCATTATACATTTTGTGATATACTTTTTAAAAACAATACCTAGCATCACTCTGATTCAGAGGAGGAGCAGATTTCTGAGAGAGGTAAGTTTGACCCACTGAGCTCAAGTGAGGATCTTCTGAAAAACCTGTGATCTATGTGGAGATGTATAGTAGGCAATTATATATACAGGGCTTGAGGTGAGAAGAGATTTTTTAGCCTTTATGAATAGCAGATAATTGACTACATCCAAGTATATGATTCTCGAGAGAAAGTGTATAGAATAAGAACAAAAATTGTCAAATTCCTGAGAAGGCACATTTCAGGTTGGAGGGTATGAAGTAGAAGAGGAACCAGAAAAGTAGGCTGAGAATGAGCTACTAGAGAGGTTTGAGGAGTGCTAGTGTCGTAGGAAAGAAAAAGGAGGAGAATGTGGTCAGTAGTGATGGAAGCTGTCCTGTTATTCCTTTAAATAATTCATATTTCCCCAAATATGAATAATATAGATGTATCCTCCCAAAAGATGAATTATCAACAGAATTTAATACTTCAAAAACAAATTCTGTTTGACCACACCTATGTCTAGAAAGCTGGCAGCTTGAATGTAGCTAGAACTAGTCAAAAAAGAAAAAAGCCTATTGATGTAGCCCAAAGGGAATCAGGTGCTATGAGGAGTTCCTTGGGTAGAGCAGGTATGGGGACTTTAAATTGTGATGCCTGGCCATGGCCAAAGGTGCAGTGGAACCCTGACTAAAATTAGGTTCTACCAGAGGGGCCAAGGCAAGAGTCACCAATGGGATGGAATGAAGGGGTAGCAGTAGAAAGAGGGCTGGGCTGCACCTGCCCACAGGTTAGGTAAAATTAAAACAGGTAGATTCTGCTGAGGAAGAATTGATGAAGAGACATACGGGCTAAAACAAGCAAACAGAACAAGCCTCTTGGATGGGGACATGTGGTGTTCTCAAGAGCCTTTGATGGGAGTGGGAGAGAATAGGAAAGAACAAAGTATTAGAGGAGTATAATTATTTAATTTTAAAGGTTTAGTAGAGGAATAAAGTTAAAATAACAATTGTTAACATGGGAACGTATTCACCAGAGAAGTGGAGACGTGGAAGAACAAAATTCAAGAGTGATGATGTCACACTAGGAAACCGGATCAAGATGGGGAGAAATGAAATAGCAATTCTATATACAGTGTTAAAAATGAAACCCACTTAGCAATTAACATATTGAATATGATAGCAATTAACATATTGAATATGAATTAATATATTGAATATGAATTCAAGATTCAAAGAATATCAAATTATGAAGAAAAAATATAGGTTATAAGCAACGTATCTAGAATATAATAAAGGTTGAAAGCAAACAGATAGCAAAATACATACATTAAGAAAACATATATACTATTGGAGCAAAGACCATATAAATGCAATAAAAAGCCCATTCGGAAAAGAGAAAAATAGGAGATGCAGATTTTCTGATCCATAGCAAGGCTTGCCATCCTGGAGGATGGAGGACATTTGTGAATAACTTAGTGTCTTGTCCTTTAGGAAGATCTTTGCTGTCCTTCTCAAACAGATCTGAAGTAGGTATTGGAGTGCAGGCCTGCCGTGGGGTCTGCATAGCTTTCTTGAAAGTTTTGTGTTCTTCTTGCAAGTTTGGGGCTTGAATGTGTCATGACTTGAAGA
Organism: Pan paniscus; assembly: GCF_029289425.2. Taxonomy (NCBI): domain Eukaryota; kingdom Metazoa; phylum Chordata; class Mammalia; order Primates; family Hominidae; genus Pan; species Pan paniscus. Next base: position 54,454,715 of record NC_073259.2, on the reverse strand, counting down.
GAAAAGATTTTTAAATGATAAGATAGAGGGGTTAGGGAAGGGGCTCTGCTCCATGTAGTTATTCAGGCCCTAAACTGGTGGCTCCCAGTTTATTGTTACCAGAGAGAAGAAAGGAAAAGGAAGTGGAGGATTGTGGGGAAGATTTTTATGGACCAGGACCGGCAGTAGTTTACGTTACTTCTGCCTATGACCAGAACTTACGTAACATGTCTAAACCAATTCCAAGGGAGGCCGGGAAATACAGTCTAGCTGTATGTCCAAGAAAAAGGGAGTCAGGTTTGGGAAGCAGCTAGACAATTTCTCCTTTATTTTATATATCTAAAATTCTATATCCTACCAACAGAGAATGTATAGAAAAAAATTTTTATAAGCCCATGATACATATGCAAACATAATTCATATAGTAAGCCATAAAGAAAATCTAAGACATTTATCTAAGGAGAGATTCATGGGTACATTCTCTAATCAAAATTTGATAAAATTGAAATCAACTAAAAAGAGATACTTAACTTCCCTTAACATCCTGGAAATAAAGAAACACTCAGGGTTCGTTTGCTTTGTTAGAGAAAGGAAATGAAAATAAAGTACAAATTACATAGAAAGTGATGGAAACCAAAACCAATAGTGTGTTCTGTAGAAAGTTATACCTCTAAGAGCTTTTATTATTTAAAAAACCTGATAATAAACGACTGATGATCTAACTTAGGAAATTAAATAAAGAATAACAAATTTCCAAATTGCCTTAATATGTTTGTCTTTCTTCAGCTGCATTTACTATGATTACCTGAAGCTTTTCCTTTTTCTCAGTAATTCATTTCTTGGCAAGTGTCTATTCTGTTGCTTGTTGTTTTTTAATGAATTTAAATTTCATTTTATTGTTTACCACAGGCTAATTTTTCTTTGTGGTTTAAAAATAAACCATGTTGAACTGAAGTAATGTAAAAGAAAAGTACTATAAAATGAATTGGTAGTGTAAATAGGGTAGATATAAGTGAATATTATTATGTATACTTAGGAATTGTTAACATTTTGGTTTTCTCCTAGATTCTGATGGAAGAAGGAGGAATATATTCTTTAAAAAGCAGGCCAACATCTACTAAGAAAATCTGTCAGTATAACTGTATAAGTTAATTTTACTCTATTTTAAAAACTAACAATTAAATAGAAATCAGTTAAATTTGAAGTTATTTTTTAGATGTTTGCCAACAAATATATATCATGGATATTTTAGTACTACTAATGCAATTGACTCTTTAAAATTACTTTTATATTTTATTAAATATACATGAGTACATTAATGTATAGGTACAGTTTAGCAAATAAGAATAAAACAGATAACCCTCATACTCCCTAGGTAGCTTAAGAAACAATACATAATACTTTTGAAGATTTCTTCAATTGTATTTCATATCCTGCCCTCTAGAGGTAACTATTTCCTTGAATTTGTTTTTTGTTATAACACGACTTTTTAACTGCTTTATTTTGAACTTCCTATATATTGATCCAACTCTATATATTTTTCTGCAACTTGCTTTTTTTTTCACCCAATATTATATTTTACGGTTCATCTGCTTTGATACTTGTAGCTCTAGTACATTTATTATTTTTCCTGCTATACAGCATTCTACTGTATGAATATATCACAATTTATGTATCTTCTAACAATGGATATTTAGGTTATTTTGAATATTTTGCTTACGTTGTTTTGAATATTTTCCTATGAAGAACAATGCTACTTGGAGTATTATTGACATTTTTCCTTGCACACATGTATAAAAAGTTTATCTAGGATATATTTCTAGGAGTAGAATTGCTAGTTCATATGATATGCACTTCTTTGCATCTTCAAGGTAATGCAAAATTATTTTCCTAAATGGTTATTCCAGTTGTACCCCTCTTAGCAAGGGATAACAGTCTTGGTTGTTACATGTTTTCACCAACAATATCTCAGTCTTTTATCATTATTGGTAATCTGATAGCTCATTGTAGTTCTAATTTATATTTCTCTGATTACTAATTAGGTTAATTGGCCATCAGTGTTTCATTTGTGAAATGTCATTTGCTCATGTTCCTTTTCTGAAGTTTGGTTTTCTTTATGGGATGTGTCTTTTATATGTCTATATCTCCTATATATATTTTATGTGTCCTGGATACTGACTGCTTTTAGGCTTGTGTGTAGCAAATACTTCATGTTTGAATGATCTTTTAATTCTGTACTGTCTTTTTACAGACAAAAGTTTCATGTTGATCTGGTACTCTTTTAGGTATTCTATGCTAGCATAGTCCTTCATGTTATCTAGTCTGATGGAATACCTTGAAACTTTTAATGATTTAATTTTTTGAATATGTAAAATACTAGTCTGGTTTCTATCCTTATCCTCCCTGCCCTATTTCCTTCTGCAACATGAGTATTTTTTTTTTTTTTTTTTTGCTGCTTTCTGGTTTCTCATTCCAGTCCATTTTTAAAAAAATAAATCCTAAAAATATATAAACACATAAATACCCATGAGTCTTAGTTTCCGACCTTTCTCATTCTAAATGTAATATAGAATATTTTATAAAAGAATTAAGTGAATTCATTTATTTAATAAAATATTCCTATAGATTCCTCTGTGTTAGTGCTAGGTATTTCTTCATCCTTTACTTATGACCATTTAGTAGTCCATTACATGCATGAACTGTAGTTTTTTCAGTCAATGCCCTATTGATGGACATTTGGGCTATTTCCAGTATATTTTTCTTACAAATACTGTAAGTGAACAACTTTGTACAATGTTTCTTATTTGTGGAGGTACATTTTCAGGGTAATTTCTGGGAGTGGCATTGTTAAGTTAAAGGAGAAATATGCTGGTATTTGATAGATATTGCTGAATTTCAATTTTGATATATATATATTTCCAAGTTCCTTGTGTCACCATTTGGCACCAATAGCAATGTACATTTTATTCCACAGCCTCACCAACAGGGATTGTGGTCAAACTTAGGATTTTTCTGAATCTCACAGGGGGACGGATAGATAGAAGTTTTAGTTTGCGCTTCGCTCTGTGTGAAGTTGAGCATCTTTTAAAAATGCTCATTGGCTATTTGCGATTCTTTTTCTGTGAATTCTCTATTATATCTTTTCCCCCCTTGGGTTATGGCATTTTTTTCTTGGTATTTAAGAGATCCTTATATATTAGAAAGATGTAGATGAGGGGTGGAACAAGATGGCGGAATAGAAGACACCCACTGCAAGCACACCAATTTAACAACTATCTACACACAAAAAAACACCTTCCTAAGAACTGCATAAGAGCACTCATAGTACCTGGTTTTAACTTTATATCACTGAAAGAGGCACTGAACAGGTAGGAAAAACAGTCTTGAGCCACTGACGCCACCCTTCCTCCATTCCCTAGAGTGGCGACATGGTGCGGAGAGTGATTCTGTATACTGGGGAGAGGGACAGTCAGTGCAGCAGTTTTGAGGCATTGAACTCAGCGCTATCTTGTTATAACAGAAAGCAAAATTGGACCAAACTCAGCTGATGCCTACCCATGGAGGGAATATTTAAACCAGCCCTAGCCAGAGGGGAATTGCTGATCCTAGTGGTCAATACTTGAGTTTGCATAAGCCCTCCTATTATGGGCTAAAGTGCTCTGGTGCTCTAAGTAAATTTGAAAGGCAGTCTAGGCCACAAGGACTGCAACTCCTAGGTGAGTCCTAGTGCTGAACTAGGCCCAGAGACTGTGGACTGGGGGTGGCATGTGTTCTATTGAGACACCAGCTGGGGCAGCTAAGAGAGTGTGGCAATCACCCCTCCCCTAACCCAGACCACTCAGCTTGCAGCTCCAAAATAGACCCCTTCCCTCTGCTTGAGGAAAGGAGAAGGAATAGTGGGGAGGACTTTATCTTACATCCTGGATACCAGATTAGCCACAGTAAGATAGGGCACTGGTCAGAGTCATGATGCCCCCTTTCCAGGCCCTAGCTCCAAGATGACATTTCTAGACACTCCTTGGGTGAGAAGGACACCTATATCCTTGAAGGGAAGGACCCAATCCTGGCAAGATTCATCACCTGCTAACTGAGGAGCCCTGGGGCCCTGAATAACCATCAGTGATGCCCAGGGACTGCATTGAGGGCCTTGGGTGAGACTCTGAGACTTGGTGGCATCAGGTGGGTCTCAGTACATTTCCAGCTGTGATGGCTATAGGACAAGACCTTTCACTTGAAAAAAGCAGAGAGAAAAGTAAAGGGGACTTTGTCTTGCACCTTAGGTACCAGCACAGTCATGGGGGTAGAATACCAAGTAGGCTCTTGGGGTCCCCAATTCCAGGACTTGGCTCTTGGACGGCATTTCTGGACCTGTCCTGGACCAGAGGGGAGCCTCCTGCCCTGAAGGGTGACTCCCAGCCTAGGCATCATTCACCACAAGCTGACTGAAGAACCCTTGGGTCTTAAGGGAACATCACTGGTACTCTGGCAGTACTCCCTGTAGGCCTGGGTTGTGATGGCCATGGGGTGAGGTTCATCTGCCTTTGGAAAGGGAAGAGTGGGAAGGACTGTGTCTTGTGGTTTGAATGTAAGCTCAGCCCCAGTAAAATAGAATACCAGGTAGACTGCTAAGGTTTTTTTATTGTAGTCCCTGACTCCCAGTTCTGAGACAGCACTTCTGGATCCACCTGGGGTCTGGGGGAACTTGACACCCTGAAGGGAAGGACACAGGCCTGGCTAGCTTTGCCATCTGCTGATTGCAGAGCCCTAGGGCCTTGAGAAAGCATAGGCAGTAGCCAGGTAGTGGTTACAGTGGACCTTGGTTAAGACCCAGTGCTGTGCTGTTTAACATCTGACCAAGCACAATCCTGATGGTCATGGCCATGGGGATGCTATGTCCCTCCACCCTTAGCTTCAGATGGCTGAGAACAGGGAGAGAGACTGTTCATTTGGAAGAAAGTAAGGGCAGTGACAAGAGTCTCTGCTTGGTAATTCAGAAAATTTTCCCAGATATTGTCTAAGACAATCAAGGCAGTATGTCTACAAGTCTGCAAGAACCACAGCATTACTGGGCCTGGGGTGCCCCTATAGCAGATACAGCTTAGGTCTCAACACCCAAGTCCTTTTTGAATTCCTGGAAAGCATTCCCAAGATGGATGAGAACAAGCCCAGACTGTGAAGACTGCAATAAATAGCTAACTCTTCAGTGCCCAGGTACAAACAAACATCTACAAGCAGCAAGACCATCCAGGAAAGTGACTTCACCAGATGAACTAAATAACGCACCAAGGAACAACCCTGAAGAAATGGACATATGTGACCTTTCAGACACAGTATTCAAAATAGCTGTTTTGAGGAAAGTGAAATTCAAGATAACAAAGAGAAGGAATTCAGAAGTATATCAGACAAATTTAACAAAGAGATTGAAATAATTAAAAAGAATCAAGCACAAATTCTAGAGCTGAAAAATGCAACTGACATATTGAAGAATGCATTAGAATCTTAACAGCAGAACTGATCAAGCAGCACAAAGAATTAGTGAGCTTGAAAGCAGACAATTTGAAAATACATAGTCAGAGGAGACAAAAGAAAAAATAAAAAAGAATGAAGTATGCCTACAGGATCTAGAAAATAGCCTCAAGAGGGCAAATCTAAGAGTGGTTATTGGCCTTTTACCTCCCAAGAGAAACATATCAATATCCAAGTATAAGAAGGTTATAGAACACCTAGCAGATTTAACCCAAAGAAGACTACCTCAAGGCATTTAATAAACTCCTAAAGATCAGGAATAAAGAAAGGATGCTAAAAGCGGCAAGAGAAAAGAAACAAGTAACATATAATGGAGCTGCAATACGTCTGGCAGCAGACTTTGCAGTGGAAGCCTTACAAGCCGAGAGAGTGGCATGACATATTTAAAGTGCTGAAGGAAAAAACCTTTTACCCTAAAATTGTATATCCAGCAAAAATCTCCCTCAAACATGAAGTAGAAATAAAGACTTCCTAGACAAACAAAAGCTGAGGGATTATCAACACCAGACCTGTTCTGCAAGAAAATACTAAAAGGAGTACTTCAGTCAGAAAGAAAATAAAGTTAATGAGCAAGAAGAAATCATATGAAGGTACAAAACTCACTGATAATAATAAGTACACAGAAAAAATATTATAACACTGTAAATGTGTGTAAACTACTCATATCTGAAGTAGAAACACTAAATGATGAACTAGTCAAAAATAATAACTATATCAACTTTTCAAGCCATAGAGTATAAAAGATATATATAGAAACAACAGAGAGTTAAAAAGCAAGGGAATGAAGTTAAGGGGTAGAGTTTTTATTAGTTTTCTTTGCTGATTTTTTTATGCAAACAATTAAGTTGTTATCAGCTTAAAATCATGAGTTCTAAGATTGTATTGGCAAGACTTATGAAAAACTCAAACCCAAATCATACAACAGATACACAAAAAATAAAAAGTAAGAAAATAAATTATGTCACCAGAGAAAATCAGCTTTACTAAAAGGAAGACAAGAAGGAAGGAAAGACGAAATGACCACAAAACGGCCAAAAAACAGATAACAAAATAGCAACAGTAAGTCTTTACTTATCAATAATGACTTTGACTGTCAATGGATTAAGCTCTCCAATCAAAAGATACAGAGTGGCTGAATGGATAAAAAATAAAACCCAATGATCTGTTGCCTATAAGAAACACATTTCACCTATAAAGACACAAATAGACAGAAAATAAAGGGATGGAAAAAGATATTCCAAGCCAATAGAAACCAAAAAAGAGCAAGAGTAGCTATACATATATTAGACAAATTTCAAGACAAAAATTATAAGAGACAAAAGAAGGTCATTATAATTCCTGATGCAACTTAATGAAACTTAATCCCTAATGCAACAGTGTTAAGAGATGAGACCATTAAAGAGGTAGGTAGGCCATGAGTGCTCCATCCTCATGAAGGGGGTCAATTCAGAAAGAGGATATAACAATTTTAAATATATATGCACCCAACACTGAAGCACCCAGATAAATAAAGCAAATATTATTAGAGTGAAAGAGGAAGAGACACACTCCCAATACGATAATAGTTGGAGACTTCAACATTCCTCTTTCAGCATTAGACAGATCTTCCAGAAAGAAAACTGATGAAAAACCAGACTTCATCTGTACTATAGATCAAATGGACCTAAAAGATATTTACAGAACATTTCATCCAGTAGCTACAGAATAGACATTCTTTTCCTCAGCACATGGATCATTCTCAAAGATAGACATACATTAGGCAACAAAACAAGTCTTAAAACATTTTTAAAAATTGAAATGATATCAAATATCTTTTCTAACTACAATGGAATAAAACTAGAAATCAATAATGAGGAATTTTGGGAACTATACAAATACATGAAAATTAAACAGTATGCACCTGAATGACCAGTGGGTCAATGAAGAAATTAAGAATGAAATTGAAAAATTCCCTGAAACAAATGATAATTGAAACACAATATACCAACACCTGTGGGATACAGCAAAAGCAGTACTAAGAGGGAAGTTTGTAGCTCTTAAAGTCTACATCAAAAAAGAAGAAAAACTACAAATAAACACCTTAGCTATATATCTTAAAGAACTAGAACGGCAAGAACAAACCAAACCCAAAATCAGTAGCAGAAAATAAATAATAAGGACTAGAGCAGAAATAAATGACATTGAAATGAAGCAAACAGTACAAAATATCAATGAAAAAAAGTTGGTTTTTGAAAAATTAAACAAAATTGACAAACATTTATCTAGACTAAGAAAAAAAGAAGATGTAAATAAATAAAATCAGAGGCCCAGCATGAGCTACACAGAAGACGGGTGATTTCTGCATTTCCATCTGAGGTACCGGGTTCATCTCACTAGGGAGTGCCAGACAGTGGGTGCAGGTCAGTGGGTGTGCGCACCGTGCACGAGCCGAAGCTGGGCAAGGCATTGCCTCACTCGGGAAGCGAAAGGGGTCAGGGAGTTTCCTTTCCTAGTCAAAGAAAGGGGTGACAGCCGGCACCTGGAAGATTGGGTCACTCCCATCCGAATACTGCGCTTTTCCGACGGGCTTAAAAAACGGCACACCAGGAGATTATATCCCGCACATGGCTCGGAGGGTCCTACGCCCAGGGAGTCTCACTGATTGCTAGCACAGCAGTCTGAGATGGAACTGGAAGGTGGCAGCAAGGCTGGGGGAGGGGCACCCGCCATTGCCCAGGCTTGCTTAGGTAAACAAAGCAACTGGGAAGCTCGAACTGGGTGGAGCCCACCACAGCTCAAGGAGGCCTGCCTGCCTCTGTAGGCTCCACCTCTGGGGGCAGGGCGCAGACAAACAAAAAGCAGTAACCTCTGCAGACTTAAATGTCCCTGTCTGACAGCTTTGAAGAGAGCAGTGGTTCTCCCAGCATGCAACTAGAGATCTGAGAACGGGCAGACTGCCTCCTCAAGTGGGTCCCTGACCCCCGAGCAGCCTAACTGGGAGGCACCCCCGAGCAGTGGCAGACTGACACCTCACACGGCCGGGTATGCCAACAGACCTGCAGCTGAGGGTCCTGTCTGTTAGAAGGAAAACTAACAGAAAGGACATTCACACCAAAAACCCATCTGTACATCACCATCATCAAAGACCAAAAGTAGATAAAACCACTAAGATGGGGAAAAAACAGAGCAGAAAAACTGGAAACTCTAAAAAGCAGAGCACCTCTCCTCCTCCAAATGAACGCAGTTCCTCACCAGCAACGGAACAAAGCTGGATGGAGAATGACTTGACGAGCTGAGAGAAGAAGGCTTCAGACGATCAAATTACTCCGAGCTATGGGAGGACATTCAAACCAAAGGCAAAGAAGTTGAAAACTTTGAAAAAAAAACTTAGAAGAATGTATAACTAGAATAAACAATACAGAGAAGTGCTTAAAGGAGCTGATGGAGCTGAAAACCAAGGCTCGAGAACTACTTGAAGAAAGCAGAAGCCTCAGGAGCTGATGCGATCAACTGGAAGAAAGGGTATCAGCGATGGAAGATGAAATGAAATGAAGCGAGAAGGGAAGTTTAGAGAAAAAAGAATAAAAAGCAACGAGCAAAGCCTCCAAGAAATATGGGACTATGTGAAAAGACCAAATCTACATCTGATTGGTGTACCTGAAAGTGATGGGGAGAATGGAACCAAGTTGGAAAACACTCTGCAGGATATTATCCAGGAGAACTTCCCAATCCAGCAAGGCAGGCCAACATTCAGATTCAGGAAACAGAGAGAATGCCACAAAGATACTCCTCGAGAAGAGCAACACCAAGACACATAATTGTCAGATTCACCAAAGTTGAAATGAAGGAAAAAATGCTAAGGGCAGCCAGAGAGAAAGGTCGGGTTACCCTCAAACAGAAGCCCATCAGACTAACAGTGGATCTCTCAGCAGAAACTCTACAAGCCAGAAGAGAGTGGGGGTCAATATTCAACATTCTTAAAGAAAAGAATTTTCAACCCAGAATTTCATTTCCAGCCAAACTAAGCTTCATAAGTGAAGGAGAAATAAAATCCTTTACAGACAAGCAAATGCTGAGAGATTTTGTCACCACCAGGCCTGCCCTAAAAGAGCTCCTGAAGGAAGCGCTAAACATGGAAAGGAACAACCGGTACCAGCCACTGCAAAATCATGCCAAAATGTAAAGACCATCGAGACTAGGAAGAAACAGCATCAACTAATGAGCAAAATAACCAGCTAACATCATAATGACAGGATCAAATTCACACATAACAGTATTAACTTTAAATGTAACTGGACTAAATGCTCCAATTAAAAGACACAGACTGGCAAATTGGATAAAGAGTCAAGACCCATAAGTGTGCTGTATTCAGGAATCCCATATCACGTGCAGAGACACACATAGGCTCGAAATAAAAGGATGGAGGAAGATCTACCAAGCAAATGGAAAACAAAAAAAGGCAGGCATTGCAATCCTAGTCTCTGGTAAAACAGACTTTAAGCCAACAGAGATCAAAAGAGACAAAGAAGGCCATTACATAATGGTAAAGGGATCAATTCAACAAGAAGAGCTAACTATCCTAAATATATATGCACCCAATACAGGAGCACCCAGATTCATAAAGCAAGATTCCTGAGTGACCTATAAAGAGACTTAGACTCCCACACATTAATAATGGGAGACTTTAACACCCCACTGTCAACATTAGACAGATCAACAAGACAGAAGGTCAACAAGGATATCCAGGAATTGAACTCAGCTCTGCACCAAGCAGACCTAACAGACATCTACAGAACTCTCCACCCCAAATCAACAGAATATACATTCTTCTCAGCACCACACCGCACTTATTCCAAAATTGACCACATAGTTGGAAGTAAAGCTCTCCTCAGCAAATGTAAAAGAACAGAAATTATAACAAACTGTCTCTCAGACCACAGTGCAATCAAACTAGAATTCAGGATTAAGAAATCACTCAAAACCGCTAAACTACATGGAAACTGAAAAACCTGCTCCTGAATGACTACTGGGTACATAAAGAAATGAAGGCAGAAATAAAGATATTCTTTGAAACCAATGAGAACAAAGACACAACATACCAGAATCTCTGGGACACATTCAAAGCAGTGTGTAGGGGGAAATTTATAGCACTAAATGCCCACAAGAGAAAGCAGGAAAGATCCAAAATTGACACCCTAACATCACAATTAAAAGAACTAGAAAAGCAAGAGCAAACACATTCAAAAGCTAGCGGAAGGCAAGAAATAACTAAAATCAGAGCAGAACTGAAGGAAATAGAGACACAAAAAACCCTTCAAAAAATTAATGAATCCAGGAGCTGGTTTTTTGAAAGGATCAACAAAATTGATAGACCTAGCAAGACTAATAAGAGAGAAGAATGAAATAGATGCAATAAAAAATGATAAAGGGGATATCACCACCGATCCCACAGAAATACAAACTACCATCAGAGAATACTACAAACACCTCTACGCAAATAAACCAGAAAATCTAGAAGAAATGGATAAATTCCTCAACACATACACCCTCCCAAGACTAAACCAGGAAGAAGTTGAATCCCTGAATAGGCCAATAACAGGATCTGAAATTGTGGCAATAATCAATAGCTTACCAACCAAAAAGAGTCCAGGACCAGATGGATTCACAGCCGAATTCTACCAGAGGTACAAGGAGGAACTGGTACCATTCCTTCTGAAAATATTCCAATCAATAGAAAAAGAGGGAGTCCTCCCTAACTCATTTTATGAGGCCAGCATCATCCTGATACCAAAGCCTGGCAGAGACACAACCAAAAAAGAGAATTTTAGACCAATATCCTTGATGAACATTGATGCAAAAATCCTCAATAAAATACTGGCAAACCGAATCCAGCAGCACATGAAAAAGCATATCCACCATGATCAAGTGGGCTTCATCCCTGGGATGCAAGGCTGGTTCAATATACGCAAATCAATAAATGTAATCCAGCATATAAACAGAACCAAAGACAGAAACCACATGATTATCTCAATAGATGCAGAAAAGTCCTTTGACACAATTCAACAACCTTCATGCTGAAAACTCTCAATAAATTAGGTATTGATGGGACGTATTTCAAAATAATAACAGCTATCTATGACAAACCCACAGCCAGTATCATACTGAATGGGCAAAAACTGGAAGCATTCCCTTTGAAAACTGGCACAAGACAGGGATGCCCTCTCTCACCACTCCTATTCAACATAGTGTTGGAAGTTCTGGACAGGGCAATTAGGCAGGAGAAGAAAATAAAGGGGATTATATTAGGAAAAGAGGAAGCCAAATTGTCCCTGTTTGCAGGCGACACGATTGCATATCTAGAAAACCCCATTGTCTCAGCCCCAAATCTCCTTAAGCTGATAAGCAACTTCAGCAAAGTCTCAGGATACAAAATCAATGTACAAAAATCACAAGCATTCTTATACACCAACAACAGACAGAGAGCCAAATCATGAGTGAACTCCCATTCACAATTGCTTCAAAGAGAATAAAATACCTAGGAATACAACTTACAAGGGATGTGAAGGACCTCTTCAAGGAGAACTACAAACCACTGCTCAATGAAATAAAAGAGGATACAAACAAATGGAAGAACATTCCATGCTCATGGGTAGGAAGAATCAATATCGTGAAAATGGCCATACTGCCCAAGGTAATTTACAGATTCAATGCCATCCCTATCAAGCTACCAATGACTTTCTTCACAGAATTGGAAAAAACTACTTCAAAGTTCATATGCAACCAAAAAAGATCCCGCATTGCCAAGTCAATCCTAAGCCAAAAGAACAGAGCTAGAGGCATCATACTACCTGACTTCAAACTATACTACAAGGCTACAGTCACCAAAACAGCATGGTACTGGAACCAAAACAGAGATACAGATTAGTGGAATAGAACAGAGCCCTCAGAAATAACGCCACATATCTACAACTATCTGATCTTTGACAAGCCTGACAAAAACAAGCAATGGGGAAAGGATTCCCTATTTAATAAATGGTGCTGGGAAAACTGGCTAGCCATATGTAGAAAGCTGAAACTGGATCCCTTCCTTACACCTTACACAAAAATCAATTCAAGATGGATTAAAGACTTAAACATTAGACCTAAAACCATAAAAACCCTAGAAGAAAACCTAGACATTACCATTCAGGACATAGGCATGGGCAAGGTCATGTCTAAAACACCAAAAGCAATGGCAACAAAAGCCAAAATTGACAAATGCGATCTAATTAAACTAAAGAGCTTCTGCACAGCAAAAGAAACTACCATCAGAGTGAACAGGCAACCTACAAAATGGGAGAAAATTTTTGCAACTTACTCATCTGACAAAGGGCTAATATCCAGAATCTACAATGAACTCCAACAAATTTACAAAAAAAAAACAAACAACCCCATCAAAAAGTGGGCAAAGGATATGAACAGACACTTCTCAAAAGAAGACATTTATGCAGCCAAAAAACACATGAAAAAATGCTCACCATCACTGGCCATCAGAGAAATGCAAATCAAAACCACAATGAGATACCATCTCATGCCAGTTAGAATGGCAATCATTAAAAAGTCAGGAAACAACAGGTGCTGGAGAGGATGTGGAGAAATAGGAACACTTTGACACTGTTGGTGGGACTGTAAACTAGTTCAACCATTGTAGAAGTCAGTGTGGCGATTCCTCAGTGATCTAGAACTAGAAATACCATTTGACCCAGCCATCCCATTACTGGGTATATACCCAAAGGACTATAAATCATGCTGCTATAAAGACACATGTGCATGTATGTTTATTGCGGCATTATTCACAATAGCAAAGACTTGGAACCAACCCAAATGTCCAACAATGATAGACTGGATTAAGAAAATGTGGCACATATACACCATGGAATACTATGCAGCCATAAAAAAGGATGAGTTCATGTCCTTTGTAGGGACATGGATGAAATTGGAAATCATCATTCTCAGTAAACTATCCCAAGAACAAAAAACCAAACACCGCATATTCTCACTCATAGGTGGGAATTGAACAATGAGAACACATGGACACAAGAAGGGGAATATCACACTCTGGGTACTGTTGTGGCGTGGGGGGAGGGAGGAGGGATGGCATTGGGAGATATACCTAATGCTAGATGACGAGTTAGTGGGTGTAGTGCACCAACATGGCACATGTATACATGTGTAACTAACCTGCACATTGTGCACATGTACCCTAAAACTTAAAGTATAATAATAATAAATAAAATAAAATTTAAAAAATAAATAAATAAATAAAATCAGCGATGAAAAAGGAACATAATAGCTGATAACAGGAATTCAAAGGATCATTAGTGGGTGCTATGAATGACTACATGCCAATAAGTTGGAAAATCTAGAAGAAAAGGACAAATTCCTAGACACACACAATTTACCAAGATTGAACCATGAAGAAATCCAAAACCTGAACAGTCCAATAACGAGTAACTAGATTGAAGTTGTAATAAAAAGTCTCCCAGGAAATAAAGCCTGGGACTTGAAGGCTTCACTGCTGAATTCTACAAAACATGTAACGAAGAACTAATACCAGTCCTACTAAAAATATTCTGAAAAATGGAGGATGAGGTACTACTTCCAAACCCATTCTACAAGGCAATGTATTACCCTGATACCAAAACCAGACAAAGACATCAAGAAAAGAAAACTACAGGTCAGTGTCTCTGATGAATATTGATGCAAAAATCTTCAACAAAATACTAGCAAACAGAAGTCAACAGTATATTTAAAAGATTATTCATTATGACCAAGTGGGATTTATCCCTGGGATACAAGAATGGTTCAAGATACACAAATCAATCAATGTGATACATCATAACAACAGAATGAAGGACAAGAAACATATGAACATTTCAATTGATGCTGAAAAAGCATTTGATAAAATTTAACATCCCTTCATGGTAAAAACCTTCAAAAAATGAATATAGAAGGAACATAACCCAATATAATAACAGCCATGTATGACAGACCCACAGCTAGTATTTTACTTAATGGGGAAGAACTGAAAGGCTTTCCTCTAAGATATAGAACATGACAAGTATGCCCACTTTCATTTTTATTCAACATAGTACTCTAAGTTCTACTGGAAGTTCTATCTAGAGCATGAGACAAGAGAAAGAAATAAAGGGCATCCAAATTGGAAAGAAAGAAGTCAAATTATCCTTGTTTGCCAATGATGTGGTCTTATATTTAGAAAAACCTAAAGACGCCGTAAAAAACCTATTAGAATTGATAAAATCAATAAAGTTGCAGCAGGCAAAATCAACATGCAAAAATCAGTAGCATTTTTATATGCCAACAGTGAACAGTCTGAAAAAAATTTTTAAAGTAGTTCCATTTACAGTAGCCACAAATAAAGTTAAGTACCTAGGAATTAACCAAGGAAGTGAAAGAGCTCAATAATAAAGACTATAAAACACTAATGAAAGACTTTGAAGAGGACACCAAAACATGGAAAGATATTCCCTGTTCATGGATTAGAAGAATCAATATTGTTTAAAATGTCCATACTACCCTAAGCAATCTATATATTCAATGCAATCACTATCAAAATACCAATGACATTATTAACAGAAATTGAAAAACCAATTCCAAAATGTATATGGAACCATAAAAGACCAAGAATAGCCTAAGTTATCCTAAGCAAAAGAAACAAAACTGAAGGAATAGCATTCTCTTACTTCAAATTATACTACAGAACTATAGTAACCAAAACAGCATGAGAACTATAGTAACCAAAACAGCATGAGAACTATAGTAACCAAAACAGCATGGTACCAGCATAAAACAGACACATAGACCAATGGAACAGAATAGAGAACCCAGAAACAATTCCACACATTTCCAATGAACTCAATTTTGATAGAGGTGCCAAGAACATGCACTGGGAAAAGACAGTCTCTTCAATGAATGCTGCAACGAAAACTGGTATCTGTATGCAGAAGAATGAAACTAGACCCCTGTCTCTCACCATATACAAAAATCAAATCAAAATGGATTAAAGACTTAAATCTAAGACTTTGAACTATGGAACTACCACAAGAAAACACTAAGGAAATTCCCCAGGACATTCCTTTGGGTAAAAATTTCTTGAGTAATAACAAGCGTAGGGAACCAAAGCAAAAATGGACAAACAGGATCACATCAAGTTAAAAAGCTTCTATACAATAAAGGAAACAATCAATAAAGAGACAACCCACAATGGGAGAAAATATTTGCAAATTACCTATCTGGTAAGGGATTAATATAATGTATAAGGAGTTCAAACAACTGTATAGGAAAAAATCTAATAATCTCAATAAGAAATAGGCCAAATATTTGAATAGACATTTCTCAAAAGAGACATACACATGGCAAAGGGGCATATGAAAGGGTGCTCAACATCACTGATCATCAAAGAAATGCAAATCAAAAGTACAATTGGAT
The DNA here is from genome assembly GCF_029289425.2 of Pan paniscus. Taxonomy (NCBI): domain Eukaryota; kingdom Metazoa; phylum Chordata; class Mammalia; order Primates; family Hominidae; genus Pan; species Pan paniscus. Next base: position 54,438,743 of record NC_073259.2, on the reverse strand, counting down.
ATGATCTCACCTCGTTTAAAATGACTTATATCCCAAAGACAGGCAATTACAAACCCTGGTGAGGGTATGGAGAAAGGGAACCCTTATACACTACCAATGGTAACATAAATTAGTACAACCACTATGGAGAATAGTTTGGAGGTTCCTCAAAAAACTAAAAATAGAGCTACCATATGATCAAGCATCCCACTGCTGGATATATACCCAAAAGAAATCAGTATATTAAAGAGCTATCTCCTCTCCCATGTTTGTTGCAGCACTGTTCACAATATCCAAGATTTGGAAGCAACCTAAATGTCCATCAACAAATGAATCACTAAAGAAAATGTGTTAATTAAACACAATCTAATAATCTATACATAATCTAATAATGATAATAATTATCATTGTTTTATAATGTTTAATTTCTTGAGAAGTTACACCTCCTTGCATTTTTTAAAAAGTTTTTTTTTCTGGTTATTCTTGATTACTTTTTCATATAACCTTTAAAATCAACTTGCCTAACTCCAGAAAATAGCATAAAAAAAGAATGATCCTGTCATTTGCAACAATATGGATGGAACTGGAGGTTATTGTGTTAAGTGAAACAAGCCAGGCACAGAAAGACAAACAACACATGTTCTCACTTATTTGTGGAATCTAAAATCAAAGCAATTGAACTCATGGAAATAAGAGGGTAGAAGAATGGTTACTAGAGGCTAGGAAGGGTAGTGGTGGGTTTGGGAGGGTGGTGATAGTTAATGGATACAAAAAATTCAATTAGAAAGAATGAATAAGACCTAGTATTTGCTAGCACAACAGGGTAGCTATAGTGAATAAAAATTGAATTGTACATTTTAAAATAATGAAAACAATGTAATTAGATGATTTGTAACCCAAAGAATCAGTGCTTTAGGGGATGAATACTCCAGTTTTCATGTGATTATTATACATTGTATCCTTGTATCAAAACATCTCATGTGCCCCATAAATATATATGCCTACTATGTATCCACAAAAATTAAAAAGTAATAACATGTATGTTTTGCTGTGTGGCAAATGTTTTCTTCTAGTTTAATATTGGTTTTTGATTTATTTTGTTTAGTCTTTGCATATAGTGTCTCTTGCTTTGCAGAAGACTTATCTTCTTTATGTAGTTAAATTGATCATTTTTTTCTTTTATTTCTGGGTTTAGACTCTCCAGACTCTTCACACTTCCAAGTTACAAATGAACGTACCATATTTTCTTCTAGTACTAATATGCTTTTTAAAATTTAGTTCTTTAATCCATTTGGAGTTTAAGTTGACTTAAGGCATGAGGTTTCTATCAGTCCAAGTTTTAAAAATACTTCTTTTCCCTAGGTATTTGTGATATTACCTTTTTTATATAATAACTTTCCATATGTAGCTGACCTATTTTGTGGCTTTCTTAATTGTTTCATTGATCTTTCCTAATCTTCATGTGCCAATACCATACCGCTTTTATTATCTTTTTATAAATGTTTAATTTCTTGAAGAATTATATGCCTCTTTGCACTTTTTAAAAAGTTTTTTTCTGGTTATTCTTGGGTTGTTTTTCCATATAACCTTTAAAATAAACTTGCTTAAGTCGAAAAGAAAAGTTTTAATTTTTACTGGGAAACTGTTAACTGTATGTGTTAGTTTAGTATGAAGTATTATCTTTATAATGTTGAGTAGTCCTGTCTAAGAACATCAGATGTCCTTTCATTAGTTCAGTCTAGTTTTTTACATTTAGTAGTTGCTTAAAATACCTTTAAGCACTTTCCCGAAGTTTTCCTCACATAGATTCTGCATGTTTCTTGTTAGATTTATCTGTAGTGCTTTCTGATACCCAAACACACACACACAGCTACTTTAGCATGAATATACACCCTGTGTTTCTATATTAAGTAAGATTCTGGATTTGGGGCTTAGACTTATGTTTTTTTTTTTTATTTTGCCAATAGCTTTTTTTTCTTGTGGGGTAGTTTTGATGAATCAGTAATTTGGGAGAGAGTGATTCTTAGCATCTATGGGAATTATTATTAATTTTTATTCATATATCTTTTTGCATTATTGTTGCAAAAAGGCATGCAACATAAAATTTATCCTCTCAACAGTTTCCAGGTGTACAATACAATATTGTCAACCACATGCACATTGTTGTGCAACAGACCCTCGTCCTGTCTCTCACACTCCCTAAACAACAATTTCCTACTTGCCCCTCCCCCCAGCCCCTGGCCATTACCATTTTACCTTCTGTTTCTGTATTCTACATATATACCTAGTAGGTGAAATCATGTGGTATTTGTCTTTTTTGTGATGGCTTGTTTCACTTAGCATAATGTCCTTAGGGTTCATCCACATTGTAGTATGTAACAGGATTTCCTTCTTTTTCATTGCTGAATAGTATTCAATTGTACGTGTATGCCATATTTTCTGTATCCATTCTTTCATTGGTGGTCATTTAGGTTGTTTCTGACTCCTGGCTATTGTGAATAATGCTGCAATGAACATAAGTATGCAATTATCTCTTCTATTAGATATATACTCACAAGTTATATTGCTGGATTATATGTTAGTTCTATTTTTATTTTTTGAGAAATCTTCATACCATTTTCTGTAGTTGCTGCACCATTTTATATTTCCACCAGCAGTGCAAAAAGATTCCAGTTTTTCTACATCCTTGCCAATATTTATTATTTTTTGTTTTTTTTCTGACAGTGGTCACCCTAAGAAGTGTGAGGTGATATTTCATTTTGATATAGATCTTTTTAAATGGTGAATTTTACTAAAGGATTTTGTGATTTGGACCATCTTAGCATTCCTATAATAAATTCCACCAAGTCCTGGTGTGTTAGGATTCTTTGCTCTTCTTTTTATTCTGTTCTTTTAAAAAAATTTAATACTTTTTAAGTATAAGATTTTTCGTATCGGTATTCATAAGTGAGGTTTTCCTGTAGAGAGACAATGTGTGTATATGTGTGTGCAATCTTTATCAGATTTTCATATTGATGTTATAACAGACACACAAAAGTTTTAAATGTACATACAGGCAAAAATTCAGGCTATTTGAAAGCCTTCTTGAAACTTGAATCTTTTGCTGCTTCTCTATCCCAATTTCACTGCTTTATTGCAGATCATAACCACTTCATACCTAGATTATTCAGTTAATCGTCTAACTGACTTGATTTCATCATCTCACTTCTCTTTAATTCATCCTTAGGTGACATCATGGACAATCTAAAATGTACCTCCATTAATGTTTAGAAATATTTACACATTCTTTTCCCTCTATCCCATATGTTAGTTTTTCATCTTGTCTCTGAAAATTGTTTGTTTATTCATCATTCAAAACGTACTCTCTATACTTATGTTTTCTCTATAAATTATCACCAAACCTCTTTCCCTGGGGTTCATCACACTTAGCTGCCTACTACTTTTGTATCTTCTATGAGGTCACATCTTATTTTGTGACTTAAACAAATGTATATCTTTCTCCATTACAAGGTTCTGAACACCTTGAGGGCTCTGACCATGTGTCTCTAATAACTATCACAGTGCCTTACATAAAGTAGTTACTCAATAAGTGTTTTTTTTTGTCAGTATTCTTTTTTTTTTTTAATTTTTACCACAAGTTATTGGGGTAAAGGTGGTATTTGGTTACATGAGAAAGTTCTTTAGTGGTGATTTGTGAGACTGGTGCACCCATCACCCGAGCAGTATACACTGCACCATATTTGTAGTCTTTTATCCCACTTCCTCCTCCCACTCTTCCCCCCAAGTTCCCAAAGTCCATTGTATCATTCTTATGCCTCTGCATCTTCATATCTTAGTTCCCTCATATCAGTGAGAACATACGATGTTTGGTTTTCCATTCCTGAGTTATTTCACTTAGTCACTACAAATGCTGTTAATTCCTTCCTTTTTATGGCTGCGTTTTTAATCTACCATATATATATATGTGATGTGTATATATATATGTGATATGTGTATATATCGCATATATAGTGTATATATAATACATATGTGTATATATCCATATATGCGTATAGATCGCATATATACATCTATATGTATATATACATATATACACATATACATATATGTATGTGTACATATACACATAGATGTATATATGTATTTATGTGTATATGTATGTGTACATATATATGTGTGTACGTGTATATATGTATATAAGTGTATATATGTGTATATATGTTTATATACATATATGTGTATACACACGTATGTGGATATGGGTGTATACACACGTATGTGGATATGGGTGTATACACACGTATATACACATACATGTCTATATGTATACATGTCTATATACATATGTATATATGTACGTATATATACATGTATATATACCTGTATGTATATATACATACATATATACATATGTATATATACATGTTTATATACCTGTATGTATATATACGTACATATATACATATGTATATATACATGTTTATATACCTGTATGTATATATACCTACATACATATGTATATATACATGTATATATACCTACATACATATGTATATATACATGTGTATATATATACCTGTATGTATATGTACATGTATATATACCTGTATGTATATGTACATGCATATATACCTGTATGTATATGTACATGCATATATACCTGTATGTATATGTACATGTATATATACCTGTATGTATATGTACATACGTATATACATATGTATATACACCTGTATTATATATATATGTATATATACATCATATATACAACGTATATATACGACGTATATAAGTATGTATGTATATACACGACATATATACGAATATGCATATATACACGACATATATGTGTATATACGTATATACGTATATATGTATATACATGTATATATGTATATATAGATATATGTATATATGTATATATATACGTATACAAGTGTATATATGCATATATGTATACATGTGTATAAATGTATATATACATATGTATACATGTGTATATACATATATGTATATATGTGTACATGTGTATATACATACATGCATATATGTGTATATACGTGTATATACATACATGTATATATGTATATACCTGTGTATATACGTGTATGTGTATATATACATGTGTATATACGTGTATGTGTATACACGTGTATACGTGTATGTGTATATGTGCATATACATATATATGTATATATGTGCATATACTATATATGTATATATGTGCATCTACACACATGTGTATATATGTGCATGTACCCATATGTGTATATATTTGCATATTCATATATACGTTTATATTACACATATATACGTGTATATATGTGTATACACATACATATACATGTGTATACGCATATACATGTGTATATGCGTATACACATACATATACATGTGTATACGCATATACGTGTGTGTATACATACATATACACACGTATACATACATGTATACGTGTGTATACATACATATGTATACATGCATGGATACATGTGTATGCATACAGATGTATACATGCATGCTTACATGTGTATATGTACATATGTATACATGCATGCATGTGTATACGTACATATGTATACACATGTATACGTGTGTGCGTACATATGTATACGCATGTATGGATACTTATATACATATGTATATATACCTGTATACATGCGTATATACATATGTATATATACCTGTATACATGCACATATACATATGTATATATGCCTGTGTACATGCGCATATACATATGTATATATGCCTGTGTACATGCGTATATACATATGTATATATACATGTATACACGTATATATATCTGTATATATAGATATATATATGCATGTGTATATATACGTGTATACATGTATATACACATATGTATATTTACGTATATACATATATATGTATATACGTATGCGTATATCCGTATATACACGTATGTGCATATACGTACTTATACAGGTATGCACACGTGTGTATATACGTATATATACATGTATATACACACGTATGTACATATCTACATGTATATACTATCTACATGTATATACGTATATAGGTATCTACATGTATATATGTATCTACATGTATATAGGTATATACATGTATATATGTATCTACATGTATATAGGTATATACATGTATATATGTATCTACATGTATATATGTTTATATGTATCTACATGTGTATATGTATATATGTATCTACATGTGTATATGTATATATGTATATATACACATATGCATGTATGTATATATGTATATTTGTATGAATATATGTATATGTGTATGTATATGTGCATATATGTATATGTGTATATATATGCATATATGTATATGTGTGTATGTATATATGTATATATATGTGTGTTTAGATATATACACACACATATTGTGTCTTCACTCGTTGATGGGCATTTGGGTTTGTTGCATGATTTTGCAATTGTGAATTGTGCTGCTAGAAACGTGTGTGAAAGTATCTTTTTTGAGTTTTTTGAATAATGATTTCTTTTCCTCTGGGTGGATACCCATTAGTGGGACTGCTGGACCAAATGGTAGTTCTACTTTTAGTTCTTTAAGTAATTTCTATGCTGTTTTCCATAGTGGCTGTACTAGTTTACATTCCCACCAGCAATGTAGAAGTGTTCCCTGTTCACCACTCCCATGCCAACATCTACATTTTTTAAATTTTTTGATATGGCCATTCTTGCAGGAGTAAGGTGGTATCACATTGTGGTTTTGATTTGCATTTCCCTGGTCATTAGTGATATTGAGCATTTTTTCATGTGTTTGTTGGCCATTGGTATATCTTCTTTTGAGAATTGTCTATTCATGCCCTTAGCCCACTTTTTGATGAGATTGTTTGATTTTTTTCTTACTGAATTATTTGAGTTCCTTGTAAATTCTGGATATAAGTCCTTTGTCAGATGTATAGATTGTGAAGATTTTCTCCCACTTTGTGGGTTGTCTGTTTACTTTTCTGACTGTTCCTTTTGCCGTGCAAAAGCTCTTTAGTTTAATTAGGTCCCAGCTATATATTTGTTTCTGTTGCATGTGCTTTTGTATTCTTGGTCATGAAATCCTTGCCTAAGCCAATGTCTAGAAGGGTTTTTCCCATGCTATCTTCTAGAATTTTTATAATTTCAGGTCTTAGGTTTAAGTCCTTAATCAATCTTGAGTTGATTTTTTGTCTAAGGTAAGAGATGAGGATCTAGTTTCATTCTCCTATATGTGGCTAGCTAATTAGCCCAGCACCATTTGTTGAAAAGGGTTTCTTTTCCCCACTTTATGTTTCGTTTGCTTCGTTGAAGATCAGTTGGCTGTAAATATTTGGGTTTATTTCCGGGTTCTCTATTCTGTTCCATTGGTCTATGTGCCTATTTTTATACCAGTACCATGCACATCCCATGCTCATGGATGGGTAGAATCAATATTTTGAAAATGACCATACTGCCAAAAGCAATCTATGAATTCAATGCAATTCCCATGAAAATACCACCATCATTCTTCACAGAACTAGAAAAAACAATTCTAAAATCTATATGGAACCAAAAAAGAGCCCACATAGCCAAAGCAAGACTAAGCAAAGATAACAAATCTGGACACATCACACTACCTGATTTCAAACTATACCATAAGGCCATGGTCACCAAAACGAGTGTTTAATTGTACTTATTTTCATTTGCATGCCCTTTCCTGTACTATTAAAGGTGAGAACATTCATTCAGTGGACAAATTTCTTCCCTTCTGATCACGGTGGATTTATAGTACTTATGGACTGAATGAACCTTATTGGGGTGAAATGCCCTTAAATTATGTTGTTAGTAGTGATATTCTACCCTTCACTTTTGTGCACTCTACTTTCATTGTCAGGGAGAAACCTGCTTTGTGGGGTATAAATTTCCTTCTAGAATGATGAAATAAGGGTATCAGAGTTCAGCTAAGTTCTCTCTGCCTCTCAGCTGACTGAAGCTAGATTCTGTTACAGAGAGCATCAGTCCCGGCCTGAGGTACTCATGGTTTATTGCATATTGTAGGGCATGTGATCTGGTATGTGTTGTTTCATGTTCTGCAGCCTTTTGCTTCTCTTGATAGCAGACTCATTTTCATAAACAAGGGAACAAGAGTGGTTGAAGCTACGGTTGCTCTTTATCATTTATACATAGTAGGGATTCATGACCTACATCTCAATCCCATTTTAAAACTTTACTTGCAATTGTAAAATAACAATATTAAGCAGATAATGAAAATGTATCAAACTGGATGCTTTGAATAGGTTTTATTCGCATCTTTTGATTGCACAGTAAACTTTCATTTGCTAGATTGGCAAATGTCTGATGCCTTAGGAATTAATCACTTGGTTTTCTCTTCCTTCCCTCAGGTTAACACTTTAAATTATTAGTTCATAAAATATAATTCATATGTTGGAAAAATCAGTCCAACTTTCTCTATTCTGTTTTCTTCACTTATGTTATATACCCTTATTTCATTTCTAGCTACAAATCTTTTAAGGGTAAAATAAACCCAAAAATCCTGTCAGAATTGTAAGGTGCCAAGTATCCACAATTTTAACTAATTTTGGTACATTTTAAAGTGTTTTGCGTTGTTAGCTAAATTTGTTTTACCAGCAGATATCTTCTGCCTGGCATATGTATGTTGTAGAGTATTCATAAATACCATTATTCATGTATTAAACCTTTATTTTCAGCTCTTGATTCTGCACAGAGTAGTCGGTCTACTAGTTACTCTCCAAGACCAACAGACAGCTGTTTCAGTTCTAGTTCAGATTTGGTAAGTGATGCTTGTTTCACATATTAATACATGCTATATTAATAATTATTTGTTTTTCTCATAGTTTACCTTTACCCTATAAAACTGTTGAGTCAATTAAATAGTGGAAGTAAAAATTAATATAAACAAAAAGGTAAAAAATTTTAAAAAGTACATTTAAAAATGGAGAAAAGAAAAATGTAAATAAAAATGTCCATGAGTACCATTTTTCACATTTGTAAAAATGCATTTATTTCCATTTACAAAACACCTTTTATCCTTTTATCAAGATACCTTATATACATACATATATATACATATATATGTATATATATACACACATACACACACACACACATTATGTGTGTACAGTTTGTCATTGAACAATGCAGGGGTTAGGGATGCTGCCCAGTCAGAAATCTGAATAAAACGTTTGACTCCGCCAAACTTAACTACTAATAGCCTACTGTTGCCAGAATCCTTACTGATAACATAAACAGTTGATTAACACATATTTTGTATGTTGTATATATTATATACTATATTTATACAATAAAGTAAGCTAAAGAAAAGAAAATGTTACTAAGGAAATCTTAAGGAAGAAAAGATATATTTACTATTCATTAAGTAGGAATAGATCATCATAACATCATAATCCTCATCATCTTCATGTTGAGTAGGCTGAGGAGGAGAAGGGAGAGGCAGAGTTGGTCTTGCTGTTTCATTGGTAGCATAGGCAGAAGAGGTGGAGGAAGTAGAATGGTGGGCAGGAGAGGCAGGCACACTTGGTGTAACTTTGTGGAAATACATCGTTATTTCTGTCTGACTTTTGATTTTTCGTTTCTCTAAAAATGTTTTAATATGGTACCAATTCTTCTTCTACTGTTTACTTTAGCTTCAGAGCCTGTATCATAGAAAGGTCTATGTCGTAAAGAAATCAAAAGAGGTCTTGAGTAATCAACACTTCTGCCAGATTGTCTAAAGTCAGATTTTTCTGGCACTGCTTCTTTTATGTCTTCTTGCTTGTTGTCTGTAACTGGTTGTTAAGTACACATCTCCATCAAGCTGTCTTCTGTTAATTCCCCTGGAGTGGTATATATTAGCTCTTTAATTTTTCTAAGCTCCATATCTTGAAACCCTTCACCTTTCACCTTTTTTTGCCATATCCCCAGTCTCTTTCATGATTTTCTTGATTAGCTCTTGTAAATCCTATGAAGTCATGTTTAACATCTACAACAGTTTTCTTCTGCAGGGATTTCTTTTCCGAGTCTTGGTGATGTTCATGGCTTTTTCTATAACAGTAATGGCATGTTCAATGGTATAATCCTTCCAGAATTTTATGATGTTCTCTCTCTTGGGTTCTCTCCCATCGCATTGACCATCCTTTCCATAGAGCACAATGTATAATGAACCTTAAAGGTCACTGTGACTCCCTAATCTAGAGGCTGAATTAGAGATGTTGTGCTTCAAAACATGTAAACTATTTTGATGCCTTCGGTGTTGAACTGATGGGATTCTGGGTGGCCAGGGGCATTAGCAATATCAAAATAACTTTAAAAGGCAGTCCCTTACTGGCAAAGCACTTACTGACTCTAGGGGCAAAGCACTGATGGAATCAATTCAGAAAAAGAATTTTTGTTTTCCAGGCTTTCTTGTTGTATTACCAAGAAACTGGCAATTGGTGTTTATCCTTCCCTTCAAAACTTGAGGGTGAGCAGCTTTATAAATAAGGGCAATCTTGGTCATAAACCTGACTGCATTTGCACAAAACAGTAAAGTTAGCCTATCCCATCCTGCCTTAAATCCTGGTGCCTGCTTCCCTTCCTAATAAATATCCTATGTGACATTTTTTTTTTCCTGGAATAGGGCACTTTTGTCTCCATTAAAAACTTGTTTAGGCAGATATCCTTTTTCTTCAGTGATTTTCTTTAAAGGCATCTGGGAATGTGTCTGCTGCTTCTTGGTCTGCAGAAGCTGCTTCCCCTATTACCTTGATATTTTTTAAGCCAAAGCTGTTTCTAAAATTATCAAACCATCCTTTGCTGGCATTAAATTCTCCAGGATTAGATCCTTCAGCTTCCTTTTGCTTTAAGTTGTCATATAATGGCTTCACTTTTTCTCAAATCACATTAGCATCTAACGGTATGCCTTTGTCATAGCAATCCTGCACCCACATAAAAGCTACATTTTTAATACAACATAAAAAGGTATTTCACAAAAGTACATTTTCCTTCACAAGTTTCCTTTTCTTTCCTTTTTAAAAGAACTGTACGTAGATTTAGCTTTTGCTTGTGTATATGTAAACTCATGCAAATGAGGCCTTAGGAAGAGATGACTGTCCTTTAATAGCATGTTCTCAGCACTATATTACAGTGTTCTTTGTTAACTAGTTCCATTCCCTGAAAGAAAAGAGCAAATAATGCATTTCTAAAGGATCCTGCTTATAATTACATTTTAAATGTGTATGCATAAACATATTATAATAAGTACTTATGAACAAAGGTAAGAAATAGCACTTAGCCAGGCATGTTGGTTCATGCTTGTAATCCCAGCATTTTGGGAGACTGAGGTGGGCAATTGCTTGAGCCCAGGAGTTCGTGACCAGCCTGGACAACATGCAAAAACAAATACAAAAAATTAGTCAGACATGGTGGCGTGTGCCTGTGGTCCCAGTTACTGGAGAGGCTGAGGTGGGAGAATCACCTGAGCCTGGGAGGTTGAGGTTACAGTGAGCCATGATTGTGCCACTGCACTCCAGCCCAGGCAATGGAGTGAGACCGTGTCTCAAAAAAAAAAAAAAAAATCACCAATAACATGTTATCAACACTAGATTACAAGTTTGTCTATTTGTTAAACAGTTCAATTCTCTGAAAGAGTATAACTCAAATTGCATCACTAAAGAAGCATGTTTAGATTTACCTTTTATTTTTTATTGATGTATAATATTTGTACGTATTTAATTGGGTATATATGATGTTTTGTTACATGACTCAAATGTGTAATGATCAAGCCAGAATATTTAGAATATCCATCCCCTTGAGTATTTATTTCTCTGTGTTCGGACCATTTTAAGACGTATCTACTAGCTATTTTGAAATATACATTTTTCAGTGTCAGTCAGCTAAAGCCTATACCCCTTTTTATATTTAGTTTTTTATATTAACTTTGTATTTTTAACTTGAATAATCAATACTTTATATAAAATTTTCATTAAAAGAATATTTTCATTAATTCAGTAATTAAAAGAATTTTTTCAAGAAGTTCGAAAAATTTATGCTTAGAAAATTGAAATCTAGACCTATTAAAAAGTTCTTAAAAAAAGTTCTTAAAGGTTGTCTTTTTATATAACAGTTGAGCTATGTATTGCTTATGTATTGCTACTTAACTTTTCTTTGTCTATTTAATTTCCTATTACCTGATGCTCTTCTTAAGTTATGTTATCTTCTTAAGATTATATATATATATATATTTCATTGGACTGGGCCCATAAAAAGCATACAGGTAGTTATTTTTTACTTAATGAATCAATAAATAATTGAACAAGTTATATGTTAGCTGTTTCCCTCGAAGGTACTTCTTCTAGTCTACTCTTTTTAAGTGGAGGAAGTATGCTGCATATCATTTCTTCTGTTGAAAGGGTAGAGAGATGATAGAGCCTGCGATTATAGGGACTAATAAAAGACAAAATTTCTCGTCTCCTTTTTACCTCTTTTGCATTTTTATTACAAAGATTATTATTGTTACTGCTATTTTAGAATTCATAGCCTCCTGGGAGGTATGGCAGATTATTGGTTGAAGACTCTTTGATGATATACCTGCTTTGATTTGTAACTTGCCAAACTCTCTTCTGTATTTAGAAATTTTCTATAGTTGGGATTTTAAGAATATATTCTTTGAAGTGATTGAATGCATTTTTAAAATGTAAGCATGGTTTATAGCAAAATTATTAATTTCTTTTTAGCCATCTGAAGATGAAGATCAAATATCACAGCAAATTGAAGATTCAAATAGGATGATCATCAAAACCAAGGAAAAAATGAATAATTTTTATGTAGAAAGGATGGCAAAACTTTCAGGTGACAGGATTGTTAAAAACGATGACAAAATTCACAAACAGAATGAGAATTTCTACCAGTTCTCAGTGAAAAATAATACAGATCAGTTTCCACAGTTGCAGTGCAATTCAGCCCACATTTTGCAAAACAAAACCAATGATAACTGCGTTCTGCAGGCTGCAAGGTGTGATGCAGGGATACAAACAGAGAGTGAATCTGTAATGGAGGAAAAATTAGATGCTGCCATACAGTGTGATCTAATTTCAAAATGTACATGTAGAAGTGATGTTTCTCTTTGCAACCTTGAAAGGTGCAGTGGAAATATTAAGGCAGATACCACTGGAGGGCAGGAAATCCATAAGAACAACTAATATTCTAAAATCTCTACCTAGGATGTAGAATTTCACTTGCCCTTAGAAAACAATAGTAAATGTTGAAAATTTCATTAACATGATAAGAAATGAGAAAAAGTAGCTAAGCATAAGCTGACAGTGTTCAGGGTGTATATTCACGGTTCATGTTAAAACATTTTAATATTATTAATGTATGTATTTAATTTGTATATAGCCATTTCCCTAATAGCTTTGGTATATGGTAGAGTTTTTAGAAAATAATATATTTGTAAATTTACTAGCGTTTTTATGTGATTATTCAGTATATTACAATGATACGCTGTTATTTATTGGTTAAAATATGCTTAATTGCTTCCTTCCTTGTAGCATTTATTTTAATATTCTTTGCAGTTGCATTTTCTGGCAAAAATGTTCTCTTTCAAGATATTTAAGATAGAAAATAATACCTAATATATTTTATGTCCTCATTATAATAATTTTGTTAGCTACTTCTCTTTAATATTACGGTCCTATTTAAAAATTCTAGCATTAATTTGTAGATAACACATATCTTCTCTTCTATTTGCATAACATAGTTTTTTTGTTGGTGCTATTAATTCAAAGGAAAATGTTCTGTAGGATTAAAAGATGTTTTAATGTTTTTATAAAAGAATTGTTTGAAATTAAAAAAATGATTTATGTTACTAATTTTAGTGTTGCTAAGATTCTTTTCATAAATAACAAGATTTCCTATTCTAAAATATAGGCTTTGTTTCTAAGACAACACTTATTTTGTATAAGGATTTTAAATGTTTGTACTCTAAAATTGACACTTGTTTTGATATATTTCATGGTACACAGCAGAGGGCATTCTAGTATCTAACTGAACCCAAAATAAAATTGTTAGAGGTTTCTTTGCCTTTAAAGAAAACAATGGTTTCATGTTACATTTTTATACACAGATGTATCACTCAAGAGTCTGTGTTGCAGAGGTGATTTGGGGCATTGCAATTTGGAGACACCAACAGCTAAAGTTTAAATAGTAGCAATCATCAGGTTTTTAGCTAGTTTTAGGAAGTGATTTTTGCTATCTTACAGAGCACAATAAGCTCCTAAGTATTTTCTTCCAGTTTAATGATCAACTCATGGAAGGGGAATATATGTATGTTGATAGTTTTTCAAAAGGCCAGATTTTATCCGGATACTAAATGAAAGGTATTCCACTGTGGATTGGTTATCCTGAGCATTATTTTGCAAAAATATTGCATACTATAGCAGTGAACACTGATACATAGAAAAAGAAGACTATAATGTTGACAGTAGAATAAACTTGAGCCGTGAATTTTGGGTTGGTTTCAAATATCAAGTAAACTGATATTTTTCCAAATATGCATCAAAGTCTAGCAATATTGAAAGTACATTAATTATGAAAGTACACACCTAGTTCTGTTTTTATCAATATCATAATGTAGCAGTTAAGCTCTGTAAGATGAGGAATTTCAGGGCTTTAAAAAATGCAGTGACCACTTACAGTGACAGCAGAGTAAAGTGTAGTGCAGTAAAGAATTTAATCTTGCCCCAAAAGCGGTATTGCCTTTGCTCTTGGCTTCTGGGAGGTAACCTCCAAGCCCTTAGAATGTCATGGCTAGTGAGTGTCTTTATTTGCCTAGGAAGCTTGGCCCAATTTAGATAGTAACAATATGATTTAGGATGGAGACGTTGAGTAAAGCAATAACAGCTTGCCTTCCTAAGGGATCAGAAACTGAGATTGGATAGTCAGCCACACCGCTGTGATTGAGACCCAGTAAAGACTGAATACCAAGGCTCAGGTGAGCTTCCCTGGTTGGCAATACTTCATGTGAATTGTCAGTCATTGCCAGAAAAGTAATGCTGTCCATCACTCCATGAGAGAGGATGACTGAAAGCTCCCTGTTTATTACTTTCCTAGACTCTGTCCGATGTGTTTCTTCTCTTGGTTGATTTTAACTGGTATCCTTTTACTATAATAAACTATAACTGTGAATATAATATCTTTCAGTGTGTTCTGTGAGTCCTTCTAACGAATTACCAAATCTGAGGGTGGTCTTGGAACTCACAGACTTGCTGTTGGTGTCAGAAGTAAAGGCAGTTTTATGGTCTATTCCCTAACTTCACAGTTGCTAATTCCTTAGATGCTTTAAGGAGATAAATATATTCAGAGTGGAAAGTGAGTATGGATTTGCAAAATAAGCCATCTTATGTAATTATAACATACTTCTCAAAATGCATTACTGGTTTGGGCTTTCTCGGTGAAACTGATGAAAATATAAATAAAAAGCAATTGAAATAAACATTGTTTTCATTCCATGTTTGTAATTTAATGTTTATAAAGCAGAGTAAATCCTAGCTAGGTTCTACCCAGATGAAACAAAATGAAAATTTAATGATTCTGCACACATTTCTAATTTAAACTGCCAATCAGAGTGACTTCAGATAAGATACTATCCATTCAGTAAGGGCCAATGCTATACAGTATTGGGCTGGAGTTGGTGTTTAACCCTATTTGTGAAACAGTACATTTTTTTGGTTCACAACAACTCTAGGAAGTTTCCATCTGTAATAAGATGAGAGGCTATCTTTACGGGTAGTTTCATGTAATTTACTTTTAAAGCACTTATAACAATTGCAATTTGTTTATAATTTCTTGGTTAATTGTTTATTTTCCTCCATGACAATATAGCAATGTAGCAAATGCTATCTGTGCCCAGCTCACATTTCTTGGGCATCCCTCATTTTCATACATACCAGCCTGACTTGCAGCTGCCAGTGCATGACTCATTTCCCGAGGGGTGTCTTTTGGCTGCAGATACCTCTTCTGCCTAGGAGGAGGCAGAGGAAGTACCAGAGTGTTAATGCTGTTTGAGCGCAGTCGTTTTAAACAATATCTGATGGGAATTGGTGGTTAAATACTCCTCCCTTGCCTCTTGGGCGGGATAAGTCTTTGAAAGTGTGTTCTACAACTCTGCTTACTCAAAGTATCCACTGACCAGTAACAGTAGCATCGATATTGGTTGGGAACTGGTTAGTAATTAAAATTTGTGGAACCCACCCCCAAATTACTGAATCAAAATCTCAGGCAGTAGGTCCTGGGAATCTGTAGAGTGATGTCTGTGCCCTCTCATGTTGGAAAACACTATTCCTGCTGAGTTCCTCAGAAGGATTAACCTTAAGTTGCTCACAATGGTAACTTGCTTAATAACCAACACTTCCCTTCTTCTCCCATCTGTCTCACTCCCCACCTCTATGCGTTTCTTGAAATCATACCCCAAACAAACTATATGTACTTGAATCCTTGTCTCATTGTTTGTTTCTGGGGCAAGTCAAATTAAGACAGGCAGAGATTATGACAAGTGGATGGATGAATTGGCTTTATAGGTATAACTAAAAGGTTAACATTGCTAATTTTTGTAGTTTTACCATTCTCTAGTCTCAGATTTCCATTTCTGCCATCTGCTGAAAATTTAATATGTGGGCAAAGTGGCATGTTAGATACAGGTGAAGAGAGAATTTGTGAAGTGAAATATATATAAGGATAAATTATCCAGAATGCCAGAAGAGAAAAAGAAATAGAAAATATGAAAGAGCATTAATTAAACAATAAGAAGGACAGTGTGAGAAGCTTTATGTGTTTAATTGAAGTATCAACAGTATAGGAGAGAGAGAGAGAATAGAGGCATAATTTGAAGAGATAATAGCTGAGAATTTTTCTAGAATGGATCTATTATATAATCCACAGATTCATGAAGACCAGCAATTTCCAAGTGGGATTAAAAAAAATGAAATCTATATTCTAGTCCCAACATAATAAAATGACAGAGCCTCAAAGTCAAATGAAAAACATGAAAGCCACTGAAGAGAAAAAGACTACATTCTTAGAAAAGACAGCTACAGTGTCATATGACTTACTAACAGCAATGATGGAAGCTAAAAGACAGTGTAATAATACCTTCCAAATACTGACAAAATAATTGTCATTCCAAAATTGTGTTTCCAGCCCTACAGCTGTAACAGTGTTTGAAATCACAATCTAGCCACTACTAGCATGAAGGATCTGCTCTGTAGGATTTGGTGACATATTTAGGGTCTTTATATTGTATATAGATAAGTGCTTTCTCTTTGACTGTAGGAAAGGTTTTTCTTGATTGTATCCCTGTTTGCTTTTCAACCCATATGCTCAACTATTTTCCTATTTCTCATATGTCTTTAGGCCTTCTTATAGACTTCATAGCACTTGAAATGGCTTTAGCAACAGGCATTTGTTTTATTTTGCAGTACTGTCTCTGTTGGTCTACAATACGTATTCCTTTATGCCTGTTGCTCAAGAGGTACCACGTGTTTTCTCATTTCCTTCAAAAGTCTATTTCAAGCTCCTCTTTAATACTTAATGCTTTCTGTGTCATGCACATTTTAAAATCAGGACACATAGATATTTTAGGATGTTGACTGATTGTATTTATTCATGTATATTTTATATATGTATAATATATATAATAACCTATATATAATTATATAATTGATATCTATAAATGTCCACAATGTGAAAGAACAGCAAAACACAACCATATGAAATAATACACACAGCGAATTGAGGTAGCTGGTAGGTGTCTGAGGGGTGTGTGTGTGTTCATTTTGTGTATTATGTGGTTCAGTTCTGATGGGTACAGGTTTGTGTGTTCACCTGGTGTTTCTTGCGGACACAACTGCACATCAGCCAGTGTGATACTTGCATTATGCTCAAATTGTTTCCTAATATGTCAGTCACGTGGAACAAATTTGCCTTTTCAAAACAACTTGTACCAGCAAAACTATTTTTCCCAGTCTCTATTTTCTTTTAATTTTCTTCTTTTTTTGCTGCTGCCTCCTCCTCCTCCTCTTCCTCCTCCTCTTCTTCTTCTTCTTTTTAATTATACTTCAAGTTCTGGACACAGGTGCAGAATATGCAGGTTTGTTACATAGGTATACATGTGCCATGGTGGTTTGCTGCACCCATCAACCAGTCATCTACATTAGGTGTTCCTCCTAATGCTATTCCCTCCCCTAGCCCCCCACACCCCAACAGGCTCCAGTGTGTGATGTTCCCCTCCCTGTGTGCATGTGTTCTCACAACTCAACTCCCACTTACGAGTGAGAACATGCAGTGTTTGGTTTTCTGTTCCTGTGTTAGTTTGCTGAGAATGATGGTTTGAAGCTTCATCCATGTCCCTGCAAAGGACATGGACTCATCCTCTTTTTATGGCTGCATAGTATTCCATGGTGTATATGTGCCACATTTTCTTTATCCAGTCTATCATTGATGGGCATTTGGGTTGGTTCCAAGTCTTTGCTATTGTGAATACTGCTGCAATAAACACACATGTGCATGTGTCTTTATAGTAGAATGATTTATAATCCTTTGGGTATATACCCAGTAGTGGGATTGCTGGGTCAAATGATATTTCTGGTTGTAGATCCTTGAGGAATCGCCACACTGTCTTCCACAATGGTTGAACTAATTTACACTCCCACCAACAGTGTAAAAGCATTCCTATTTCTCCATATCCTCTCCAGCATCTGTTCTTTCCTGACGTTTTAATAATTGCCATTCTAACTGGCGTGAGATGGTATCTCATTCTGGTTTTGATTTGCATTTCTCTAATGACCAGTGATGATGAGCTTTTTTTCCTGTGTTTATTGGCTGCATAAATGTCTTCTTTTGAGAAGTGTCTGTTCATATCCTTTGCCCACTTTTTGATGGGGTTGTTTGTTTTTCTTCTTGTAAATTTGTTTAAGTTCCTTGCAGATTCTGGATATTAGCCCTTTGTCAGATGGATAGATTGCAAAAGTTTTCTCCCATTCTGTAGGTTGCCTGTTCACTCTGATGGTAGTTTCTTTTGCTGTGCAGAAGCGCTTTAGTTTAATTAGATCCCATTTGTCAATTTTGGCTTTTGTTGTCACTGCTTTTGGTGTTTTAGTCATGAGGTCTTTGCCCATGCCTATGTCCTGAATGGTATTGCCTAGGTTTTCTTCTAGGGTTTTTATGGTTTTAAGTCTTATGTTTAAGTCCTTAATCCATCTTGAGTTAAATTTTATATAAGGTTTAAGGAAGGGGTCCAGTTTCAGTTTTCTGCATATGGCTAGCCAGTTTTCACAACAGCATTTATTCAATAGGGAGTCCTTTCCCCATTGCTTGTTTTTGTCAGGTTTGTCAAAGATCAAATGGTTGTAGATGTGTGGCATTATTTCTGAGGCCTCCATTCTGTTCCATTGGTCTATATGTCTGTTTTGCTACCAGTACCATGTTGTTTTGGTTACTGTAGCCTTGTAGTATAGTTTTGTCCTTTTTGCTTAGGGTTGTCTTGGCTATACGGGCTCTTTTTTGGTTCCATATGAAATTTAGCTTTTTCTAATTCTGTGAAGAAAGTCTAATTCTGTGAAGAAAGTCTAATTGTGTTATGGGGATATCATTGAATCTATAAATTACTTTGGGCAGTATGGCCATTTTCACAATATTGATTCTTCCTATCCACGAGCATGGAATGTTCTTCCATTTGTTTGTGTCCTCTCTTATTTCCTAGAGCAGTGGTTTGTAGTTCTCCTTGAAGAGATCCTTCACATCCCATGTAATTTGTATTCCTAGGTATTTTATTATCTTTGTAGCAATTGTGAATGAGAGTTCACTCATGATTTGACTCTCTGTTTGTCTATTATTGGTGTACAGGAATGCTTGTAATTTTTGCACATTGATTTTGTATCCTGAGACTTTCCTGAAGTTGCTTATCAGCTTAAGGAGATTTTGGGCTGAGACAATGGGGTTTTCTAAATATACAATCATGTCATCAGCAAACAGAGACAATTTGACTTTCTCTCTTCCTATTTGAATACCCTTTATTTCTTTCTCTTGCCTGATTACCCTAGCCAGAACTTCCAATTCTATGTTGAATAGGAGTGGTGAGAGAGGGCATCGTTGTCTTGTGCTGGTTTTTAAAGGGAATGCTTCCAGCTTTTGCCCATTCAATATGATATTGGCTTTGGGTTTGTCATAAATAGCTCTTATTATTTTGAGATTCATTCCATCAATATCTAGTTTATTGAGAGTTTTTAGCATGAAGGGGTGTTGAATTTTATTGAAGGCCTTTTTTTGCATCTATTGAGATAATCATGTGGTTTTTGACATTGATCCTGTTTATGTGTGATGGATTATGTTTAATGATTTGCCTATGTTAAACCAGCCTTGCATCCCAGGGATGAAGCCAACTTGATCGTGATGGATAAGCTTTTTGATGTGCTGCTGGATTCGGTTTGCCAGTATTTAATGGATAATTTTTGCATTGATGTTCATCAGGCATATTGGCCTGAAATTTTCTTTTTTTATTGTGTCTCTGCCAGGTTTTGGTATCAGGATGATGCTGGCCTCATAAAATGAGTTAGTGAAGAGTCCCTCTTTTTCTATTGTTTGGAGTAGTTTCAGAAGGAATGGTACCAGCTCCTCTGTGTACCTCTGGTCGGCTCTAAATCCATCTGGTCCTGGGCTTTTATTTTATTTTATTTTATTTTTGGTTGGTAGGCTATTAATTACTGCCTCAATTTCAGAACTTGTTATTGGTGTATTCAGGGATTCAACTTCTTCCTGATTTGGTCTTGGGAGGGTGTATGTGTCCAGGAATTCATCCATTTCTTCTAGATTTTCTAGTTTATCTGCATAGAGGTGTTTATAGTATTCTCTGGTGGTAGTTTGTATTTCTGTGGGATCAGTGGTGATCTCCCCTTTATCATTTTTTGTTGTGTCTATTTGATTCTTCTCTCTTTTCTTCTTTGTTAGTCTGGCTAGTGGTCTATCTATTTTGTTAATCTTTTCAAAAAACCAGCTCCCAGATTCCTTGACTTTTTGAAGGGTTTTTCATGTCTCTATCTCCTTTAGTTCTGCTCTGATCTTAGTTATTTCTTGTCTTCTGCTAGCTTTTGAATTTGTTAGCTCTTGCTTCTCTAGTTCTTTTAATTGGGATGTTAAGGTGTCAATTTTAGATCTTTCCCATCTTCTCCTGTGGGCATTTAGTACTATAAATTTCCCTGTAACCACTGCTTTAGCTGTATCCCAGAGATTCTGATATGTTGTGTCTTTGTTCTCATTGGTTTCAATGTACTTATTTATTTCTATCTTCATTTTGTTATTTACCCAGTAGTCATTCAGGAGCAGGTTGTTCAGTTTCCATGTAGTTGTGTGGTTTTAAGTGAGTTTCTTAACCTTGAATTCTAATTTGATTGCACTGTGGTCTGAGTGACTGTTTGTTATGATTTCCATTCTTTTGCATTTGCTGAGGAGTGTTTTACTTCCAATTGTATGGTGAATTTTAGAATAAGTGTGATGTGGTGCTGAGAAGAATGTATATTCTGTTGATTTGGGGTGGAGAGTTCTGTAGATGTCTATCAGGTCCACTTGGTCCAGAGCTGAGTTCAAGTCTTTAATATCCTTGTTAATTTTCTGTCTTGTTGATCTGTCTAATATTGACAGTGGGGTGCTAAAGTCTCCCACTATTATTATGTGGGAGTATAAGTCTCTTTGTAGATCTCTAAGAACTTGCTTTATGAATCTGGGTGCTCTTGTATTGGGTGCATATATATTTAGGATAGTTAGCTCTTCTTGTTGCATTGATCCCTTTACCATTATGTAATGTCCTTCTTTCTCTTTTTTGATCTTTGTTTGTTTAAAGTCTGTTTTATCAGAGACTAGGATTGCAGCCCCTGCTTTTTTTGCTTTCTATTTGCTTGGTAAATATTCCTCCATCCTTCTATTTTGAGCCTATGTGTGTCTTTGCATGTGGGATCAGTCTCCTGAATACAGCACACCTATGGGTCTTGACTTTTTATCCAATTTGCCAGTCTGTGTCTTTTAATTGGGGCATTTAGCCCATTTACATTTAAGGTTAATATTGTTATGTGTGAATTTGATCCTGTCATTATGATGTCAGCTGGTTATTTTGCCCGTTAGTTGACGCAGTTTCTTCAGCATAAATGGTCTTTACAATTTAGTACATTTTTGCAGTGGCTGCTACCGGTTTCTCCTTTCCATATTTAGTGCTTTCTTCAGGAGCTCTTGTAAGGCAGGCCTGGTGGTGACAAAAATTTTTCAGCATTTCCTTGTCTGTAAAGGATTTTATTTCTCCTTCTCTTGTGAAGCTTAGTTTGGCTGGATATGAAATTCTGGGTTGAAAATTCTTTTCTTTAAAATGTTGAATATTGGCCCCCAACTTTCTTCTGGCTTGTAGGGTTTCTGCAGAGAGATCTGCTGTTAGTCTGATGGGCTTCCCTTTGTGAGTAACCTGACCTTTCTCTCTGGCTGCCCTTAACATTTTTTCCTTTATTTCAACTTTGGTGAATCTGACGACTACGTGTCTTGGGGTTGCTCTTCTTGAGGAGTATCTTTGTGGTGTTCTCTGTATTTCCTGGTGTTGGCCTGTCTTGCTAGGTTGGGGGAGTTCTCCTGGATAATATCCTGAAAAGTGTTTTCCAACTTGGTTCCATTCTCCCCGTCACCTTCAGGTACACCAATCAAATGTAGGTTTGGTCTTTTCACATAGTCCCATATGTCTTGGAGGCTTTGTTCATTTCTTTTCATTCTTTTTTCTCTAATCTTGTCTTCATGCTTTATTTCATTAAGTTGATCTTGAATCTCTGATAGCCTTTTTTTCTGCTTGATCGATTTGGCTATTGATACTTGTGTATGCTTCACGAAGTTCTTGTGCTGTGTTTTTCAGCTCCATCAGGTCATTTATGTTTTTCTGTAAACTGGTTATTCTAGTTAGCAATTCCTCTAACCTTTTTTCAAGGTTCTTAGCTTCCTTGCATTGGGTTAGAACACGCGTCTTTAGCTTGGAGGAGTTTGTTATTACCCACCTTCTGAAGCCTACTTCTGTCAATTCATCAAACTCATTCTCTGTCCAGTTTTGTTCCCTTGCTGGGGAGGAGTTGTGATTCTTTGGGGGAGAAGAGGTGTTCTGGTTTTTGGAATTTTCAGCCTTTTTGTGCTGTTTTTTCCTCATCTTTGTGGATTTATCTACCTTTGGTCTTTGATGTTGGTGACCTTTGGATGGGGTTTCTGTGTGGACATCCTTTTTGTTGATGTTAATGCTATTCCTTTCTGTTTGTTAGTTCCTTCTAATAGGCCCCTGTGCTGCAGGTCTGCTGGAGTTTGCTGGAGGTCCGCTCCAGGCCCTGTTTGCCTAAGTATTACCAGTGGAGGCTCCAGAACAGCAAAGATTTCTGCCTGTTCCTTCCTCTGGAAGCTTTGTCCCAGAGGGGCACCCGCCAGATGCCAGCTGGAGCTCTCCTGTATGTGGTGTCTGTCAACCCTTGCTGGGAGGTGTCTCCCAGTCAGGAGGCATAGGGGTCAGGGACCCACTTGAGGAGGCAGTCTGTCCCTTAGCAGAGCTCAAACGCTGTGCTGGGGGATTTGTTGCTGTCTTCAGAGCCGTCAGGCAGGAACATTTAACTCCGCTGAAGCTGTGCCTATAGCCGCCCCTTCCCCCAGGTGCTGTGTCTCAGGGAGATGGGAGTTTTATCTGTATGCCCCTGACTGGTTCTGCTGCCTTTCTTTTTTTTTTTTTTTTGTTCAATTTCAGTTGTTTTATTATAAAACACAAATGTAGAAAATGTAACACAACAGAAATGATAGCTTAAAGGATTGTCATAAGGCAAACATCATTCTAACCTCCACCCAAGTGAAAAAACAGAATTCTGCCAGCTACCTGAGAAGACCTTTCATGGGTCCTGTTCCCATGATGTCCTCCTCCATCACTCCAAAAGTAACCATGATCTTGACTTTTATGGTAACCACTTCCTTGCATATCTTTACAGTTTTATCACTCCAATTGTGCATCCCTAGACACTCAAGTTTAATTTTGCTCCTTAAAGAAATCTGATATGTCTTTTAAATCTCTTTTAAACTGCAGATTCCCCTCCATCTCTTTCTTCTTCTGACAGTTTTTTTGAAAAACCTGTTCCATTTGACATATGGAGATTTTCATAGTCATGGTTTTGCAGATTGCATTCTTGTGGTGAAATTCAATGTTTCTCCATCCTGTATATTTCCTACAAATTGGCAGCTGTATCCAGAGGTTTGATCAAACCTATATTTGATCCCTTTAACTGGATTGTTAGTGGTGTGTGTTTTTTCATTAGGAGGCTAGTAATGTCTGTTTTTCACTTTTTTCTCTTATATTAGCAGCCATTGGTGTTCAATGTCTAGATCCAGTAATTCGCTGGAGGGTTGTAAGATGGTGATATACTTTTATGTCATTTTCACTTATTTACTGGAATAATTTTGTACAAAAATACCCCCTCCTCCATCTACTATTAAGATACCTAGCAGTATAGTTTATATAAGAAAGGCAAGACAAATTCTTTAGTCTTTTATGTACCCAGTTTTCAAAATAACCAGTAGGCTCTCTGTCATCCTCTGAAGATGAGTATTATTTTTTCTTAATATAATTAATTATGAACCATATTTGATTGGTTTCAGTCCATTGTAATGTTTATCCTTATTGAAACTCAAAATGCCCATATTTGGCCAAAGATGTTTCCTCAGTCCTTTGACATGAACCTCATAGGCTTTGATAGCTTCCTTGCTGTCTGGCATGACAAGGTGTCTGGCATGACAAGGCCTTGTAAGGCTTATTGTGTGTATTTTCTGCCCCAGAACAAAAACAGACCATTTCTCCAAGAAGTCCTCATTTTTTTAAATTGGAGGTGATACTTCAAGTCCACAATTTTGGGGGCTAGATTGGCCATTGGGTCATTATTTATGTCTTTACAGTAGGCAGAGGTAGAAAAATGCACACACACACACACACACACACACTTATTTAAAGATAAAACAGTTTGTGATTTCATTTGATGTTCTAAATTCAAAACAAATTAAAGAAAAATTTAAACACATTTTTATTTTAGGATAATTTTAGATTTATAAAAAAGTTGCAAATGTACTCTGCATGCTTATGGAATAAAATGTTGAAATGTTTGATAATAATCAGGTTTTCTTTTCCTTATAAGTCATTTGCTCTTTTGCCTAGATGCCAAAGCATTGTTTTCCTTTTGTAAAAATTAGAGTCCAGTCATTTTACTACGGTATTCTGTTCCTTTGCTTTAGTTTTTATCTTTAGGCACTTCTATTATCAATTTGTTGGATCTTCTTTGATATCTTCAACGTTTGTTTTTTTCCTGTCAAATTCTTTGTCTTTTAAAATTTTTTTATTTTATTTTATTTTATTTTGTTTGTTTGTTTTGTTATTATTATCATACTTTAAGTTTTAGGGTACATGTGCACAATGTGCAGGCTGCTGCCTTTCTTTCAGAGATGCCCTGCCCAGAGAGGAGGAATTTAGAGAGGCAGTCTGGCTACAGAAGCTTTGCTGAGCTGCAGTGGGCTCTGCCTAGTTCAAACTTTCCTGTGGCTTTGTTTACACTGTGAGGGGAAAATTACCTACTCAGTCCTAGTAATGGAGGACGCCTCTGCCACCACCAAGCTGGAGCATCCCAGGTTGACTTCAGACTGCTGTGCTGACAGCAAGAATTTCAAGCCAGCGGATCTTATCTTGAAGGGCTCTGTGGGGGTGGGATCTGCTGAACTAGGCTACTTAGCTCCCTGGCTTCAGCCCCCTTTCCAGGGGAATGAACAGTTCTGTCTTGCTGGCATTCCAGGCGCTACTGGGGTATGAAAAAAAAATCTCCTGCAGCTAGTTTGGTGTCTGCCCAAATAGGGTGCCACGCAGTTTTGTGCTTGAAACCCAGGGCCCTGGTGGTGTAGGCACCTGAGGGAATCTCCTGGTCTGCGGGTTGTGAAGACTGTGGGAGAAGTGTTGTATCTGGGCTGGAATGCACAGTTCCTCACTGCACAGTCCCTCACAGCTTCCCTTGACTAGGGGAGGGAGTTCCCAGACCCTTTGCGCTTCCTGGGTGAGGCGACACCCCACCCTGCTTCTGCTCGCCCTCCATGGGCTGCATGCACTGTCTAACCAGTCCCAGTAGGATGAGCTGGGTACCTCAGATGGAAATGCAGAAATCACCCACCTTCTGCATTGATCTCACTGGGAGTTGCAGTCTGGAGCTGTTCCTGTTCAGCCATCTTGCCCAGGAATCATCTTAATTTTCTTAATGGTGTCTTTTGAAGGGCAAAAGTTTTAAATTTTGATAAAATCAAATTTGTCTTTTAAAAAATATTGATTGTAGTCACAAAAATTTTCTCCTGCTTTTTCTTCCTGAAGTTTTTTATTTTTAGTTCTTATATTTGGGTCTGTGATTCATTTTCAGAAAATTTTTGTAATGTATATAATATAGGGTTATTAGGATTTTTTATGTTTGTTTTTGCACATAGATATCCAGTTGCTCCAGCACTATTTGTTGAAAAGACTACTCTTTCTTAATTAACTTTGCACTTTTATCAAAAATCAATTGACCATATGTGTGAGTTTGAACTCTATTCTGTTTCATTGATCTATATATCTCTTCTTATGCCAATATGATATTATCTTGATTGTATTGTTACTTCCTGTTCTTTTTCAAAATTGCTTTGGCTAGACTTGGTTGCTTGCATTTCCATAGGGATTTTGGCTACAGCTTGTCAATTTCTACTAAAAAATTCCTGGTTAGATTTTGGTAAGGATTGTGTTGACTCGCTATCTCAATTTGGAGAAGAACTGATATCTTAATAATGTTTAGTTTTATAATCAATGAATATGCTGTATCTCTTTATTTATTCAGGTTTTCTCTAATTTATTGCAGCAATCTTTTGCCTAGAGTGCGCTTCTTGAGAAACATGAAAGTTATTTTAAGCCACTAAGTTTTGAGAAGTTGTTTAACCCATAGTAGATAGTTGTTACACATTTTGGTACCTGGGAGTGATGTGCTACCATAACAAAACCCTAAAACATGTGGCTTTAGGACTAGGTGGTGGTCTGAAGCTGGAAGAACCTTAACAACATTGTTAGTGAAGGTCTAAGGGCCTTGAAGAGATTCTTAGTGTAACTATATGCCCCTAGAGGTGGCTCATAGTGAGGGCTGAAAGGAAATTAAAGATAATGTTATTGAAAGTTGGAAGAATGGAGATATTTATTAGGTAGTGACAGAAAGTTAAGCAACACTATCATATGAAGTAATGTAGAAAATAGAAATAGAAAATAGGAGTAGAAAATGATGTAGATTTCCAAGGAGAATGTTGATGATGACACCTGGTTTCTAGCTGCCTATTATAAAATGGCAGATGAGAGTGTTAAGCAACAGAAAGAACTTTAATATATAAAGAAGCCAGAACTTACTGGGATCAAAAATACAACTTTCTCATTGTAGTTTCTTCAGATGGCAAATGATGCTAAAATTAAGAAAAGGCTTTTGGACGAAGGCCAAATTTAGGGCACTGTCAGGAAAATAAGTAATAAAGATTATTTCAAGGGTGTTATTGTACAACCCTTTGCAAAGATTTGAGGTAGTATTTCATACAGGTAACTATCCCTAAGGATCTTGAGGCACATGCATTGCAGATTGTCTCTTCTAAACAATAGGGCTTTTAAGAATGTCAACGTGCTTTCCTATAGCAACCTTACAGGAAACTAAAGGTAGAGAAATGCTTATCTTGATGAATTTTGTGGGTGTAACTTTGGAAGATGGGGTGAACCCCAGTATGATTCATAGGAGACCCACAAAGTTTTAAGAGAAGTATACTTGGAGAAACACTGCCAGCTTGGACTAAAGGGGACAGAGACAGACCATCACAAAAAGAGAGCTTTGGATTTCTGAAGTAATACTGGTAGGAAGCAGGCTGAGAAAACTACTTAGCTGCAAACATCAGCATTTTTTAATGGAAAAGGATGACTTGAGGAGGAACTATGAGCTCAGAGCATAGAGCTAAGACCCATGGAGATGCTATGCTGCATTATCAGACAGCTGACCTGAGTCAAGGAGCCAATAGTGTGTGCATGGCTGGATTACAGAATTTTTATGGACTATTGTATCTTTCTTTTGCCTTTATGGACTATTGCCTTTCTTTTCATCCCTTTTCAATGGGAAAGTCTGTAGTAATTATCCTATGCCTCTTCCACCATTGTATGTCAGTGTGTGAAGGACATATAACTTGTCTCTTTCATTCACCAGGTCTTTGGATTGAGGATAGCTATATTTTATGAGCTGTATTTGATAAATAGCATCTGAGGAGACTCATTCACACCTGGTTGCCTAAGTAAGTGGAGTATATTTTGCTTGTGAAAGGAATATAAAAATTTGTGACCAAAGGTTATGTTTACAATTTCTTTGGCACTCCTTCCACAGAAGGTGGAGTCTAATTGCCCTTCCCTTATTATGGGTGAACCTTAATGACTTGCTTCTAACAAAACAGAATGAGACAGAAGTGATGTTGCATGGTTTCCAAGGCTATGTCGTAAAAGGTGATAGAATTTCCAGCTGGCATGCTCACTGTCTTTCAGGACACATGCCGTGGGTATCCTGAGCTGCCATTTAAGAAGTCTAGCTACCCTAAAGCCTCCATGCTGGAGAGACCATGTGGAGGGACCACACAGAGATTGACAGTAAGATGCTTGAGAAGTCCCAGCTTTCCTAGCCCCAGCGTTTTGGGTCTTCTCAGCCCAAGCACTAGATGTGCAGCCCCAGCCCATGGTGAGTAGAAACAAGAAGTCCCTGCTAACCCTGCTCAGATTTCATATTTATGATAAAATATGTTGTTTTGTGCAACTACAGGTTTGAGGTGGTTGGCTACACAGCATTAGATAATTGGAACAGAGGACCTTTAACTGTCTTATTCTCCTTACTGCTGTATTTACTATTGAGAGCCAGAACTGTTCTGCACTACTTTTTGTTTTTTAATATATATGGCTCCAAATAATGCTTTTTTCCACAATTGATACTCAATAACTCCAGTTGGTGATATTAAATGGATTGGAGCACAACCCAGAATACATGCACCTGGCTCTTTTAAAGCAGGTCTATTCTGGCAATATGTTTGGATTGGTTTACATTTCCCCTTGAAAGTTTGTTCTTGTTGCTTTGTTTACGTTAGCTACGTTCTATCCTTTGCTCTAGTTCACAAACTAGTGTCTAGCATTTCTTTCACTTCATCTCCACTTCTACTCCTTAACCTAACTTTTACCTCATGGCCTGATGATAACTATAAACTATATTGAACTATATGTAAGTTTTATAAGGTCGAGAGCCACTGTATCTCCCTGGAACACAGTGCCTAGTACAGAGTAAAACACTCAGTAATCATTTATTGATTTATCATAACTATGTAGGAGACACCAAAGTAACCTTATATGCATAATCTCCTTTAATCTCTACAACACATTATTAGGATTATTATCCCCATTTTGCAGATAAGGAAGTTGAATAAATTAATAAAGTGATTTTCCCAAGTTAGTACAGTCAATAGTGGAGACAGTATTTCAACCAAAAGTCTGTTTGACTTCAAAGCCTATGCTCTAATGACTGATTTTTACCTGGTTTTGCTGTTAACCATAAATTTCTAGTGGTTGAACTAGGTATTATCCATTGACTTTGCCTACACCATGTATTTTATTGGATATTTGGCCATTGCTTCTCCAGAACTTATGCCTTGCTTGTCCCTGATTTGTGTGTAGCTACATTCCATCCTGTGGTTCACATTTGAGTGTCCATAGAAAGAATCTACCAAAATGTGATTAACTATGCACATAAAATTCTGAACTAAGAAGACCTATTTCAGTAACACAGAGAATAACTTGTCTAGATGGAAAAGTTATGAAATCTAACATTCACTGGAGCCATTGAAATGTTTCCATGTTTGAAAAAAATTAAGATTTGTAAGAATGAATGAAAAGACCTATCGGAAGTCTTTTCTAATGTTAGATTTCACACTCATAGAATTTGACATTTTAAATATTGCAGATATACCGGTTAAATGCTTTTGCTCTGTTAAGTTGAAATCACTTGCTCATATGGAGTCTGTTTTCCTGTTGCATGTTGGCATGAGAGTTAACTCTGTTGCCTGCTCTTGGCCATTTGTTCCTCAGCTTTTTGTGTCATTGAACACGTATGTGTGCAATATTTGCCACCCTTCTTTTAAGAATTTTTATTCATATATCATTTACGAATTAGACAAAGTGAATGCATAAAAACTGAGAGAAGTTAACAAGGTAAACCAAGAGAGCTGTATTTGATAAATAGCATCTGAGGAGACTCATCCACACCCGGTTGCCTAAGTAAGTGGAGTATATTTTGTGTATGAAAGGAATATAAAAATTTGTGATCAAAAGTTATGCTTGCAATTTCTTTGACACTCCTTCCACAGAAGGTGGAGTCTAATAGAAGCATTTGAGAAATCAAAGTGCAATGAGTACAAAAATATCTTTTTACTATCATAACCTAATTGTACTGACACCTTATTATGTTTGATAGTCAATTCTCATTTGTCTTTAATAATTGATAATGGGAAACTACTTCATTTTAGATGAGATCAGATTCAATGGTTATTATTTCCTTGGGCTGCTTTTACTTGGAAATAATTTCATCTGACTTTATAGAAAGTGACCTTAGTAATTGTGGGAGCATCCAAAATTTGTTTAATATGTATGAACGTAAAATATTTCAGTGTATATCTTAATCTAGGAGTCATTTCTGAATTTTACAACCAGATGTACTGTGTATTTTCAAATGTCATTGCCATATACTAAGTTTGAGAAATGGGAGATGAAAAAATCAAGTGGATATATTTCTGATTCAATATTTTTATAATATGAAATAAAAATTATTTTATTATAAAATTTTTCCAAGTAATGGGAAACTACTTCATTTTAGATGAGATCAGATTCAATGGTTATTATTTCCTTGGGCTGCTTTTACTTGGAATTAATTTCATCTGACTTTATAGATAAGATCATGGTATTGAATTGAGTTGCAGAGTTGCAATTCTGTTTACAACTACAACTTTTGCTCTTCCTATAAAAATGTGCTTAACAATTACTTATAGAGGACCTACCATATGGAAATAAATGCCTAGAGGCTATGGGAGATACAAATTAGTTGAGATAGCCCCTGTCTCAATGAGTTTTTAATTTAATAGAGGATTCATTCCTTTGTTCATTCAGTCACTTAGTCAGTAAACAATATTGATTGAATACCTATTGAGTGCAGGCATTGTGAAAGCAATGATCACACATTAGAAAAAAAGATAAAACTGATCCCTAGCCTTCAAAACTCACGGTCTAATAGGAGCTCCCAAGTAAAGAAAATACAGCAGAATAGCATGATTGAATGATTAATATTGAGTTAAAATATGTCACTTTTGGCTAGGATGCTCAAGGAAGACTTTCTTGAAGTTATACTTCAAGTATTATAAGTCACTATATGAAATAAATGCTCAGAGGCTTCATTTTTGAAATTAATTATAAAAGAGGCACAAAAACCAAATGCAGTACTGTAGATTTCCAAAATGGTCATAATTCTCTACCCCGTCTATATTCACATCTCGTAAAATATGATGTATTTTCTTCCATCAAGAGATGCCATCTGTTTCTCTACCTCTGGAATTTGGGTAGGCATTGTGACTTGATTTTGCCCATAAAATATAGCAGATGTGATGTTGTGCCAATTCTCAGCCTAGGCCTCAAGCTTGCATGCTTCTGCTCTTTCTTAGAATCTTCCTCAGCTTACACGAATAAGCTTGGGCAAGCTTATTCATGATAAGAGACTGTGTAGAAGAGAAATGTGCCATCCCAGCTTAGTCCTTCTTAGACAGCTGCCACACAGCCAACATGGCAGCTGATGTCATGCATTAGTGATATTAGGAGTTACGGCAAGAGCAACCAACATGGGATCATTTGAAATTGTCAAACCACCAAATTGTGAGATAAAGACAGATTTGTTGACTTATATCCCTACATTTTAGATGGTTTATTACACAGCAATAACTAGCTGATATGCCAGTTAATAAAAATCTTCCTAATGCTTTAGAGTTGGGGGGAGTAGCACAGTTAATAGGTGGAACAGCATGTAGGAAAAAAATTTAATTACCAAGCTCTTGAGACCATTTATATGGCATATGTATTTTTTCAGAATTTTTTTAGCAAGCCAATCTTCTTTCCTATGGTGAATTCTTATGACAAATGTGGAGTTAGGATTTAAATTAGGCATAGGCTATATTTCTTTCCAAAATGTTGTATCAAATGAATAGGAAATAGGCATTTATTTTCACAAAAACCATGTGCTGTAAATTTTTAGTGTTTTTTGTTTTATTTTCTGGGCACCACTTTACAAGGTATAAGTGATACATTAAGGTTTTATTCAGTTGCATCTTGGGATCACTTGCAAGGATAATTTGTGATGAAAAATATAAATGGGTCACAGAGAATCAGTGAGACCCTGTGCTGTGCTATAGTTAAAGAAGGAATATAGTGAGGAAGAAAGAATGGGAGACTTGGAGTCCAAACAACTATATCTGTTCATAAAATATAATTTCCTTTGTATTTTTAGAAGATTATTTTTAATCTTCATAACTTTTTTCTTGCTTCCCAGAATTAAGAGGTAATGTGAAAACACAGCTGTTTCATGATTATTTTTGTAATAAAAGTAAAACTGATTTTGATTCCTTTGTAAAAGGAAACCTGATTTATATTGTCTGAATAAACCATATTTTAAAACTTAATGTAATATGCATAATTATTTCATGCTTCTTTACATATTATTATTATTATTTTTTGAGATGGAGTCCCGCTCTGTCACCCAGGCTGGAGTGCAGTGGTGCAATCTCGGCTCACTGCAACCTCCGCCTCCTGGGTTCAAGCGATTCTCTTGTCTCAGCCTCCCCAGTAGCTGGGATTACTGGGCTTCCTTACATATTCTTAAACATGTCCTTAATTTAGAGAAAGCACAGGTAGAAGAGATAATTTCAGGTTTTCTTAAAATGTCCATATCTCTACCTGAAACAATTTTGTTTGCCTTCAGAATGTTCATTAAATTTACATCTGTATTATTATGTTATTCAAACTGGACATGGGTCAGTTCCTCTCCTTTAAAAAAAAATAACTTACTTACATAGAGCCTACCTTAATCCTGGGGATGGACAAGAATATCGGTAGACTTCAACCAACCTGAGCATCGTCTTGTTGGAAAATATGATAAGAATGTTATGTCTCCATTTCCCTGAGGAGGGTCAGTA
Organism: Pan paniscus; assembly: GCF_029289425.2. Taxonomy (NCBI): domain Eukaryota; kingdom Metazoa; phylum Chordata; class Mammalia; order Primates; family Hominidae; genus Pan; species Pan paniscus. The sequence goes on along the minus strand of NC_073259.2, from coordinate 54,405,408 downwards.
TTACTGAGGATAGAAGAATTTTATCATGCAGTTCATTTCACAAGGCTTCAGATATGAAGAAGGGTAGAGAGATGTTAACGGACAAATCAAACTTGCAAAATATTTTAAAGAGGCTTATTTTGAGTCAATATGAGTGACTGTGGCCTGGGAAAAATAAAAACCCAGGAAGTCTTGAGTACGTGGTCCCACAGTTTGGTTTTACACATTTTAGGGAGGCAGGAGTTACAGGTAAAGACATAAATCAATACATGGAAGTTCTGCATTGGTTTGGCCTTAAAAAATGAGATATCTTTAAGTGGGGGCTTATAGGTTATAGGCGGGTTTCCAGATTCTTTAATTTGTAATTGGTTAAAGGAGTAAGGCTCTGTCTAAAACTTGAGGTCAGCGGAAAGAAATTTTTACAATAAGGATGCTTTGCCAGAGTCAGCCACAACATACTGGGTCAAAATGACCTGTTTAGCTAGACTGATGGCCTGCAGATGTGACTTAACCCTTGCCTTGCATGGCTTAGGTCTTGTTTGTAATTTGGCATCTTATTGCCACAAAGAGTCTGTTTTGGCAGTCTATGATCTCTATTTTAACATTAATCCTGGTCAGTTGTGAGTAAATTCCAAAATGGTGGGGGGTATAATGAGGCATGTCCAACATCCCTTACCGTCATGGCTGACAACTCAGTTTTTAAGGTTTCTCTGGGGTTCACTTGGTTAAGAGGGGGTCCACTCGGTCAGTGGGGGGATTAGGATTGTATTTCTAGTTTACAGGTAGCAGTCAGTACAGTGACTATGAACGTCTTCTGATTTGTGCTAAGCAGGATGGCTTTTTAAAAGAGGCCACTCTGTCAGGTTCCTTTCCACAGTTAAACATCCTTTTTCTCAAGGGAGGAAGAGGTCACGTAATTGCCAGGTATACATTTGTTATATTTATTAAGTGCTGATAAATGAACTCTAACATCTAACAATTTGAAGGCTGCGCTCTTGGCACCTTCACATTAGTTAAGATTTCTGATTAAACTTCAGAAATAAAGTTTTTTTGTTTTTAAAAATACAGCTGTCTTGGTGACCCCTTATCTTGACCAGGTGTCAAGGTGAGCTGTCTTGGAGCTCTCGGGTAGAGGACTTCCCTGCCCGTGAAGTCCTCAGAAAAGCCTTCAGTGTCTTCTAGTCATTTGCCCAGTAGTTTCTCCTGGTAGAAAAGGGCTTCTTAAATCATGTAAAAAAGTGTTGTGTTTACCTCAGCTGGAATTTTTCATGTTGTATTTTATAGACTTGTAGAAGCTTATTCAGTTTCTGGTCTAGCAGGTAAGGAGCTTGGAAGTCACTCTGTCCTCACAAACTGAAAATCAGTAACTCTTCTATGCGAAAAGCAAGGTGACAGGAAAATTGCTGTCCCCCAAATTGGAGAAACAGACAGATGGATAGAGAGAATTACTATTTACCAGAGCAGAAACCCATAAGCAGAAACCTCCGTGGGAAACAGTGCCTGGATAGGAACACCTAAACTGTAATAGGCAAATTGCTGGAAGTTCAGTATGAATAAGTCTGAGCTAAAAACTCCATGGACCCCCCACCTTCACGGACACACTTTCACACGTTCTATAAACCAGGTTTATAGAGTGACGATGGGAGAAAAATCCCCTTGTGCCTCTGGTAGCGGGGAAGAGACAATTAACCATTTTGAAATATGCCAGAGCATTCTGTTCCTTTTAACAAGGCCTGTCCTCAAGAGAAATTGTTTTATCACAGCCTAACTTACTAGGGTTTAATCAGAGCCTAACTGACTTGGGGGAAGGGAATACCCAACGCCAGCCTACTGTAGCTGTCCTTTTCCACCTAGAGGGAGAAAAAACTGAGAAGCACTTGTGAAGTTCACAGGCCAGGGGCACCAGCTCACTAAAAGACTGAAACCTAATCATGGAACTATAGAATGCTTCCCCTCCCCTCATACCTTACCACCATGTCACCAAAAGTTTACTTATCAGAGTTCCTTTAGCCAAGTACAGTATGTCTAGCTTTCAATAAAAAATTACAAGGTATACTAAAAGGCAAAAAACACAATTTGAAAAGACAAAGCAGTCACGTACCAGACTCAGATATAGCAGGGATGTTGGAATTATCAGACTGGGAATTTGAAACACTAGAAAGGCTGTAATTGAAAAAGTAGACAACATGAAAGAACAGATGGGTGAGGTAAGCAGAGAGATGAAAATGTAAAGAATCAGAAGTGCTGGAGACAACACTAACAGAAATGAAGAATGCCTTTGACAATGGGCTCATTAATAGACTGGATGCAGCTCAGGAAAGAATCTTGGAGCTGGAGGGTATGTCAATAGAAACTTCCAAAACTAAAAAAGCAAAAAGATCAAAACAATAAAAAATAAAAAGGAACATAATCTCCAAGAACTGTGGGGCAACTACAAAAGGTATAACATACACATAATGGGAGCACCAGAAGAGAAGAAAGACAGAAAGGAACAGAAGAAATAGCTGAAGCAATAATGGCTCAGAATTTCCCTAAATTAATATCAAACAAAACCCCACAGATATAGGAAGCTGGATAAATGCCAAAACAACAACAATAAACCCCTCAAAATGGATAACTAGGCATATCATAGTCAAACTACAGATAAATCACACATAAAAAATATAGAAAGATCCAAAGCAAAAAAAAAAGCAGTTATAAAGGAATAAAGAATTATGTTTGACTTCCCCTCAGAAACCATGCAAGCATGAAAAGAGTGGGGTGAAATACTTAAATAAAATCCACCAATCTAAAATTCTGTATCCTGAGAAATTATCCTTCAAAAGTAAAGGTGAAATAAAGGACTTTTTCAGACAAAAATTGAGGGAGTTTGTTGTCAGTACATCTGACTTGCAAAAATTGTTAAGTTCTTCCTAGAGAATGCAGTTGATATGGGTCAGAAATTCAGATCTGCACAAAAAATGGAAAATCATTAGAAATGGAATAAGTGAAGATAAGTTAAAATTATTTTTCTTATTCTTAATTGATCTAACAACAGTTATAATAATAGCCACCATGTATCCAATTATTATAGCTTATGTATAAGTGCAATGAATGACAGCAGTGATATAAGGGATGGAAGGGAGGAATTAGGAATAGTGTAAGGCACTTGCATTACCCACAAAGGGGTATAGTGTTTTCTGAAAGTGGAATTGGATTAGTAGTACATTGCAAACTCCAGGGCAACCACTAAAAACAGTGAATAAAGAAATATAACTGAAATAAATAAATAGTGTAAATAAATAAATATAACACTAGGAGAGAAAATGGAATAACATAAAATGCTCAGTTAAAACCAAAAATGGCAGAAAAAAGGTGGAAGACAATAATTGGAACAAAGTACAAGGGAAACAAATAGAAAACAGTAATAGACATGGTAGACAGACATCACTTGAAAAGTTAATGGTCTAAATACAGCAAGTAAAAGACACTGTCAGAGTGGATCAAAAAACAAGACTCCACTATATGTTGTTTTCAAGAAGCTCACTTTCAATATAACGATACATATATTAAAAGTAAAAAGATGGTTAGCATATACCATGCTAACACTAATCAAAACTAAGCTGAACTAGCTATATTAATTTCAGACAGAGTAGACTTCAGAGCAAGGAAGTTTATTAGGACTCTGGGTTAATTCATAATTGTAAATGTCCCAAAAACATTTCAAAACATTCTAAAAACAAAGTCCTAACTAAATCCTGATTCTTTCACATTTGCCTCCAAATTATACTCTCAGTTTTTATCCAGTTGTCAGTATGTCAGTGATTAGGCTTAGTTCCTAAATCCATAACCAGTGACCCTGCAGGAAGAAAACAGTACCACAATTTTCAGGTCAAGACAGTTACTAAAATTTTCCATTATAAAGCACGTTGTAAAAAATAAACAATAAAGGGTACTGGTTAAAAATGACTTTGGCACCAACTAAGCTTGGTCTTAATTCAGATTTATAAAGCTGAGCTACTTAATGTAAATGACTCTGCTTCCTCTGACTCAATTATTTTGTATTTCATAAAATAGGGGTAATAATAGTGTTTTGGATATAGGATTTTTGTGAGGATAGAATGAAATCATGTACATTAAGTATCTAGCACATAACGAGTGTGTTATTTTATAAAGAAAATGTATAAATGGAATAATTATAAAATGCAAATTTCACCCAACTTGGTTATAATATTTAATGATTTTTTATTATTAGATTTTCCCACTTAACAGGAATAAGAAACTATCTAAATGTATCATCCAAATGTGTTTATGTGAATACACATGCATTCATATCCTGTACAGATTTGCTGTTTGATTAAAGCAGCTATGCTATGCAGAGGTTCACTATAAAGCTTTTTTGCTGTTGTTAATGTAAGCATGGTGCCATGTTGCTGTTTTAATCTTTTATTTTCCAGCCTGGGAAAAACTTCTGCTATTCCTTTGCTGACTGCAGGAATGCTTGAGATGCATGCACCTATTCATTTTTAAAAATTTATTGAGCACAGGGTCCGGTTCCAAGATGGTTGAATAGGAACAGCTCCAGTCTACAGCTCCCAGCATGAGCGACGCAGAAGATGGGTGATTTCTGCATTTCCAACTGAGGTACTGGGTTCATTTCACTGGGGCTCGTCAGCCAGTTGGGGGCAGGACAGTGGGTGCAGCCCACCGAGCATGAGCAGAAGCAGGGTGAGACACTGCCTCACCCGGGAAGCACAAGGGGTCAGGGAATTCCCTTTCCTAGCCAAGGGAAGGGGTGACAGACGGCACCTGGAAAATCAGGTCACTCCCACCCTAATACTGCACTTTTCCCATGGTCTTAGCAAATGGCACACCAGGAGATTATGTCCCATGCCTGGCTTGGAGGATCCCATGGCCATGGAACCTCACTCATTGCTCACTGAGATCAAACTGCAAGGCAGCAGCGAGGCTGGGGGAGGGGTGCCCGCCATTGCTGAGGCTTGAGTAGGTAAACAAAACTGCCGGGAAGCTCAAACTGGGTGGAGCCCACCTCAGCTCACTGAGGCCTGCCTGCCTCTGTAGACTCCACCTCTGGGGGCAGGACATAGCCAAACAAAAGGCAGCAGAAACCTCTGCAGACTTAAATGTCCCTGTCTGACAGCTTTGAAGAGAGTAGTGGTTTTCCCAGCAGAGAGTTTGAGATCTGAGAACGGACAGACTGCCTCCTCAGGTGGGTCCCTGACCTCTGAGTAGCCTAACTGGGAGGGACCCCCAAGTAGGGGCAGACTGACACCTCACACGGCTGGGTGCCCCCCTGAGACGAAGCTTCCAGAGGAATGATCAGGCAGCAGCATTTGCTGTTCAGCAATATTCGCTGTTATGCAGCCTCCGCTGCTGATACCTAGGCAAACAGCATCTGGAGTGGACCTCCAGCAAACTCCAACAGACCTGCAGCTGAGGGTCCTGACTGTTAGAAGGAAAACTAACAAACAGAAAGGACATCCACACCAAAAACTTATCTGTACATCACCATTATCAAAGACCAAAGGTAGATAAAACCACAAAGATGGGGAAAAAACAAAGCAGAAAAGCTGAAAATTCTAAAAATCAGAGCACCTCTCCCCCTCCAAAGGAACGCAGCTCCTCACCAGCAATGGAACAAAGCTGGACAGAGAATGACTTTGACAAGTTGAGAGAAGAAGGCTTCAGATGATCAGACTTCTCTGAGCTAAAGGAGGAAGTTCAAACCCATCACAAAGAAGCTAAAAATCTTGAAAAAAGATTAGATGAATAGCTAACTAGAATAACCAGTGTAGAGAAGTCCTTAAATGACCTGATGGAGCTGAAAACCATGGCATGAGAACTACGTGACGAATGCACAAGCTTCAGTAGCCAATTTGATCAACTGGAAGAAAGGGTATCAGTGATTGAAGATCAAATGAATGAAATGAAGTGAGAAGAGAAGTTTAGAGAAAAAAGAGTAAAAAGAAATGAACAAAGCCTCCAAGAAATACGGGACTATGTGAAAAGACCAAAGCTATGTCTGATTGGTGTACCTGAAAGTGATGGGGAGAATGGAACCAAGTTGGAAAACACTCTGCAGGATATTATCCAGAAGAACTTCCTCAACCTAGCAAGGCAGGCCAACATTGAAATTCAGGAAATACAGAGAACGCCACAAAGATAACTCCTCGAGAAGAGCAACGCCAAGACACATAATTGTCAGATTCACCAAAGTTGAAATGAAGGAAAAAATGTTAAGGGCAGCCAGAGAGAAAGGTCGGGTTACCCACAAAGGGAAGCCCATCAGACTAACAGCTGATCTCTCGGCAGAAACTCTACAAGCCAGAAGAGAGTGGGGGCCAATATTCAACATTCTTAAAGAAAAGAATTTTCAACCCAGAATTTCATATCCAGCCAAACTAAGCTTCATAAGTGAAGGAGAAAGAAAATCCTTTACAGACAAGCAAATGCTGAGAGATTTTTTCACTACCAGGCCTGCCCTAAAAGAGCTCCTGAAGGAAGCACTAAACATGGAAAGGAACAACTGGTACCAGCCACTGCAAAATCATGCCAAATTGTAAAGACCATTGAGGCTAGGAAGAAACTGCATCAACTAACGAGCAAAATAACCAGCTAACATCATAATGAAAGGATCAAATTCACACATAACAATATTAACCTTAAATGTAAATGGGCTAAATGCTCCAATTAAAAGACACAGACTGGCACATTGGATAAAGAGTCAAGACCCATCAGTGTGCTGTATTCAGGAGACCCATCTCACATTCAGAGACACACATAGGCTCAAAATAAAGGGATGGAGGAAGATCTACCAAGCAAATGGAAAATAAAAAAAGGCAGGGGTTGCAATCCTAGGCTCTGATAAAACAGACTTTAAACCAACAAAGATCAAAAGAGACAAACCCATTACATAATGGTAAAGGGATCAATTCAACAAGAAGAGCTAACTATCTTAAATATATATGCACCCAATACAGGAGCACCCAGATTCATAAAGCAAATTCTTAGAGACCTAGAAAGAGACTTAGACTCCCACATAATAATAATGGGAGAGTTTAACACCCCACTGTCAACATTAGACAGATCAATGAGACAGAAAGTTAACAAGATATCCAGGAATTGAACTCACCTCTGCACCAAGCAGACCTAATAGACATCTACAGAACTCTCCATCCCAAATCAACACAATATACATTCTTCTCAGCACCACACTGCACTTATTCCAAAATTGACCACATAGTTGGAAGTAAAGCACTCCTCAGCAAATGTAAAAGAACAGAAACTATAACAAACGGTCTCTCAGACCACAGTGCAGCCAAACTAGAACTGAGGATTAAGAAACTCACTCAAAACCACTCAACTACATGGAAACTGAACACCCTGCTCCTGAATGACTACTGGGTACATAATGAAATGAAGGCAGAAATAAAGATGTTCTTTGAAACCAACTGGAACAAAGACACAACATACCAGAATCTCTGGGACACATTTAAAGCAGTGTGTAGAGGGAAATTTATAGCACTAAATGCCCACAAGAGAAAGCAGGAAAGATCTAAAATTGACACCCTAACATCACAATTAGAAGAACTAGAGAAGCAAGAGCAAACACATTCAAAAGCTAGCAGAAGGCAAGAAATAACTAAGATCAGAGAAGAACTGAAGGAGATAGAGACACAAAAAAACCCTTCAAAAAATCAATGAATCCAGGAACTGGTTTTTTGAAAAGATCAACAAAATTGATAGACCACTAGCAAGACTAATAAAGAAGAAAAGAGAGAAGAATCAAATAGACACAACAAAAAATGATAAAGGGGATATCACCACCGATCCCACAGAAATACAAACTACCATCAGAGAATACTATAAACACCTCTACACAAATAAACTAGAAAATCTAGAAGAAATGGATAAATTCCTCGACACATACACCCTCCCAAGACTAAACCAAGAAGAAGTTGAATCTCTAAATAGACCAATAACAGGCTCTGAAATGGAGGCAATAATTAATAGCCTACCAACCAAAAAATTCCAGGACCAGATGATGGATTCACAGTCGAATTCTACCAGAGGTACAAGGAGGAGCTGGTACCATTCCTTCTGAAACTATTCCAATCAATAGAAAAAGAGGGAATCCTCCCTAACTCATTTTATGAGGCCAGCATCATCCTGATACCAAAGCCTGGCAGAGACACAACATAAGAGAATTTTAGACCAATATCCCTGATGAACATAGATGCAAAAATCCTCAATAAAATACTGGCAAACCAAATCCAGCAGCACATCAAAAAGCTTATCCAGCATGATCAAGTGGGCTTCATCCCTGGGATGCAAGGCTGGTTCAACATACGGAAATCAATAAAAGTAATCCAGCATATAAACAGAACCAAAGACAAAAACCACATGATTATCTCAGTAGATGCAGAAAAGGCCTTTGAGAAAATTCAACAATCCTGCATGCTAAAAACTCTCAATAAATTAGGTATTGATGGGACGTATCTCAAAATCATGAGAGCTATTTATGACAGACCCACAGCCAATATCATACTGAATGGGCAAAAACTGGAAGCATTCCCTTTGAAACCTGGCATAAGACAGGGATGCCCTCTCTCACCACTCCCATTCAAGATAGTGTTGGAAGTTCTGGCCAGGGCAATCAGGCAGGAGAAAGAAATAAAGCGTATTCAATTAGGAAAAGAGGAAGTCAAATTGTCCCTGTTTGCAGTTGACATGATTGTGTATTTAGAAAACCCCCTTGTCTCAGCCCAAAATCTCCTTAAGCTGATAAGCAACTTCAGCAAAGTCTCAGGATACAAAATCAGTGTGCAAAAATCACAAGGATTCTTATACACCAATAACAGACAGAGAGCCAAATCATGAGTGGACTCCCATTCACAATTGCTACAAAGAGAATAAAATACCTAGGAATCCAACTTACAAGGGATGTGAAGGACCTCTTCAAGAACTACAAACCACTGCTCAATGAAACAAAAGAGGACACAAACAAATGGAAAAACATTCCATGCTCATGGATAGGAAGAATCTACATTGTGAAAATGACCATACTGCCCAAGGTCATTTATAGATTCAATGCCATCCCCATCAAGCTACCAATGACTTTCTTCACAGAATTGGAAAAAACTACTTTAAAGTTCATATGGAACCAAAAAAGAGCCCGCATTGCCAAGTCGATCCTAAGCCAAAAGAACAAAGCTGGAGGCATCACACTACCTGACTTCAAACTATACTACAAGGCTACAGTAACTAAAACAGCATGGTACTGGTACCAACGCAGAGATATAGAACAATGGAACAGAACAGAGCCCACAGAAATAATGCCACACATCTACAACCATCTGATCTTTGACAAACCTGACAAAAACAAGAAATGGGGAAAGGATTCCCTATTTAATAAATGGTGTGGGGAAAACTGGCTAGCCATATGTAGAAAGCTGAAACTGGATCCCTTCCTTACACCTTATACAAAAATTAATTCAAGATGGATTAAAGACTTACATGTTAGACCTGAAACCATAGAAACCCTAGAAGAAAACCTAGGCAATACCATTCAGGACATAGGCATGGGCAAGGACTTCATGTCTAAAACACCAAAAGCAATGGCAACAAAAGCCAAAATTGACAAATGGGATCTAATCAAACTAAAGAGCTTCTGCACAGCAAAAGAAACTACTATCAGAGCGAACAGGCGACCTACAGAATGGGAGAAAATTTTTGCAATCTACTCATCTGACAAAGGGCTAATATCCAGAATGTACAATGAACTCCAACAAATTTACAAGGAAAAAACAACTCCATCAAAAAGGATATGAACAGACACTTCTCAAAAGAAGACATTTATGCAGCCAGCAGACACATGAAAAAATGCTCATCATCACTGGCCATCAGAGAAATGCAAATCAAAACCACAATGAGATACCATCTCACACACCAGTTAGAATGGCAATTAGTAAGAAGTCAGGAAACAGGTGCTAGAGAAGTTGTGGAGAAATAGGAACACTTTGACACTGTTGGTGGGACTGTAAACTAGTTCAACCATTGTGGAAGACAGTGTGGCGATTCCTCAGGGATCTAGAACTAGAAATACCATTTGACACAGTCATTCCATTATTGGGTATATACCCAAAGAATTATAAATCATGTTGCTATAAAGACACATGGACATGTATGTTTATTGCGGCACTATTCACAATAGCAAAGACTTGAAACCAACCCAAATGTCCATCAATGATAGACTGGATTAAGAAAATGTGGCACGTATACATCATGGAATACTATGCAGCCATAAAAAAGGATGAGTTCATGTCCTTTGTAGGGACATGGATGAAGCTGGAAACCATCATTCTCAGCAAACTATCACAAGGACAAAAAACCAAACACCACATGTTCTCACTCATAGGTGGGAATTGAACAATGAGAACACTTGGACACGGGAAGGGGAACACCACACACCAGGGCCTGTTGTGGGATGGGGAGAAGGGGGAGGGAAAGCATTAGAAGATATACCTAATGTAAATGATGAGTTAATGGGTGCAGCACACCAGCATGGCACATGTATACATATGTAAGAAACCTGCACATTGTGCACATGTACCCTAGAAGTTAAAGTATAAAAAAAAGAAATTTGTTGAGCACATACTATATGCCAGGCACTGTAGGAGGTGCTAGAGAGGCAGTAGTGAATAAGTTCCATGCTTTCATGCAGTGTATCTTCTAGCGTGGAATCCTCAGTGCCCCTGCCATGGACGCGTATTGGTTTGTGGCCTATTAGGAACCAAGCCACACAGCAGGAGGTGAGCGATGGGCAAGTGAGCATTACCAGCTGAACTCTGCCTCTTGTCAGATCAGTGGACTCTTATGGGAGCACAAACCCTATTGTGAACTGTGCATGCAAGGGATCTAGGTTGTGCAGTCCTTATGAGAATTGAATACCTGGTGATCTGGGGCGGAACAGTTTCAACCCAACACCATACCCCCATCAATCCCCAACCTCCTAGGTCTATGGAAAAAATTGTCTTCCATGAAACCGGTCCCTTGTGCCAAAAAGTTTGAGGACCGCTGTTCTAGTGGGAGAAACAGGCAAGGGATAAGAAAAGTAATAATCTTCAAATAATGATACCATGAAGAAAATGAAAGAGTGACTTGATAATGTATTCGGGTGAAAGGCATGATTGCATTACACAGAGTCAAAGCAGGCTCTGAGAAGACAGGATTTTGAGCTGAAAATCACAAGAAAAGAAATGGATAAACAAAGAATAGGGCAACAAGCATACCAGGCAGAGACAACATCGTGTGCAAGTTCCCTGAGGTGGAAATAAGACAGTTTTACAAATCCCTGAGTAACTTGCATGTAAATCCAGTCAATCATTTTATTATTCACTAGATGAGCTCACCATTTAAAAGAACTCCTGAGCTGTATCCTCAGAGAATCTGATTCAGCAGGTGGCGAGGCCCGCAGATTTGCATTTGTAACACACTCAGGTGACGCCAGTGCTACTAGTCTGAGGACCATGCTTGGAGAACTGCTGCTCTAACGTATGTTTTGTGAGTTTAGTATCTATTTGCTAAAAGTAAAGCATAACAAAATTTTCTTTTTTGTTAAAGACTAGACTGCATGCTGATGATCTGAAATTAGTTTTTGGAGGTGCAGTGGAAAAGTACACAAAACATTAAAGGTTAAAAGAAGTAGCCTCAATGTTTTATACTGCATTCAAAGCATCTATAGTAAGATGAGCTTAATTTCAATACAGCCAATTAGAGAGGGTTAATGTCACGGTTTTTGTTTGAATCAGGTTTCAAAAATTACTTTTTAAAGCACTGAAAAGACTTTAAATGAGAGATTACTGATTTTCTAAACTTATTTTTATTTCTTGACTGTGAGATCACAGAAATTGTGTATTAAATCCTGTTAATCTGGAGAATATGGGAAGGTTGTTCTTTTCATCAACTGCCATTCAGGAGGACACATATGGAAAAGAGATGGAGAAAGGAAGAAGGACATCAGGCTAGTCAGCCAGATCAGCTCAAATCATTCTGGTCAGCTGAGCTGGGAGGACATATGTCAAAGAAGCCAATGTGCTCCTGTTCCTAGTAGTTGTTCTCAGGAAAGGATTTTATAAGCAAATTGCCTGTGCTTTGAACATTGTGACCTTAGTAGCATCAGGGATAGGATACGGATGATGAAAACAAAAGCTAACAGTTATCCAGCCCTTACTATATGCTACTGCTCTACTTGCTTTCCATGATTCATTGATAACCCTCACTACACACATGTGAGGTAGACGGTAGTAGCATCTCATTTTATAGACAATGAAAGTGAGGCAATGAGTGGTTCAGTAATTTAGGTTACTAGGCAGTAAGTTGAAAAGCTGGGATTCAAATCTAAATGATTTGAATTCAGTCTGACCTCTTAGACAATGCATTATATTGCCTCACATTTGACAAGAGTCTCTAAATGAAGATTTTTCAGGATTTGTTCCTGTAATCCATATGCACTCTTTTACAATGCAAGGATTCCACAATTTCTTTCTGTTTTTAATCTATCTGCCCGGGTCTGAAAAGATGTTCCAAAGGAGGACATAGAGGGGAAGACTTTTGGTGTAGTCACTGCAAAGAAGAGTTTTCTATGACTTTCTAGTGTGATCTTGGGCAAGTGACAAAAATGTTTTGAACTTAAGTTTTAGTACCTGGAAAAGGATGACAATGTTTATGCCACAGGATTGGACAATTAAATGAGGATTTTTCTGCCCACTGATACTGACATGTTCTGCACTATTCAGGTGTCCGTTATTCAGGTGAGTGGACAATTTATGTGTAATTCGTGGGATTTTCAAGGGTCATTTGACTTGGATTTTTGCCTTACCTGCTGACGTTAAGAACCTTAGTTAGATGTAACTCAACTGTAAGCCTTTGAATGACAGTAGGTCTAGAGTCTTCAGAAGATCTCCTTGGGCTATTTCTAAGTCAGGCTCAGGAAGACACACAACTAATTATGGACACGTGTCTAGCAACTGCCAATATCAAACAAGTGTATATTTGCTAATTATAGCTATGATTGAGGCAGAATGGCAAGGGAGAGCAACGGAGTCCCAAAAAGAACTGTCAACTGGCCTTCCAGCACGATTTTTCATTTTCAGTTACAGAACCACCACCAAAGATAATTTTTGACAACTCAACTTAATGGTTCATGTCAACATCTGGTTCTGACAATAACTAGAATTATTACTTCAAGGGTTCCTAAGCACCACATTTCACAGTTTTATAGTCAGTATTTAGAATAATTCTTTAGAACAATTTTTAGGTACTATAAAATATTTTTAAAAGATGATTTATCATATCCATAATCAAAAGAAATAAAATATCATTAAAATGAGTAGGACTGCATTAATATATAGAGGTAGATTGTCTTTCTAGATGCTTTAACTATCATCTAACCTACATCCAAGGAAGATAACTAGAAAAAATAAATAAGTGCAAGGGAAGTTAATGAGTAATGAATTATTTTAACTTTTATTTGATTATTTTCATTTACAGTTCTGGCACTGACACTTTTTTTAAAAAAAGATTTTAATTTTATGTAAAGATTGAACTTCAATAAAATAACTTAAAAAACATTTACATGTATATCACTAAATGTCCATAAAATATACAATACTTTTGATACAGCATAGGCTAGGATGACTTTGAAGGAAATGGTACATATTCATAATTTTTAAGAGATATCCCATATATCGCTTGTGGGAATAAATACTTATATTGAATTTGCCAAGACATCTGAAGTATTAAATACTATATAACATGCACTCAGAAATTAAAATATACAGTTTGAAATACATATATTTTAAAAGCATAAAACTGTGATTTGATTTAATCTAGGTATACATTAGAGCTTCTAAATAGAAATTTGAATATTTATTACAAATAAAAGATACTTTAACATCAAGTGATATATAGTCCAAAAGCTGCTAGGAGACAGTTTGGACATGTAGAATATAAATTTCTACTTTGGCTAGAGTTGTCTCTTCTTTTTTAACCTTTAAATTAGATGGAATAATGTTGTTTGCTAAAACTTTAAAACTTTACAAAATGTTGATTACTCATTAGCTGCATGATCCACTTCTTTTTCTCATTTATACTGACATGACAAAATCAAACACATGAACTTAACTGTCTAAAATAAAAATGTGAATATTACTGCTAAATGAAGGCATTTAAAATTCCATAGACCAAATTACTCAAGTACAACAGACTATATATTTTGTACATATAAAGATTTACATAAATTATATTGTTTTAGCTCACCAGCAAATTATAGGGATAAAATACTTTCATGAACTTCTGAACATCAACACTCTTATAAAACACCTCTTTGATGATTATTGGCACACAAAAATTTCCTTCTCTAAAGAGACAAGATACAAGAAAGAGTTGGTAGCAGTTAGCTATTTGGCATTTTTAAATGATTGCTATTTCTAGAAAAATAGCAGCAGTATTGCTCACCTAGAAGAGCTGAATGTACCGACAATTTATAGACTGCTACAACCTGAACTATTTCATCAAATTGGCTTTACATTATTGTACATGAGGCCAAGAAGATTGGTAAAAGTGACAGAAAACAGGATGTAAAAATTAATCCACAGAACAATTCTGAGCCTTCTTATTGGCAGCAGCTACATATGAGCTATAAATTTTAACCACAATTTAATACATTTTGCTATAAAGCACATATTATAAATTCTCTGCTCCTGGTCTGATATAATCATCTATTTCTTTTACTCATAGATACTGAAAAGGTCTTAATTTGGTAATTAAAAACTTGTCACAACAAGTGAATAAAAGTCAGTTGTTAGGTACTTAGTATAAGTTGACATTTTATAACTTGCAATATGGTAAAAAAAAATCTGATTATAACAAAACATCTCATTAATTTTGTTGTTTTTAATAATTGTGCTGATGAAATAAAACCAAAATAACATTCCAACTCTCTCCACTGTATTACAGTATTTATGAACTGTATTAGTGTCACTAAATTCTGAGACTTTCTTAGATAAACATATGGATGGTATTTTCTAAAACATTCTTCCATTTCCACCAACTTCTGGATCTGTGAGTTATTCTAATATATTTTCAATATTATTTTGTTGTTAAAAAGCAAAAGGGTAAGTTGTCAGCTTATATTTTTCCTGATCATTCTTCCCCTGTATAACAGATACTGAAATTACAGCAAAAATTTCATAAATTCCTTGCTTTTACTGATTTCCCCTTTTAGAGTGAATAACTTAATATTTAGACTCTTATGTACTAAAATCAGGTTCAGTGGTAAAATTAAATTATGAAAAAATAGTCGGTATTCTCATAGCATTTTGTATCAGGGAACTACTGTGTATGGCTGGGAACAAAATTTAAAATGGACACATTACCTTTTATTATTTATTATTTAAATATTTTACATATATTAAAAATAATCATGTTTTGGGAAATGATTGACTAAGGAGCAACAATCAAAATTATTAGGAATGTTTACATTGAAGAAAATTATTAACGGCAAACCCTTTTGACATCACATTCAGCCCTATGTGTTTATATGCAGATGAAATGATATATCCTCTTAAGTCTAGTGCAGATCAGCCATCCAGCCTCAATAGGGATTTGGACCTTCTTCATTGTATTTTCCTAAGACATAATATACCTCTATCAAATCTGCAGCATGTTTCAAAGGAAGTCTGTAATTTTGGTTGAAAGCATGATACGTAATCTGTGTCTGTTTTAATATGGTAGGTCAAATCACATCATATATAAATTGTCCTACAAAATATATATTTGATGATACTTCAAATGGAATGTTTCCAAGTTGATAGTGGTAGCCAAATATGCTGGGAACTTAAAAGATGCCTAATATAAAAAAACCTGCAAAATTTAAACATTTAATTTTTAATATACTATAAATGTTCACCAAATCTAAAAATAATACCCTAATTGTATAAGGTTCCTTTTCAAGTAATTGTTTCTAAAAAGTTAGTTATAAATAATTCTTACACTGTGCCTCTCTGTCTTATACTTCAAAGATATGGAATATTATCTTTAACACTATATAAATAACAAATAGTCCTTTAAAGTAGGGGCTCAGGGGAGTAGGGGAGGAGAACTGTGGCTAATTTTCCCTGTTATTATGTGCATTTATGGTTATAAAGTTGAAAACATTGTTTTCTTATATCAGGGAGAACAGGCCATGTTCTGCTTTAGGAAATAACAAGAGTCCAGTTTCTCCTTTAATAAAGTTACTGTGCATCAGCCCAGCTGAATTTATAAGTATATAGTTAAGGCTACGTATACAATAAAGAGAAGGATTGAGGCAATTATTTTGATTAAGTCCAAAAAATAAATTTTTAGAGAGCACTTTATTGGTCTACTTTTTCTCCTTATTATATTTTGATTGTACCACATAGTAGCTTATTTTTCACTTCAATTTACCTGTGTAAAATATTAGATAAGAAATTTCTTATGAGATAAGAAATATCAATAGAATAATAATTTTCCCTATTAAATCATATCTGCTTTTCTGAGGAAAAAATCAATACTAATATTCCCTTGGAAATCAATTGTTAAAGCACCTAATTCAAGGAAAAAACCTCTATAAAATATTAATTTTTTTTATTATACGAAATGACCAAAGGGAGAAAACGTTTTTATTTTTGGTTAATGGATTTTTAGGGCACTAAATTGACAGTTTAAGCACATATTATACCTCTGGTGACTTAGAGAATGAACTTCCTCAGCTGTATTCTCAGCTTGATAACTGTGATAGGAACAAGCCAGACATTAAAAGAATAGAGTATCTTGGAGACTGGAAGAAATATTTTGAATATGGAGATAGCCACCTTTTCTCTCCAAATACAGTACCTTATTAGATGTTTAGAGCCATTTAAAAATGCATCAAACTGATGTATTCCTAACTGGCCACAGAAGATTCATTCATATTTTTCCTGGAACTAGCAAGTAATTTTGTGATCAAGTAATTTTGTACATACTATATAGTTCTTAATAGAGAAGCAAAAATTAAGAGTTCAGTGATGAATTACCATAAAAACCAATGAATACTTTGGAAAGACATTGTAGAAATATAATTAAGCCTGCATTTCTTATAGACGTGCTATATTAGAACCAATTATCTGTTCCAATAGGCAATCTCGATTTTTACACAAGAAGGAAAAACTAAGCCAAGAATAAGAAAAACACAGAGACAAATCTATGTATCTTTTTTTTTTCTGGTAAATTCTCAGGAAAATAAGAAAAGTGTGCAAAATAAAAACGAGTTTATGCTCTTAAAGTAAAAAAAGACAAGTACAATTAAATAATAATATGTGACATTTCCCTTAGGAAGAGTTAATAAAAAGTTAAGAAAAAAGTCCCATTATTTTTATTAAACAAACACCAATAACAGCAGGATTATTTCTGCCACTGATTTCCTTCCTCTTTTTTGTTTCAAAAATTATTGTTTGAATAAAAGAAAGGGGAAAAATGGTTTGCTTGCAGCTATGTATGTAACACAAATGAAGGCACAAAATAGTAGGACTCCAAGGCCAATGAGGAAGGTGTAGTGATTTGGGCATGAACAAAAACTGACCCTGATATACAGTTAAAGATCCGGCACTATTTTGCATTTATAATTGCATACCTAAGTGACTAACCAATTTGGAACCCATAAAAACCTTTAATCTGTTACTTTCTGAACATAAAAGGTACTTCTCAAAACTTCCTAGCTCATCTGTGCAAATGTATGCCTTATCACTGATGCAAAAAAAAGAAGTATGAAAACGACCCCTGACAGATCATATTTTCATAATGTTCAAAAGATAGTGTGCAGAGTCAGTATCTGAAGAACTCCCAATATCTGAATTGGAGAGAAACAAAAATGTGGAATCCAAAGGAGATAGGGACAGCTGTGCCCTTGTAGGAGGCACTTTGGAATTTGTTGATGAAATCTTACTTGGAATTTAGTTTGTAACAGCTGATCAGAGATAAGCCACTACTCTGTAGGAAAACTGAGGGCCAATAGGCCATCTTTTGACACAGAACACCCTTGGACCATCTCCCAGAATCCTTTATAAATATATTATACATATGTAATTTGGCTAGATTAGCACTGACTCTGTTGCCACTAATAATTATAAATGGTCTTAGGAAAGAAGGATAACACTGAAGTCACTGGGTACAATATTCATTTTAGACTATTTCAGGAAGGCATTACACACATTTGCTTAAGAATTATTAGATTAAAATCTCTGTAAATATTTTTTAAAATATTGTTCCTTGTGGAAAAAAAAAGTCATCATGGTTGTATCTTCCTCCTAATCAAGTATTCTAGAATATGAAGTCAATCAAAACTAGACTGTGGAAAGAACCAGATTAGAAGCAGGGCAGTGAAGTCACCAATTGCTGTTCTTCTCCCCCCAGTTTGTTTAAATAACTAAATATATGAGCAGCTGAAAATTATTCCACATCAGAAGCATCATTGTCAGAAAGATGATAGTTACTTCCCTTTACCCGAATATATTCAATATATCTCCCTTCATCAGAATCTGAAGTGCCACATGTACATAGCCTGTTGTCAAAGAGTGATTCAATTTCCTCTAATTTTTTGCCTTTGGTCTCAGGAAGACAGCCGTAGACGAAAAGGAGTCCCACAGCAGCAAATCCAGCATAGAGGAAGAAAGCTCCTGCAACGGAATATAATAGATACATGAATATGAATATATAGAGAGAGGCTTAAGTTGGAAAGATTACTTGATTTTGACTTTTTTTTTCTGGTCAGTCATGCATAATCACAGTATGAAATGGACCAAAAAATTACTATGAACCTGGTTTACTCCAATTGTTCCAACTCTGTGAATATGATGTAATGTATCTTTCTAAACTCAAGTGTAGAAACTCAAGAATAATAGACCAGGCTCAGATGTAAGTTTGGCTTTGAAGCCTTTCCTCCCTTCCCTGACTAGAGGGAATTATTCTCTTCCATGTGCTATCACAGCATGTTGTTGAGACCCCTAAAATAACAACCAAGAAATATTATAATTATGTACACACACGTATGCTTGCCTTGTCTATTACACTAGAGGCACTTTGAGGTCAGAAGAAGTTCCTTTCTTATTCATCTTGTGTTTCCAGAACCAAGTATAATGATGACATTGCAGAACGAATGCCTCAGTGGAATACATGGCAACTCCATCCTTCCAGTTTCTCATGTCCAAAGTCTGGGAGTCATCCTTAATTTCTACCTTACTCTCATGCCTAACATCCAATCTGTTAGGAGATCCCGTTGGTTCTACCTTCAAAATATAACCCAAAGATGGCCAGTTCTCACCACTTCCACAGATAAATATGGTCTAAGGGCCATCGTGTCTCATCTGCATTACTGCAACGGTCTCCTAACTGGTCTCCTTGTTCCTTCTCTTGGACCTCGACAGTCCATTTTTTTTCCATGGCACATGTCATCATCTGACATACATTGATGTTTACTAATTTGTTTTTCGTTTCCCTCCACTAGAATGTAAACTCCATGAAGTCAGAGAATTTTGTTTTGCTGTAAGATTATGCATGTCAATGCAGAACAGCCAGAAACACATAAATATTAGCTAGTTTGGTTTTCTAAGGGTCATGATAGCAAGCCTAGATGGATGAGATATATGAATGTATGACTTGTTTATATTCTCTACACATTTCCAAGATGGACTTTTAAAATAATTGAATTCCGACCAGCCTGGCCAACATGGTGAAACCTGTCTCTACCAAACACACACACACACACACACACACACACACACACACACACACACACACACACATAATTGAATTGCCAATTTGAATATAAGAAACTATACTTGTACTTTTGATGGTGGAAAACAACAAAGTAAAATGGAGCCCCTGTCTAATTTTAGGCTTTCAGTCCAGACCATCATGTGTATGAGATGGGGGAAGTAAGATGAAAAACTAATGTGACAATTGGCTGGAGAAAGGATATCAGACTGGGAGTGGGAAGAACTGAGTTTAAGTGTTGGCCATGTGACTTCTGGATAGTCATTTAACCTCTTCTCTGGGCCTCTGTTGCCTCATTAAGCAAAATAAGGGGGTTTCTCAGCTCCTACTTAAGTGTTGGCAGTTTACAATTCTGTAAATCTTACAGCCAAAATCAGGAGCATGTATAGGAGGTATAGTTAAGAGATGGTTGAGAGAGAGACCTGATCTGTGTAATGGGGAAAATAATTCTTGCTTTGCCCAACTGTAAAGAATAGAAATAATGTATGTTATCATGCCCATTAGAATTCTGAATATCAGTTGCTCAAAAAAGCGATGGCCAGATTGTTAAATTCTACTGAATGACCAGGAAAGGAAGAGTTGCTATTAAGATACAGAATAAGATTAGTGTGACTAATTAATTGGGATGTTTTTACAAAAAGGGTGATACTGATAAGCTAGCTCTTGGAGAATGGGGGAATTTTGACAAAAAAAAAAATGAAAGGAGATGAAGTCCTGTGTTCTGAGTACAGATATGCAAGACTGTGGAGGTAGGAAGAGAAATGGAATCTTTAGCAGGGAGGGACAAAGACTGGATAGTAATTATGATGAAGATAAAGAAAAAATAAGTACAGATGGTAAAACATTTTAGATTAAACTAGGCTTCTAAACTACAAAATCTGTAACAGCAAACCCAGTTTGACTTTTAAATATAATAGTATATTTTATCTTCATCATTATCTTTCACAATTTGGGAACAGTAGCATAATTAGAAGTAACAAATCAAATCTGTCAGTGCTAAACTCACTCCTATAGTTAAAAAACATTCGTTGGGTTAGGAAGATTCCTGAAGTTGATTACAGATTCTTTCTTGTGACCTGGATTCCCAAAGCTGAATAATATCAAGGAATTGCTATTAAAATACAAGACCGTTATTATAAAATCTGAGGAATCCAAAGCACGCAAATGCCAAAACTGCCTACTCAGTGTGGGTTCCAATGGTTAGACCTGTGGCTAAGTCGTGGAGGAGTGTGGGCAGACCTGGGAGGCTGTGACCTGGTCCATGTCATGGTCAAATCAGTCACTATCTCAGTTTCTCATTTATTCCTCCCTTGGAGTGAAAATGGCAAGAAAAAATGTCTGTAATGAGTCCATCAGGACTATTGAACAGTTAGATATTCCTCAACTTTATTCTAAGGATTTAAATCTTATTAGAGCCCTACATTAAGTTCCAGATTAAAACAACTATTTAATTGAATTACACAAATTGAGGACTCAAAGGCCATGTTTGACTGAATTTCAGTACTACCTCAAGAGAGAAGCTTTGACATAATGCCCCCCAAGGGATCTCTTTAGCCACATGTGCTGTATATAAAATGGCATATCGGTGATATAGCAATGATACTTTTTTTAGTAATAAACATTATTGAATGGGGGCACAAGGCAGACCTGTGTAAGCAATATGGTTGAGGAAGGAATCAAATTTTGAGATCTTATGAAACAATAAAAAAGGAGGCAACAAAGAAGACATAACTATTTCCAGAGGAATACACGATTAGGATGTATATTTATTAAATGAGGAATATAAATGCATAGCTTACATAAACCAGTAACATGTGGATTAAAATGAGACACAAAAAGGGAGAAAAACTAGCCTGAATGAACTGTTTTTCTACTACTAGAGAGTAGTAGACCAAATGGACCAGTGCTCTGACATGAGAGAAGCTTAATGCAAAGCAACACGCTTTTAACTGTTTATTTTTGAAAGAATTCTGCTTATGCCCTATTTAAATTTCATTACGGTTGCCTCATTTTTCTCATGGTTTTCTGGCAGGATAAATTCAAGAAAGAGGAGCTTTGCTGTCAAAAGTATAATCATGTAAACTTTTATTATTTGGTCTATGCCTTTCTATGAAAAATGCTTTCTCAGGATGCGAGCATATACTTAGGTCTTCAAATATTTAAGTGTTCTCTAGAATCAGTAAATACGAGGAAATATTTATTGTGCTCGTATTTATTATGTCATGAAGATAAGTTTATGAATTTATGGAAAAATTTTAATTGCCAAATGGGATCCAGCTGAATATACTAAATATATATCCAGTTTAAAATGCCAGTGCCTTTCCTTTCCAAGAAAATAAATATTTCAAATGTCTTAAGCGGTGATTAGGAGAGAGAAGAGTTTTATGAAGATAATAAAAGCATTAGATAAATACTATTAACTAAAAGCAAATACCAATTCAGCATGTTCAGAAGAGACGGGGAATAGATTTTTATGTTTCATCATATTCACCATTCATCTGCAAAATTTATCCATGTATTTATTCATTTGACAAACACTTTTTGGTGCTTATCAGGTGAACAGGATGCCTTGGGAGGAACTGGGAATGTAACAATGAACAAGGCACAGTCCTGGCCCTCCAGGGATTTATAGTCTACTAGAGAGAGCTAGGGGCAGACAAACCTGTTCTTGCAAAGAGAAATGATAAGTGCCCAGAGCACAGAGTAAAGAGATTGTGGGGAGATCAGAGAAGCTCTTCTGGGAGAATGGTCTAAGCAGCAGGCATTCCGTCTCTACCACAAGGACTTATGAGGAGATTAGAATGAAACCTCATACTTCATCATGAATAATCCTATTGCAACCTATAAAGTCATGTGAACAATGCAGAAATCTTTTTTCTAAAAAGCAAAGTCTTTTCCTGACTCAGCCACTAAGCACTATTGTTTTTCATTTTGAATTATGGCCTCCATACATTTGCATTTGAATACTTCCGTCATGTTTACACTTTTGCAAGTGGTAAGTACTGGTCTCAGAGGACACTGAAATG
Source organism: Pan paniscus (assembly GCF_029289425.2). Classification (NCBI taxonomy): domain Eukaryota; kingdom Metazoa; phylum Chordata; class Mammalia; order Primates; family Hominidae; genus Pan; species Pan paniscus. Next base: position 54,382,573 of record NC_073259.2, on the reverse strand, counting down.
CACAAGCACTGGCCTGAGCAGCACAGGTGATACAGTGGAAGGTATGGCCACAGCACAGCATACTGTTAAGCATTTGAGGAAGCTACTTTCAGCCCTACGCAGATTCTGCTCTTGGACTGGACGCTATGCCTGTCACAGGACATCTCATTGGCCCTAGACTCCCTGCCTACATCTTTTTACCATTTTCTGTTTTTTTTTTGTTTGTTTGTTTCTGTGAAACTAAAAGCTATGGTGTAAAGACTTCCACCTGGGGAGATAGCTGGGAGATGTCTGAGTTGGGAGAGGGGTTGGGTGACAGCCCTAAGCACTGTGGAACAAGAAGCAGTGCTGTTTAGGATAGGAGAATCCCTCTCTTCTTTCCCAGACACATTTCCGATGCCTTTGGAGGACAAGAAAGCCACATGGAGATACTTATAACAGCAAAATATAACCACATAGTCTCAATCACAAATGATATTATAGTGTATCTAAAAATAGTGATAAAAATAAAAACAAAACTATGTTAGAAAAAATATTATCTTACCATAGTATGTAAGATACTCTGCTGTGTGTAAAAATGTTAGTGAAACCAGGACATTGAAAATCCAGTTTATTCCAGATGAACATGCATTTCCTGTACTTCTTGCCCAAAGGGGATATATTTCAGAATTCACAGTCCAAGGCATTGGTCCCATTCCTGAGAAATAAAACATTAAAAACTTTAGTAAAATAGCATGTAAGAAATTTGAAAAATTATAGTTTATCTACTCCAAAAAGAGGCAATTCAATTAATGCAACAGTATAATAAAGTCTTTGTTTACCAGGTGCAAAGAAGACAAGATATAAAATAAGGCCCAGAAGTGCAGTCCAGGAGTATGGAGTAGGGCAGAAATTGTAAGCCCAAAATATATCTTCTCTTTTGAACTTGGTTTCATTTTCACACCTGAAAAATAATGCAATATAAGTATTAACTTAATGTTTTTGACTACAGTTGCAGAAATTCAATATGATCATATTTATGTATTTGGAAATTCCTTAATGTCTTAAGAAAGAGTCCAAAATGTTTTTCTTAAAAAATAAGAACTAAATATACAGTATTAGATATGCGAGCTTGTATAGGAATTTTACAGCCAAGTATAATTCAAGAGCAAAACAAAGACACCGTGTTTTATAACCATTTCACATAAATTAGACATGATTTCTAATTAGTCCCTGGAAGCTGCAGTAACACTTCAGTACCACTGAGAGTCAGTATGTGGCAGTGAAAAGACCATGGCATTTGCAATCATGACAAGATTCAAATTTCAGAGCCAGATACTTCTCATCTGATAAAATGGGGATAATACTTTGTAGACTATTTTAAGGATTAGAAGAGTAACCTGTAAAGGGTGATGGGGTGGATGAGGGAAACAAATGATTCTATCTGATTCCAAATAGCCCTCTCCCTTTCTGCTCCGTGTCCTTGCTTCTCTACCAGTCACTCCCTGATGACCTTGCCTTCTTAATCCATAGTAAAGCAAAGGGTCCTACAGTTTAGATCCATTCTGAAGTTGAACTTCCAGTTCTTTACCTTAATTGCCCCTGAAGATATTACCAGACTCAAAAACATTCCTATCCCCTATTGTCAATTTATTGTTCTGTCTCCTTCAACCTCTATCTTTGAACCTTGTCATCCAAGCCCTATTGTTACCATATTTATGAACTCATCATAACATTCCACCTGTCTTGATGATTTGGGTGCCTGCTCAGTCTACCTCCTCTCATCCCCTGCCACATTCATTTATTTTTAATTCATTGGCCTCATTTAAAAAAATTATTTTATTTAAGTTCCAGGATACATGCACAGGATGTGCAGGTTTGTTACATAGGTAAATGCGTGCCGTAGTGGTTTGCTGCGCCTATCAACCCGTCACCTAGGTATTAAGCCCCATGTGCATTAGCTATTTATCCTGATGCTCTCCCTCCTCCCAGCCCCCACAGGCCCTAGTGTGCATTGTTTCCTTCTCTGTGTCCATGTGTTCTCATTGTTCAGCTCCCGATTATATGTGAAAACACGTGGTGTGTGGTTTTCTGTGCTCCGTATAATGCATTGGCCTCATAGTTCCTTATTTAATCTCCAACACTACAGAGACAGCACTTTATAGTTTCCTTGATTTGGAACTGTTTTACTTCAGACTTTGAGCCTTCCTTTTCTGATCACAACCACCACTTTGTTTATCTCCTCATTTCCGATCATCTGTGCTACACCCAGATCTGCCTTTGGATTATCCTCTCAGTATTCGTTTACCTCACTACTCAGCTTAGACCACGCCAATACAGGCATAACTTGGAGATATTGCGAGGTCAGTTCCAGACCACTGCAATAAAGTGGGTCACACGGATTTTTTGGTTTCCCACTACATATAAAAGTTATGTTCCCATGAAAGTGCAGTCTATTAAGTGTTCAATAACATTGTCTAAAAATGTACAAACCTTAATTTTAAAATATTTTGATAAAAAATGCTAACGATCATCTGCACCTTTCACAAGTCATCATCTTTTTGGTGGAGGGTCTTGCCTCAATGTTGAGGGCTGCTGACTGATTAGGGTAGTAGTTGCTGAAGGCTGGGGTGGCTGTGGCAATTTCTCAAAATAAGACAACTGGGAAGTTTGCCAAATTGACTGACTTTTCCCTTCACTAAATATTTCTCTGTAGCATGCAATGATGTTTGATAGCATTTTACCCAGATAACTTCTTTCAAAATTGGAGTCAATCCTCTCAAACTCTGCTACTGCTTTGTCAACTAAGTTCGTGTGATACTCTAAATCCTTTGATATCATTTCAACAATGTTCACAGCACTTTCACCAGGAGTAGATTCCATCTCAGAAACTACTTTCTTTGTTCCTCCTTAAGAAACAACTCCTTATCCGTTCAAGTTTTATCATGAGATTGCAGCAATTCAGTCACATCTTCAGGCTTCGCTTCTACAATAGTTCTCTTGCTGTTTTCCACTATATCTGAAGTTACTTTCTCCCCTAAAGTCTTCAGCCCTTTAAAGTCATCCATAAAGGTTGGAACAACTTCTTGCAAACTTCCAAACTGTTCATTTGGTATTTTGACCTCCTCCCATGAATCACGAATGTTTTTAATAGCATCCAGAATAGTGAATCCTTTCCAGAAGATTTTCACTTTACTTGGCCCAGATCCATCTGAGAAATCACTATCTATGGCAGCTATGGCCTTATGAAATGCATTTCTTAAATAATAAGACTTGAAAGTTGAAGTGACTCCTTGATCCATGGGCTGCAGAATGGATGCTGTGTTAGCAGATATGAAAACAACATTCATCTTGTACATCTCCATCAGAGCCCTTGAGTGACCAGTGTCATTGTCAATCAGCAGTAATATTTTGAAAGGAATCTTTTTTTTTTTTTTTCTGAGCAGTAGGTCTCCATAGTGGCTTAAAATATTCTCCAAACTATGCTGTAAATATAAGTGCTGTCGTCCAGGTTTTGTTGTTTCATTTTAGAGCACAGGCTGAATAGATTTAGCCCTTCTTAAGGGCTCTAGGATTTTTGGAGCGGCAAATGAGCATTGGCTTCAACTTAAAAGTCACCAGCTGCATTATCTCCTAACAAGAGACCCAGCCTGTCCTTTGAAGCTAGACATTGACTTCTCCTCTCTAGCTATGAGAGTCCTGGATGGTATCTTCTTCCAACAGAAGGCAGTTTCATCTACATTGAAAAATCTGTTGTTTAGTATAGCCACCTGATATGGTTTTGCTGTGTCTTCACCCAAATCTCATTTTGAATTGTAGTTCCCATAGTCTCCACGTTGTGGGAGAAACCCAGTGGGAGGTAATTGAATCACGGGGGTGGTTACCCTCATGCTGTTCTCATGATTGTGAGTGAGTTCTCATGAGATCTGAAGGTTTTATAATGGGCTTTTCCCCTTTTTACTTGGCACTTCTCCTTCCTGTCGCCATGTGAAGAGGACATGTTTGCTTCCCCTTCCTCCATGATTGTAAGTTTTCTGAGGCTTCCCCAGCCCTGCAGAACTGTGAGTCAATTAAATCTCTTTCCTTTATAAACTACCCAGTCTCAGGCAGTTATTTATAGCAGTGTGAGACCAGACTAATACATCACCTTTATTAGTTATCTTAGGTAGATGTTCTGGATAACTTGACGCAGCTTCTCCATCAGCACTTGCTGCTTCACCTTGCAACAAGGTGTGAAGTGAAAACAGCTTCTTTCCTTAAACCTCATGAACCAACCTCTGCTAGCCTCAAACTTTTCTTCTGCAGCTTCCTCACCTCTCTCAGCCTTCATAGAATTAAATGGAATTAGAGACTTATTCTGGATTAGGCTTGTGCTTAAGGGAATGTTGTGGCTGGTTTGATCGTCTATCCAGACCACTCAAACTTTCTTCATATCGGCAATAAGGCTGTTTCACTTTCTTATCATTTGTGTGTTCACTGGAGTGGCACTTTTAATATCCTTTAAGAATTTTCTTTTGTAGTCACAATTTGGCTATTCAGTGCAAGAGGCCTAGCTTTCAGCCTATCTCAGCTTTCAATATGCCTTCCTCATTAAGCTCAATTATTTCTAGCTTTTGATTTAAAGTGAGAGTCATGCTACTATTCCTATCACTTGAACATTTAGAGGCCATTGTAGAGTTATTAACTGTAGTGTCTTAGGGAATAGAGAGGCTCCAGGAGAGGGAGACAAAGAAGGAAACAGGTGGTTGGTGGAGTGGTCAGAACACACACAACATTTATAATTAAGTTTGACGTCTTATACGGGTGCAGTTTGTGATGCCCGACAACAATTACAATAGTAACATTAAAGATCACTGATCATCATAACAGATATGATAATGAAAAAGTCTGAAATAATGTGAGAATTACCAAAATGTGACATAAAGACACTAAATGAGCACATACTATTGGAAATATGGTGACAATAGACTGGCTTGATGCAGGGCTGCCAGAAACCTTCAGTTTGTAAAACAAAATGCAATGTCTGTGAAGTGCAATGATGGCAAACACAATAAAATGAAGTATATACTGTCTTCACTAGCCTCTAGAATCCATTCTTCCTCTATTTTTGTCTGCCATTTTTCACCATTTGAGTTCCCAACCCGGTGTGGCTTATTAACTTCTTTCAACAACCACTTCTCAGAAACTGAGCAGTGTTATGAAACCATGCTGTTGGGCTGTATTAAAAGTTCATGCCATTTTATCTCAGTTGGTTCCCTAATGATGCTTATTTTATGCTTTATTGTCTTCTCTACTGAATTATCTGCTTATCTAAGAGTAGACATTCCATAAACTTTTGTCAACTATTGCCTCAATTAATTAAAATATTTCTTACTATCTTGTAATCCTGAAATCTTTCCTTCTGTTTCCTATGTGACGAACTTACCTCCTTTTTTTGGAAGATTTATCAATTTCAGTTGAGAAAAATAAAATAAAACCAGGAATTTGGAGATGCTTTGTAGGACTTGATACATTTGAATCTGAAGAACAGATCTTTTAACAATTGGAATTCTTTTAAAAGAATTGAGGATCATTACTTTGAACATCAATTTTTCTCTATCAGCTTCTACTTTTCTATATTTTTCTCTCAATATTTGAGAAAAGAAAGTTTTTTAAAAAACATTGTAGGTGTAGGCTTCCTTCCTCCCTCCGGTGGTACTAGTCTGTCACCCTTTCTGAGGACTGCCTTTCTTATCAGTGTTCTTGCATCTCATTCTCCTGCCTCCTCTGGGGTCACGTTCCATCAATATCTCTTCTTTTCCTGCCCTATTTAGTTTCATCCTACTTGAGCCTTCCCTTCTGTCTACAATACACAAGATCTCTCTTACTCAAATGTTCAACTCCTCTCATATTACCACAACTAGCTCTCCTGAAATACCAGAAGTTTATACTCACGAGCTCTACCTGACTACATGATCCTTCTTTCACAGCCCAACTCTCCCACCCTCCCAGATGCTGGCTAACTTTTATGTGGTCTTTTTCCTGGATGTGTTCAAACAAAAGTCATCAATTAGCTCCTAACATACAAATTCAGGTTTCTTGTCTTAATCTTGATGCTCTTTGGTTACTCTGTGGTGCTTGACATTGCTGACAACTCTCCTTCCTTCTCTTCCCTCTTTGCTTTTATATCTGTATCTCCATTTTAGCTCTCTGACCTATATGTATTCATTGCTTTTTAAATTGCCTCTTCCTCTTCTCAACCTCTAAATATAGGTGTCCTCTAAGGTTCTATTTTGGGACCTATACCCTCTCTCATAATCATCTCATCTAATTTTAGGACTTTATAATTTCCATGTGGATGCTCCTCAATAGTTTATTCTGGCCTTGATCTTTCTTCCAAGTTCCACTGATGGAATTTAGGTACCTAAGTACCTAAAATAGCAGAGTTGCTATGAACATCTAGATCCTGCCATGGCCTCAAATGCAATATGACTACCACGAAATGACCTCTCCAGAAGGCAGCATGGGGCTGCTCTGAGCTCAAATCGTGACTCTACCACTTAATAGCCATATTCATTCAAAAGCTTATATAATGAGCACTTTTTATGCATCAGACATTAGCAATAACAGTTATGAACAAAATACCAACCAGTGCATTTGTAGAACCTTGAGTTTAGCGGGCACTGGCATGGTCCTGTTTCCTGATCTGTGAGATCGGGGAAAGAACTGTATCATGGGCTGTTGGGAACATTAAATATTCCCATCTGGATAAGCATAGAGCATCTGCACACTCAATGCTTAGCATACTGCCTGGCATGTGGTATATGCATAGCATAAGTATTACTTTACTAGTGCCCCTCATGACATTTCTATTTTAGTTAACACCACCTTACCCTAAATTGGAATGGTTTAAAATCTTGCAGTTATTTTCATTTTCCTCTTATCCACTTCTCTTAGGTCCTTTATACTTTTAAGTCCAAGTAAAGAAAAGTGGCCAAGACTAGGAGCTTTGGTATTGACATCCTAGGTTCAGATCTAGGCTGGGGCACCCAGGTAAAGCCAGGATATATGTGGCCTCTAGGTGTAATATCTCAAAGCTGTGTCATCATCTACGAAATAAGGATTTTCCTGGTACCTACCTCAAAGGGCTATTTTGATGCTTATGTTAGAGAAAGTACACAAAGAATTTCACATGATATAGGCAAGAAACCATATTTCCTAGACATAATTTCTTGAATCTGACTTTTCTATTTGCATTAACACCATCCTAATTTAGACTCCGAGTGTGTGTCCCATCACCTGCCTCTGCCTCTGGGGGAGAGAGACTCTAGAGTAACCCTGATGGTTCCTGTTTTCTGATTTTCATGCCTTGTGTAGTTCCTTTTTCTGGAGTGTGGGAGTGACCTTGGATTTGCTTCCGACCAACAGAATATGGCAAAGGTGACAGGACATATGTGATTAAGTAAGTAAGATTCCAGTGCTGTTGAGCTGAAGTCTCTCATTCCCTTGCTGGTTTTGGAGAAGCAAGTCGCCATGCTGTAGGATGCCTATGCTGGGAGATTTGTGGAAGGAACTGAGGGCAGCCTCTGTCCAACAGCAAGCAAGAAACTGAAGTCCTCAGCACAAAACCACAAATTACTGAATTCTGCTAACAAAAATGAATCCTTCTCCAGCTGAGCCTTAGAGGAAACCATAGCTCCAGCCTGTGCATTGATTGTAGGCTTGTGAGGCCCTAAGCAGAGGACACACCTAAGCTATGCCTGCATTCCTGACCCACAGGAAGTGCTATATTATTAATGTGTGTTGCAGTAGTAAATGAATAGTTTCCTGATTTTCCTGCTCCTATCATTCCTTTCTTCAAACTCATACCCCACCAAGTTAAGCGCCCTGACCACCTCACTGCTCAAAAACCTCCATCCTCCTTATTCCAGCAGTCTACAAAATGGCCTGCAAAATGTGGCTGCAGCCTACCTTATCTTGTACTCCTGTACACAACCCTTTTATACAACTAAACTAAATTACTTATTTTCTGAACCTACATTCTAGACCCAGTATCTCCTACTCATGACGTTTCCTGTAACTGAAGGCAAACTCTTACTCTTGATATCTACTGTCAGTATCTACCATCAATTCCTACCTCATCACTCAAGGCCTGTATGGATGCTACCCATTCACCTGTCCGAAATATTCTCTCCTCCTCTCAACTCCTTTTCACTTTCCTCATTTATGTCATTATCATATAGTGCTCTGTATGGTCATATATTAATATACTCCTTCTTCTACTGTACTGAGATTTCATCCCAGGGAGTACAGCGTGGCACAGGGGTCAAGAGCACAGGGTCTAATGTCAGACTGCATGAGTTTGTATGTCAGTTCTATCCCTTACCAGCTTTGTAACTTAGGCCAAGTTACTTAACCTCTCTGTGTCTCAATTTTCTTGTAAAATAAGAGTCCGTATAGGGTTGTTACAAAGATTAAACAAGGTGATAACTGCTTGGCACATAGAAAGCAATTTATAAGGGCTTGCCAAAAGAATAATCACCTTTCTATTTTTTTTAATCTCAACCTATTGTCCATCATAATACCCTATGTAGAGATAAATGTTCCTTGAATGATGAAGCTTTTACATTTGCATTTGTTTAATTGTGAGTAGAAAACAGCATTAGATGTCCCTTGACCAATAATCCCCAGCAATGAAATAGTCTTTTGAGTCATGAAGATTTAAGAAAATAGGAAAGGAAAGAAAAAAGAGAAGAAGAAAGAAAAAAGAAAGGCAGGCAGGTAGGCAGGCTCCTGTAAGGAGGAATACTTACAAATAATGAAATAACTAAGATTCACCGAACAATTTTCTATTTACTCTTTTCGTTATTATCACAGTTCCTAGGGTGATCTCCTGCTGCGGCAATGAAGTAGGATATTTTAGAGTGGACTCTGTGCTTGCCCTGATGAAGCTTTTTGCCATCTGGCTATGCACGTTTACATGCGCAAAAAAAAGGCCAAGTAGCTCCTCATCATCCTCATGCTGATTTTCGGAAGGCACTGCAGGCACTGACTTGGCAGAGTTACATACTCAGCAATACGTAGATAGCTAATGACTGAGAATGTGACATCACACCTGACCTTCAAAATATAAATACTAGAAATACCAACCAAAAAATAAAAATGCAGATTTCAAACATTATTGCAAAATATCCTCATGCTTTCCTGGCAACTGCTGGTAGAAGAACATAATGCTCCCGAAAAGGAACAAAAATACTTTGACATCAGTGTGTGGGCTGGGATTAGAAAAAGTCATGCTCTTGGATGTGGCACCTTTTCACCACATCCTAGAGCAAAACCTGAAAATGACTGCAATAATGGGAAGCTGCTCAGAGGGCACTGCAGTGGACAAAGCAGCAGAATTGCATGCAATCAGGTGAAATATGTCTCATTTTGGCTGAGTGAGAGAACTAATCCTTACCAGCAGAATGACTAGGCTAAAACCTGATATACAGACCAAATAAATAATCGGTTCCCTGTTCCAATCATGGAATACACAGAACTCCCTTTAGTAATAACATGTAGAAATTAACAGCTCCCTTTGAAGGTGGAACAATGCTCCCCTGCCCACTCAACACCCACCAAACCTAGCTCATACGTAGATCTATTTCTGCCTTTTAAAATGTTACCTCTCCATCATTTATCTTTAGAGTTTCAAACCTAAGAAATAACCAAAGGAACTTAAGCAGTGCAAATATACAACTGTTCTTGCTAGTTAGCCATAAGTAGTATATTCCTTGCTTCCTACACAGCACATGCTGTCTATATTGCCCCTTTATTCTCCATGATGAAATAATTTGACTGCTCCAGGCTTATATGTGGGAGTAGAGGAAAAGAAATATGACCTGTGTATAAAAACCAAAACTTCCAACTTCATATATTGAGTCCTAATCACTGATAAATGTATGAAACTTAGTTCCCTTCCCAAAGAGTTTATAAAAGATCCAGAATTTTAGAAAAGGGGAGAGCTTACTACAGTTCGTGTGACACATCTACCATTGTTCTACTGGGCTTACTGCACAAGCTTGCTAATTCATTACTGAGGAGTGTCAGTGAAGCACGATTTTATTTCCAGTTCCTGACGCAGGACTGTGATTTTTCTGGACAAGGTCCCTAAGCTATCACCTCAAAACATAGATATCCCTCTAAAAGTTAACCCTAATAGTTCTTTATTGATAGAAAGTTAACCCTAATGGTTCTTTATTGATAGAAATTTATGATTGATATAATTACACAATTACAATTTGAGGGTAGTGGTGAAAACGTACCTAGGAAAGCACAGAGTATCTCTCCAGGATAGGACACCTTCACTCTTATCTGAGGAGAACTAAAGAAGCAAAATCCTAATTCCCAACCAGAGAATTAGGATGGTGTAAATTTACTCTAAGCAACCCAAGTTATAAGAAATTCTAACTTCTGGGCATCCCATCAAAGCAACCACGAAAAGTTACTGTTACAAACTTGGCCCATTACTTCTCAGATACTTTTAATTATTGTTCAGTAGGCATATTTCCTATTTAATAATCTAAAATGAAATAAACTTATGTCAAGGGTGGCCACATAGCATTTAAACTCTAATAACATCTCCGTGATTTTGAATAATTTTAGAAAAGTATGGTTTCCTAGCTTGCAGTGTGCAGACCACGTTGAAAATCCTGCCCTTGAATGATTTCCCATTGTCCAGCCTTTTTTTTTTTTTTTTGGTTTTGTAATTTTCCTGCAGAAGATTGTCATTTACAGACAAGATGAAAAACCTATTCTTTTGTTAATTACTATTATTTTCTAATAAAAAAGTCTTTATTGAGACAATTAAATCATAGATATGGGTAAATTTCAAAAGCATTAGAAATTTGGAGCAAAAAGCCACTTTTTTCCTGAATAAAATATTATTTATCTATAAATCATTGCATCTAAACTCCTTATCGGTATATTGACTACCTTATATACCCCAAGTATGCAAAATAGATGGATGGAGTATGGACAGATGCAAATTAAAACAATGATAACATTTAAAGGTGATGAGACTATAGCAATAGTGGTACAGTCTCTAATTCTGGTAACAATTTAAATTGGTATAATTTCCTTTTGGAAAGAAATTTGGCAATTTGAACATTAGAATATTCATCCCCTCTGTCTCAGTCTGATATCTAAAGTGTATCCTTAGGAAACCACTTAAATGGGAAATTATATGCTTCAAGATGTACTTTTCTCTGTGCTTTCATTTATCACAAGATTAACATAGATAGAGAATTAGAAACCATAAAAGTCTCCCACAATGGAAGGGTAGTTAATGCAATTAAGGTACAACTGAATAAAAAAGCAGCCATTAAAATAATCATTTTAAAGTAAATTGGGCCACAAAGGTTGGTCTGGATAGAAGACTGGTGAAAATGAAGTCTTAGGTAACGTAAGTTACTTTCATTTTGGCACCAAACTGGCCAACAAGCAAGGCAATAGGTGTATGCAAAATCCAGGACATGAGGATGTGGATGTGGCCTACTTCTGCCTCTCCAGTTCCTCCTGTATTCCTGAAGTTCTCTGGTCATTGTGAAGTTAACAGGCTACGGGCTCAGAGGAGCCCTGAACTCTGCCTTGGGGAGGGTCCACGTTAGCATTTGAGTGGTCTAAGAAAATGTTTAGACTCTATTAATTCATAAGAAAATACTTTGAAGTTCTTTCTCTTATTCCATCATCACATCCAAAGCAAGCCTGGCCATGGCCTACTTCATAAAGTCTACCTGGAAACAAACAAGATGTCACAAAGTTGGAGTGGGTAAGATATCAAACTACAAATACTGCCAGAGAATAAGTTATATGGATAAGAGTGACTGGAAATATAAAAAATTAGGGGAGGAGAAGGTAATTTATTACTTAATGATTGTTTTCATGGTTGAACTTATACAGGTTGTGTATCCCTTATTCAAAATACTTGAGAGCAGAAGTGTTTCAGATTTCAGATTTTGGAATATTTTCATTATGCTTACTGGTTGAGCACCCCTAATCTGAAATCCAAAATGCTCCAATGAGCGTTTCCTTTGAGCATCATGTCAGCACTCAAAAAGCTTGGAATTTTGGAGCATTTTGGATTTTAGATTTTTGGATCAGGAATACTCAAACTGTAGTTGTGACAGTATTAATTTGAGAAGATGGGAGAAAGTTTAGTGACTCATAGACAGCTAATCTGGGGCTTCTTCTTCCATATTGTTGTTCCCCCCTACAATTTTTCCCATAATACAGTCAGGCATTACAGTTATTAGCCCTTCTCCTGCTTCAACTGGCACTGAAAGGAAGGGGATTATGCATCTTCTCCATTGTGCGGTTCCTTCATATTGACCAAAGGCCTCAAAATGCTGGTTTCCATATTTATACTACACAGTCACTACACTGTTTCCCCACTTAGGAGCTGTGGGGCCCACCTCTGCCGACAGCTGAGGGGTCCCCCTTGCCACCAAGCACAAGTGGTAGTGCTCCCCTGCAAAACCTGCCTGCCTGGCCATAACTATGTGTGGCATAAAGGCCACCAACAGCCTGCCCAGTGCCCTAGGAAGCAGCTTGGCAAGGGGTGGGTGCTGTATACCAGAGAATGATGTGGCATATGGTTTATATTTTCTGAGAAGTCAGAATATGAAATATTGAAAGAGGATAGAGTGACACAGAAGTTGAATGACAGAGAAGCCTGTAGGCAGAGGCCATACTGCAATAGAAGCCATGAGGTAAAGAAAGGTCACGGAGTTGACAGTGATGGAGAAGAGTATAGAAGAGAAACCAAACACAGACTGCTGCCAGTCTGCTGAGCAGTATTCTAGATTTCCATGAGGTAGGGATGGGTGGAGTTGAGACATTTTTCTTTCTTTTTTTTAACTTTCCTATGCACCTTTATTGTAAAACTTTCATTAACTGAGGAAATCAAGCATGTCTCTTTTCTGCTTAACATGAAAAGTTATAACAAAGCGACGGCTAGGTTCTAAGACAGTACTGATCCTGATTTTGAATTAATAAAACCCCACAGGTTTTTCTATGTTGGCAATACAACTCCATTCCTATGGGTTTTTTCTTTTTCAATTTTTTATAGACATGGCATAAAAAATTAAGATGGCTTTTCCCCATATAGTTGCTACGGGAGGTATATATTAATACTTATTCCAACTATGCTGTACTATACTGCTCATATTTTCTGGAATTCCTTTTGGAATCATATTCGGAATCTGCTTCCCTGTCACTCAAGAAAAAACAAACTTAGTTTTTCATAGTGTACTTATGGTTCACTTTCCTTTCTTCCCACTTCCTTTTATTTCTTGCCATAATGAGCCAATCACATGAGGGACTTTGGGTGAAAAGGAGAGACCGGACTAAACTGAGTAAAGGCAGGGAAATAGTCAATTGAAATAATAGCAACAAACTCAGGATAAGTTCATTTGTATGTTTTGACTCCAGAGTTATGATAAATAAAATGAGTTTATTTAGATGAAGGTCATCAAATTAAAATTATAGAAATCTACAGCAGAGAAGTGATACAGAAGGGAAGTGCTGGGAAGGGAAAAGCATGGTCCCTTTAAATGATATGGAAGGGAAGTGCTAGGTAGAGGAGGGCGTGGTCCCTGACTAGGGCTCCACCCAGGGCCCGTGCCCAGGGACCTAGGTGAGGACAGGCATTTTTGTTTTCCTGCACAAATGTTGCACTTCCCAAGACCACCCTGGCCTGCCACGCCCCCATCCTGTGCCTATAAAAACCCCGAGACCCTAGCAGGCAGACACACAGGTGGCTGGATGTCGAGAGAAGCACATCAATGGAGGCACACACAGGTGGCTGGCCGTTGAGAGGAACGCACCAACAGGCATCGGCATGCCAGCAGGCCACCGAGTGGCAGAACGACATGGAGTTTGGCTGGGGCAGTCGGATGAGAGCCCAGTCCACTGAGTAAATAAAACCTGCTCAATAAAACCTTGCACTCATTCTGCAAGTCCACGTGTGATCTGATTCTTCTGGTACACAGAGGCAAGATCCCTAGGATACAGAAAGCCCTCTGTCCCTGCAGTAAGGCAGGGGTCTAATTGAGCTGACTAACACGAGCTACCTATGAACGGCTAAACTAAAAGAGCACCCTGTAACACATGCCCACTGGGGCTTCAGCTGTAAACATTCACCCCTAGACACTGCCACGGGGTTGGAGTCCCACAGCCTGCCCATCTGTATGCTCCCCTAGAGGTTTGAGCAGCAGGGCAGTGAAGAAGTGAGCCACACCCCCATCACACACCCTGCGAGGGGGACAAGAGAACCTTTCCCATTTCAGAAGGACATTTGAGAACACTGCATCCAACGTACTCATTTTATAGAGGGCAGAAATCAAGTCCAGTGAGGCTGAATGTTTGTCAAAGTCTCAGAGGAAAACTGTAAGCAAAACCAGTTTTCAGTAGCACCCTGCCCATGTGCCACCTAGCTGAGGGGCTAGTAGCCACTGAGATCCAACTTATTGCCAGCTCTTGGGGGCCAGCTGTAGGGATGACTCTTCCTGGGGGAAAGTGTCTCATATTCTAGTTGTCACAAAGGCATATATCACAGGGACGAAGTTAGTTATTTCTTTGGAACAGACTCATGTGAGGGCCACTCATAACCTGGTTCCAAAGAAATAACTTTATCCCTTGATAAGTTATATTATTAATTTTATTTATTTTGTGTTATTTTGGTTTAAAAATGGTTTTATCATTAAATAGTTATTATTAACATATTATTACATTAAATTATTAAATCAGTGGCAACCAGTAAAATAGACTCTATTGAACTCATTGTCTTTTCGTCATTCATTTCTTTACTCATTTATTTGACACATGAGTATATATACATTGCCCCAGGTGTTGGACATCCTTTGAGATACCAAAACAAGTGGCTATCAACTTAAATACCAATGACTGAAAAACAGCAAGTCTGCAACACAAAACCATTTAGCAACATCTATAGGGGTATAGGAGGAGTTTAAGTTGGCAGGGCTTCCAGGAAAACTCTGTTTCTATCAGTTTGGGGGTTACTTTTTAGGTTAAGAGTTTAATAATGAGGAAGGGAAATGTCCGAAAAACCACTAATTGCAGGAAAAAGAACTAACTAGGGAGTCAGAACCAGGATGTAGGTAATACATGCCTTTATGACAACTAGAATATGAGACACTTTCCCCCAGGAAGAGTCATCCCTACAGCTGGCCCCAAGGGCTGGCATAAGTTGGATCTCAGTGGCTACTAGCCCCTGAGCTGGGTGGCCTGTGGGCGGGGTGCAACTGAAGACTGGTTTTGCTTACAGTTTTACTCTGAGACTTTGGCAAGCCATTCAACCTCACTGGACCTCATTTGAGTTATCCATAAAATGAGTATGTTGGATGCAGCATTCTCAAATGTCCTTCTGAAACGGGAAGGACTGCTTAATACTGCCATCTGATTGCAGCATCCTCCCCAAGTTCCAATTCAGAGAACTGATGTTTTTCTACACTTAAGGCTTCACTCTATTGCCTGAATTCTTCTATTTCCCTGGGTTTTTTGGGGGACTTTTATGACCCTCACTAGATAGTAAACTTCAGTGAGAACACCATACCTACTATCTTCCCTTTTCCTTCCCCAGGCGTCATAGGCCAGCACTTGGCACAACATTTTACACATAGTCAATAGTTCAATAAATGTAAATGTTAATTAAAAAAATTAAAACACTTTTTTTGCTTCCCATTAGGCTGATCTTTTGTCATCTGACAACAATTTCTTCACTACATTGTAAGCCTCAGAGAAGATATATATTTGCTGTTGAAATTTCTTGACCTCTAAGAAATCTATGTCTATTTAATTTAAAACGTGACTGTCTGTGATGGTAAAAGGAGAGACACATTTCTTTACCATAAGCATTGAAAAATCTATCTGTATCATCCTAAGCTTTAAAAATTTCAAACTACACCAGTATTCTGATTTTATTTTCTTTCCACTGCAAGAGTGCCTGCACAGTATCTCTGGCTCGTGTTTATTTGCAGGTGCCTGAGAATGAATGCAAGCTGATTTATCACTGTGGGCTATCGTGATGCAAACAATGGCATACTTTGTTTATTGGATTCTTTTCAATCCATTTTATAGCTGCTTTCCATCAAGTGTGAGTTCTGTGGCTTCTTTATGAAAGTTGTGCTCCCAACAGGAATGTCCTTGAGTAGATGTAAATTCCTCATTTGATGAAATTGACTAACGTTTGTATAGAGACTTACCGTATACAAAACACCATTCGTATATATTACTTCATTTAAATCTGATGACAATTCAAAGCATTGCATCATTATTCCCATTTTGCATATAAGTCTTTTTTAAATATAGTGACTTCCCCAAGATTACACAGTGACAGCAGTGTTTCAAATCCAGTATTCTCTGTCTCTTTCTCCTTCAACATAATCATCTTACCAGTTCAGATATATATATGGAAACCTCTCTTGAGGTGTCTTATTTTTTATGGAATTTGAATGGAAAAAGAGATGAAATGAAAACTGCTTGAAATCTCCCCTAAGTTAGCATTCTTTTTAATAACAGCAGTGAAGTAAGCCACTGAAATATCATCCAAAAATGAGTAGAATAAAATGCTTCTCAAAGAGCATTAGGAATTAAAATAAGCAGCATCTTGGCAGGTCTGCGCCTCTGTGTCCTGTATATTCTCTTTTGACTCGGTATCCATTTGGCCCCAAAAGCTCAAAACAATAATTAGAACAGAAAGGATGCCTGGATGAGCTAGAACTTAAAATATCACATATCAATCTCAATAATTAAGTAACTCATTTGAGAGTAGTGATGTCAACACTACAAATGTATTACAAGGAGAACAGTCATTCTAATGCAATAAGATGGCAGTGTTGAGCAGTCTTTTAATAATACACGAAAACATGGAGCTACATAATGATTTTCTCTGATACAGTCATGACAGTAAGGAACTAAAAGAAATTTTTAAAAAAACTTCCCCTAGAAGCTGCTTAGAGTATGAAAATACATGTGGAGTGTCTCAGCAATTATTTAAAATAGAACTTGTGCCATTAGTTACTGACATATAAGAGCTTTGTAAATAATGAGGAGATGGAAAGTCATTATCGTAAAACTATAAACTGTAAGGCAGTTTCACAATATTTCATCTCAAGTTACTGCTAAAGTGAAAACATAATAGCTTCACAGATTAAGCATTTTAACTGCAATTGCCTTTTTTTTACTCACTTCCTGATTTGTATAGAAAGTTCTGAAGCACCTTACTGATTATCAGCAACGAAACAAAACTGTAAAACTGAGAAAATCTATCTCAATCCTTCCAAATCAAAGATGAGTTTTCTACCATTTCGGTGAGTGAATAGCTTAACAGGTCTATTAAAATTCACTCTATCCTCCCTTCTAATCTGTTCCTGGCACTGGCACAAAGAAAATCATGTCACACCTACTGTCACACCCAGTTTCCTAAAAAGAGCCCAGCTTCCCACTGAGGGAGCCCCGCACAGTCTGGCCTGCCCCTCTCCAGCCTTCCACAGCACCTCCTCCACGTCACCTGCCATTGTCACCACTATGCCCCAGGGGCTAGTACAGTGACATGCACACAGTTGGGGCTCAATATATATTTGTTCAATGAAGGAATCATTTTCACCATTTCACAAATGTAACAAAATATTGTCTCACAGTTTTGAAGTTTCCTTATTTTCAAAGCGATTTTATGTAAGGAGAGAATGAATAAGTCATTCAATTTATCCCTTACTCTTGCTATGAATTTCCATATTATAGTCCAGAGCAACTTTGGAAGTTATATTTTAACAGCATAGTTATTTTCCAACACACACAAACACATAGACAAGCATACAACATAAAAGAGATATTAGTAGACATTTGTCGTGCTTCTCTTTAGAATGGGTGGAAAGGATCTGGTAGCAATGGACAAAAGTTAGTGGGTGGGCTCATATAGGGCCCTCACATACCCTGAAGGAAGGGATTTAGGACATTTGCCTGTATTTGCAGAGGTGTCTAGGAGATCAGCTCTACCACCTGGTAATGAAGAATATTCTGAACAATGAAGCAATGGATAATCTTGAGTTATGGTTGTCTTGTGAATACAGAAACTGAAAATTACCCAACATCTAGGCTCTATCTTGGATTCTAGGTGGGCTTGTACTTGGTGGGGTCGAGGTAATCATAGTATGGAACTATGCCTAGAAGTAAGACCAAATCTTAGGACATAAAGACAAAAATCTTAGGGGAAAGCATATTTTAACTTAAGGAAGTCTTGCTATGCTTTTATTACAAAGTAAGAGGCAGTCTGCTGTTAAGAAACCTTTGTGTTTACCTTGTGTAGAAGTTTCCCCAGTAACATGGTTTGGCTGTGTCCCCACTCAAATCTCAATTTGAATTGTATCTCTCAGAATTCCTACGTGTTGTGGGAGGTACCCAGGGGGAGCTAATTGAATCATGGGGGCGGCCGGTCTTTTCTATGCTATTCTTGTAATAGTGAGTAAGTGTCACGAAATCTGATGGGTTTGTCAGGGGTTTCTCCTTTTGCTTCCTCCTCATTTTTCTCTTGCCGCCACCACGTAAGGTGTGCCCTTTGCCTCTCACCATGATTCTGAGGCCTCCCCAGCCATGTGGAACTGTAAGTCCAATTAAACCTCTTTTTCTTCCCAGTTTTGGGTATGTCTTTATCAGCAGCATGAAAATGGACTAATACAGTAAATTGGTACAAGTAGAGTGGGGCATTGCTGAAAAGATACCCGAAAATGTGAACTTGACATTGGAACTGGGTAACAGACAAAGGTTGGAACAGTTTGGAGGGATCAAAAGAAGACAGGAAAATGTGGGAAAATTTGGAACATCCTAAAGACATGTTGAATGGCTGTGACAAAAATACGGATAGTGATATGAACAATAAGGTCCAGGCTGAGGTGGTCTCAGAGGGAGATGCGGAACTTGTTGAAAAACGGAGCAAAGGTGACTCTTGTTGTTTTTATTATTATTATTTTTTATACTTTAAGTTCTAGGGTACATGTGCACAATGTGCAGGTTTGTTATGTATGTATACATGTGCCACGTTGGTGTGCTGCACCCATTAACTCGTCATTTACATTACTTATGTCTCTTAATGCTATCCCTCCCCCCTCCCCCCACCCCATGACAGGCCCTGGTGTGTGATGTTCCCCACCCTGTGTACAACTGTTCTCATCGTTCAAGTTCCACCTATGAGTGAGAACATGCGGTGTTTGGTTTTATGTCCTTGTGATAGTTTGCTGAGAATGATGGTTTCCAGCTTCATCCATGTCCCTACGAAGGACATGAACTCATCCTTTTTTATAGCTGCATAGTATTCCATGGTGTATATGTGCCACATTTTCTTAATTCACTCTATCACTGATGGACATTTGGGTTGGTTCCAAGTCTTTGCTATTGTGAATAGTGCCACAATAAACATACATGTGCATGTGTCTTTATAGCAGCATGATTTATAATTCTTTGGGTATATACCCAGCAATGGGATGGCTGTGTCAAATGGTATTTCTAGATCTGGATCCCTGAGGAATCACCACACTGACTTCCACAATGGTTGAACTAGTTTACAGTCCCACCAACAGTGTAAAAGTGTTCCTATTACTCCACATCCTCTCCAGCACCTGTTGTTTCCTGACTTTTTAATGATCGCCATTCTAACTGGTGAGAGATGGTATCTCATTGTGGCTTTGATTTGCATTTCTCTGATGGCCAGTACTGATGAGCATTTTTTCATTGTCTGTTGGCTGCATAAATGTCTTCTTTTGAGAAGTGTCTGTTCATAACCTTTGCCCACTTTTTGGGGGTTGTTTGTTTTCTTGTAAATTTGTTTGAGTTCTTTGTAGATTCTGGATATTAGATGGGTAGGAAGTCAAATGGTCTCTGTTTGCAGATGATATGATTGTATATTTAGAAAACCCCATAGTCACAGCCTAAAATCTCCTTAAGCTGATAAGCAACTTCAGCAAAGTCTCAGTATACAAAATCAATGTGCAAAAATCACAAGCATTCCTATACACAAATAACAGACAAACAGAGAGCCAAATCATGAGTGAACTCCCATTCACAATTGCTACAAGGAGAATAAAATACCTAGGAATCCAGCTTACAAGGGATGTGAAGGACCTCTTCAAGGAGAACTACAAACCACTGCTCAACAAAATAAAAGAGGATACAAACAAATGGAGAACATTCCATGCTCATGGATAGGAAGAATCAATATCATGAAAATGGCCATACTGCCCAAGGTAATTTATAGATTCAATGCCATCCCCATCAAGCTACCAATGACTTTCTTCACAGAATTGGAAAAAACTACTTTAAAGTTCATATGCAACCAAAAAAGAGCCCGCATTGCCAAGTCAATCCTAAGCCAAAAGAACAAAGCTGGAGGCATCACGCTACCTGACTTCAAACTACACTACAAGGCTACAGTAACCAAAACAGCATGGTACTGGTACCAAAACAGAGATATAGAACAATGGAACAGAACAGAGCCCGCAGAAATAATGCCACACATCTACAACCATCTGATCTTTGACAAACCTGACGAAAGCAAGAAATGGGGAAAGGATTCCCTACTTAATAAATGGTGCTGGGGAAACTCGCTAGCCATATGTAGAAAGCTGAAACTGGATCCCTTCCTTACACCTTATACAAACATTAATTCAAAATGGATTAAATACTTAAATGTTAGACCTAAAACCATAAAAACCCTAGAAGAAAATCTAGGCAATACCATTGAGGACATAGGCATGGGCAAGGACTTCATGACTAAAACACCAAAAGCAATGGCAACAAAAGCCAAAACTGACAAACGGGGTCTAATTAAACTAAAGAGCTTTTGCACAGCAAAAGAAACTACCATCAGAGTGAACAGGCAACCTATAGAATGGGAGAACATTTTTACAGACTCTTGTTATGTTTTAGCAAGAGACTGGCAGCATTTTGCCCCTGCCCTAGAGATTTGTGGAACTTTCAACTTGAGAGAGATGATTTAGGGTATCTGGTGGAAGAAATTTCTAAGCAGCGAAGCATTCAAAAAGTGACTTGGGTGCTGTTAAAAGCACTCTGTTTTAAAAGGGAAACAGAACATAAAAGTTAGAAAATTTGCAGCCTTATGATGTAGTAGAATAGAAAAATCCATTTTCTGGGGAGAAATTCAAGCCGGCTGCAGAAATTTGCATAAGTAGCAAGGGGCCTAATGTGAATCCCCAAGACCATGGGGAAACTGTCTCCAGGCCACTTCAGAGACCTTCACAGTAGCCCCTCCCATCACAGGACCGGAGGCCCAGGAGGAATAAGTGGTTTTCTGGGCCAGGCCTGGGGTCCCCATGCTGTGTGCAGCCTAGAGACTTGGTGCCCTGTGTCCCAGCTGCTCCAGCCACAGCTGAAAGGGGCCAACATATAGCTCTGGCTGTGGCTTCAGAGAGTGGAAGCCCTAAGCCTTGGCAGCTTCCATGTGGCGTTGAGCCTGCGGGTGCACAGAAGTCAAGAATTGAGGTTTGGGAACTTCCACCTAGATTTCAGATGTATGGAAATGCCTGGATGCCCAGGCAAAAGTTTGCTGCAGGGGCGAGGCCCTCATGGAGAACCTCTGCTAGGGCACTGCTGAAGGGAAATGTGGGGTCAGAGCCCCCACAGAGAGTCCCTACTGGGGCACTGCCTGGTGGAGCTGTGAGAAGAGGGCCACCATCCTCCAGACCCCAGAATGGTAGATCCACCGACGGCTTGCACTATGAGCCTGGAAAAGCCACAGATACTCAACGCCAGCCCGTGAAAGCAGCCAGGAGGGAGGCTGTACCATGCAAAGACACAGGGGCGGAGCTGCCCAAGACCATGGGAACCCACCTCTTGCATCAGCATGACCTGGATGTGAGACCTGGAATCAAAGGAGATCATTTTGGAGCTTTAAAATTAGACTGCCCTGCTGAATTTTGGACTTGCATGGGGCCTATAACCACTTTGTTTTGGCCAATTTCTCCCATTTGGAATAGCCGAATTTACCCAATACCTGTATCCTCATTGTATTTCGGAAGTAACTAGCTTGCTTTAGATTTTACAGGCTCATAGATGGAAGGGACTTGCCTTGTCTCAGATGAGACTTTGGACTGTGGACTTTTGAGTTAATGCTGAAATGAGTTAAGAATTTGCAGGAGTGTTGGGAAGGC
Organism: Pan paniscus; assembly: GCF_029289425.2. Lineage (NCBI taxonomy): Eukaryota > Metazoa > Chordata > Mammalia > Primates > Hominidae > Pan > Pan paniscus. The sequence goes on along the minus strand of NC_073259.2, from coordinate 54,360,416 downwards.
ATGATTAGTTTTGAAATGTGAGGACATGAGATTTGGAGGGGCCAGGGGCAGAATGATGTGGTTTGGCTTTGTCCCCACCCAAATCTCAACTTGAGGTATATCTTCCAGAATTCCCATGTATTGTGGGAGGTACCCAGGGGGAGGTAATTGAATCATGGGGGCTGGTCTTTCCCATGCTATCCTCGTGATAGCGAATAAGTCTCATGAGATCTGATGGGTTTATCAGGGGTTTCCTCTTTGCTTCCTCCTCATTTTTCTCTTGCTGCTGCCACGTAAGAAGTGTCTTTCGCCTCCCGCCATTATTCTGAGGCCTCCACAGCCATGTGGAACTGTGAGTCCAATTAAATCTCTTTTTCTTCCCAGTTTTGAGTATGTCTTTATCAGCAGCATGAAAATGGACTAATACACCCAGAAAGCTCTCTGGGGCTGGTCATGTGTTCTAACTTATAAGGGAAGAGGGTTTCAAGGCATCTGGAGTGCATTCTAAGCAGGCCCTTGCATATAAAGCACAAGGAGAGCCTGATATTCAGCCTTGGGGCTCAGGATGGTCAAAGCCATCTGGCTGCCCTGACCACACCACAGAAAATCAGAGTCAGAAACTTTTAGGAATTGGGGGAACTTTGACAGACAGTATTAAATCTGGGCTCAGCCTTGGTGGGTGAATCATTCTCTGTACTATCTTTACTCAAGGGGTTAAGTGGTCTATATTTAAATCCCCTCTCTCCTGTAACAGGTGCAATGACTGTTTCCTCTGTGAGACAGAACTGATGGAATTGAGATTTTAGTAAATGACCTATTTTGAGCTAGTTCTTTGTCCACTTGCCTTTGTTCTTGGCATAGTGGTCATAATAGCCAGAGGACTTTTTACATGAATCTAATCAGAGACATGGGCATATTTTCTGTGTTTTTTCTTTTTCTTTTTTTTAAAAATAAATAGCATTGAAGTTCTGTAATGTAGTAAAACAAGGCAGTCTACCTAGATGTTAAGGTAAACTTCTGATCTATGTATCAGGAGTGACTCAATCTGGTTAAAAGTTGCAGAAAAATTTAGATGGATTTCGGTATATGGCTAGTTTTATACAAAGGTTAACACACAAGCCTTGCAGTGTAACAGACCCAGGTTTGAATTCTGGCTTCACCACTTACTACCTTCCACCACTTACTCCATCAAGTTACTTAACCTACCTGAGACATGGTATTTTCATTTAAAAATGCTTAGCATGAAATGAAATTAGTATTAAAATAACAGTAATTACTGTTGTTATTATTAAAAATGCATGCATTCTGCCAGCCCCAAGGACAGAAAGGAATACTTTTTCTTCTACAAAGTTTTACACATTATAATATTCCCTGTGGATATGATGTGTTCTCTAAAGCAGAGAGAAATCCTTTATCGGGATTTCTAGGAGATTATTTTTTTCCTTCAGTTCACTTTATTTATTTATCCCAGGCATAGTACTTTTGTTAATCTTTTAATCACATTTTGATATACTTTTTTGGCTTCCTCTTTAGTCCCTATTGAAACAAGTTTTCTCTTCATGCAATCATGAATAAACTTACTCATTTCTATTCAGTAATGTAAGCATTATCTTTTGTAACATTAGGATAAATTTTAGCATGCGAATGAATAAATAGCAAGGGCACGAGACAAGATAAGGTGTCTGTTAATAAATAAATGACATGATGTTAGGTGAATGGAAAGAGCTGGGAGACCTACTTTTAATTTTCTCGTTATCTAAAAATCAGAAAGGCCAAATGCACCAAGTTTACTGATAATTCACTTCTGTTTGCTAGCCATGAATCCATCATGTAAAGAGTGGTATTGATGAAAACAGCAGTATTGTCACCTACAAAATGTACTTGGTACTAATGTAATATATGGTACTGCCAATTCTATCATAGAAATTTGGCCAAGGAATGAGAATGTAGTAATTTATGAATTCTAGGACAATTACATAATAATACAAACAATATTCTATTACTCATACTTGTTGGGGGGTATATAAACAAAAATTATTTTACCTCTAGGAAACTTATGTACTGTGGTTCACCTTTATATATGAAGGATACATTCCAAGATCCTCATACCTAGTACCAAACCCTATAGATGCTGTGTCATTTTCCTACATTTATAAACCTATGACTATGTTTATAAGTTAGGCACAGTAAGAGATTAACAACAATAACTAATAATAAAATAAAAAACAATTATAACAGTATGCCAGTATCACTACTCTTGTGCTTTGGGGCCATTATTAAGTAACAAATAAGGGTTGCTTGAACACAGTGCAATACTGCAACAGGAAATCTGATAACTGAGAAGACTACTAAATGATTAAGGTGCAGCTAGCTGAGACAGCATGAATATACTGGACAAAGGGATGTTCACATCCCAGGTGAGACTGAGCAGATGATTTCATCACACTACTCGATGGTACACAATTTAAAACTTATAATTGTTTATTTCTGAAATTGCCCGTTTAATATTTTTGGACTGTGTTTGACTGCAGGAAACTGAAACTGTGGAACGAGAAACCATGGATAAGGGAGGACTACAGTACATCAAATGGACCAATCATGGCTTTCTGCAGGTGTGAAAACTTTAGGAATCGTCTAAAATTTTCCTAAAATATCCATGCTTGCATGTTCAGGTCTGTAGTAATATAATGATGCTGATATTTTGATAAGCACAATTAACAGAATGCTGATTTGTATTAGAAAGTAGCTCAACAATCGAAGCTGCCCTGCAATCTAAATCTCCAGACTCAAACTTCAACTACTCATCTACATGTAGCCATCTTATCACCATAAAATAAATATTTTGGTATGCCTCCTTAGAGTTCTTTTCTAATACGTATTTAAAAATCTACTGTGTGTGTGTGCGCAAACAAAATCGGATTGATGTCACAGTTGTTTTGTAGTTTGTTTTAACTTATTAAAGTCTGTTATACATACAAAGAAGTTATCTATGTACACTTTAAAGAATGATAATAAGATAATCACCGATTTACTCACCAATCAGCTTATTAACTATATCATTATCAGATTTTAGAAGCTCTCTGTGAACCACTTTCTGATAGGATCCCTCCCTTGGCCCCAGAGATAATTACCATCATGAGTTCTGTGTTATTTATATCCTTGTTTTTCTGTATAGGATATTTTCTACGCATGTACTCCTAAAAATACATATCACTTGGTTGTGCCTGTTTTTGAACTTAATGGATTATTATCTGATTTATTTTATTACTTGTTTCATTTCTTAATATTATGCTTTTGAAATTCATTCAGGTTGATGCCTTTAGCTACAGTTTGAGTACATCATGATATACACTTTATGAATGTATACATCAGTTTATCCCTGATGTATACATCCCCCTACTCGTTTCCAGTTTTTAAAGTTACAAATAATGCTGCTATGCACATATTTTTAACATATCTCCAGGTACATGTGTGCAAGGGTTTCTCTAATAAATATGGGAAAACAGAATAAATAGAATTGCTGGATTATAGAGTATGTGCACACAGTCAATTTTATAGATAATACAAACTGTGTCGTAAGAAGTTGAAACCATTAAGATTCTCACTAGCAATAGAAGACAGAGAACTCTATACTAGAACCTAGGCAACATTTCTTTTTTAAGTATCCATTAATCTAGTTGATAAAAATGGTATGCCAATATCGTTCTAAATTGCATTTTATTGATTAACTAAGAGCTTGAGCCCCCATTTCACATATTTATTGGCCATTTGGGTATCTGCTTTTATAGAGTGTCTATTCTTTCCCATTTTCCAATTGGACGGTTTGCCTATTTCTGATTGGTTCATAGGAACGTCCAGATATATTATAAATCAGGATCATCTTTAATATACAACATGAGCCACAAATATAATTTTAAATTTTCTAGTAGCCACATTCAAAAAGTAAAAGGAAACAGGTGAAGTTAATTTTAGTAATATATTTTATTTAACCCAATATATCCTAAATATTTTAATTTCAATATATATTCAATATAGAAATTATTAAGATTCTGTACATTCTTTTGTTTTCATACTATGTCTTTGAAATCTGGCATGTATTTGGGATAAGAGACACTGCAAGTCCTCAAAACATGTGACTTGTGACTACCATTTTGGGCAGCACAATTCTAGATACTAAGCCTCTGCCAGGTGTGTATACAGTCACCTTCAGTATCCATCAGGGAACTAGTTCCAGGATCCCTGTGGATACCAAAACCCACACATACTCAAGTCCTGCAGTTGGCCCTACAGATACCAACAGTCAGTATATGTGGGTTTTGCATCCTGCAAATACTGTATTTTTTGATTCCTGTTTGGTTGTAGATTTAGAACCCACTGATATGGAGGGCTGGCTGTATTTAATGAAAAAAAAAAACCCACATAAAAGTGGACCACGCAGTTCAAACCGATGTTGTTCTAGGGTCAACTGTATTGCAAATTTCTATCAATGTGGGGCTTCTCTTTCTACTTTCTCTATGGTATCTTTTTGTGAACCAAAATTATGAACTTTAAGTAGGCATATATCTACATTTTCCTTTATGCCCTGTGTTTTCTATGACTGGCTAACAAAATCTTTCACATTCCTTGGGTCATAAAGATATAAAACTATATTGTCTATTAAAAGTCTTACAGTTTGCAAACACTACCATCATATATGTAGAAAATCTAATGGAATCAACAAAAAGAATCAGTGAATTTAGCAAGGTTGCATTTTACAAGATTGGCATATTAAAACCTACATACTATTTATACATACTACAATCATTGGAAATTGAATTAAAGAAAATTCTATTTATAATAGCACTAGAAAAGGAAATGTTTAGGAATAAATCTGACAAAAGACGTGCAAAATTGTACATTAAAAACTACAAACCATTGCTGAAAAATATTAAAGACTAAATAAATGCAGAGATGTACCTTGTTTATGGGTTTATTGGTAAAGACATCAATTCATCCCAAATTGATCTATAGAGTCAATGTAAGTCCAATAAAAATCTTAGCAATATAAGCTCACTCTAAAATTCATATGGAATTGCAAAGGATGTAAATAACCACAACAACATTGCTCCCATCTTAGCCTCCTGAGTGGGGGTACTTGCATAGTACTTGGAAATGACTTCTGCATGTGCATCCCTGAGAACCTTTCTAACGTGAAGCCAACCAGAATCTCTTCTGCATGGACAACCTGGCCCTTACTAGGATATATATTGCGTTAGGTAGATGGGGCTGGGACCTCTGATTTTAGGCATTCCAAACAGAAACCGAGTCTTGGCTCTGAACAATTCTCCAGATTATTCATGCACCTGCTTTTCCTCTTCATAGGAATCCCTCCCATGAAATGCATAATTTCTAGGGTCATTAAGCTAAGCAGTGACATAATTTCAAAATAAATGATCCCAGAACATTATCTTGAACAGAAGCAAATGGGAACTTTAACTCTGAAGTTCACCCTCCCATTCTAATGACTTTTATCTCAGTGAGCTCATTATGGTTGGTCAGTGTTGGATTTTTGTCCACCTTGGCCAAGAAGAGGGATGTGGAGAACTGTAAAATTTTCTGCTCTGAACCTAATACCTACCCTCTTGTTCTCTGATACTGAGAAAGTAACACACTCCCTCTAAATTACTCTTTTGAGCTAGCAATTCCTAGAAGGTGATGTATGGCCTGGAATGGGCCAAATTGCAAAAAAAAAAAAACCAAAAAACAAAACCTCCCTTCTGCAAAATTGCAAGACTTGCCTGAACAGTGTCCACCAAACTTGCAGCTCTCCCTTTGTTGCTTTTGTGTTTTTCCCCTATAAAACCCCCTTATTCTTGATATTTGAATAATATACATTTTCTGTTGCATTTTGAGATTCCAAGAATTTCTGACAGACACTCTTTAGTTACTTGAAAGATATTTTCACTGGGCATAGAATTATAAATTGGTATTGTTAAATTACATTTGGCCTAGAGCTGCCTCTTTACATATTTTAAATTCTGCCTAAAGGTTTCCCCATACATAATTAACTATAATGCAACTTGATGTATAAAATAGACTGTAACCTACTCTTGTAACAAATAGCCAAGTCTCAGCCAATCGCAGTAGCCAAACTTCAGACAACCACAGACAACTGTTCAAAGAAGGCAAAGGCAGGTTCAAATAAGGCAAAGGCAGAGCTGTAAACAATCCAGCTGTTTTTGTACTTCACTTCCATTTTCTGTACATCACTTTCCTTTTTCTGTCCACAAATGTTACCCAACCATGTGGCAGCCTGGAGTGGCTCTGAACATATTCTGGTTCTGGGGGCTGCCTGATTTGCGAATCATTCTTTGCTCAATTTGCGAATCATTCTTTGCTCAATTAAACTCTGTTAAATTTAATTTGTCTAAAGTTTTTAACTGTGTATTTTCTCTCCACGCATGAAGGATAAAATTAAATTCTCTTCTGAAGAAACGAGCTGTCAGTCTAATTGCTCTTGCCTTGAAGATGATTTCTTTTTCCACCCTCCTTAGCTGTTTTTTAAGATTTTCTCCTTCTCTTTGCTGTTCAGCAGTCTCATTCTAATCTGTTTGGTGTGGATATTGTCTTACTGCTGGGATGCTTTGTGCTTCTTAAAGCCATGGGTTCAAAAATTTGGGAATATTCTCAGTTATCATACATTTAAATATTGCCTCTTCCCCATTCTATCTTTCTAGAACTATCATTTGGAGTATGCTAAACTTATTATCCTAACCTCTCTTATATCTTGATCTCCCCCCACCTCTCTCTCTCTCTCTGTGTGTGTCATTATCTTTTTTTTAATGTTTCTTTGAGTTTCATTCAGGAAACATTTTCTTTTTATTTTTTTTAAATTATACTTTAAGTTTTAGGGTACATGTGCACATTGTGCAGGTTAGTTACATATGTATACATGTGCCATGCTGGTGCACTGCACCCACTAAACATTTTCATATCTGTCTTTCAGTTCACTAATTCTACTGAGTCAAATCTGCTGATAAATCTACACAGTTTTAAACTTAATTTATCATATATTTCTTTTCTAGAATTTTTATAATTATAGTTATAAATCTGCTTATTGTCTGCTCATATTTCCAAAATTCTCTTTTATTTTTTAAATATCTTAAACATGGTGATTTTATATTTGTCTAATAAATCCAATACCTCTAATCTTTGCAGGTCCAGCTGATGACTGGGTGTTTCACTGATTCCTACTCATGGTGCCTAGTTCCCTGGTATATTTTATGTCATGAGTTACTCATTTTCTTTGGACTTTTATCTATGGAATGATTTGGGCTTGGATAGACATTGTTATTTCCAGAGAAGATTTACATTGGCTGTTGCTAGACACCTGGAGGTGCTGCAGAGCCAGAGCTACTTTCGAGTAAATCTTTACTAGAAGTTTTATGGGCACGGGAAACATAAAGTCAGGCCACATAAGGGCTGACTTCTGATTTTAAATTATTGGGGTAGAGTGTCCTGCTCTATCCAAGCCATGGTTGAGGAAGGAAACTTCCTTGCTGTCCTTTTATGCATTGGGACATTTTTTTCTTTTCTAATAGTTGTATTGGGATCATTCACATGTCATCAATTCATCCTTTTAAAGTATATAACTCAGTGATTTTTAGTATATTCACAGAGTTGTGTAGCCATCATCACTACCTAATTTTAGAACATTTTCATCAGCCCCAAAAGAAACCCCACAGCCATTAGCAGTCACTCCCAAACCTCTTCTCCCCCCAGCCTCTGGCAACTACTAATCTACTCTGTGTATGGATTTGCTTATTATGGACATTTCATATTAATGGAATCATACAGTATATCACCTTTTGTAACTGGTACTAGACCTAACATGTTTCCAAGGTTATGCATGGCAATTTTCGTATTTCATTCACTCTCACGATGCAGGGGGTAGCCCTTAACATCTTAACTGATCTGAGTGTGACCATGTGACTAAATTTTTACCATTGGAATGTGGGCAGAAATACGGTACAATTCTGGGCGCAGTGGCACATGCCTGTAATCCCAGCTACTTGGTAGGCTGAACCAGGAGGATCTCTTGAGCTCAGGAGTTTAAGATCACCCTGGCCAACACAGTGGGACCCATCTTAAAAAAAAAAAAAAAAACCTAAACAAACAAAAAAAGAAATGAGGTGTAAGACTTCTAGTCCATTTCCTTAAAAGCAAGATGCTTGCCCACTTTTTCCTTTTTTTCCATTTTTCCATTCCCATGAGCTGGGAGCTGGCACAAGGTCCTAGTGATGGTGAGCTGGCAGAAGCTAGAAAGTATAATACCCTAGTGACTACTGAAAAAGGAGAGGAAACCCAGGCCTTAGATAATCCTGTGCTGTACAGCCAGCAAACCTCCTAGAATATAATATGATTGAAATAAACTTTGTTTAGATGGGTCTTTTGGTTTCAGCAGTTCAGCCTATATGCCAACTAACGATAAGAATGTAGCATCATTTATTTTACCATTCTCCTGCTAGATGGTTTTGTACTATTTTTAATAATGATAATGCTGCCATGGACATTTATGTACCTTTGACTTCCTCTCTAGTTATTTCCTTATAACACATTTCTAGAAGTGAAGCTGCTTATTAAAGAATGTGGACATTAAGTCTTTTAAAACATATTGCCAAATATCCTATTAGAAAAATAATTTGTTTTATGTTCGACATCAGTGTAAAAGAGTGTTTTTCGGTTATTTTAAAAAACTGAAAACATAATTACCTAAAAAGTACTATTTGATAACTTGTGTAGGCACCCGATAATGGAAACTATTCAATAGTAAGTACTGGTTAATGAAAACTATTCATTTTGTTATTTGTAAAAATTCTGATGTTATGGAAACAACATGTGATTTCAAGCAAGCATGCAAGCCCGATTTAAAGTAAGCACGCCAACATCCCTAAACCTTTCAGCTGGGAAACAATGGTAAAAACTGTATTATGTTTGCAATGTAATTATCTTTAAGTACATTGAAAAATGCTAACATTTTCAGCATACACTGAACTTATTTTGGATTTCTGACTTGCATTTCCTGAGCTATAATTATAATCCTATTTTCTTATTTCAGCACAGTATTTTTCTCATTTATATGTTGGTTCTCTAGCCGAATATGGTTTTCTATTTTCATAAATAACAGCAATATGGGAAAATATATAAGTGGTGATTTGACACAAAATGAGGAGCTAATCTAATAACCCATCTCTTGTAAAGTAGCTAAATATTTTAGTCAATTTCACATAGATTATGAGGACAACTTCGTCCCTTTTGTTGTCTCTCATTGGTAACTTTTATTCTGTGAGAATGATAAATATGAAGCAGATAATGTAATCATATTCCAAGATGCAAGTGTGCTTTCAAATAAAATGAAAAGCTAATGGATACATGTTATAAGCCAGTTATGGTAAACACACACACACATACACACACACACACACACACACACACACACGGATGCATACTGAAAACCGGTCATAATTCAACCTATATATTCTATCCATGTAAACATAAAAGTTATTGTTTTAATTAAAGAATACTTCTAATGAGATCTTCATTAGGGGCTGTGGGAGTCAGCCTCCAGAATATCCCCCAGTGATCTTACTTCCTGGTGTTCATGCCCTTGTGTAGCTCCCACAGAATAGGGTTGACTTGTGTAACCAATTTGATATTATGGAATGATGAAGTGTGACTTCAGAAGCTAAGATCAAACATATGATGGTGTCTGTCAGTCTCTTTCTTGGATCATTCACTTTGGAGGAAGCTAGCTGCCATGTTATGAGGACAGCCAAGCTGCCCAATGGAAAACTCCACATAAAGAGAGAAATTAAGGCCTGTCGGACAACAACCAGCATTAACCTGCCAGGCACATGAGGAAGCCACCTTGGAAGTGGATCCTTCAGCTCCCCTTAAGCCTTCAGAGGACTGCAATCTCATGAGAGATACCACCACAGAGCCTCAGCTCAGCTTCTCCTGGATTTGTGACTCAAAGAAACTGAGTGAGACATAAATGTTCATTGTTTGAAGTTGCTAAGTTTTAGAGTCACTTGTGGCATAGCAATAGATGAGTAATATAGGGGCTTTGGAATATTAAATGAAGATCAATTAACTTGAATAAGTAACTGAAAGCAAAAGGAGATACCTTAATGAACAGTAAACTAAAATCTAGATCCCCAAGTAACTATTAATTCATCAAAAATTTACAACATACTTATTACGCATAAGAGCCCTTCAACTGTTTCTAACTGTAAAGCAAGTGCTTCTGTCCTGAGCAGGCCCTCCAGCTCCTGTGTTTGGCCTCATGGCAGGGCAAGCACAGCCTCCCTGGAACACCCCGGGCTAGTGCTGAAAGACTCGTGAGACAGATCACATCCATTCCAGTCTTTCTTAACCTTCTGGGACATTTCTCATGACACTTTTGGAAACATAAAAATCTTTTACATTCCTTTAGTACTAAATGAAGCTCAAAATACTTTGTATAAACACAATTATATATTAATTATAATGATGTATAAACATATGTTAATGCACTATTATGTATTTTATATAATATAAAAATAATTTTATGAAATAATACAACAGCTTTATAATTATACATTAAAATTATAATTTATAAATTGTCTCCAAAATAAATTAGAGTAATAAAACAAAGGTGTTGCTTGTTTTGAACAATCCTACCATCTTCTCCCCACTATCCCCACTTCAGATAATACAGCCACCTGAAGAATTACTGTTCTGGTTTTTTTTTTTTTTTTTTCCTTTTTTTTTTTTTTTAGACTCAGAGTCTCTGTCTCCCAGGCTGCTAGAGTGCAGTGGTGCAATCTCAGCTCACTGCAACCTCCGCCTCCCAGGTTCAAGTGATTCTCCTGCCTTGGACTCTCGAGTAGCTGGGACTACAGGCATGTGCCACTATGCTTAGCCTTTTTTTTTTTTTTTTTTCCCTGTGCTTTTAGTAGCAATGGGGTTTCGCTGTGTTGGCCAGGCTGGTCTCAAACTCCTGGCCTCAAGTGATCTGCCTACCTCGACCTTCCAAAGTGCTGGACTTACAGGCATGAGCCACTAAGCTCAGTCTGTTCTGTTCTTTAATCTCAACCACTAGGATCCTCTACACGGCGCACTTTTACAGAAACCCACCCAGAATAACCTCTAAAATTATAGTAAAAATAAGCTTCATTTCCCTTAGAACTGGCAGAGTAGAGTAAATCAAATAAAGTAAACAAGAAGATAGCCCAAAAAAACAAAAGCAAAAACCAAATGCAAACCAGGGGTTAGCTAAAAACCTGGTCAAAAAGATTGGAAAAATCAAGACCACAAAACAGTATGTACAATTAATAGCAATTCAAATGGTAGAGAATGCAGGTCAGTGAAATGGAACAACTGAATGCTTTTTAAAGTTAGGCCTATTATACAAGAACGTGTTTTGAGACAAAGCAGGATAACACATTCACATTACTAAAGCCTGGCAACTGAGGAGAGTTGGCTGGATCATGAGTTCACATGCCTTAGAAAGAAACTTGGTAGAACTTTCAGATGATTGGTGCAGAGAGAATCAAATTTACAACAGAATAATGTGTCACCTGTCAGAATCCTTAGAGTAAGAAGTGTTCCCCATGTGCAGTGGAGCAGCTGATATGTACAAATTACAAAATGAAGATTGATGTCTACCTTTTTTTGCAGTTCAATGAAAAGCAGATTTTTGCCAAGTAAACATATATGTAATGTTTATTGTGATAGCTGGACCCATCCCAATCTTCTAGGTACAATAAAAAATCAGGGCAACTCTAAAACTGCCATTGAGCTTCCCAAATGGGTAATATAACTTTAAATCCTTGGCATTTTTGCAGAAAGGTAATTGGTGCCGACGTGCTTTGAATGAAAACAGTAAACAGAAAAAATAATTTGTGACTAGAATCTCTTCTGAGAATAATATAAATAGGAATGCAACTTATTCTGAGTAAGAATTGGCAAGGTATTTCCAAGGGGGGATTGAAAGAACTGAAGTTGCTGTAGGTAGCAAAGGCATAAACAAAACATAAAGCAAACAGCCATAAACAAAAGAGAGTTTTCCCAGAGAAAATGACAATCTGCTTGAGAGGGCTGACCTCATGACATAGTCTAATTTCTCTTGGCACAGAATTAAGATTCAAATTTGGGAAATATTCCATTTAAGATTATTTTAAAAGTCAAGTAGCTGAATACAAAGATTATTACAGCAGGAAAATTCACCCAATGTACTAGTCATAGGAAAAAGAGGGTAGAATTAGAAGTCAGCAGACTTATTTTTCTTTTCCTAGCTCTGCCACTTAACTTGTTTTCTGAATTTTAGCAAATTATTTAAACTGTCTGGGATTCAGTTTCCTCATCTATAAAAGGAAAGGGCGGGTTTAGAATCCAAAATTCACTGGTTTGTGCAAAATCAGATCAACTGGAAGTGGAGACCCAGCATCTTATGTTGAAGAAGATTCTTGGGCTACTTGGAGACTAATTAGGAAAGCAGACATTACTCACTCATTACACAAACTAATTATTGAACCAGGCACCATTCTAGGTGCTGCAGCAGCAAACAACACAGCCATCCTCATTCCCACAGAGCTTAGAATCTAGTACCGGGGGATAGCCAATGAATAAGTAAGCAAAGAATTTCACATAGTGACAATTGTCATGATGAAAAAACTACAAAAGTGATATAATAGAGAAGCACTAAGTGGGGTTGGGCAGTTGATGGGCTGGTCAGGAAGGCCCCGCTGGTTTCATGGGTGTGTAATCTTTGCGACTGCATATGGCCTCATGCTTAGAAGTCTCTGTTTGATTTAGTGCTCTGCTTGTACTGTCTTGAAATTATTAATCATTTTTAACAAGGGGCCCTGTATTTTCATTTTGCTTGCAGGTCCTCATATTATGTAGCCTGTCATTCAGGGATATGTGATCTGAATGACAATAAGAAGCCGGACGTATGTGAAGATGGTGGAAGGACATTCTATGAGTAAACAGCAAGTGCAACGTAACCTTGGTATGTCTGAGAAACAGAAAAAAGACTAAGATGGTTGATGCACAGAAGTAAGAGGAATACAGTGGCGGGAAATGATGCCGAGAAATAGGCAAGAGCCACTTCATACAAGGTCTTGTAGGAGACTGGAAGTATAAGCATAGTGTACTTGATTAAAAGGTGTACAAGCAGAGATACCCACCCACTGAAAGTGGGACACAAGAAAACTTGTATGTTTCTGTGTGAACTTAGATTGAGACCGTTATCTATTTATCTGTCTAGAACAATATGTATATATAGTTACATATTTATATTTATATATGTCTATGTATACACACATAGTTACATGTCCATATATATAGATATAAAGATACAGAGATAAAGATAGATATGAATATGTAACTATATATAGATATAGATATGGATATGTAACTATATCTCCATCCTGAGAATTTATAACCACAGGCCAAAAATATTATATCAGATTGAGATTTCAATGAATAATCTAGGAACCTCCAAGTAGGGAAATTAACATCAAAATAAAATATGTCATAGGACAATAAAGCCCTCTGGGAAGGGCAACTCAGTGTGGGATCATCCAAGATAATGACATTGGAAAAGAGGCCTCACTAGAGGTATCTTCCATGGGCCCCTTGGGATACAATGAAGGCAGAAATTTCTAAATTTATTTGTATTAATTTTCAGAAAGGAGAAGTAAAGTACAGCCATTCTATGGGCTCCCACCTGAAGTACAGGGTATAAGGCAGCCATTGTAAATGTTCCCTTATTCTAGGGACCAGCCTATTGGTTGGTGATAGCCCTGTGGCATCTAAAAGAAGCAAATGCAAAAAAAAAAAAAAAAAAACTTTCTAGAAGGACAAGCTCTCAACAGAGGCTGCACAGGATTGCCACAGATAAAACCTTGATGAAAATAGACTTATATGACAATTATACAAAATGCATGAGGAAACAATCTACTGTGATCAGTAGCCAGTAGATGACAGCAGTGGATAACAACAATGAACAGCAGAGCCACAGGCACATTAAACTTTAGACCATAAAACTATCACTTAGGAGCAAAAATAAGCATGAGTATAATTATTTAAAGAAGATATGTAAAAAATTAAAAAATAGCTACTGTAAAAACCTTCAGATTTAAAAAGATATAAAATGTAACTTCTTGAAAAAATACATATATACATACACACACATACACACACATATATATATATAGAGTCAGAAAAAAGAATCCTTCAACAGATATGCTAACCAGCAAACTGGATATATGTGAAGAAAAGCTGTGAACTGGATGAATGATCTGAATAAATTCCTCAGAATATGGCACTAAGAAATGAAATGTGTGAAAGAGCTTATGAGACAGGGAAAGCAGAATGTGATGGCCAGCATGCATCTCACCAGAATTCCAAAAGGACAGAAGAGAGATAATTTGGTAAGTAATATCTGAAAATATAATGGCTGAGAATTTTTCATAACTGATGGAAAACAAGAATCTTCATATTTAGGAAGGACAACGATCCCTTCCCAAGATAAATAAAATTACACCTCTATCAAGATACATCAGTATGAAACTACAGAATTAAAAAAACAAAAGGGCTCAAAGCATCCAAAGAAAAGATACAGTACAGGAAGAAGAAATGTCTGAATTCATTAAAAAAAATTTGACAAGAAATAATGAACAAAAACTGGTGTGCATGTGTGTAAATGTAAACACACGTGACTTGATGAAAAGGCAGTTGGTTAGAGTGGTGGGGAAAAAAACACTAAATATCTTATTTAGGAGACAAACCCACATATACAAATACAGACAGTTGAAATATTTGTGAAGAAAAAGAGGTGTAACAGGAAAATATCAACAAAAAGAAAAGTAGTAGAAATACAACAAATTTTAAGGCAAAAGTAGTTATCAAGGATAAATGTCATTATAATAAAATGTTCATTCCATAAGAGAAATAGTTCTAATCTTATAAACACCTGATAATATACTTCGAGCTATGTGAAGCAACACTGATTAATTTCAAAGAGAAACTGACAACTTCACAATCATAATGGTAAGAGTTTAACATTCATTACCAGAAACTGCTAGATTAATAATAATAACCTGTCAAAACCAATTTATTTACTGTACTCATGCTTATTAAATAGCTTTGGTATTCCCTGATTTCTTAGCTTGTAGCTTATTCTGTAACTTTTATATTAATATGGCATAAAGGAAAGGGGACACAGATTGGTTAATTTATTTATTCAATAAGAATTTGCTAAGTGACTTCTAGGCTCCCACACACTGTTCTAGTCTGCTGTGTAGCAACACTAAACAGAACATCTGTCCTCTCAGAGGACAGACATTTTAGAAATGTAGAGAAATGTCTAGAATGGAGCTTACATTCTAGAAAATAAATGGATAAGCATACAGATACATTTATATTTACATGTTAAATATAGATGGAGAATTATATACCCTAAAGAGAAGCAGGGTAAGTAGGGCTAGGACATCAGGGTGGGTAGTTCTACTGTTTTGACAGGGCTCTCAGGGAAGGCATTATGCTGGGCAGAGAAAGAAAACATTCTGCAGATACCTGAAGACTTTGGCACTTGCTTGGAAAGTGCCACAGTCTGAGGGAGAAGACTGCTGGAGAGAGAAGCCTGCTGGAGAGAGAAGCCTGCTGGAGGGAGAAGCCTGCTGGAGGGAGAAGCCTGCTGGAGAGAGAAGCCTGCTGGGCAGGCAAGAACAGTGAGGGTCATCAGTGACGACAATGGAGGGAGCCAGGAAGACAGCAAGGGCAGGCCAGGCCAGGCCAGAGAGTTGTGTGTTGGACGTGGCCAGAATGTGTAGGACTCTGCAGGGCGTGGTTTTTATTCTAAATGATGTGAGAAGCCACGGCAGAGTGTTGAACAGAAACTGGTGTGATCTGGCCTCATTTGAAAAGGGTCAGTGTGGCTGCTCTGCTTTGCAGGGAGAGGCAGGGGTTGGGGCTGATGTTGGGACACCAGTTAGGAGGCATCTGTAATAATCCTGGGGTGGCTGGAGCAGGCGTAAGAGGTAGAAGTGGTGTAAGGAAGTGGGAATCTGGGTACATCGTGAAGGAGCACAGACAGGATAAATGACAAATCTTTCCAGCCTCCATTATACTCTGTCTCTTAGGTTAATGCCTCTGTTGGTTTTTTTTTTTTTTCCTCAGAGACTTTATTCCCATAGGCCTGAAACAGTGTATTTAAAAACTGATCTATTATATTTAAAACATGCTACAGTATTTTTTAAAAGGTTTGGAGAAGTTGTAAATACTGCTGACAGCGCTCCTTAAAAACAAAAATCCATTCCGCTTAAATAATCTGCTAATTAAAATGGCAAAGGTAAGTGAAGGGAGTTGGAGGAGGGGCACTTCCTCAGTAACTTAGGTATCAACGAAACCAGATCTGAGTGGGCAAGTCAGAGTTGAGGTTTTAAATAAATAATCTAGAAAGGGAGTTGCCCGTTTTTTTCTCTACTGTGTTTGCTGAAGGGACATTTTGGAAACACAGGAAGAGATCAGAAAGCTGTGGGCAGGATTTGCTTAGTTTCACAGGTAATTGAATCTAACAGCAAGAGACAATTAATGGCTGGTCTATTCATTAAACACTTTCCTTAGCAATAGCAGATTCCCTGCAATTTAACAAACTTCTTTCTGATATTGATTGCTACCAGAAAAAGCTTACAGTGACAGCAATTGGAGCTGCAACAGAACTGATTATTTAAAATCACAAAATCAATTTGTATACAAATATATGCAAGTTTCACAAGAGCTTCCGATAACACGATTTCACAAACTAAAAATTAAGAAAAAAATCGATGACAAGTTTATATTTCAGAGTTGACTGTCTTTATCTTGCCTGGAACCTCTAATGCTGAAAGATCAGAACAAAAATTCTAAATGCATTTTGAAGGGAATGAAGGACATGTCAGAACCAAAACCTTTGCCCAACAAATTGTAAGATATTCTTAACAGGAATATCTAACTGACCCTAGGTGCATAATGAATCAATCACCCTTTTTCACTCACAGAAGAAAATGACATTCTGTCCCCTGAACAAGGCACTTTTTCTCCTAAATGCTACAGGATATATATTTTCCCCGGGATCCAATTAGAAGTCACACAGGCTTCTATCTGATTGCATTTATCATTATCTGAAAATCACAAGAAGTCCACAAAAAGTCATGTTCTCAGTTGTGATAAAATCTAATCCAAGGTGCTCCATAAAGGAAGTTCCACTGTGCTTGGAATACAACTTCTTCAAGCAAACTTCCTTAAAGAGACTCAGGAAAAGATCTTAAGATATTTTAGACAGTATACAGAAAGTTAATATCTTATTATTTGAGAATTCTTCAAAATGCTTAAATTATACTGTGGGAAACATGGGTTGCTATGTTTTGTTATGGAATAATGAAATCAAGACAGTCGAAAATAAATTTGTAGGAGTTAAAATTGGAAACAACCCATATGTCTTTAAGAGGGTTAATTGTCAAGAAAACTGATATATTCATACTATACAATACTACTCAGCAATAAGAAGGTGTGATCTACTGACACAACATGAATCTCCAGAGAATTATGCTGAGAAAAAAGCCAGTCCCCAAAGATTACAGTCTGTACGATCCTATTTATTAAACGTTCTTGAGATGACAACGTTCCAGAAATGAAAAAAACACATTAGGTTGGTGCAAAAGTAATTACAGTTTTTGCCACTGAAAGTAATTGCAAAAACCTCGATAACTTTTGCGCCAACCTAGTGGTCATGAGGAGTTAAGGACAGGGCCACGTAGGATGTGGGGAGTGGAGTGTGCTTACAAAAGACCACCACTAGGGATCCCTGTGGTAACAGAACTATATCTTGACTGTACTGGTGGACACACAAGCCTACATATGATAACACTGTATAAAATACACACACATGCATAAGTAAAACGGAAAGTCTGAACACAATCAGTGGATTGAAACAATGTCAATCTCCTGGGTGAAACTATACCATAATTATGCAAGTTGTTATTCAGGGGAACTGGGTAGAGTACATGGGATCTCTACATTATTTCTTAAAACTGCATGTAAATATATAGTTATTTCAAAATAAAAACATTAATTGAAAAACAAGTAAAGGGTGGCTATAAGACTTGATAAATATCAGCTAGGCTACTCATTTGCTTTCAAAGGTACTGTTAAACCTGCAGGTAAGTTACAAGCAAATAAATTTGGTGATTAAAATGGATACATGATTTAGTTTTTCTATTTCTTTTTGTGTTTTGGAAATTTGTGTTATCAGAAATTTTGTCCATTTCTTCTAAGTGCACTCTTTTAATTATAATAATTATAATAATGGAGAGTTGGGTCTTCTCCCCCTAGGTGAGTCTAGCTATAAAAGTTGCCTAAGCCAACTTTTAATAATCATACCAGGAGAATCTTGTCTGTGATGAAAAGTGTCATCAAATGCTGTTTGCTTAAAGTAGAATTAGTCTGCCCTTTCAAAATAGCTAGGAAGATATAATTTTGTATGCTATAATTCTTGGAAGCCAAGAAATCCAGTACTTTAATCATCTATTCATGTATAATATACAAAATATAAAGTGTACCAATTTTACGTGTAAGTCAATGAGTTTTGACAATGCATAAATCCATGTAACCACTACCACAGACAAGAGAGTAAACATTTCCATAACACCAAAAATTTCCTTCATGCCCAACTCCAGTCAATAACTGAGCTATTTCTGGTCAATAGAGATTGGGTTTGCTTTTCTAGAATTTTATATAAATACTTGTACAGTTTATATTGTTTTGTATCTGGCTTTTTTGCCCAACACAATGTTTCTGAAATTGTACCAGGTTACTGGACATATCAGTAATTCCTTCCATCTATCTGGGTAGTATTTAATTATATGGGTGTATCATAATTTGTTTATCCACTCACCTGTTGAAGTAACATCTACGTAATTTCCAATTTTGTCCATTATGAATAAGGCTGCTATAAACGACTGTGTACAAACATTTGTTGGACACATTTTATTTCATTTGACTAAATGTGTCATAATTGAATTACTGGGTAGTATGGAAAAGATGTGATTAACTTCAGAAGAAACCTCCAAACTGATTTCGGAAGTGTTTGTACCAATTTACATTCCCATTAACATAATGCTTCACAACCTCACCAACACTTGATATTTTGACTTTTTCATTTTAGCTATTCTAGTTGGTGTGCTGTAGCATGTCACTATAATTTTTTTGCATTTCTCTAATGATTAATAATGTTGAACATTATATCTACGTACTTATTTGCCATCTTTTTATAGTCTTTTGTGACTTGTCTGTTCAAATCTTTTGGCGTCTTTTGAAAGGTTGCTTTATTTATTTTAAGTTGTAAGAATTCTTTATTCATAATTCCTTTGTTAGATATACTTATTGTAAATAATACTTCCGGTCTGTGGCTTGGGCTTTGTATTCTCTTAACAATGTCTTTCAAAGAGTAGACAATTTTAATTTTAATGAACTCCAATATATCAATTTTTTCTTTTGTTGTGTGTGCTTTTTGTGTCCTATCTACTTGCTTACCCTGATGTCGCAAAGATTTCCTCCTATGTTTCCTTATAAATGTTTTATGATTTTAGCTTTACTATTAGGTCTATGATGTATATTGAGCTTTTTTGTGTTTAGGGTGTAAGAGTTGAGGTCCATTCCCTCCACCTTCACCCGCAAGGTAGAGAGCCAACTGTATTAGGACCATTTGTTGAAAAGACTATTCTTTCCCCATTGGATTAATTTGGTTTTTTTATTGAAAATCAATTGGCCATGCATATATGGATCTATTTCTGGACTTTATTCTGTTCCCTTGATGTTTATGTCTATTTTACCAACATCACATTGTCTGGATTACTGTAACTTTATAGTAAGTCTTGAAATCAGATAGGGCATGTCTTTCTTTTTCAGGAATGTTTTGGCCATTCCAGTTCTTTTGCATTTCTATATAAATTTCAGAACCAGCTTGTCATTTTTTATAGAACTGTTTATAGGGATTATGATTAGAATTAGTTGAGTTGATCTAGAGATCAACTTAAAAGGAACTGACATCTTTTTTTAAAATTATTATTATACTTTTAAGTTTTAGGGTACATGTGCACAACGTGCAGGTTTGTTACATATGTATACATGTGCCCTGTTGGTGTGCTGCACCCATTAACTCGTCATTTAGCATCAGGTATATCTCCTAATGCTATCCTTCCCCCCTCCCCCCACCCCACAACAGTCTCTGGTGTGTGATGTTCCCCTTCGTGTGTCCATGTGTTCTCATTGTTCAGTTCCCACCTATGAGTGAGAACATGTGGTGTTTGGTTTTTTTGTCCTTGTGATAGTTTGCTGAGAATGATGGTTTCCAGCTTCATCCATGTCCCTACAAAGGACATGAACTCATCATTTTTTATGGCTGCATAGTATTCCATGGTGTATATATGCCACATTTTCTTAATCCAGTCTATTATTGTTGGACATTTGGGTTGGTTTCAAGTCTTTGCTATTGTGAATAGTGCCGCAATAAACATACGTGTGAATGTGTCTTATAGCAGCATGATTTGGCTGGGTCAAATGGTATTTCTAGTTCTAGATCCCTGAGGAATTGCCACACTGACTTCCACAATGGTTGGACTAGTTTACAGTCCCACCAACAGTAAAAGTGGGGAACCGACATCTTAACCATATTAAGTCTTCTTATCCATGAGTGTGATCTACTTAGTTAGATCTTCTTTAGTTTCACTCAGTAATATTTTATAGTGTTCAGTGTAGTGATCCTGCTATTTCTTGCTAAATTTATCTTTAAGAATTTCATGTTTTGGTGATATAATTAGCCTTTAAAATATTTCATTTGCCAATTGTTAGTAATAGAGATAAAATCTATTTTTCTACAATGACCTTTTTTGAGACTTTGTTACATTCATTTATTTATTTTCATAGCATTTTATAAAAATAATGCCATCTGAAAATAGAGTATATCTTCCTTTCCAAACTGTATACCTTTTCTTGCCTTATTACACTGGCTAGGATCTCCAGGAAAATGTCATGTGGTAGTGTTAAGAGTAGACATTCTCACCTAGTTTTCAATTTTAGAGGGAAAATAATATTTTGCTATTAAGTATAATGTAAGCTGTAAGTTTTTAAGAGATGTTGTGTATCAGGTCGAGGAAGTTTCCTTCCACTACCAGCCTTCTGAGAGTTTTTATCATGAATGGATTAGGAATTTAATCAATTTATTTTCTGTATGTATTAAGATGATCATATGATTTTTCTCTTTTCTTCTCAATATAATGAATTATATCCATTGAATACAGATGTTAAATCAACCATGAATTCCTTTATATTGCTGGATTCAATTTGAGAATTTTTCTGTCTGTATACAAGGGAGATACTGCGATGTTCATCTATAGCTTTTCTTTCTTGCAGTTTCTGGATAGATTTGGTAATGAAGATAAAACCAACCTTATAAAATGAGTTGGGAAATTTCCCCCACTCTGCCCTTTTCTGAAAGAGTTTATATAGGATTGGCATTATTTCTTCTTTAAATATCTGGTTTAATTCACCAATGCAGTTTTCTTTGTGGGGAGTTTTTAATACAAATTTGATTTTTTAAATAGATGATTTAGTTTTCCTATTTCTTTTGGAAATATGTGTCACCAGGAATTTTCTCCATTTATTAGAAGTGCTCTCTTTTAATTATAATAATAGAAAGTTGGGTCTCCTTTTCTCCCTAAACGAGTCCAGCTATGACTTAATCTACTTTTTATTGATCTCTTCAAGAAATCACCTTTTGATTTCATTTACTTCATCTATTGCTTTTACATTTTCTATTTTATTGTTTCCTACTACCATTATATCTTTCCTTCTAATTACTTTGGGTTTTACTTGCTCTTCATTTTTTAGCTTCATAATTGTAAGCTTAAGTAATTGATTTTAAACCTTTCAAAATTTTCTAATATACTTATTTTAAAGTATAAGTTTGCTGTTAAGTATTGCTTTAGCTGTCCCCTGATGTTCTTGATATGTTGTAATTTCATTTTCATTGACTTCAAAATATTTTCTAATTACCTTGTGATGTCCTTTTTTACAGCATGGGTTATTCAGAAATGTATTGTTTAATATTCAAATATTTAGTAATTTTTGTGAAAATTGTTTTTACTGATTTCTAAGAAGCTCTATTATTAGAGGAATATACATTTAAGAATTTTATGTCTTGATGAATTGGCCACTTTATTATAAACCATCCTTCTTAATCTCTGATAATATTCCTTAATCTGGAGTCTTTGTCAAATATTAACAAAAGCACTCTAGCTTTATATGATTAGTGTTAGTACAGTATGTCTGTTTCCATCCCCATTTTTCTAGACAGCAGACAGTTGCATCTGTTTTCATGTCTAATTGGACAACTCTGTCTTTTACTGGAGTTTCTGTCTTTTATTGGAGTTTCTAAACAATTTATTTTAACATAGTTTACCAATAGAGTTGGTTTAAATCTCTAATTTGTTTCTTTTATGGTTATCTCATAAAAGAAACACCTTTGTTGCTTGTCTTCGTCTGTTTAAGCTGCTATAACAGAATACCACAGACTGGATGGCTCTTACACAAAGAAATTTATTTCTCAGGGTTTTGGAGGCTGGGAAGTCCAAGATCTAGGCACAAGAAGATTTGGTGTCTGGTGAGGGTCTGCTCCCTGGTTCATAGCCATCTTTTATCTGTGCCCTCACATGGTAGAATGGAAGAGGGAATCTATCTGGGGCCCCTTTATAAAGGCACTTATCCCATTTATGATGACTCCACCCTCATAACCTAATCACCTCCCAAAGGCCCCACCTCTAAATATCCTCACATTGGGACTAATTTCTTTTTTCTTTTCTTTTCTTTCTTTCTCTCTCTTCCTTCCTTCCTTCCTTCCTTCCTTCCTTCCTTCCTTCCTTCCTGCCTGCCTGCCTGCCTGCCTGCCTGCCTTCCTTTTCTTTCTTCTCTTTCTTTCTCCTTTCTCTCTTTCTCCTTTCTTTCTTTCTTTCTTTCTTTCTCCTTCCTTCCTTCCTTCCTTCCTTCCTTCCTTCCTTCCTTCCTTCCTTCCTTCCTTCTTTCTTTCTTTCTTTCTTTCTTTCTTTCTTTCTTTCTTTCTTTCTTTCTTTCTTTCTTTCTTTCTTTCTTTCTTTCTTCTCCCTTTCTCTCTTTTTGTGAGATAGACGCTTGCTCTGTTGCTCAGGCTGGAGTGCACTGGCGCAATCTTAGCTCACTGCAACCTCCGGCTCTGAGATTCAAGCGATTCTCCTGCCTCAGCCTCCTGAGTAGCTAGGATTACAGGCGCCCACGGCTATGCCCGGCTGATTTGTATATTTTTAGTAGAGATGAGGTTTCACCATGTTGGCCATGCTGGTCTCGAATCCTGGCCTCAAGTGATCCACCTGCCTCAGCCTCCCAAACTGCTGGGATTATGGGCGTGAGTCATTGCAACTGGCGGGTTCTAATTTCAACATATGACTTTAGGGGGTGGGGGGACAAACATTTAGTTTGTAGTATTAACTTTTTTTTTTTTTTTTTGAGATAGAGTCTCACTCTGTCACCCAGGCTGGAGTGTAATTGTGTGATCTCCCTGCAACCTCTGCCTCCTGGGTTCAAGTGATTCTCCTGCCTTAGCCTCCCAAGTAGCAGGGATTACAGGTGCCTGACATCATGCCCAGCTAATTTTTTTTTTTTTTTTTTTAGTAGAGATGGGGTTTCACCATGTTGGCCAGGCTGATCTCAAACTCCTGGCCTCAAGTGATCCACCTACCTCAGCCTCCCAATGTGCTGGGATTACAGGGTGACCCACTGTGCTCAGCCTATAGTATTACTTTTGCCCTCCCTTTAAAACTTCTTTTATTGGATTAATTAGATTTTTTTTGCATTCCATTTTATCTATTCTGTTTGTTTCTTAGCTATCTTAAAAATACTTTTGTCTTTGATCTAGGTCAGCATTTATTTTGACATACATCAAAATTTTATTTTATTACAAATATTTTCAAATATATTCAAAAGTAGAGAGAATAGTATAATTAACCGGATGTACCCATAACAAACTTTCAACAACTATAAACACATTGCCAATGACATTTCATCTAAATTCTCACTTAATCCACCTCTCCTGGGTTACTCTGAAGCAAATTTCAGATACAATATTTCATCTGTTACTATTTCAGTATGTATCTCTGCAAGGACTTAAAAAATATATAACAATATGATTACTGCACCTGAAAAATTAACAATAATTTCTTAAGAACATCAAACAGCCAATCACTGTTCACACCTTCCTGGTTGTCTTTAAGT
The DNA here is from genome assembly GCF_029289425.2 of Pan paniscus. Lineage (NCBI taxonomy): Eukaryota > Metazoa > Chordata > Mammalia > Primates > Hominidae > Pan > Pan paniscus. The sequence continues at coordinate 54,336,071 of NC_073259.2, read as the reverse complement.
GATTTTTTTCAGTTCATTTGAATCAAGATTCAAATAAGGCCCATTCCTTGCCAACTGTCTGTTTTTATTGGAGTAGTGGGGGATGAAGAAGCTTCAGGGAGACTTGAAACACTGCTGCAGCCACTACCATCTACAATCTCAATGTGAGTTCCATTTGATTTAAAATTTAAAATAGCAATTAAAAAGATGTAATTGGGAATATTAACTGAACAGAACCCCTACACAGGCATTTTAAAATTGGAATTTCCATTTTACGCTGAAGAATGTCATTCCTGGAAACTGTCTGAAGCCTACACAGTCACATCTTGGATAACTCCACATTTCGAAAGTTTCAATCTTGGACAATTTCCAGTATGAGTGATTTCCTATATTACTTCATCTATATTGTATTGCCAAATTCTGTAAAGCTATAATCATATCTTTCAAGAGGAGGAAAACTGGTCTGAATATTCTCTTCACTTTTGCCCATACTCTTTTCTTTCTTTGTGATAATTAAGAATTAAATTAATTTAAAATGTGAGGTCTGGAGATAATACTTCAAAACATTAATCAACCATTCTGATGTAGATTGTACTGCTGGAGTTTTAATGTCATTGCTTTACCTCCCTAGGAAATGAGCTACAGATGTAGACAGCAAGTGTAATAGCTTAGGAGGAATAAGCTTATGAAAGACACTTAATGAATTATGTACTTACAATTTCCTCTTTGTACTGTTTTTAAAAACTAGCCTAAACTTTTTCCAAATAGAGAGTAAAGAGAAAACATCTATTCCTTTAAGAACAACACAAGAAGGCTTTAGCTGATCTTTATTGTATCAAGTAACACACTGGCTCACTAAAATCAAAATTCTGATAATGCTAAACACTGTTATAATTGTATACAATTTAACAAAAATTAATAGATAAAAGTTCTTACAAACTGAAGAATGCTTTGGTAGAAAAAAAGGAACTCCTCTTTTATGGTAAAATACATACTTAAGAATGGAAAAGCACATTTTAAAGAGAGGAAAAACATAAATTGCTGTCAGTTACTAAATTTGGTTATCTCATACAATTACGTCTGCTATCCCTGCATATACAAACTCTGCCTATCCTTCAAGGCCTAGCTCAACACTAGTAAGAAAGAAATTTTAAATTTCACATTTGCCAATTATGCATATGTCACAATATGCATTATCACAATTATGCATATGTCACAATATGCATTATCACAATTATGCATATTTCACAATATGCATTATCAATCGCTTTATCCTCTTAGATAAGGCAGAAAGATATGATAGATTGTGAAGCTGAGATTTTTAAGTTGGTCTTTAAAAAATTAAATCAAGTTTATGAATTCTTCTTACACTTTTTTTTTCATTTGACTTTCTCAGTGATCTTAGATGGTAAGCAAGATCTAGTGTTATCACTTTCTTCTGTTTTAAAGATCAGCAAACTAAGGATTAGAGAAGTAAAATAAATGACCCAAGGCCATCTTCTGGTCAGTTACTGAGTCCAGACACAAATCAAAGTCGTTGGATTCCAGCAAGTATTCTCTATGTTATACCAGAGCTAAGCTTCCCATTGATTTTACTTTCTGAAAGAAACTTCCTGAATCCCATATGCCCAAATATGAATCAAAAATAGAAAAAGAGGAAACAGAATAAAGCAGAGAATACTGTGAGCTGTACTGGATATGGTGATGGTCTGGCCTTTATTGTTAACTATTGTCATTTCTACTACAAGTTTTTCAAACAGACTGGCCTTCTCCACATGATATAAAATCATTTGGAAGAATAAATCGAACAGGTTCTTTGTCAAAACAGCTATAGGACTCGTAGGCTGGAGCATTCTTTCTTTTCACCTATTACTATCCTTTCACTAACATTCACATGCACTGAGAGATTTCTATGTGTCCAGGCATAACATCTGGCAGAGAGAACAACATTATCCCAACTTTGCCCTTGAGAAGTTTCTAGTTTGGGGGACAGTAAGAGGCAAACGGGGATAAAAATAACCATAATGCAATAATTATTGGTTGTAGAAAAAGCACTGGAAAGCAGTTCTACTAAAGGGCATGTAGGGAAAAATAGAGCATTTGAAGCAATAGCTGAAAAGTATCTTGATATATGCTAGCTACAATGACATAATTCCGACATTCCCAGTCTGGAAAAAACAAATAAATGTTGTTTTAGTTGTTAAGTTATAGCACAGTACAACATTCTATGAAAGAGATCCAATTGTCAAATAAATATAGCCAAATAAAACTGGAAAAGTAGTGTGTTAATGTTTCAGAGCCAGTGACATTATGAAGTCATAGATTTCTGAAATATTTTCTGTTCTGAATATACATTTTGTTCAAGAAATTCAATTAGATGTTCAAGTCTTATTCAATTAGCTATTCTCTAGACTTACAGTGTCCACCAAATCCTAACGGTAACATTTAAATTGATGAGGCACATAATATGTTCTGGGCTGATAGTGAGCTGAGGTCTGAAACAGTTTCAACTAGAATTTGCCTATTCCTTTTTAAGTTTTGTGAACTTGGGGTTTGTTTCTGGGTTGGATCTACGCTAGTTATGTTTCTCAAATTAGCACAGGTACTGATGTGCTACAGAATAAAACAGCACATTTCTTCTACAAACAAAAATTTCCTTTTCTCACTGATGGGGTGAAGGATGAGATGAGATGAAAGGCCGTAGGTTGGGTTGCCTAGAAAAATCAAGTATAAGTAGCCTGTTCTCACTCATAGGTGGGAATTGAACAATGAGAACACGTGGACACAGGAAGGGGAACATCACACCCCGGGGCCTGTTGTGGGGTGGGGGGAGCGGGGAGGGATAGCATTAGGAGATATACCTAATGTAAATGACGAGTTAATGGGTGCAGTACACCAACATGGCACATGTATACATATGTAACAAACCTGCACGTTGTGCACATGTACCCTAGAACTTAAAGTATAATAAAAAAAAAGAAAAATCAAGGGTAAGTAATACAAGAATTATATTAGTAAGCTGGACATGGCTGTATTTTAGGGTATAAAGGAAAATTCACTTAATTTTTAAAAATAAAACACTAGGATGAAAAACAAACAAATAAGCCTGTCCTTTCATGGGTCTCCTTTGGTTATGCTGCAAGAACCTCTCACCATTTGCCTTCACCCTTAGTTCTTGGTGATAAGCTGGTGAAAAGCAATGCTTTACTGAATTCAGAAGAATTCTAAACATTTGAAAGATTTTAAGAGTTTGAAAGACTAATAAAAATGCCTAGAAGAGCAGATATTTTTAGCTTTTTTACATCCTATACACTGGGTATGCTTTATCATTTCCTTTTATCTTGGGCAAATGTGTTGTCCCATTGTGGGTTGGGTCATTCCCACTTTCAGGATACCAAGAACCACAAATGCCTTGAGGGGGAAAAAAATAGGTAGGTGGTGAGTGACTGTATCCTTCTCTTTTCATAACAGCAAAAACACAGAGAACATCTCATTCAACTTTTTAAGTTGGAAGATAAGAGTGAATAGTATTGAGAAAAAGTGTACTAATTTCTTTGAACATCTCTCACAGGAGTACTCAACAAATTCATTAGAAAGTCTCTTTTGAAAGACTCAAAGTAGCTCATAACCAATTCCGGGTTGCTCATTTTAGGGTGGTCCATGTGGTGTGCTAGGGTGGGATGCAGGAGGTCATTAGACAAGGTTACACTGCTGTTACAAGTCACAGGCAAATCCACAGAATGATCAGTTCCATTACTGTTTCCATTTAGAATGGGGTGTGCTGGCTTCTAGTTGTGGGTCATCTGCTCCACAGATTTAGGCTCTTAGTAACTTACATTGTATCAACTCCTTATTTAGTGCAGAGAGATTTTCTTGCCTGAAATGAAACTTTTGCATCACAAAACACCAAACTTTTATAGAGGCCAGCTGAGAAAGGCAACTGATGACAGCTAAGGGGGTTAGTGAAACAAAGATACAGAATCCTTCATCTATATTCACGAAAAAGTTAGCTGTACACAGTAGATCATAAAATGTAACTACTATTTCAGTTAGTAGTCATCTTAGTTTTTACATACTTTATATATATTTTAAAATATCTATAGCCAACGTATGTAGATGCCAAACACTAAATCTATGAGAAAAACTCAAAGCTATAAACCTTATCAGGACTTTGTCAGTATACCCGGGGCAATTCTGCTTACTTCAAAGACGGTTCCTTGACCAGCAAAGAGAGATCCACAAATGAGAATACTCACTACAGAGGAGGCTATGTGTTCTTGTTTCCTGAACTGGCTTCCAGGATACACATTCCTTGAACTTGTCTAGGTCTGCCCTGTTTTTCTTCATTCTATTTTGTCAGTTTCTCCTCTGCTTTGTCCTTTCAAGTAGTATCTCTTTATGGTAACACTTTCCAGCTCTTTAACTTCTACAGATGTTTCCTAATTTACCTCCTGCATTCTTACACTGCCAGAGAGCCCCCTTGGGCCACTCCTCTGACTCAAGTGACATCCCCAGGTGTGTGATCCCTTCTCACAGTTAAGCCTAACTGAAAAAGCTATTAAATACCCACAGAGTTCCTAAAATCATCTGATTCCCCCAGTCATGTACATCTAAAACTGAGGAGTTGATTTTTGAAACTTTTCTGTGAAGTCACAGGAAAAAAAAAATGAGTTGGGGGGAGGGGGAGAAGACATCAAATACTGATCGGTACCTTCTTAATTTCTATTTAAAGAAGCAAAGTAATAATAATCGAGAATTACTTGCAAAAATGTCCACTGCTACCAAGATATCAGATAGGATCTCTTATCAATCAGTGAAGAGCTTACAATAGTATCTGAGCTAGCAGGGAAGATGATGCTCTGAGTAATTACCTTCTTTGTTTAACTCTAACTTTATAAGTAGCTAATTACGTAAGTTTATAAGTTCTAATTACATAAGTAGCTTATGTGACATAGCCCAAGGTCAGCATGTATCTCTGCTTTGTAATCACCTTTGAAATTCTGTTTCAAGTGTGTCTAACTGTCCTAGCTGATGTCCCCCAAGTTTTTATAAATACCAAGGTTTGGTATCCTATCTTAGGTTATACAGAAAGTTCTTAAAGTTTGTTGAACAATTAAGTAGGCAGAATAAATGTAGATGTTTCATATACCAATAACAACTACAGTTTGAAAGCACAGATGTAGAAAAGTTTCTACATATAAAATATTGTTATAAGTATAAAAATTGAAATATAAAATATTGACTTAACTCTGATCTGGCCCTTTCCTTCCCTGATTGTCCCAAGCAGAACTCCGATTGCCTGTTTCCTAAGCCAATTAATTAAAAAACAACATAGGTCTGCATAATCAAGTATTTCCCAAAAACTCAATGTTAAACGAACGAAGATGTTTTTCCACTGTCAATCATAGTTTTCAGACAACCGCTTGCACCCCACAGAAGGGAAAACAGTATAGTTATATAAGCAAACAGGTTCCTATCTCTGAGGCTTCAGAAGTTATGACGGTTGAAATTGTTTAGTAAATGGATATCCATGTATCACACTTGCAGTCTCATTTTTAAGCCTTAAATGAAATTTTCATCAAGAATAATAAGGAATATATGACATATGTTTACGAGCCTAAAAATGTCACAAAATAAATTCATGGTTTACAAATATTTTTATCGTTTGGAGAATTTTTTTTCTCATTTATGTCATAGAAAGTTAAACTAAGTCACAGTTATAGGACCTTTGACATTATTTTAAAATATATTAAGGTGGCAATACGTAATCTTTAAATATTTACAGATTTACAGTCCATATCTTATATCTGAAGTGCTCTGTCCCATAGTTTACTACAAACTTTTATTTATCAAGCCTTCCATTATTTGATGTTCCTAAAAGCCCGGGGCTGATTTCTAAAACTCACTCCAAATTTACACATTCTACAATAAATTTTTCATTTACCTTTTCTCTCAAATGTCCTTGATGCTAAGCAGTATACACTGCAAATACTTTTTTTTCTCTATTTGTAAAAGGAACATTCATTTCCTTAAAATAATTTTGAAGTATGCTTTTGTAAATGTTACAATCTACCTCTTAGATTATAAATCTTAGGGAGTAATGTCTGAGTCTTTTTAATATGCTTTCAATTAAATGTACTGGCTTTCTGAATACATTTAAAAGGATAAATGCTCCTTTCAATGCAGAGAAAAATAACAGACATTGCTCTAGCACAGAGTCAAAGCCAAAGGAACTATAAAGCACACTTGGGTGTTCACTGTGCAATAATACATTTTTAATAGCATGTAGCACAATGTCAAATTTCAATCCTATAAAATGACCACAGAAAAAACTCTTTATCTTTGCAGGTATAAATGCCATACCAATGTGAACAGAGTTTAAATTCTGTTATATAATCCAACCTACCAATAATTAAACATAATATTAATATTTATGGGTTTGTCCATGCAGAACAGCTCTAAATCCAATCTTTCCCCTATAACTCATTTACCAAATAAATGACAACAAAAAGAAAAAAATGTAATTTTTGGAGGGTTCCAGGAAACATGTGTCTCTGAAATGAAAATAAAGTTGGTTAATCCTTGGAACTATTTAAGAATAAACTTCCTAGATAAAATAAGACAGCATTCATCCTAACACAGGGCAAGTGAAGACAGAGTGAAGGGCACTATAATGAATTTTTCTTAGAAATTATGAGCACAGAGTTTTGTGTTATCACAGTTTTCAGGTTGCCATTTTGGCACTGTTTTCAAACTGTAGGAATTGTGATTGGTATTGGTTCATGAATGTCTATGCATATTCCAATGCTAAAACATGGATTGCTATTGTACAAACTACACAAGTTGTAAACCCAGATCGCATGTAGTGGAAAACTATTCTGTTTATGTTATAAAACTAGCACTGAAACCAAGAGAGTAGGAAGGACCTGGATACCAAATGATGTGTACAGAGGCAGCGGTTCTTTGATTTGAATGGTCAAATTTTATTTCATTTATGCTGTCCAGCAAAAAACTTCCTGAGATTATTTGGATATCTAATGCTGCTCTTCTTTCTGTGACCTAGCAGCATGTATAATCTTTGGCTTAAATTTTAAAGTTTATATATATATATAAAGCAACATGTAAAAATGCAAGCACCATTCTTCTATATCCCTTATATTACCATATTTCCAAATGCCTTGCCCTTTGTTTGTTCTTCATAAAATTCTTTACAATTCCTTCTTCCTTCTTATATCAGAATTTTATCTCCTGAACCTAAAGCCACTCACATTAGCCCCTACTTAAAAACCTTAACAGCTCTCTACTTCCTACTGCAGTGTTCCCCAAACCTCTACTTCCTACTGCACTGCTCCCCAAACTCATGACATTTGGCAATTCCTTTCATAATTTTTTACCCTTTCTTTCACTGCCCTGTACTATTATTTGTTCAATGGTTTTCTTTAGAGTTCCTTTTATAACTTAAAAAAAAATTTTTCGCAGTGGCTCACGCCTGTAATCCCAGCACTTTCGGAGGCCAAGGTGGGCGGATCATGAGGTCAGGAGATCGAGACCATCCTGGCTAACACGGTGAAACCCCATCTCTACTAAATACAAAAATTAGCCGGGCGTGTTGGCGGGCGCCTGTAGTCCCAGCTACTCGGGAGGCTGAGGCAGGAGAATGGCGTGAACCCGGGAGGCGGAGCTTGCAGTGAGCCGAGATTGCGCCACTACACTCCAGCCTGGGCGACAGAGCAAGACTCCGTCTCAAAAAAAAAAAAAAATTTTTTTTTGTGCCCTTCCACAGGAGAATCCAGGGTATCTTGCTATATCAGTCAGAAGAGAATAGATTATGTCAGAGTAACAAAAGAGAGCGAATTGCAGTGGGATTTACACAACCCAAGCTTAATGCGTTGCTCACACCACAGGTCTACCTCAGGTCAGTTATGCTTCTGTTCCACATTTTCTTCACCCTGTGACCAAATCTAATGGAACACCTTCTATTTTAGGACATGGTGAACTATACCGAAGAGGGAAAAGAGGACGTGGCAAATCCTTGTTTAAATCTCCATGCCTTAAAGCTTTGGCTCAGAAATGACAGGGATTGGTTCCACTCTAATTTCCTCGGCCAGACCAGCTCATGTGGTTAAGACTGAATGGGCCAGGGAAATACAATCCTTCCCTTGGGAGTGGTAGCAGATACTTTGAACAATAATACAATCGATCACACTTGCCAAGAATAGAAGATAGTTGAATAAAAATGGAATGAAAAGAACATTATTAATTTTATTATTATTATTATACTTTAAGTTTTTGGGTACATGTGCACAATGTGCAGGTTAGTTACATATGTATACATGTGACATGCTAGTGCGCTGCACGCACTAACTCGTCATCTAGCATTAGGTATATCTCCCAATGCTATCCCTCCCCCCTCCCCCCACCCCACAACAGTCCCCAGAGTGTGATGTTCCCCTTCCTATGTCCATGTGTTCTCATTGTTCAGTTCCCACCTATGAGTGAGAATATGCGGTGTTTGGTTTTTTCTTCTTGCGATAGTTTACTGAGAATGATGATTTCCAAGATAACGTTTCCTGCCCAAGTGTTAAAATCATGCTAGCCAACTGATTTTCTTCTTCACAGATTGAAAATATTTAACTCACTATGTGACACAATATCCTATCCATGTCCAGGTATCACATAAAGCCATTCACCTAAAATCACTGGCAATATGATTCCCACACCTATGAAAATGTATCTATAAAAAACAAATTAAAATATCTAAATAAGGCTCTTTAACCATCTGATCTAAACTCATATTTACTGTATTGGCACCAGCCACGCATTTTCCTTTCTCTTGTTCTCATTACTTTCTCAGCCCCCTTTTTAATAAATTCCAAGCTCCCCAGACTTCATCTCTGCTGTACACCTTCTGATGCTTACTTGCGCCAATGTTTGATGAACCAAGGTTCACCACCATTATCTTACATTCACCATGCACATGGAATTCAAGCTTTGGCTTTTATCCTTATAATAAAAACCTTAGTCTTCTTTAATCTTCTTTAGTGAGAAATAACTCACAGTCTACTTTTCAAATGAAATATGAAGAAAAATGTTAAAAATGTAAAGGGAACATGGGTTGACTAGAAATATTAAGTTTGACTGAAAATGAAAGGTAGTTAAATATACTATGAATATCACTACTTGGATAAAACTGTTAACAAGTGTTTATTTATTATTACAATTAAATGTCAAGTAAGAAATTCGATAAATTAATATGGACGAGGGAGATAAATTACTCAGAAGTGTTTTGGTCTTTTGATTTGTAGACTTTGCAACATAAATAGTATCCAAGTCTGCAATATAGTCACTAAATCCAAGGGAGTCTAAATTTCTGAACCTAAAAAGTAACAGCCTAGAGGCATGTGATCTCTGAAATTATTTATGGGTAGATGAAACTTCCAAACACATAACATGCAGCTACAGATACTAAAGAGAATAATCTACCATAATGACTTCTATTTAAGCAGTAACATAAAAAAGTATAATTTTAAAAGTCAAATGGATTAAAATATTCTATATCAGACACTATACTTCTCTCTATAAAATTTATGTTGGTAAAAATTAACTTTGAGCTACATTGTTATTAATTTAGGAACACAGCTGGAGGTTTTTCTATCCCTTATGTGACTAACTGATAAAAATACATCAATCCTGTACATGAGTACCTTAAGATACTGATGTGGTTTGTCAATGATAAAATAAATTTCATTTTCTAAAAACAAAAGTGATATCTCTTTTCAAAAATTTTAAAGAGGTTACAAAGGAAAACTCCCTCTGTTTTTGCTATTTGATATAGTTTTGTAATACATTTGGTCTTATGCTATCACCATAGATGAACTGCTTCCCTGACATATCAGTGAATATTTTCAGGAAATATGCTGAATATTTCTTCTAATAATCTTTAGCCAGGATGATGATGATATTATTATTATTATAGACGGAGTTCTGCTATGTTGCCCAGGCTGGCTTTAAACTCCTGGGCTCAAGTGATCCTCCTGCTTTCACCTCTCGAGTAGCTGGGACTACAGGAATGTGCCACCTCACCTGGCTTCTTCCAATAATTTTTAAGAAGTGTTTTTCACAAAGTATGGCTCCAAGCAATATTTTTGCAGTGACATACTGAAGCACATGGTTAAGTATTATTTTTAAATTGTTTTTTAGTGTTTTTATTACTACAGGTAAACATTAAAATCTTTGTGTTAATGTAAATTGCATTATTTCAATTTTTTCCTAAGTTTCCCTTCCTGGAAATAAGTATGGATGCAAAAGATGTAACTAAAATGAAGTGACTGGAACATCATATCCTCTCATTTATAACTGTGATAATTTTAAACCCTTATATATTTTTATAAGTATGGATTGAATACTTGATGTATATAAAACACCAAAGGTTTAAAAACAATGCAGAATATAGAAATTAGAATTTATAATCTAGAAGCAAATATACATTCAAACACAGATGGCTATCATATAAAAAATATAATTATCATATAAACTATACAAGTATCATTCATTATTCAGGGGTTTTGAATGGTCCTAGTTAACTGGCTTTCCCAGTGGCAATTTTTCTTCCAATGTGGTCTGATTCACATCAAAGATGAGACTTAGATAGCGACTGATATTGAACATCAGCAGTTTATTCTAGCAGCGCTCTTACAAGTTGGATAATGGGAGCAGGTGGGTGGCATGAGCCAGATTCAATCAGGGGTCAGATGACCACCCATCCAAGAGGGTCTCCATCTGGAGACTATTCTCAGAGCTTGGGGGATTCTTCCCCTTTCTTATACCTGTGTTCAATCGGAGTCAGTTACCAGGTCTTTCATTCATAAAAGGAGGTTAAGCTAGTCTTGTAAGGGTAACTTTGTTTAAAGGTTTGTAAGAGTTGCATCTGTACTGAGGTGGACGTGTCTCCTGGAAATCCCCAGGCCAGGTTGCCTCACACTGCTACTGCTAAGTGGCACATAGTGTCAGCCCTGTGAGGTGTTCCAGTAGGACTTACAGCTATCATTCATCTTATAGCCAGGAAATGTCTCTCATAGTATGCTACATCCAGGGGAGTGCTAGAGGGCAGCAGGAGATAGAATAAGCATTGTTTTCTGGGGCTTGTCACAGAAACTGCAAGGAAAAAGGGACATCTAATCTGAGCAAAAAAAATAAAATAGACTTCAGGCAGAGATCAAGGAGGGTAAATTCTAGACAGAAGGCACAGTGTGAGAAAAGACATAGAGACAGGAAATTATAATAGATATTAGGGTAATGACAAGGGATTTAAACTGACTAGAATCTGTGTGGGAGAGTGGTGAAATGCTGGGAAAACAGGCTGGGTGTTACATCAGAGTGCAGCTTTGAGAAAAATATCTCTGCTGAATGAATACGGTAAACAATGAATTGCCAAATAGGGAATCTATCTAGCTATTTTAGTGTTTCTAATTACAGAGCTAAAGTGCTGTATTATAGGAAACAAATACTGAATCAGCGCATTAAGAAAGTGTCCCTCATTAGCAATACTATTTTAAATAGTCAGGAGGTTTGAAGTTTCAGAATAGATTATTTAGGGTTTTGTATATATGGAGAGTCAGGAGGTAGGGAGGCGGATAAATAGACACAGATAAATACAGAAAAAAAATTCTAATGCCTGATTTGTCAATAACATACTTTCTTTAACTTAGAAATTGGAAACTATCTGAATCTAAAATGTGTATCTTTCCACTACTCAGTTGCTGCTCCCCTATAAGAAGTGGACTTACTGGCCTTTTGACTTTGAGAAAGTCATTCAGACCTTCTAAGCGACACTATTCTCATCTGTAAGTAGGGTATAGAAATCACTTACTTCACAGAGGTTCGGAATTGGTTCTGGAAAGTTACATTTTTTCTTGAAAACTGTCCATTTATCTGTTTTCAAATGCACTGGAGAACACGGTTCATAGTATTCTCTTATGAATTTAAAAATCGTTACTATCCATTATTATACATCTTTTTTATTCTAAATATCGTTTGTGCCTTCTCTCTCTTCTTGATTAGTATTGCAAGAGGTTTCCACATTTTATTAGTCTTCTTTAAGAACTTTTATTTTTTGATCCTTCCGATGCTTTGCACTTCCCATCCTCTGCTAACTCTACAGGCTTACTCTATGTTCTACTTCTAACCTCTTGTGGATCTGTTGAGTTATTAATTTTAACATCTTGTTTTGCATTGTGATTTCTTCTAAACCTATTAATTAATTTGAAGTTGCTTTTTGGGTGTTTTGTTTATTTTAGTTTCCCAGCTAAACTAGAAGGGGTGATAAATATCTTTCTGTTGTTTTGTAGTTTTATTGCATTTTTATTAGAAAACATGTTCTGGATGATACTGATTATTTGGATTTACTTATAATTTACTGAAATATCTATACATTTATATAAGCTTACTGAATTTACTGTTTGTGCTTGAACATGGTAAATTTTCAGAAGTGTTCCATGTTTTCTTAAAAAGAATGACATTCTCTACTTTAGGTTCTATTTGACTCTCCTATCAAGCTTGTAAATTTTCTAAATAGTCTCTGCTTTTTTTTGTTTTTTTTTGACTTAGTACTTATCTAATTTTTTCTTTCCTCTTATTTCTGTATTTCTAACCTTTCTGTGACTGTCTCCTGTAAACAGCATACAACTGTATTAAAAAATTCAATATGAAGATCTTTGTCTTTTACAATTGTGTTTAATTGGTTTATTTTTTATTGTAAAAACAGTTATATTTAGATGTAATTTTTCTGGGTTTTTTTTTTGCCCCTTCTTCTCTTACTATACTTTGAGTCTCTTATTTCTCCCTCTAACAGTTCATATTTTAAGAGTTTACTCTTATACTTTTAACATCTATATTTAACAAATTGAAAAACTAATTGTAATCTCAATTTCTTTCTGAAAAAAAATAAAAAGGAGAAAAATTTTAAAAACTCATTAGAAGGCTTTTTTCTAAAAGTTCTCATACCACATCCTATGTCATTTCTCTAAAATTTCAGCTTCCCAAGTTTTTTTTTGCAAAATTGCTGAATTATAACACATATATATGTCATATAAAATACACATATATACTGCACCAATCATAAGTATATAACTTTCAGTATAATTGAAAAATACACTATTTCCTTTATTTCTTTTAAAGTCTCTTTCAATTTTTTTTTTTTTTTTTTTTTTTTTTGCAATGCAAGGTTCTTTATGTATTCATTTGTCCATCTGTCACACCTGGTGGCTTCCTTGCCTCCAATAATTGGTGTGGTTTCTATTAGGTTGGTGCAAAAGTTAACTGGTTTTACCATTACTTTTAATGGCAAAAAGTAATGGTAAAACCGCAGTTAACTTTTGCACCAGCCTGATACTCTCTGACTGTCCTCCTGTATTTACCAACAGTTGCTTCCCATGGACATCTCATGTACACTGGGTTCTGATAATTCCATGTGGATTCCTAACATGCCTCTATGGATGTCTCCAGTTTAGGACCTACTTTTCATTCAATTTATTTATTTAAGTGTTTATGTTTCTCAACTCATGGTTCCCACTTCACAAAGGCAGTGTGAAATGAGAACACACACTCCCTCATAGCAAAGGCTCTTGGTTTTGCTTTTTCATGTGTACCATTATTTCCATTTGTAGTCCCAAATGAGCAGCAGAGAAGTAGGTAGCTTTCCAAGCCCAGTCTAGCCAGAACTTTTCTTGTCCCTATTTCAGAACCTGGATAGTGCTTTGTAACTACAGAGGCAAGGCCTGGAGCTTATCTCACTCAGCATTAAAAACTCTAACCTCTCACCTGTAAGGCTTATATTCTCTTCTAATATTCCCATGTGGGCTCACCACTTACACTCTTTTGTGACGCTTGGGGATTTCTTTCAAGTTCTGCTGTGCATTAAACTTGTATGCGTGTGGGATGCATGTTGGAGGTGTAGGGGGAGGTTATGGGCAGGAGGAGATTTTCCTGCATCAGCTCAGTCTACTACATTTTCTAGAAGTCTGCTAAATAATTTTTTTAAGTTTTCATTGAAATTTAACAACATAGATATAGAAAACCATACTGATGGACCTTTAAAGTTTTGTTTCCAACTAATCTCATAGTTGATTATATGTACAAATAATTTTCATTATATTGACAATTCAGAGTTCATCAACATTATTATACTATTTCCATCATTAATGGTGTTGCCATTCCACCTGGTGTCTTTTCAGGAAACAGCTACAGTTAGAGATCAGGATATATGGCTATGGATTGCCTCAACACTCGACCTTGAAATATCTAGAGATAGTATTATCTCTAGATGGGAATCCAAGGTCATGGTTGATTTTGCCCTTAGAGTTCCATTCCAGGTAATTGTATAAAATCTATCAACCAAACCACCAATCAACCAACAAAAATACTGACTATTATATATACTGAATATTATTTTACCTACATGTGGAAAATCTATCTGAAGAATTTTTCATGGTGAACACATCCTGCCTTTTTGCTCTTTTCTAGCCAAGACTAAGGAGGTAACCAATAGCAGTGGCCCACCTAGAAGGAGCACTGTTGCTCAGCACAGGGAGGAGTAAGAAAACATTTTTTTCTTTCTTTTTTTGTAAAGAGTTTGAGACTATTGTAAGGATATGCTGTGAACATCATTTTTTTTTTAGTTATTTTTATTTTTGCTACTTAGTTATCTGTGCCTTACTTTTCTCTAATTTATGTGCAGTTACAGGATGATGGTATAAAAATACAAATAAAATGTAAGAGTGAGCTGTTGAATTAATTTTTCTGAAATAAAGGAATAAACATTTCTACTAAAAAGTTGTATGATTTGTTATTTGCAAAAAAGCCAAAACTCCTGCTTTGAGGCCTCTGACCTCTAACTCTTCTACTGAAGGTAAGAGAAATATCTAATTTTAGTGTCTCCTTACTACTTAGTAGAGTTCTAATAAGTTTATAAATTAATTATGTAAAATACAGGAAACTATGTACATTTCTTTTTTTAACAGATTTCATAACATGTTTATAATTCTAGACTAGTAGTAACTTAGTTTTTTTTTTCCTATTGGCAAAAAGAAAACTCTAAAGGTTTAAAGCTGTGAACAAGTACATCTAGAAATATTTAATCAATTAACTCACTAACAAAATTTGGCTGATAAGAACTATAAACTGAGTATTTTTAAAAGAAACTCTTTTGAGTGTTCATTTAAAACACTAATTGTATTTCTTTTACATATTTCTTTGTAATTAGTATATTTAAAATGTGGTCTGGATTTTTACTCAACTAACATATAATTTACTTCTTTGGAGCAGTTCTCTAATGAAACAATTATTGCATTATACTTTATAGCTCCTATGAGACACAATACTTTATTACAGATTTCATTGCCTTTATCAGTACTATGAGTAGACAAGATAAGAGAATATTATTTTATAGGAATTTAAAACACAAAAGAGATTAAAGCCATATCAGATAACATTTACACATTTTATATGTCTGGATATAAATGTTAGTTCATAAATCTGGAGAATATTTATTTTATACTAATATTTCATTTATGCATGTACTACAAACCAAAAACATTAAGGTTTCTAGCCTCCCAAGCCAGCTACATGCCAATGACTACCAAATTTTATCCTTATTTTGCTTAATTTCACTGAACCCTGGAAAAGGCCTCTAAGAATAAAAAAAAAAAAGTTCCATAAAAGAATTTAATGTGATAGTAATTCTTTTTTTTTTTTGAGGCAGAGTCTTGCTCTGTTGTCTAGGCTGGAGTGCAGTGGTTTGATCTCAGCTCACTGCAATCTCTATCTCCCAGGTTCAAGTGATTCTCCTGCCTCAGCCTCCTGAGCAGCTGGGATTACAGGCATGTGCCACCACTCTCAGCTAATTTTTGTATTTTTGTAGAGATGGGGTTTCACCATGTTGGCCAGGGTGGTCTCGAACTCCTGACCTCAAGTGATCTGCCTGCCTCAGCCTCCCAAAGTGCTGGGATTACAGTCGTGATGCACTGTGCCCAGCCTAACGTGATAGTAATTCATTTTGACTTTACAGTTTTCTTTCATTTAAAAGCTTGGGAGTTTGGAAATACAGTGCAATTAAACAATATGCAGTGGGAGAAATTGCCTTGGCAGTATTTGTGAATAGCTGCCTAAAACTAAAGATCCAAACTCCTATACCTTATTAGAGAAATCTGGGTCTCCAAAAGTCTAGGCCTGAGTGCTTTCTACTCTGTGTGAAACACACAATTGCAATGCTTTGCATCCACTATCACCAGTATATGCTGCAAAGTAATGTAGTTATGAAGGCCAGTTTAAAAGAACTGCTATAAGTGCAAGCACTCTGAAAACTTAAACATAAGCCTCATTTTGAAATATTATTATATATTCGTATGGTAAAATGAGTGATATACCTGCCCCAGGCTGCCTCATTTGTAGATGCTTTATTAACTGGAACACAGGAGGAGTCAATGACAGTTGATTTGTTCATCTTGTAGCAGAAACCGCAGTCTGGATCCAACATACATTCATTACAGTAACTGAAAAATGAAAAGAGTTACCGTCATGTTGGCAGAGACAACTGGTGCTCACCATATACTGGATTCCATGCGCTTCTCTGCATTTTCCACTCTCTTGTGAAGTAAGCTTGGGGCCTTGGGACTTGTTTTGGCCAAGGAAAGTGACATGCGCTGAGCCAGGTGAGAGCTGGCTGGTCTCTTCGATTTCTCCCTCTTTTGGCCACAGCAACTTTGGAAGTCACTTTGAACTGAAGGAGGCTTGGATCTGAGAGACTGAATGTAGAAGAGTCCCCGTCAATCTGGAGCAAATAAACTTTTGCTTTCCTAAACCACTGAGATTTGTTACCAAACTGTAGACTGCCTCATTGTGATCCAGCCCTGACTGGTTCCAAGTTGCATCAAAGCATTCATTTCTCTTAATTGTCTACCTCATACACCATCTATTTTAAAAAATGAAAATAGTTTTTTTTTTCTAATACATATCCTGAAAAAGAAAATTCAAACAACGAAAAACATTATGTCTAAAGAAAACAGTTAAATAAAAATACTACTACTCAAATATGGCCATTGTTAACATCTTGGTGAAATCTGTGCTTTCAGCAAAGATATACTGAGTATCAATTATGGATTATTCTTAATTTAAAAGAAGTAGGTATAGAAACAAAGGCTAACCATCCCCTAATCACATCTGCTAATTGGATCACAAAGTCATAATCAGTTACTCATTGCTCATTTGACAGCAGTATTCTAACTGCAGAAAAAATTTAAAGAAGCAAAAACCTTTAGAGGGCAGGGTTTGCCAACTAAAGCCTACATCACGCTTATAGAATGAGTTTTCTCCCTGTCACACAGTCATTTGCCAGAAAATTCTGGAGCACTTTACAGATGGCAAGCACATGCAACATATCAGAGATACTAAAGATGAATAAGCCCAAATCCCTGCTCCTTGGTAGATAAAAGGCAAGAATGAGAAACAGATGAACAATGACAATATAATGGAAACTGGGTATGAGCTACCTCGAACAGGGGCCGATTCATTTTAACGATGAGAGCTGGGAACCATTTTAAATGTGACATTGAAACCGAATCATAAAATAAATTTACCAGGCAAAGAGGTAGAGCAAAGGGCATTTCAGAGAACTGCTTATGTTGTCATTAAAGATCAGTCAGCACAGACTTATTAAATATTTACTATGTACAAGTCATGATACTATGGGTTGTGAAAGGAGAAATAGGTCATCTGAAAAAGACATCCAAAAGACATACAAGTTGTCTGAAAAGGATATGAAAGAATATTTCTTAATGTTCAAAATCAAAATACTTTTTTGATTCATTTAACTAAATATGAAAGCACTGGTGATAGGGTTTTTATGTTGGTCCTTTCCAAATCTCATCTTGAATTGTAATCCCCAAAGTTGGAGGTAGGGCCTGGTGGGAGGTATTGAATCATGGGAGAAAGATCCCTCATGAATGGTTTAGTGCCATCCCCTTGGTGATGAGTGAATTCTCACTCAGTTCACATGAGATCTGGTTGTTAAAAAGAGTCTGGAACCTCCCTCTTCTCTCTCTTGCTCCCACTTTCACTATGTGAGGTGGCTGTTCCCCCTTAGCCTTCTACCATAAGCTTCCTGATGCCCTCACCAGAAGCAGATGTCAGCACCATGCTTCCTGTGCAGCCTGGAGAACGATGAGCCAATTAAACCTCTTTTCTTTATAAATTGCCCAGTCTCAGGTATTCCTTTATAACAACAAAAACAGACTAACACAACTGGCATGGTTTAAAAATTAGATTTGTTATCATTTCAGCCTTCTCCCTCCTGTAAACTCTTCCTGAGTCACCCCTATTTTTGAATGACACTTCAGCCCTAGACAAAAAGCAAAAGAGAGGCCATTCAAATGTACTGAGAGGTGATTCAGCAATGTAAATATAAAATTTTCCACACTGGTGATAAGCACACTAAACTAGACAACTGAAGGCTTTAGAAGTAAGTACACTGAGTGTCTGGCTTTGAGAACCAGACTAGGCTAATTTGGAAAGGAGATAATTTCTACTAGTATTTTGTTTTGTATTCTGCCCATATGAAGTTAAATTTAACAATACTAATTGTTCCAATGGCCTTAAATGATACTCATTTGGGAAAGGTCAACTCACTCATTTGCAGAGAAATTATTCTCAATTTTATTTCTCCGAAAATATGTAGTCCCTATAAAAGTTCAAAAAGCATAATGATAAAGGCTAATAATTACTGAGAACTTATTGTGTGTGCATTTCAGGCATATGAGATGTCATCCATAACAAATAACTTCCTCCACCACTCATCCAAGCGTGACCCCAACTTCCCACTTTTCCTGCTTGCTTATTAAATGATCTTCCTGTGACCTACTATGTGCCACACACTATGCTAGGTGCTGGGACATGTGAGTGAACAAAACAGTCACTGCCCTCGTGAAGCTGATTTGGGTATTAGACCTCCTGATGATCATCAGTTAACTGACCCCTCTTCTTGCTCTCTATTATCAGTTTTCTCCTTTCTTTAGCTTACTGACCACTTCCCATCATTTCAATATCCTGAATTTCCCTTCTCCTCTATCATTCCATTATACCCATCTGGTAAAAATCCTAGCCCTGTATGAATGCAAACATTTGCCTTATCTGTGACTTCAGCCACACAGCCAAATGTAGCTGAAGTATAGAGCAGATGAGTAGCTCTTCTATAATTCATGATCACCAGCCTCAAACGGATTCTCAAAAATCCTGATCTAGATGGCTTTAGTCAATATACACATCTTAAAGTTTCTTAGCCCCCTGATTCCTAAGTCTTTACTTCTGCTTACATTTATCCACATCCTGGAAATTATTATCATCTATGACCTGGCGTCAGCAAACTACAACTGTTGAGAAAAATCTGGCGTACCACTTACTCTGTAAAAAAGGTTTACAGAAACACAGCCATGTCCATTTGTTTACTTATTGTTTATGACTGCCTTCATGCTTTAAGGACAGAGCTGAGAAGTTGTAACAAAAATGATATGGCCTGCAAAGCTGAAAATATTTCCTATCTGGCCCTTTAAAGTTTGCTGATCCCTAATCTAGAACACCTATATAGATCCCCTGTGGAGATATTTCACCCTTTTTTTAAATTCCCTAACTTCCTTACTCCAAGAACAACTGCTCTGCTACCTCAAAGAGACCTTCAATATTCATTCCCCACTGATCTCTCACTCACTCCATGGCTCTGCTTCCCTCTCTATGGAACCTTCATGTGAATCCTTCTAACCACTCTCACCAGATCCTCAATGTCTTCATATTTAGGTTTCTCTATTAAAGCCACCCTGCAGAACTTCATGTTTGGCTCTTTCTGAACACTTTTCAAGCTCTAGACTATTCTGTACTGGCAGAGAAATAACACAACCAGGCATATTGATACAAATACACATTCAAAGTTTTCAACCTTGGCTGGATACTCACTGTTGCCAGGAAACTTTTCCTGTTCCCAATAATAGATAGATTTCCCAAACACCCACAATTCTCTTCAAATCCCAATCCTTATTCCTCCACAAATTTCTTAGAAGATGGCCTTGTCTTTGTTGGGGCTCAGAACATGCTACTCCATAATATGGCACCTTGGAGCTCACACCCTAATCTTTTCCACACTTTTGCCTCTGAAGCACGGTCATAAAAAAAAAAAAACAAAATCTCTGACCTACATCCTCCGAAAGTAGGTCGTAAGACCCTCAGTCTATAGGGTTCCTTCTCTATACCCAGAGGCCAAGAAGAATCTGAACAAACAGGCCTCACTGAGTTCTTCCCAGGTTATTACTATTAGATCATACCCTTTTGTTCTCCACTCTTATTTCCAACAACTGTTCATAAAAATATATAGTTTTCCCTGGGTGCAATCTTCATGCCTGAAGGCTGTGTCACATAAAACTTTGGTTAAATACATTTGTTATGCTTTTCTCTTGTTAATCTCTCTTTTGTTACAGTAATGCCCATTATGACTCTTGAGATAGGTCAAAAAAAGATATTATTTTTTCTCCCTTACATCTTCTCAGCAAAAAACTGAAGGGACTAGGCATGAATTTTCTCACATTTAAACTCAGAAACAAAGATTTCTACATCCATATCTGTCCTCACCTCTTTTCCTCCAGGCTCTGAAAACAAGTGTTCCAAGTCATGGACCAAACTTTTAATTTCATTTCTCTGGCCATAACCAGGACCAACACCAAGTCTCACTAGTTATTTTCTTCCCTTTATCCTTTCAAATCTCTCCCAAAACATACTCCATAGTGTATGTGCAGGCGTAAAGCCTTTCTTTTATTAAAAAAGCATGAAAAACTATTCCTTCTGCTACTCCATACTGCCCCTCCATACCATTTCGTTCAGGGAAAGGAGGTCAAGTATCAAAAAGTGTTCAATTTCCTTTCCATTCCAAGGAGTGGGGCTCAGTGTGGGAACTGTATTTGTGCTAATCTGGACTAAGCCCTTATCTGCCTCTGTCTTCTGGAGGAAAGACAAGATTTCCTACCACTCTTTCATCCTTGACCTGGAATTGTTTTTTCATCATATAGACTATTTTATGGCAAAATTCTTCCAAATATTACAAGATTCCCAACTTCAACTTGACATTCAGAAGGTGGCACAAAACTTTAAATATCCTGGGGAATCTGCTAATTGACCTTTTACAGAGAGCATGTATTATAACGACAGCTTTAACAATGGCATTTTTAAAAAGGAACAACTTCTAGGAATGGCTATTATATTTTTCACTCAAGATTTGCTCTTTAAGCCTTTCTTGAACGTGGCCTGATGAATTTCGGTAAGGTTTTCTAAATATAAAAACTGAGAATTTAAATACATTGGCACAAAGTCAATGCTCATAAGAATACTCTAAGCATAGACTAAAATCTTTTCTTTTTGTCTGTTTTGGTGAAAAGCAGATATTAGGCCTATTTGTCCCCTTCCACAGTGTGACCTGGACTAAGTTCTAAATTCTAGACTTCAAAGTTTTCTATCTCAAGAGCACACATTGTCTAACAATCCACCCAGTTCTAAGATTGTACATGAAAGAAAAAGACAGAAATACCTATGATCTAACCCTAAATTCACACAAACCTTAACAGTGTAAAAACCTATTAGAATGCTGCAACTTCTCACAAACATTTACTCTTACATACTAATTTCAAGGGCAGAAATTATAGGTATGCTCTACATTAAGAAACTTTACATTTATAAGAGAAATGAATATGAAGATATTTACATAAGGACTATGCTTTATAAAAGGAATTGCGGAATGAATTGAATAAAATGGAGTTCTCCTTATTGATACACAGTTTAAATTTGAGGCTAATCCACATTTAGTAAAGCTGATGGAGATGGCCCTCATTGTAACATACAATGCTCTTTACTGACTGGTAAGCAAAATAGATTCTGAGCACCCAAGGGATAAGGCCATGCTTACCAACTCTGTATCTGTAGAACAGCATGCATCCCCCTGCAGGGTGGATCACCAATATATATTTATTGAATTAACCAATGCACAACAGCTCTAGAAATCAAGGCATTCTTGTAGGTTCATATGCTAGTTTGTACTTGGTTTATGGAAAATAATTTTAGGGGGTAGATGAATTGAGGTAAATATATTAGTCATTTTCAGAATGAAATAAAAAGAAAGCAAAACCAATTGTCAAAGGGTATTTTAAGCTGAGCCTGGTTTTTAAATTGCCACGTGGTGAAAGCCACAAATATTTGATTAACACCCAAAATGGAATTGGTTAGTAATTTTGATAACTCACTTTCAGAAAGCAACAACAGCAGCAAGGGCCAGTTTCGTTGAGGCCCACACAGAAAAGCCAGAGAAAGAAAGAGCTCTCTTTGAAATCACAGCCTGCAAAATTTCATAGTAAAAGGATATTACAATATTTAGAGAGTTTGTAGTAAATAAGTGTGCCTGGAATTCAGACTATTTTTCTCAATTGTAGACACCTTTCCCTTGGGGAAATTAGACAACAGCCAATGATGCTCCTCTACTGTGGGATGTGAGTGCTGGGGGAACTGAATGCAGATATATTAGAAACTCAAATAGAGGAAATTAGAGTCCAGGCAAGTACAGTTAGAACCAAATGGTTCTTTTCTTACTAGCTGCAGAGAAGAAATATTTAACTTTTCAATCTCTAGCCTTTCTTTTCAGAAAGGGAGAAAATCTCTGACTTTTCAGAAAGGGGAAAAGTAAGTATTCATATATTTAGAACAAAACTGGCTCTAAAACCTAAAAATGCTTCCAATTAAAGTAAAAAAGAGCAGGACAAAAGGCTGCTTAGTGTCTAAGGAAGAGAAAGGATGGCCTATTTTCATTCAATCAATCGTTGATATGTTTCACGTGGCACCCAGGGTCTTGGCCAAATGTGCTCTTAGCTCAGAAAATCTTTTAAAAATTGATTTGAGTTAATTTAGAACATTTTTAGTTTCTACTATGTGAAGCTGGGTGTGAACTCAGCCCTCTGCAAAATGGTCCATTTGTTTTTAAGTATGTCTCATTAAACTCAATGAGATGGAGCACTAAGAACAGTGTTTGATCTTAAAATGCCTGTCTCTAGAATGCCCTAAATTTCAGAAAATCAATGGTGGCAAACACAGATGTAGGAATGATCCATGGCCACAGGTCCAATTTCATTTTCTGCAGGTAATTGTGCTCACTCACTCCTTCTTTATGCATGAATTGACACCTATTTTGTGCAATAATGTCACTCTCTTTCCCCTAACAGCTATTCCCAAACTTCCATACTCTACTATCCCCTTCCTCACTGCTCTCACCAGCTTCAGCAGGCGACTTGGAATCTGGTTTACCAGAGAACACTGCCACTACCAGTCGGGACAGCGACTCCATGCCTTGCTTGGAGCCTCGTGAAGGACAGATTCCTATATCAGTACTGAAAACAACTCTGGAACACCTGCCTTCTTTCCCTGCCAGAGCATAGATGTCGGTTGATTTCCTCTCCCTGTTTAACCATGTAAGTAGGAAACTCATGAGAATAAAAAAAAAATCTTAGACACGTGAGTAAATAGTTGGAAACAAGTTTAAAAGGCTAGGGGCCTACTGGTACTAATTTCATGAAGCAAATTATCCTCTCCACTCTATTAAAGCTGCTCTCCCAGAGATTGCTGGTGGTTGTCTCATGGGTAACTCGGAGCACTTTTCCAACATACTATTATCATTTGGTGATAAGATTTTCTAAAAATTTTCCCTCTTTCCTACAATGTTCTCATCCCTGTGCTGCTTGACACTATTCCCTTTGTTTCTCCCACCTCTCAGATAGCGGCATCTTCATCTTTTCTTTCTCCTTTGCTTCTGTTCTGGGCCATCTACTTTCATTGCTTTGCTGGGAAATATCAACTTTACATGACCATTGCTATAACCAATACACTGAGCCTCCATGACCTCTTTCTTTACTTTGTTTCTCTTCTCTAAGTGCCAGAACTACACTTCCAATTGCCCAATTATCTGGATGTTTTCCAAGTGTCTCAAACTCAACAACCTAAAGCTCAATTTTCGGCTTTCTTGCCAAACCTATTGTTCCTTTTGTGTCTCCCAATCTAAAAACCTGAGCATGATTGCAGAACATTCATATTTAAATAGCTACCAGTTCTATCAATTCTATGTCTCAAGCATGTATAGTTCCTGTACACTCCATTCTTTTTTTTTTTTTTTTTTTTTTTGAGACAGAGTCTCACTCTGTCACCCAGGCTGGAGTGCAATGGTGTGATCTTGGCTCACTGCAACCTCCGCCTCCTGGGTTTAAGCGATTTTCCTGCCTCAGCTTCCTGAGTAGCTGGGATTACAGGCACGTGCAACCATGCCTGGCTAATTTTTGTATTATTAGTAGAGTTGGGGTTTCACCATGTTGGCCAGCCACCACGCCCAGCCTTGAACTCTCCATTCTTATCCCAGCCATCTCTCAGCTGGGCTCTTCCAATAGTCTTCTAAAGGGGCCTGCTTCTAGACTCTGTCCACTCCACTCTCTACACTGCCTCAAATCTAACCTGATCAGATTTCTCTGCTTTTTAAATCCTAAAGAGCTTCCCATTGCCTATAGGATGAAAATCATACTCCTTTTATGGCATCATTTAGCCCCTGCCCATCTTGCCTGTCTCTACTTGCCATTTCTCCATAGGTGCTGTGGGTGCTAGCCAGTCCAAAGAGACTGCAGGATTTAGAATATGACATGCTCTCATGCTTTTCCTCATATTGTTTTCTCTGGATGTTACTTTCTACCTTATCTTTCCTATACTTCCTTTGCTTCAAGAATCATGTTCCTCTATGCAACTTCCTGACCCCAGCAGAATCAGAGGCATCACTATACTGTCAGAGTATCACAAAACGCTCGTATTATTATCATGCATTCCATGATTTCTTAACAGCTGCATGCTGTGTTTGCTTTCCCTTACTGCACTGTGACCTTCTCAAGACCCTGTACAGCTTTTATTCCTAGAGATTTCCATGTTGCCTGATACATAAGTGCTCAATAAATACCTGTTGAGTAAGTAATGAGATGAATGAATGTCACTTATATTGATAGAAGATTTGGTAGTTCCCTTTCTCTGTAGTTCCATCAGACACCTCGTTCTCCATTTCAGTCCATGAAGATAACAAGATTGAAGCTTGAATCACACCATGAATTGTTCCTTACAATTCACAGCTCTCAGACCAAATCCATACATGACCATCTGGAACTCTGTAAAAGAGTCATATTTCTCACCTCTTCCCCTTACACGTTGAGGCTAAGATTCAACTGACTCCTGAGTTAGATGCAAAAAAATTTATAGTAGTGAGGTCTACTGTTTAAAAGCAACCAGGCTCCTGCCCAGATTGAGCATTTGGCTCTAGCACTGTTAAAGGCAGCAATTTAGCCTAGTAGCCAGAATGCTTTTTCTTTGCTTTTGCGATTTAACATATATTGGTATTTTAGGCCGGAATTTCTAGCAACTGATTGTCTAATCCTTTTAATGAATTATTGGGTTGGTTCTTGCATTTCATCTGAACAAAGTGCACCAATGAACTCTCTAATGGAGAAGGAAGAAGAAGAGAGCTGTATTTGCCAAATCTGTCAACTCCAGTGGGGGTTAAGTGTTTTTCTGTTACACTGAATGAATGTTTGATCAACATAGTTAAAAACCTCAATTGTAATTTTGCATGTGTAAGATAACATGTATATAAATGTATATCTATATACATATACATATGTGTGTATAGGTAAATAAATGTGTGCATAATATATATACATACATGTATAAATAACTTTTTCAGTCTTGATACTTTTCAGAGTAAAATCAGATTTGCATACAATTTGTATATAATCAACACATACAAATATAATCTAATTAGTGTGCAACATGCTTTTTTCAGAGAAAAAAACAGTAACTAATCTTCTCTGGTGACAATATACATTATTCATTATTGAAGAGACAGAATAGAAAAATTAGAAGGAATACTTAAGAGACTGAAATTCTTAGGTTTGCAAACAGACCAAGTAAGTCGACTAGTATTTGTAGCTATGAAGATTTTTGAGGGTGAATTTTATCATGAGCCTTATTGTGCTAATATCACAGACAGTTTACCATGAAAAGAGGCTATACTAAATAATTACATGTTGTCATTTAATTCTTACATTGGCATCATGAGGGAGGCTTTTTATTTCCCTTTTTACAGAAAAACCTCAGATTTACAGAGGTTCAACTACCTAAGCAAGGTCACATAACTGAAATGTGGCAGAGCTGGGGTTCCAACCTAAGGATGTTGACTTCCAATGTTCAGATTTTTACAGGAAGTTTATTTAAAGGAAAGCAGGCTGAATAATATAAAGAAAATAAGCTAAAACTAAAAGTAGAAGACAAGATTAGAAATACAGAAAGTACTTTAACATATATTATACCATCTGGTCTTTTCCAGTATCCTGGTGAAGTATGCAGGAGCATTCCTGTTTCACAGATGAAGAAAACAAAGCTTGGAAAGCTAAGAGACTTGAACATGTCTCTAATAAAGGTTCTCTGACTTCAAATCAGATATTTTTTCTACTCAGCCTTTAGTTTGTTGAAATGTAAAGTTATGCCATTGAGAAAATTGATCAGCATAGTGACTGACATGTGACACTCTGATAGATTTAGAAACTTGTATTGTCTTGTGAAGATACAGTAGGAGGCAATGGTTACACTCCCCAGTAAAATGGAGGCAGAAAGTTCTACGTGGAAAAGTGGTGATCACTCACTATAGCACATATTTTTAAAAATTTTTTACTGAGATAAAATTCATATAAAATTTACCATTTTAACAATTTTAAAGCTTGCAGTTTAGTAAATTTCAATAATTCAGAGTTCTACAAGCATCACCACTATCCAATTCCAGAACATTTTCATCGCTCAAGAATAAATCCTTTACTTCCCAATTCCCACTTTTCATCACCCCCTGGCAACCACGAATCTACTTTTTGTCTCTATGGATTTGCTATTCTGGACATTTTATATCAATGTAATTATACAATGTGCTCTGTTGCTTCTGGCTTCTTTCACCCAGCATGTTTTTGTGGTTCAGCCATATTATAGCATTTGTCAGTAGTTCATGTTTTTTACAGTTATACAATATTCCACTGTAGGATATATAACACTTCATGTATCTATTTGTCAGTTAATGGGGTATTTGGGTTATTTCTACGTTTTTTTTGCTGTTTTATAAAAAAACTGTTGCTATGAACATTTGTGTAGAAGATTTTGAGTAGATATGTACTTTCAATTCTCTTGGGTATATGCCCAAGGGTGGAATTGCTGGGTCATATGATAACTATATATATGATATTTATATTAACTTTCTGAAAAACTGACAGACTCATTCGTGCACACTTTTTGGTACTTGATCTTTGACCAATGATACTGGTACAGAATGAGTCAGGTTTTCCAAATCAGTGCTAGAAATTGTTAATTGAAGAATTTTATCATTTTTAATGGGCATCACCAAAGGAGAAGATGTTTTCTAAGATAAGCCTATCTGTCACTAATACTTCTTACAGTAGTGATCCAGCCAGCAGAATGAAAATTTTATATGGCCTTTTGCAGAAAGAATAATAGGGAATCTTGGCCCCAAATAAATCAGCAAATACATTGTGAAAGATATAAATAATGTTCACCAATATCTACTTGCCCTCCATTTCAAGGTAGATAGAGAATTATAATACAATTCCTTATATGAAGTTAGGGGTAGCCAAGTGACTAGTTGTGGCCATACAATGAGAGTATGAAATAATAGTTGTAGGCCAAAGCATTTATTGCTAGTGCTCAACTCTCCAGCTCTATGCTTCACCTCTGTGATAAATCTTGAAGCCTTGAAGTGAGAGGTGGCATCCCAGAATGGTGGAGGCTCTATTACTTTGGGTATCTGAGATATAAGCAGAGTTGTTTGTTGCTTTAAACCACAAAGATTTTGTTATTGTTTTTTAATATTAGTAATGCCTATCCTATCCTGGCTGCTATACCAGCTCAACTTATTTCTATATCATCCTGGTTCTGAGCTATAGTATATGATTACTGGCACATGTCTTAAGTTATCAGTATGCTTTTTTCCCCCCAAAGCATTACAAACTGATCATTATATTGGTGACACACTCCACACGTAGGTCATAGAGCTTTACCAAAAAGGATAAATAAAAATAAGGTAAGAACACAGTTTTGCTTGGGGCTCATCATTACTGTCTGAAAACTCCTTTACATAAGCCTTACTTTCTCTCTTCATATTTGTATAAACATTGATGTGTCCCTAAAAAGCTGTGTAACACACATACCTCCTTCCAATATAGTTAACTAGTTGTGTTACCTGATAAGAGGTGCTGATTTCTATATAGTACTCCTAACACTAGCTTTTCTACTTTTTGAGAACTTTTAAATATTTCAAGGCATAGGGTAGATAGACAGTCCTTTAACTTCACAGTTTAGGGTCATAGTAACAGCTATGGAGTCAAAGTTTAATGTAAGCACTGCACTGAGGTACATATTCTTTAATTAGAATTGTACTATTTTAAAATGTAATGATAAAGTTCTTATACTAAGAGGCTCATAAATATCCTTCCATACCTAGAAGCATACCCATAAATATTCCCTAATTTTTAGTATAAACTTTTCAGAGTTCGAAAATAAAAGTTCAAAAGCAACTCAGTGTTCTTTTTAGAAAAGAAAGCATTCATAACATATAAAATATAAATAATTAATCAAGAACGTGAGGTATCTGTGACTAAAGTGTTTTGTATTTAGTATCCATGAAGATCAAACTCATTTAAACACAACTGGATTTATAGTCATACACTCAGCTTTCAATGCTACTTCAAGTGGACTGAAAGAAGCAAGTGGGGTCTCTACTCAACTCAGTCTGAGCTTTTCATGGATTTTGGAAATTATATTCTTCCCTCATTTGACAAATTAAAATAAAGATAAAGAAATACCTAAAGAAAGAAAAATTTACTTAGTTTCTTAAGTAGTTAATTTTTGCTTGAAATATTACAAGGATTCTGTCTCCAACAGAATATGCTTTAGAAATACTCATTTTTAGATCAATTGAACTTAAGAGACTATGCAGTTTTTAATATGGACTAATGGAAATTCATGACTTTTAAAATAAAAAGAAAAATTAAAGTGACACACTTGATAAAGTTAAAAATAATTTATAAGTTATAAATTTAGAAATGAGAACTTTTATCCAAAACCAATTACTTTTTACTGTTTGGAGTATCACAACTTGAAATTTGAATATCTAGTATCTGCATTCTTTGTAATGGGCAGTCACGTTGCCTTTAATATATTTTCTTTATGTTGATATAAAATATAGGTTAGGTTATTTTAAAGTGAGCACTCTATATATTTTCTGCATCTGAGGAAATACTTCTTAAAATTGACTCTCTTTTTGGGACCCATTTGTGCTATTTTGCTTCAGTAATTAATGATTCTGTATCTGTTACCCAAGTATCTTCCTATGCACCAAGAAAGAACCTTGGTAACCAAATCTGTTTTACATTTTTTGTTAAACACTATAACACTTGGCATTAGGCTTATCATATTATAAGTGTTTCAAACAGGGACAACATAATCAAAGGAAGAAATACATTTTAACTTACAGTGCTTTGCTTCTCAGTTCTTGCAAAGTTGGTTAGGTTTTCTGATTTTCATGAAAAACTATATGTGTGAATGTGGAGGACAAAGTGAGTTTTTACTGAAGGGTGAAAGAAACAATCAGCCCCTGGAGCCCCAGAATGACATTTGGTTGGAAGTTGTGTTGTGTGACAGACATGAAATGAGATAGCTTGAAGGCATCCCCCTAGATAGCATCATGTCCTCTGATGCCAGCAACTCTGTGTAATCATTTGCTCTCACAACTGGACCCTACTGTACTGACAAAATTTCATAAAATTAAATCAAAGTGAATGAAACCAATAGGAATTAGGGAAGTGGTGTTGGGGTGGGTCAAAATACTGATGTTAGCACACAGTGGTCCTTTTCTTCAAGGAAAATTCAGGTTCACATGGATAATTCATCTCACTACCTAAAGGAGGAGGCTTAGAAAAGAACAGCTTTCAAAATGGACTTCATTTTCTCATATGATTGTACAGATATACTCCAATTTGCCTAAAGGGTATTACTTTGTAAGTGCTCATCTGTATTTGCTTCTTGTCTTCAATGATTTTTCTCATGTTCATCTACCTGTGTAACAGAGGCCTTAAAAACAATTGCCCAAACAAAACAAAATAAAATCAACAATTCATCTTAGAATATTCAACTATGCTCACATTCAGAACCATATAGATAAGATCATTGTTCTGCTCTAGAAAAACCAAGGTGGTGAATACTTTAAAGTATATCAACATAGGTATTTTATAGGTATTACTCACCTTTGACCATAAGGAATTACTGTCCACTCCCAAAGGGTACATTACACCCTCCCTTGGACAATAGGAGCATCACATTTTAATTGGTAAATTTCAAAATGAAGAGGGTAGTGGTTAAGAGCTGAATTCTAGAGAAAGATCTTTCTCAGTTAAAGCATGGTTCTGCTGTCCGCTAAGCCATATGATCTTCTAAAATTCACTTAACTTCTTCATTTTTATTTTTAGACAGCATCTCACTCTGTCACCCAGGGTGGGTGCAGTGGTGCAATCTCAGGTTACTTCAACTTCTGCCTTCCAGGCTCAAGTGTTCCTCCTGCCTCAGCCTCCTGAGTAGCTGAGTCTACAGGCACATACCAACATGCGTGGCTAATTTTTTGTATTTTTGGAGAGATGGGATTTTGTCACGTTGCCCAGGCTGCTCTTGAACTCCCAGGCTCAAGAGATCCACTGGCCTCGGCCTCCTAAAATGCTGGGATTATAGGCATGAGCCACAATGCCCAGCCTCGCTTAATTTCTTTAAGCCTCAGTGTCACTGGTAAAATGGGGAAAATAATAGCATCTATCTCAGTCTTTCTGAAGGATAAAAGAGAATCCATGCAAAGCTCTTAGTAAAGTGATCCACACAATGGTAACTACATAATAAATGGCAGATGCTGTGACCATTCTTTTTGAAAAGATAACGAAATCACTCATTTGTTCAGATCACTCATTTTGAACAAACACAACAAAAGGCAGCTGTTTCACTGGTTTCAAAGGCCAAGGAAACAGGACAAATGAAAGAGATATTAATTATTCCTTTTACTTTGCAAAGCTAGAGTTAAATATTTAAGACAACTACATTTCTTGTCACCTGCAAAGTTGACTTTAGACTTCTAATGAGCATAGAGAGAACTAAATCATGAAAGTAGGTGAATCCCTATTTGGTCCATTGATTTGTACTTCCTGCTGTCAAGCAGAACCACTCATAAATGTCTCATAAAATTAACATATTCCCTAGCTGTACTGTTGTAGCAAAGATTGCTAGTGGCCTATCCCTACGTTCATTCTTCCCCTCCTCCTTTTTAAGAGAAATGTGATTCCTAACTGGGCACATTGTGGCTCCACCTCCCTCCTCCCGACTGCTAGATAAAAGAATACATTTCCCAGTTCACATTACAACTAGATATGGCCAAGGGATTAATTCTGTCCAATGAGAAGTATTGCATGGGATTTCAGGAAGACTTCAAAGGGAGCTGATTCAGCTGGGAAGAGCTGCTCTTTCTGCCTTTCCTTCTGGCTTGCTTCACAGGAATGCTATGCTGGTAGAACTCCTGCAGCCACCCTGGCCCATGTGGTGAACTTATGAAAGACATTTGTATGGGTACAGCAAAAGGATAGGAGCCTGGATGCCTGATGATACTAGATGTAGCACATTGGTCCCCAACTCCTTACCCTTGAGTTTATTTCACATGACAGAGAGAGAGAAAGACTTCTTCCTTGCTTAAGCCACTGTTATTTTGGGTTCTTCTGTAATATACAGCCTACCATGATTCCAAGTGGTACAAGTATTTTTTTCAAATGCTTAAAAAATATTTTGGCTTATTTTTGAATATATTCTGAAAAACCAAGTCTACCCAAGTCTCCAACATCTCTCTAAATATATACTTGTGTACGGGTTCAAAATGTAAATAAAATCCTAAGATATTTCCTACTTCTGATGAGAGGCTATATCTCATGCTTTGTTTCCTTAACACCTGGCACAAATGCAGTACCTGGTGCATGGTTAGCATTCAGTAATGTGTGCCAAATGAAAGAATGAAAAGTGGGAAAGTCAAAGCTCTGAAAACCCTGGAAGACAACCTAGGCAATACCATCCTGGACCTAAGAACAGGTAAAGATTTCATGACAAAGATACCAAAACCAATTGCAACAAAAACAAAAATTGACAAGTGGGATCTAATTAAACCTAAAAGCTTGCACACAGCAAAAGAAACTATCAATAGAGTAAACAGACAACCTACAGAATGTGAAAAAACATTTACAAACTATGCATCTGACAAAGGTCTAATATCCAGCATTTATAAGGAACTTAGCAAATTTACAAAAGAAAAACAACCCCATTAAAAAGTGGACAAAGGACATGAACAGACACCTCTCAAAAGACGACATACGTGCAGCCAAGGAGCATATGAAAAAAAAATTCCATATCACTAATCATTAGAGAAATGCAAATCAAAACCACAATGAGAAACCATCTCACACCAGTCAGAATGGCTATTATTAAAAAGTTAAAAAATAACAGATGCTGGTGAGGTTGTGGAGAAAAGGGAATGCTAATATACTGTTGGTAGGAGTGTAAACTAATTCACCCATTGTGGAAAGCAGTATGGCAATTCCTCAAAGAGCTAAAAGCAGAACTACCATTTGACCCAGCTCCCATTTCTAGGTATATATGCAGAGGAATGTAAAGCATTCTACCATAAAGACACATGCATGGGAATGTTCATTGTACCACTATTCACAATAGCAAAGACATGGACTCAACATAAATGCCCTTCAATGAAAGACTGGATAAAGAAAATGTGGTACATATACACCAGGGAATGTTATGCATCCATAAAAAAGGACGAGATCACATCTTTTGCGGGAACATGGATGGAGCTGGAGGCTATCATCCTTAGCAAACTAACACAGGAACAGAAAACCAAATACCACATGGTCTCACTTATAAGTGGGAGCTAAATGATAAGAACTTATGAACACAAAGAAGGAAACAACAGACACTGGGGTCTACTTGAGCAGGGAGGGTGGGAGGAGGGAGAGGAGCAAAAAAGATAACTATTGGGTACTGAGCTTAATACCTGGGAGATGTAATAATATGTACAACAAGCCCCTGTGACATGTTTATCTATATAACAAACCTTCACATGTACCACAAAACCTAAAATAAAGATTTTAAAAAAAATTCAAAAAAAGAAAAACAAGTGGGAAAGAGTCCCTAACAGTATCTGTATATATATGATTGCAAATTGGTAATGCTGATTCTCCCAGTGACTCAATGTGCATTGGTGAATGCAGCATTTAGCGAGCACACTGGTTCCTCCAAGTTACTTGGACAGCATGAAAGATGACCTAAAAGTCTCAGAGTTAATGCTTCATCCCATTAATCTCACCCACTGAAGAATGGCTGACCCCTGCCTCTTATTTGTGAGACGGAAGCTCAGTAATGTCAAGGATGATGACTTTTCTAGCTTGTCAAGGTTGTTTTGCTTTGTGAGTCTGTTTTTTGAGGTGCTCATGACTGCCTCTGTCTTAACTCAGTGCTTCTCTGACTGAGGTGGTAAATTGTTCCTTTGTGACTCTTCCTTATAGGGTAACTGAGCAGTTAAGCTTCTTTTTTTAGTGCTACAATTTCTTTTGCTCCAATTTCTCTCTGACAGGATAATTACCAAGTTTGTCTCTCTTGGAATCTCATAGATTCATGTTTATTTGAGTTTCATTTATGTGTAGATTTCTTAGCCTTTTCTAGTATTTGTTCAATTTGTTGTCTTTGTCTTTTAAGGCTTTAATATTCAAGGTCATAAAAATCCTACCTTACTTTTTGCATTATATGGCTACTCCCTTCTTTTTTTTCTGGTGAGATTTCAAAGCTCTGTTGTTGTTTTTTAAAATACTCTTTCAGAGTAATATTGTTTCTTCTTCTGTTTTTGTTATTAGTGTATATAATTTTACTTTAATCCTATGGTTTAAAATCTATGGATTCTGTGTCTTTCCTCATTTTTCTTGAAAAGGCAACTCAAATTGTAGTTAAGCTCTCTCTTGCTTCTGCACACATACTATCCCTCTTTCTGCAATGTCATGTTCCCTGCTTTGGCCTGCTTGACTCCAACCAACTCCTTTCTCCTCAGCCTTGGGAAGCCTTCCACAATAATAAAGGAGTCAGTGGATTTGTCCATAAGTAGCTACTGGAACCAAAAAGGAGTTAGTACTTTAATACATAATTAGATGAGTGAGTTTTTAAAATTATGAGTTTTTCTATTGTATTGATATATTTTTCAACAATCTAGGTATTAAGTAAAATAAGGCAGCCTCCAGATATTAAAAAGATAAATATAAAGAAAGTATAGCATTAACTCCTCTTGTAATTGCTCTGCAGTTGAACTGAGCCATGGCACTCATTGTTAGTTTGCATAAGAAAAGAAGATCACTTTAGTATACACTGAAATTCCAGCTATAACAAGCAATAATACTAACTTAGGATGTTTAGATTTCTGAATTTTACTCTAGTCATATATAGCAAGCCAAAACATACACACTTAAGTAATATGAACATGAAAATAAAGTTAACAATAATTGTATCTGTGCCAACATTAGTATACGGTAATTGCCAAAAATTTACACATTCATTTATTGATATTTACTTATGTGTTTAGCTATAGCACAACACATAATTGTAAAACATATATGAATAAGGATGATAATATATTCTTGCCAAATTTGATTACACAGGCCAAGATTTGTTGTTTTAGGAAGT
This sequence comes from Pan paniscus, assembly GCF_029289425.2. Taxonomy (NCBI): domain Eukaryota; kingdom Metazoa; phylum Chordata; class Mammalia; order Primates; family Hominidae; genus Pan; species Pan paniscus. The sequence continues at coordinate 54,301,136 of NC_073259.2, read as the reverse complement.
GAATAACTATATTCAATTTCAAATGTTTATTATATCACACTGAATTTTTGTGAAGATATCTATCGCCATAATAATGTATCCATTTTACAATGATTAAAATGAAATATCAGGAAGAGCTGAATATTTAGGCCCCACAAAGTTAATTTTTTTTTTTTTTGAGATGGAGTCTTGCTTTGTTGCCTAGGCTGCAGTGCAGTGGTGCGATTTCAGCTCACTGCAACCTCTACCTCCTGGGTTCAAGCAATTCTCTTGCCTCAGCCTCCTGAGTAGCTGGGATTAGAGGTGTGCGCCACCACACCCAGCTAATTTTTGTATCTTTAGTAGAGACGGGGTTTCACTATGTTGGCCAGGCTGGTCTCGAACTCCCGACCTCAGATGATCCACCCGCCTTGGCCTCCCAAAGTGCTGAGATTACAGGCATGAGTCACCGTGTCCAGCCAAAGTTAAATGTTTATAGAAACACTAATCAGTTAAAATAAATATTTCATTTGTTTCCAAAATGGACAAATTAGAAAAACGCTACTCAGTTATTCTTATGAAATAACTTTTCTGTTTGTGAAGACTAATGAGAATGGATTTATGACATAAAAATCATATTAGGCTGAAGAAAAACAAAAGGAAGAATGAGAATTAAAAAATGCATTCTGACTCTTAACTGACAATAACTTTATATATTGATAATTATTAAAAATGAGCAGTGCACTTTTTGTAGTGTAAAGGTTAGTGATTTTATTAATCTATAAGCAAGATGGCCCTAATGTACAACACCATTTCAAAAATGTTTGTTCTAGGCTAAAATTACTGAAGGAGCAACATTATCATCCATGCTAAATGCCAAGGAGTAATAGGTTTCTACAGTAACTGTGAAATATGCAATTCAGATACACACATAGGAAAACACCAATTATGCTAGATACATCAAGAGAAAAGCAGCGGAATGAAGGATGGATTTGTATTATCAGCTGCTTAGCAATATGGAATATTTAAGACATGCTGAGCTTTGAGTCATTGATCACTGCAAATTAAGTACTCCTACATGGTTTAAAAATAAGTTTTCAAAATTTATTTTCCATCTATTTCACTGTGTCAAGAATTTTTAAAAATGAGATTATTTTCCCTTGTGCTAAAATATAAATAATAGGCAATTGCGTGTATTTCTTTTCTACAAACTGAAACTTCTCTGAGGATGGGAACAATGTCTTATATATCTTTTATACCCTATCATCACAGAACAATGCAATGTTGGAAAATGTTATGGAATCATTTTCAGTTGCAGGGGATTTGTGGTTTAGAAAGGACTAAAACACAGGTGTGTGTGAGGCTGGGTAAGGTTAAGATGCATAAGGTGATTTCTAATTATCTAATACTGCTTGTTATGAGGTTTGTATAAAATAACTAGCATGGTAAATAACAGCATCTTGATCAGACATCCAGTCACATGAATCTGTGTTTTCAAACTGAGTCCATAAGGGAGAAATAAAGATGGACCCGTCTCTGGTATTGTTCTGAGAAATGCTGGTCAGATTTCCCTTTATGGGCCTAAAGTTGTCTAAACATTGCCACACAAATTATGACTGTAATCAGTTGTAAGACTAAAATCCACATGTACTTTCTACAGTGTAACAAATGTAAAGTGCTTACAAAATTCCTGTGACAAATCTGTCAAGAAATTACTGGTTTGCTTAGTGTTTTAGCATTGCTTAGAGAATAAAGAGGACTTGTTCATTGAATGTGACTCACAGAAGATAACAAACCTGTGGCTGCCCATTGCTAGTACCAATCATTTTTTCTTGGAAGGTAACAAAAGGTTAGAATATCTAGGTGAAGAAGAAGAATAGGGTCTGGAGGCAGGGAACCTAAGGCTGATTCATGCTAACTTCCTAGAACTAAATCAAAAGGAAAACCCCAACTTTCCACGCTCAAGGAACAAAAGGATCAGAGGCTACTACCTTTGTAACCTCCACCCTTTCTGCATTGCAGATGAAAAATGGAAAGTACCTCTGATTGGTCCTCTCCTGAAACCAATCAGATTGGTTGTGACCTAGTCTTCATTTGCATAGCGGTATAACTTTGTAACATCAGCCTCCGATTGGTAGCCTTCCGAGACGAATTAGACTTGTTGTGGGCCACTCCCCTTCATTCACATAGGGTGTAAACTAAGTAGCCAATGGGAAACCTCTAGAGAGTATTTAAACCCAGAAAATTCTGTAACCAATGCTCTCGAGTCGCTTGCTTGAGCCTGCTCCCATTCTGTGGAGTTTACTTTTGTTTCAGTAAATCTGTGCTTTTGTTGTTTCATTCCTTCATTGCTTTGTTTGTATGTTTTGTCCAATTCTTTGCTCAAAACGCCAAGAACCTGGACAACTCATATTCAAGACCCTCCACCAGTAACAAAGCCATTGCCTAGTTATGCTCACAAAGAATGGTGTTGACTTGCAAGCAACTACCTCTGTGTCTTCTTTGCTCTCTGGGTGGGGTTCAGGGCTTGATATCCTTTGTGGAAAATAAAGGCATCTCATCTTACTAGCAGAAGGCTGAACCAGTGTGGGTGATCTAAGTGCTGTTTGGCAATACTTTGGAAAGATAACAGTGGTTATGATATACTATCTCTATGACAGATTTCTCAGGGTCCCCAAAATTCTAACACTCTTTAAAAAATAAAAATAAAAAATAAGCCTGGGAGAAAAAAAGGGAATTGCTCCTAATTGTGACAAGGTCTTAAAGCAGGGATTTGGAAACCTAGTCCTCTCACTTCTAAGCTGGACAACATTTTTTTCTCCTTTCTTTTCTTTTCTTTCTCTTTTTCCTTCCTTTCTTCCTTCCTTCCTTTCTTTTCTTTCTTTCTTTTTTTTTTTTTGTAAGTAATTTTCCTAGAAATCTGTAAAAGCTTTAGTCAGACTGCTACAGCCTGGTGTTTCATCAAGCTATCTTCCACTTTGCCAGTATCTGGGTTGCTGAGAAGGTGAAGTGGTCAGAAGTAAATTTAAAGAAAATAATCCCATAATCTATATCTGTTTAGGAATCTGTGCAGCAACCCAGAATTTCATTTATGTTACATAAGGAACTTTGGCCACTAAATACCTCTGAGTTTTATGTTAGTTCAATTAAATGGCATGTGTAGTGACGGTAAAATTTCATTAGAAATTTTCATTTCATTAAAAACTCTTGTTTTAGTGTTTTTCATCATTTGGTACTTGATTTTCAGGGCAGTATTTTGTTAAAATAAAATCCTAGTGTTTAAATACGTAGCCCTTCAATATGAGGGGCTTAAAACTCTTCTCTTTGCTTCTTGGGTAACTGATACTTAGCATTTCCTACAATATTCACAGGCTTTGGATAGTATTGACATATGCAAAAAAAAAAAAAAAAAGGCCATTAGCTTGACTAAGGGAGGGAGGTGGACAGAACAAAATGGCTCTGCAACATACCAGTTACATCACTCTAGGCAAATGATATAATCTGTCTGATCCTTAGTTTTCTTATCTGTAAAATTGGATAATAATAATAATAATAACAATATCTTCCTCAGGAAAGTTTAAGGGTAATAGGTAATATTCAAAAAGAATATGAATAATACTTGAATATTGTAAGGGCTTAGTTAACAGAAACTATTATTATTTTAAAATAAAAAGCCTGCTTAGAATTATGCCCCCTGCATCCCGCTAGGTATATTGGCTGGGGCCACATAATCGGCACTGAGTATTCATAAAATTGAACTGCCTGCCCAAACGCCTTTCCCTCATACTTTGCCTTTAACATTTCCAAAAATAGCTTTGTCTTCATGCTCACCATCATGAGATAATCTCAGACTCTCACAATCTCTCTCTGGGGCTGCCAGACTCTTCTCCCTCCAATCTATATCCCAAAACTCACACAGAAACCTCTTTGTAAAGCTCAGCTTTGATCATGGTACCCTCCTTGCTTGATGCTGTTGACTGGCTTCCCTTCCTCACTCAAGCCTTGACCTAGTATCCAAGGCCTTTCCTCTCCTTCTGCACCATCCTGTGCCTGGTGGCCCTTTCTCCAGCAGTATCAAGCTTTATAATTTTCTTGAAGGGCAAATCTGTTTTCTGCTTTTGCACAGTTCGCTCTCATGCCTGGGTGGCTTCTCCATTTTCATTGGTCTGAGAAACTCCGACTCACCATTGAAAAATCAGATCAAGCTCCCTCCTCTGTGAGGGGTCCTTAATATGGGGCCTGTAAACTTGGATGAAAAGAAAATTACATCTGTATTTCATTAACCTTTTACTGAAATTTAGCATTTCCTTCAATTAGGAAGGTAGGCAGTAAACTACTGGCAACAACAGAAGTCACATATTTTCATATCCCATTAAGGTAGTTGCAGAAATCTCCAAATACCATTTACATTCACTATGGTGTTGAAACTATGGTATTAGACTTGCGGCTAGATTTGTTACTTAATGTGTTAATAAAGAAGTACATACATTACTATTTAACAACTTTATTTTTTAAAGTATTCTGGCAACTGTATTTCAATATAATTGATTTGCCTTGTACTTTTATATAACAAGTTTATTTTTAAAAGTATTCTGGCAACTGTATTTCAATGTAATTGATTTGCTTTGTACTTTTATAAAATTTATTTTATGCAGTTAAAGAACACTATAAAAGGATCCAAAATAATGAGAATTTTAAGGACTTTCATGTAGGAAGCCTTCTGTCATGGCCCTGGGGAAATGAATTATGCCAGGTCATGCTCTGATACATCTATCAGCCTTCATTACACTGTTTTGCAATTACGTATCTGCATTTTTCTCCCTCATAGCTGTGAGCTCCATGAGGAGGAAGGCTGTTTTTTTTGTTGTTGTTTGTTTGTTTTTAAATCTCAATACCCCCAGCCTACTGCAACTCTCAAAAATGTTTATTAAAATAATTAACTACAAATGTGCATAAATGTTTTTTCTAAAGTAGTATATTCTTTGATTTGCTAAGCTGTATAGAACTTACACAATTGCAGACTTTCAGCTACTAAAACCAGGTTGTTCAGGATACATTATTTCATTGTTCTAGTCTTCTAATTTAATCAATATACAACCTGGATGTTACAGTTGAAGAGACATGTGACCTATTTTTTTTTTGGTATTTATTTACTTACTAATATTAGGAAAACACTATCTTATTAGCACCACACAACAATCTAAAAGAGTCACTGAGGGATGGCCTAAACACTATGTGACCTGTTTTATGCCCAGAGACCTGCAGGCTTGAACTGCTGGGTCTACTAGCATGCCCATAGAAGGTATTGCTAATCATGCTGTAGCCATGAGTAGAAGTAAACTTTGAAGAAACAAAGGCTTGGATGCTTCCTAAATCACCAACTCTTGGATAGCAACAAGGTGTTGCCAAATTTTGCCACATATACCTAAGTTCCAGGATGAAAATTATACTAAAAAAAACTTCCTTTAGTCAGCACCGTCTACCTTCTCTTATCAATAGCAACCCTTCATCCATCTATCCATGCATGCATCCATCCATCCATCCATTCATCCATCCATCCATCCACCCAAACACCCAGCCAATCAAAATCATAGTTTTCCAAGTTACTTTCACTGAAGAGGTTATTTTAACCTCTTTGCTATGCTTTATTTTATTTTATTTATTTTATTTTATTTTTTGAGACGGAGTCTCACTCTGTCGCCAGGCTGGAGTGCAGTGGCGTGATCTCGGCTCACTGTAACCTCTGCCTCCCGGGCTCAAGCGATTCACCTGCCTCAGCCTCCCCAGTAGCTGGGATTACAGGCGCATGCCACCATGCCCAGCTAATTTTTGTATTTTTAGTAGAGATGGGGTTTCACCGTGTTGGCCAGGATGGTCTCGATCTCTTGACCTCGTGATTTGCCCACCTCGGCCTCCCAAAGTGCTGGGATTACAGGCGTGAGCCACTGCGCCCAGCCCCTATGCTTTGTTTTTAAATAAACCACATTTGGTCCATAGCAATAGGTATTTTCCTACTATTCAGACAAGGAACACGTAGCAAGGTTATGTAACGTGCTTTTACAACATGATGGGAAATACTCCAACTTAACATACCAGAGTGTTTTAAGTGTTAATAGCTGAATTATTTTTGTTTCATACAAACTTAATTAAAGAACAGTTAAGTTTTTTAGGGGCCTCGTTTCATATTTATATTTTCTGTAAGGTTTTCTTGGTCTTTATTATAAGAAAATACACCAGACGCTGATTCCAGTCAATTGCTGTCACAGTCCTGGATAGTTTATTTCATTTGTTTATGCAGATGCTATTTTAAGTGGATTTACTTGAAATAGGAATAAAACTCCAAGTTGGTTTCATGTGTTCACTGCAATGAAGAGTTCTAGAATAAGAATATAAGTCCCATGGATTATCAGAGACACATGTTTTTCCCCCTTTATCTTGTTCTGTTATTTCAGACCTAAATGGACAACCTCAGAAACACCTTTCTCAGAAGTCTGTTAAGTTCAAGAAGGAATGAAAATTACCTTTCAAATAAGGATATAAATTACAGAAAATATTAAGTACTGTGCTCATTATGTGACTGTTGTATTTAACTTGAGAGCAAAGGAAAGGGTCTCCAGATTTACATGCCTAAAATTATGTTGCTAAGTAGACCACAGTGAGGTTTCGGATCCTATATTCCTCTTGCCCCAAGTATTTTCCAGTTTCTAAAGCATTTATTTTCATCTATTATCCAGCTAATCACCCAGCCTTGTCATTCCCCTCCAAAATATCTCGTTTCTCTATATCCACTGTCACCATCAAGGTTGCGTTATTTCTTGCCTAGGCTACTAAGTTCTTTTAACCTTTCTCCCTTCATCACCATTTGTCTGTCTGTAATCAATTTTCCACTCTGCAGCCAGACTGATCTTTTAAAAACACAAATCTGATAATGTCATTCTCATCCTATTACCCTTTGAAGGCTTCTCAGTATTCTAAGATAATGTCCAAAATTCTCCTGGTGTATAAGGTCCTCAGATGTTCTGTCATTGGCCTGCTATCCAGTTTATTTTGGTGCCATTCTCTTGCTTGCTCGTTATGACCCCGTCTTGTTGGTCAATTCTTTGAAGAAGCCATACTCCCTGCTTAGGACCTGTACACATTCCCTGATATTCCCTCTCCCTGAAATGCTTTTCCTTCATCTTTGCAAACCTAATCTTGAGTCCTCCTTCTTGTCTTTCGGGCTTCCCAAGGAGCATTTTTTGACTATAGGAAAACAAAACAAAACAAAAAACCAAGGTTTGGGTAGCAAGTCTTGCCATGTGGGGGATTTGTAAGTCTGTGGCTAAAAGCCTAGGCATCAAAATTAAAAAGTTATGGCGAACTCAAAGATATGTCCCATAAATGGCAAACTTCCTCCAAGAAGCTCTTGTATCCTTCCATGACAGGTGGACAGAATCCTCTCCAGGTGTCAAATTCAGCACACTGGGTATTTATTTAAGTGTTAGCAAAAGATATGTGCAGTTATTTGGCGATAAGGTCACAGGATGAGATTTATGTGGACTTTTTGTTCCAACTTTTATTTTCCTTTTTAATTGACTTATGTATATTTATCTTTATCTCCAATGGGTCTGTAGATATTAGTAACACATACAACATTGTTTTCTACTGTAGCATTATTAATAGTAACCTCATGGTATATTAGCCTGTGCCACCATGCCAAAAAAATTGAAACAGATTCATTTTATAGGAAATTAGTAAGAAAAAAAATGTTTAACCCAAATGGAAAGTTGTTTCAATTCACAGCATAATATTATATTCACTGTCAAGATGCTATGAATTACTGATGCTAAACACACTATTACCAGGATGTCAAATACTGGGGAAAAAAGAGGGGCTAATAGGGTTTTTACACATTTCTTTTTGTTTGTTTGTTTGAGATGGAGTCTCGCACTGTTGCCTGGGCTGGAGTGCAATGGCACGATCTCGGCTCACTGCAACCTCCGCCTCCCAGGTTCAAGCGATTCTCCTGCCTCAGCCTCCCGAGTAGCTGGGATTATAGGCGCCTGCCACCGCACTTGGCTAATTTTTTGTATTTTTGGTAGAGACGGAATTTCACTGTTGGCCAGACTGGTCTCGAACTCCTGACCTCATGATCCACCCGCTTTGGCCTCCCAAAGTGCTGGGATTACAGGCGTGAGGCACCGTGCCCGACCATTTTTACACATTTCTAAGGTTGCATAAAAGTTTTATGATCGAATCTGACAGTCTTACAGTGCTCATGTTAATGATGTGTTTGTTAAATAACACAAGGCTGGCAAAAGGAGAAGAAAAGGCAGTGTAGTGAATACAAAATGAATTTTTATTGGAAATGAACTTTGAAGGGACTAATTTATGAGGGGCATACTGTTTCACAAAACTAGTGTCACCACCATTTACAGATGAAGCCACAATTTGTCAGTTTGGATTTTGGGGAACTTCATCTGAAGAGGAAAATGTGAAACTATCACTATACAGAAAAAGAACCACATTGATCATATTCTTATGCTTGGTTTAACAATGTTCAAGAAGCAAAAAACAAAACAAAACAAAAACCAAAAAAAAAAAAAAAAGAAAAAGAAAGAAAGCTGGCAGGTTTTTTTTTTTTTTTTCTGAAAAAAAAAAAAAAGTGATAGCATTATGGCAGTGGTTCTTAATGGAAGATGTACTGGCATCACCTGGGGAGCATTTCAAAACAACATGCCACTGTCCTGGTGAGGCTGACCGCTGGGAAGGGAAAACAGGTGACTTTAAGTACCTCTGCAGATGACCCTGGTTAAGACTCTTAATTGAGAAGTTTTTGTTTGTTTGCTTTTTAAGACAGAGTCTCCCTCGTCACCCAGGCTGGAGTGCAGTGGCACCATCTCAGCTCACTGCAACTTCTACCTCCTGGGTTCAAGTGATTCTCCTGCCTCAGCTTCCCGAGTAGCTGGGATTATAGGCACCCACGACCGCACCTGGCTAATTTTTTTTTGTATTTTTAGTAGAGCTGGGGTTTCAACATGTTGGCCGGGCTGGTCTCAAACTGCTGACCTTGGTGATCCGCCTGACTTGGCCTCCCAAAGTGCTGGGATTACACGCCTGAGCCACTGCGTCTGGCCTTAATTGAGAAGTATTAAAAAGAAAAAGTATAATGAACTAGAGGCATAGTCCCTTTTGTCAATTTCTACTCAAGCAGAGTCTAAAATATAGCAAGATCTGTATCAAAGAGGTAATATGCTAGGCATCATTAAATTCCTTGAATTACCTAATTGTACAAGTCATCTTAACAGAAAAACCATGTCTTTGATCCAAAGCAAGAAGAGCAAGGTTTGAAAGGAATAGAAAAAGAAGCTGTTATGTCGTTGGTTTCATATTAACAATAACTCCTAAAGAACTGTGTTAGCTAAAAAAGGAAGGTCTGTATGGGGACAAGAGAAGCCTAAAGAATAGGTGGTTAGTCTGTGTGCCCTAGGAGAGGAGTGTGACTTATTTGGACCTCAGTAAGGAAACTAAGTAAGATGTAAGCGTAGGTGTAAGATGAAAGGCTTGAATTAGGTTACATTTAAGGCCTTCCAGCATGAATAGCTTGTGATTCTATGCTGGGATTAAAAGCCTGAAGAATGGAGAGATACTGCCAAATTGATTAGTAAACTACTAGTGGTTTACAAATAGATTATGAATTGCAAAGGTAGCTAGAGTCTTGATAAAGATCTTAGTTGTGAACAAGATGTTGCCCATGTCTATGGACTTAATTATCATGCATGGATAATAATTCTTCATTCTAGAACTCTCCTTCAACTACGGGCCAGTTTTCCCAAATACCTACTCAATATCCCAGCTGATGTTGGTTCATGGACACCTGAGATTCCACATGTCCAAAATTGCACCCATGGTCTTACATCTTCCAATTGCTGCATCTTATTTTTATGATTTAGTCCACCTTTTTTCTCATGCAGAAATTGAGAACCAACCAAAGACTCCTTCCTCCTATGGCCACAATTAATTATTTATTTTAAATTTCCTATTGATTTTTCTCTCCTAATACACTGAGAATCTGTCTACCTGCTTATCTCCAATGTCACCACCATAATCCAGGCAACTGTCATCTCTCTCATAGACAACTGTAAAAAACCAGTCTCCCTACATGAACACATGCTCTTGGTGGCACCCACACCCACTCAGAGACAGTTTAGAATTCAAAATGTGGTCAAAGCACACCCCTGCTTAAAATTCTTCCATGGATTTACGTTCTTGGACTGAAGATCAAAAACCTCTGAGGCTCTACATGATTTGGCTCTGATCTGTCTTAATAGTCTTATCTGAATCTTCTCTGACCCCATAGTCATCTTCTTTCAGTTCCTTGCACTTGCCAGGTTCCTTCCTGCCTTGCAGGATCTTTGTACCTGCCATTCTTTCTGTGTGACATACTCCACTCTTCTTTTAAGAGCTCAGTACAAACATCCCATTCTCAAAGTAATCTTCTCTGAGTGCCATCATCCCAACCTCATCTTCTATTACAGGCTTTATTAATTCTAACAATGACTGTAATGTTTATTGAGTGCTTATTATGTGCCAAGCACTGTTTAAGGCATTTTCCATATGTTAATTTATCCTTACTATAATCCTATGGTAGGTGATCCATAATATATTTAGATGCATGAAGAAATAATAAGTGAATAAGATAAAAACCCTAGGGCAAGGCTACCTTGAAGTTCTACAACTGTATGCTTTAGGAAATATCTGTCTACTTTTAAATGTTTTATGATAGTGATTTACATATACTGAGATCACACTATAAATAATAATACGTCAAGTATTTGAGGGAAGCATACATAGGAAAGGTTTGATTCCTCAAATCTTGGCTAGCTCTTATGAGAAAATATTTTGAATTGGAAATGAAAGGAATAGAACATTAGTAATTTGAGAGTGTGGAACTGAAGGTCATATTGGAATTATGGGTGTGAAAAAAAGAAATATGTGTGTGAACTCTCATAAAGATATATGATTCAGATGATACTCATGCTAGCGTTATTTCTTCTAGCTGCAGCTGGGACCCTATGACAGCTTTTATACAGGTGGCCAAACATTTTCTATAGCAGCTTGCATCTGTCTTTATCTTTCTACACACTTTTATCTATTAAAAGCAGATCTAAAAGGTGTTTTTTTTTTTAAATTTAATTTTAAGTTCCAGGATACGTGTGCAGGACGTGCAGGTCTGTTACATAGGCAAACATGTGCCATGGTGGTTTGCTGCACCTATCAACCCATCACCTAGGTATTAAGCCCCGCATGCATTAGCTATTTATCCAAAAGCTCTCCCTTCCCCCACCACTGCCCCCTAACAGGCGCCAGTGTGTGTAGTTAGTTCCCTTCCTTGTGTCCCTATGTTCTCATTGTTCTGAAAGACATTCTTTAATACATTCAGTCCAGAGAATCGAATCAGGCCTTGGAAAATACATTATCAATCAAAAACTTAAAATATTCTAAAAAGGAGATGTCCTGATTGAAAATTATTTAGGGTTGTCGATCTCTTGAATCTCAAGTCATTAGGGAGCTCTAACCTACAATATTTTTGGCCTGGTATGCAACCAATATTTATTGAATTAAAATCAAGAAGAATCATTGTTCTTTAACCATTTACTTTCTTAAATCTTCTCTAGTAAGAATGAACTGCATACTCATCACTGTGGTCCATAGATTTCTACAAGTGGACGTGCTGAGTCAATGGACACAGGCACTTAACTTTTATTAGGCAGAACCATATCACTTTCTAAAATGAAGAACAATTTATGCTCCCACTAATAGAATAGAATATGATGTTATTAAGATATTAAACTAATTCTCCTTTAAAATCTGTTTCATTTGCTAAATTTTCCTATACGGATCACTCCATGGGGAAAGCATACTATCTACATTTACAAAGTGAACTTCAGTCATCTTAAGGTATTATGTGATATTTTTCCTGTTTGTCTTAAGGAAAGGGGAAATGTATACAGATGGTTTTTATTCTTAATTATTGTGTATGCATAATAGTGGACCATATTTATGGGGTACATGTCATATTTTAATACAAGTATACAATGTGTAATGATCAAATCAGGGTAATGGGGATATTCATCACCTCAAGCAATTGTCACTTGTTTGTGTTAGGAACATTCCAATTCTACTCTTTTAGTTATTTTAAAATAACTAATACAGTCAATTACTGCTCAGCTGGTAGAGCAGAGGATTATAGATGGTTTTAACCATAAAAACCCAGTAAGGGGACTGCAGCCATATTTTACAAAATCACTTAGACTATAAATACATACTGTCAAATTCCCACAAAGCCTAATATGTTACGCATACAATAAATAATTGTTTTTCATATCCACTGACTCCCGAAAGACACCTAAAATTTGGTTCTATCTTCACAAATGGCTGCTTATTTTTGTAATAAGAATAAAGGTAGGCTGTATCACTTCTCTTACCTCATTAAAATTGAATATTAAAATACGAGTTAGATGATAATACCTTACATCATAAGGATTAACAGACTGATGATCATAAACTGCTGTGCAGTGAGATATACTTGGGCAATAAATATTTTTATTTAAACTTTAAAGTCAATGTCAGGAAAACTATTTCATTATGTAAATCATTAAAAACTTACAGTCATTCCTTTCCTATATCAGAAGTTCAAAGAACTTTTTCTAATAATTTTTAGGTGATTTTCTGACTTTAGTTGACCTAACAGTATTTCTGAACAATACATCTACATCAGACATTAGATCTGGAGAATATTCTATGATTCTCAAATGACGGTAATTTTTAAAATACTTTTTCAAAGTAACTGTGTTAAAAACATGTAAGTAAAATATCCATCAAGAAAAAGAAAAGTAGAATATGCATTTCTAGCAATTGAGGCAGATGTCCAAATATGCATTTCTAGCAATTGAGGCAGATGTCCAAATAAAGATGCTATGGTTAACTTCTACTATGAAGACACCCTTAAGTCTTCTTAGAACAATAAAAAGACTATGAAAGTCAGTAAGCCAATAATAAACAAACGTATCAGTAAAATAAAAGTTGTGCTATGATGCCTATTTTCCAAAGGCACATAGATCACAATTTGGAACCAATATATCTTCCTCACTGTTGTAATGAACGGCCACCATAAATTCATGCTCAACTGGATGCTCTAAATGAATACCAAGTGGAGTTTAGGGTATAATGTTTTAATTTCATATAGGGTTGTATGAGTTAATAAATCATTTACTCATTGATTTGAGACTTGCGTCCATCTATTTCAAGCTAAAGGAATATACATTTTTGTTAAGGCTAGGTCTTATTCTATCTATATGTTTTAAAGGGATTGCTAGACTTTACGGTGGCTAAAGTCCAGTTTAAAACTTTGAAGCTCTGCTGCCAAATATATTAATCGATGTGTCCAATCACTCAAAGTTTCATTTATGTGTTCTCAGTCCATCTATCCATTTATCTACTTTTCGATCTATTTATCACATAGTGTGTACACTGTTAGATTTAATGAGCTCTTAGGCCTGCAGCTAGCCATTACAACATTTTGTTTTCTTTCACCATCACTTTTTACTTCCTGATCCTCTGAAAGAGCCTCAGTACTGAGGGAAAACTCTCCTTCTGTTTAAATGAATAAGAGGATAGCCATGCAAATCAGTACAAATTGTCAGAATATTCAGAGGGCATGTGCATCTTGTAAAAGTTTGATTACTGATTAAAGTTATTTACTTTGCTCGGAACACAGAGGTGACTGAATTGTATATGACCTAAAATAGCTTTTCTGTATTCCTGCTTAGATTCAGTATCAATCCCTAATTTTAATTTCCAGAGAAACATCACCAAGATTGTGTCTAACAACCCACTCTCTCCTTAATTCCTTACACTCACACATCTGCACAAGCTATTCCTCTTCCTGGGGGCCCCTCTCTACCACCTTTCCCATTTTCTTCCCTTCTTACATAAGCCTGGATGCCCAGCAAGCTCCTACTCATCTCTACAACTTTAAAAAAGTTAAAAGCAAGCAAAAAAGTTACCAGAGTCATGTAAAGGAAGAAGAACATAATGAAATCTCACCTGTATCTTGTGCAAGTGGCGTTCTGAGCTGACGGAGCTATTGGCTTAAAAGTGATGCGTGGGGAAACTTGGGCTGATAGCACAAATCCCAAGGCAAGAACAATGAGTGCTACGGTGGTACCTTAAAAAAAAAGTTTCATATTAGAGAAGAGTTGACAATATTATTTTAAGGCAGACTGGGTTTGGTAAAAACAAACCAAAAAACAAAGAAACAAACAAAAACTCCTGAAAAAAAATACCGTGCTCTAGTGCTCTATCTTCACTGGATTTTTAAAAAGTACTCCCAATGTATAAACAAATTATCAGGACTATTCACTAGCACGTTCATTGTGAGACATGATGAGAGTGAAATTCAAAGCAAATACATTTGCTAGCCAAACAGTAAATTGGTAATGATTTTTTAAAAGAAACCACGCACACCTAGTATTGCTGAAAATCTCAAAATCAGTTAATGTGACAACATTATTGAGTGCCTAACATATCAAGAAGCATGAAAGACAATAGATTTCCATCAAGTGTTCCTTTTGGTGCCAAGAAAATTCTTCTAATGACATTCAATCATGTAAGACTTAAATTGGTAAACCTTTTTAGTTTAACAAATGAGTTATTTCTAAAGCAGTTGAAAGAGCATGTTTTATTAAAATGGAGTAGCATTTTTTGAAGACTTTAAAGTACCAGAAATAATATATCACATGTATTCTTTTTTCTTTCCTGTTGGTATTTGAAAGTGAAATATTTGTTTTGGTGTTAACATATAGGAATGGTGATTAAGTATATCACTTAAAAGAATAATTTTTGTGTCCCTTATAGACATCCTAATGGTAAATAAGACATTTTTCAAGTTTCTGACTATTGTTTGAGCCACAGACATTGTGAGGGTAAACGAAAAGGGTCATGGGAAGAATGGAGAAAGAAAATATGATGGAATACTATGCAGCTGTAAAAAAGAATGAGATCATGTCCTTTGCAGCAACATGGATGGAGCTGGAGGCCATGATCTTTAGCAAACTAACACAGAAATAGAAAACCTAATGCTGCATGTTCTCATTTAAAAGTTGGAGCTGCATGATAAAAACACATGGATACAATGAAGGGAACAACAGACACCAGGGATTACTTGAGGGTAGAGGGTGGGAGAAAGGAGAAGATGAAAAAACTACTTATTGAGTAGTGTGCTTATTATCTGGGTGACAAAATAATCTGTACACCAGACCTCTGAGATATGTGTTTACTTATATAACGAGCCTGCACATGTACCCCTGAAATTAAAAGTTAAAAAAGAGAATATGGCTGTTTTAGTTTGTACAACTTATTTGAATGAGACAAAATAAGTTTAAAACATGGAATTTAGGAGGGCAGTTTAGTAGTAGTTAAGGTTTTATTAGTTAAGCTTGGAGGGAATTTAAATTATGAACAAAAATATTCAAAATAGATTTTAAAAAGAACATTGAGAAGCATCGTGGAAGTACAACACGGTTATATAATAGTTGAGATGTTTTTGTTTAAGACATAGTAGGTGTGTGAAGCCAGGCATTATGGGTACAGAGGTGACCTTGGGATCAGATGACTGTAGTTTTTAGCTAGCTTTGCTGTTTCCTGACTCTGTGATCTTGGATAAAGGACACAACCTTTCCATAATTCAATGTTGTCTTTTGTAAAATAGGGCTTAGTGAAAATACTCACCTTACGGGCTCACAGTGAATTTTAAATGTCATAATGTATTTGAAAGATTTTTTTTTTTTGAGACGGAGTCTCGCTGTCGCCCAGGCTGGAGTGCAGTGGCGCGATCTCGGCTCACTGCAGGCTCCGCCCCCCGGGGTTCACGCCATTCTCCTGCCTCAGCCTCCGGAGTAGCTGGGACTACAGGCGCCCGCCACCTCGCCCGGCTAATTTTTTGTATTTTTAGTAGAGACGGGGTTTCACCGTGTTAGCCAGGATGGTCTCGATCTCCTGACCTCGTGATCCGCCAGCCTCGGCCTCCCAAAGTGCTGGGATTACAGGCGTGAGCCGCCGCGCCCGGCCGAAAGATGTTTTAATGCTATGACATATTAGTTATTATGCTATGATTATTATTACAAGCAGCAGCAGCAGCCACAGCAAGCCTTCAAAATAACAGAACAAAGTTGAAGGATGGGGAGGATTAAAGAAAGGTCAGAAGTCTATTTTGCAAAACCAGGCCAATAATGCGATAAAACTAAAATCACAGTTTGTTTAACTACTGTTGGCTTAAAATTCAAACCAGAACTAGGAATAGTTTGAGCCATTACTTTTCTCAAAAGACTATCAAGCCTCATATTGGAAAACAGAAAAGAGATATAATAGGTCTGTTATGAAGATCATACCTCTCTCCTAAAACAAAACAAAACGAACCATGAGATTTACTGTCTGTCCATCAAAAAATCTGACTCCCTATTTTCCCAAATTACATCCATATCTTATTGCCATGCAACAGGTAAGATTTTTTTAAATCAGGAAACTTTGATATATTAAGATGTGAAGGAAAGATGAGTCTCTTCTTTCATAACACTCATTAAATAACCTGTCTCCATGAAAATGATAAACTCTAAGATGGTATGCCTAGCACATATCCAGTAAGGTCCAATTCTAGTGCCTGGCATATAAAGATTCAAATAAATATTGGTTGAATGGATGGGCCACCATACTATACATTTTTGCAATGTTGGCTATTTTTGAAAAAAACAAAAACAAAAACAAAAAAAACTGTTAAGACCATCCAATTACAGTCATGAGGTTAGTATGGTACAACTATCCTAAATGAGAGTTCTGCAATATGGATAATATGACTCTACATCTATCTCTTAAGGTCCAACCAACCTAAAAATTATGATAAATAAACTATTCCGTATATAGAAAATTCCTAAATAGGTAAAAGTTAACTCTTCTTAAGCCAAATTTATTTTATTTTGGCCCATTTTGGAGGAAAATATTTTAAAAGCCAGCATTATACTCTTTTGTTATTATATATAGTGATGTTTCTCAATCCTGGCTTCCTGTTGGAAGCAAATGCCTGGATGTACCCCAACCTCTGAATCAGAGTCTCCAGAAGATCAGTACAAAATATCTGAGTTTTAAAGCGTTCCACAAGTGGTTATGATGCCAAGACAGGGCTAAAACCCCTATGACATGATAAGCTCCTTACAAGAAGGAAATGGTATCTTAAACGACTTTATTTATAAAATAAATTTTTAAGTAATCACTTAGTCCTATCATCTACTCATATACACTATTAAAGCATAAAACAACTTGAATTACCTTTTTACTTATATTTAGTTAGTTACAGATGTTTTATCAGTCCCTTGTTAGTATTTAAAATCAATCTGGTTATTGTCAAGTTATTCATTATTACAACCTGGATTTGAGTCTAATACAAGAAGGCTTTGGATGAAAGAATTTTATCTGGTGTACTGTGTAGTTTTGGCATGTTCTTTATGTTTCAAGAGAAGAGTCTCTCTTAACCAAATACAGTATTAGATTTTGGAATTTTGATATAATTTGGCAAATAAAAATATTCTCCACAGGAAGTGAAAAGTGCTGAATAAATAGCATTATTAAAAATATCTAATGTAATAATCAGTACCAGGTACAGTGTTTGGCTTATTAGTAAATACTCAAAAAAAACAAAATAATTTCCCTTCCCATGACTCTACCAGAGCAGTAGTTCTCACACTTTGTGTGCATAAGTATCACCTAGGGAATGTGTCTAAAGTGCACATATTTCAAGTCTCATTTTCAGAAATTCTAGTTTAGTAGATCTGGGTTAAGGCCCAATAATCCATGTTTTAAAATAAGTATCCTTGGCAATTGTGATGAAGACCGTCTGTGAGTGAAGTTTTCAGAAATATTACACTACCAA
Organism: Pan paniscus; assembly: GCF_029289425.2. NCBI lineage: Eukaryota > Metazoa > Chordata > Mammalia > Primates > Hominidae > Pan > Pan paniscus. Next base: position 54,283,216 of record NC_073259.2, on the reverse strand, counting down.
AATACATGAGTGGGGAAAAACACAATCTTTCTGGCTTTCTGATTCATTACCAATAAAGCTACATAGATCCAAATCTTCCAATATTAAAGAATCAAGAATTTGTCATTAAATTTGTAATATTTACCAGAAAAGTCCAGTTCTCTGAACAAGCTTTGAAAATACAAAAAGTCAAACACCAAAAATGTCCTACATTTAAGATTATTCATGGACTACATATTTTGTACTTCTTTGTATAAAGAGTTCCTTTTTCCAGGCTTACATATTTTTTATTTGTAATCATTTTAAAAGAATGAATATCTAACAAAAAATCATCTTGATATAACATTTTTCACTATTTTTAGTCCAATATAATAAAATAAATCATAATAAGAACACAAAATAGGGAACGATACTGAATCAAAGGTTAAAAATTCGAGGCTATAGCCAATTTAAGAAATTTAACATAGAACAGTATGTTAGTACTATTAAAATGTCAAGTATATATCTACACATAAATGAATAAAACAAAAACACACTGAAATAAAAATACAACTAACACAGAATCAGTATAGGAATGTGAAAGAAAAATCAATTGTGAGTGAGGGTCACACTGGAGTAATACTAATGTGTTAACAAGGTTGTTGAATGGTACTTCTTATTCTGAAGGTGTCCATTGGTCATTATCTTCTAGTAGGACCTATTTAATCACTGAAACAGCAGAACCACATGAATGGCACCATTTACTATGTGTACAGGTAAAAGAGGAGACCTGTGAGGCTTGTGACAAGAAACCAGGACTTCTACCTCTCAAACCATTGTAATATCCACTGTATCACTTTAATTGGCCACATAATAAGGAAATCAAATAGACTGTGTCTCTCAAGCTAAGGAATCACTGTATAGTGTTTGTAGTGGACAGAACTGAGGCTTTGGTGGGTTTCAGCTGCAAAGAGAACAAGGCAGGAAAGAAAAGTGCCTATAGGTTGCTCATGAGAAGCAGACCCTGAAATCCCTTGGTGTTTCCTGAGGAGTTGTCTTAATACTTCCCCTTAACAGTCAGGGATGGCTCTGGAAATCCTTGGGCAGAAGACCTACACTGAGAGGGAAACATGACATAGGCCAGAAGAGTTCAGGAAGATTCCTAGATTATGACGATGGAGGCTGCTTTTGCACTAAGTTTGTTCAAGCAACAAAGGCTCACTCTTTGGTAACAATAATGCTGTGACAGCTAAAATGCTCAGAGCCCTTTACTCTCTGTGTCAGGTAGTATTTGAAATCCTATACATCTGTAAATGTGTTAAATCCTCATTACATCTCTGTGAAGTAGGGATGATAATTAATCCCCATTCACACATGAGGAAATAGAACCTTGCCCAAAGTCACACTATTCAAATCCAAACAGTCTGGAGCTCTGTATCAATAAGGGCTCAAAAATCCTACAGAACTGATAAGAAAGTGTTTTATTGGAATACCAAATGAAGGAACGAACACAGGTTGCTAGAAATAATGTTTAGTCAGTTTTCCCCAGATCTCAAAGGCCAAATCCCAAATTGAAGAAGCAATTAAGTTCTATTTAAAAAATAGACTTCGTGAGGTAGCAATATACTGGAGTTCTATTTAAAAAGAAGGGTGTCATCCATTAAGAATATTTAAAAGCAGCTATTATCTCCTCTTAGCATTCATCTGAAAATCAAGGGTCAGCAAATCCAATTTCCAGCCCACTGTGGAAATTTATTTTTAACACATCACTGCCTGATAGTAATCTATCCTTTCGTTGAGAGTTTACTATCCTAATGATTCAGTCCATTTCATTGCTGGATAGCTCTGATTATTGGGGATATTTTTCTTATATTAAGTAAAAATCTGTGTCCTCATAACATCTACTATCTGCTAAAATAAAATACCTGGTAGGCTTCTGCCTTTAGTCTGTTCTCCAGGCTATATACCTCTGGTTTCTTCAACAGGTTTTTAAACATGGTTTTGAAACCTTTACTTGTCCCTCACTTTTATTCATTTACCTACTGTCTTAGTTCAGTATATATCCTGGCTGTTGGCAATCATGTTTGCCCCTTAATCAGACAATCTCTCACCTTTCCCTCCAGCACTGATACTGCAGTTCAGCGCACATTATTGGATTCAAGGGCTCCCACTGCTTAGGCAAGAACAGGAGGTGAAAGCGTTCTACTCTTCATTCTGGAATGAGGGTCAGGAGAGGGTATGTATTTCTGATAACTGGGTTTGGAACTTAGAATGTATTTTCTCATCAAATCTGGGATGAGTGACTGAAACAGTTCTATTAGATCAATGTTTTCAATACAATTTGGTTAAAATAGAATTTAGTTAATGCTGCCCTGGAAACTGTATTTTAATGGATAAATGCATTCTCACTCCAAATAAACTTATAAAGGAGTTATTAGAGTATAGCTAATTGATACATAGGAATGTACTTGCATATTTGAAAAAAATTAGAAAATTATACCATGCAGCCATGTAAAATCAATGTTAAAGATGTGGGTCTCATCCTATCAATGAAACAGTCCTTGTGTACAGTGAAATAATAAATAAAATGGGCAGAATTTAAACACAAAAGATACTTGGGAATTAAAAAAAAGGTTTTGCTTTATTTCGCTATCATAGAAAATACATTTAACCAACCAGAATTTACCCTGGAATTTAGGCCTGTTTCAAACACAAAAGAGTCTGTCCCTGCTTTGTGAAGAAATTACATGGTTCTAATATTCCACTGCTGAAAGAGCTTTGAAAAAAAAATGCTCCAAATTTAATTCCACTGTATTTCAAATTTAAAAATACATGTTAAAAAGTGAGTTTCTGAATCCAAAGTTTTTAGTTTTTCAAAAAAGGATAGAACAAAAAACAATTTTTTTTTACTTTTGTACCTTTGAGTGGAACTCAAGTAACAGAAAAATGTTACCCTCAGTAGATCCAAATTATTCTTGCAGTTTGTTTCTACTCATTCTAGTTTCTAGTCACGTAGCGTAACAGTTGTTAAAAGCTCTTTTTTTTTTTCTTTTTTGGTCTAGAAGAACTCTAATTTTTTTGTTGTTTGGCTGAGAAAGCAATATTAGAAGTGGTGTAAGTATTGTATTTTTGAAGGTTAAACTTGAAGTTATTAGGAAATGAAGTTTATAATTGAATTCTTTATCCAGCCACCTACCTGCTAAACTACCAAAGGTAAGCTTTCTGCGGCCCACCTTCTCAACAAGCCAGACTCCCACAAGTGTGAAAATGAAATTTGTGAAGGCTGTAACTGAAGCCAGCCATATTGCAAGTCTATCATCTTCAACACCAGACATCTGCAGAATGGTTGCACTGTAGTACCTGCAAAGCAATGAATAAAACAATTGCTATTGATAGTTACCCAAAGAAACAGGGTTATTTTAATAGAAAAAGATGTATTCAATTTGAAAAAAATATAAGGAGAACTACAGTAATAACATCAAATTAACGTGGGAATTCATGCAAGCTGTTGAAAAGATCACAATATAAAGACTATGTTCAAATAAATTTATTTTGGAGTTTGTATAATCAAGAAAAGGCACCTGAGCAAATAGATAAGGTTGAAGGCTTCCAAAGTGATGCACATCCCACAACTAGGGACAGTGAAAGCTGGTAGTTTCACTAAAACTGTATCACTTTAATTGGCCACATAATAAGGTTATGTTATATTAAGCTCCAAGTCCATGGAATGAATCAGAAGTCATCATACACTGTGAATTAATGTCCTTAAAAGACTGCCATAAGAGAATGTAATATAGTGGTAAAAATCTGGGACAAGTGAAGGAACGCCTCAAAAAAGACACAATGAGTAAGACAGTGTCAGAATGTATCTAGCATTGTGTAAAAAGATGAGAAACTGACATGAGACCCATGAGAATCATTTATGTTTCCTGAAAAAGGGTACTCTGGTGAGCTAAGTCTCTAGCATGATTAAGCTCTGTAGACTCATTTCGTGCTAAGTGAACTCACTGGAGACTGGCTTTTAAAAGACCATAATGCCAGTTTGTTGATGCACAATGGAAGATATGTCTGGCACATTTAAGGATGACAAGTTTCTCACAAGACATTTCTTTTCTGGTGGAAACATTAATAGCTAAACCAGCTGATTATTTTAAAGTTAACCTGAAAACAAAGAAAACAAAATACTGCTGGTGAGTCACTGATGAAATGTGATAGAATTCAAATCTTAAATACACATTCTGAACCATGGCTTTGCCCAGCTTTTCAAGCCATTCTAAAACAAGTTAGCTTTACTCACATCAGACAGTGGTCATCCAAGCAATATGTTAAATCAGGCTGAATATTTCCATAGTTAAAAATCTACAGTTTCTGAATATTTATCAATACCTTCATAATATTTCAAAAATCAAATCTGTTTTGAATACGTTTAAGTCTCATTGATTCATCAATGGCTTCTGTCTACTATTTTTTAAACTAATGATGATGGTTCTTATGTAAAATTTTAATACCAACATGGACTCATTCATCTTGAGAAAAAGTGTTTTCCTTTTTTAAATTAATAAACCAAACCTATAAATTAACTATGTAGCATGAAGGATGTGTTTTACTGATCACACTAAAAAGCTGCCAACCATTTTAAGACTGAATTCTGACAGCTGTTGCAAAAAGAGAAATTCCCAGCGGAATTATTCCCATCATCATGAAAACTGCGAATGTTTTGCAGTCAGAGTGTAAAGTGATGATAACAATTATGAAAACAATTCATTCCATTTGTGCAGTGTTTTATAGTTTCCAAGTTCTACCATATACATTTTCATAAAGACCTGTATGGCAATGTCAAACCTTACATGTAATCACTAAGAAATTAACATAAATACCAAATCTAAAAAGGCAGAAAACAGAAATATTGAAAGAAAATTCAAATATTTAAAGCCAAAAGAATTTGACATGTGTCATTCTACTAAGTTTCAGAATCTTCACAATAATTTAAGAATAAGAATAGTTATATTGTGCAAAATAATTCTTCCATATAGAGGCAGGGGAAAATTAAAACAGAAGCTATTTTGATGCTTTCATTTTCAATAAAATAAAACAATGAAATCACAAGTGTTAAATGAAGGGATAGAAAGGAGAGTAGTATAAAACAGAATAAGTTGTCTAAATTTTATTTAAAATGAAAAAAGTTCCATAGCTATACAAAGTATTTTAGGTACTTAAGTCATAGAGTCAGAATGCAACCAAAAACTGACCTGGGATTCAGAAACCTGCATTCTAACAGCACCTCCGTGTCTTCTGGCCAGGTTAGGTAACATAATCACTTGTACACTGAATATTTATTTATTAAGTACCTAGTGTATAAGCTATGTGAATTACTAAGATCCCACAGATATGTTATTAAATCCTGTTGCTGCCCTCAAGAAGCTCATAGTTTAATTTAAAAGAATGAAATGGAAAGACAATATTTTAATATCACGACACGTAAAAGCAACAGTGAGGCATAAAGGACAGAGCAAATAATTTATTTGCTGTAGAATATTTCTTGATTTTCCAGGGAATTAATGTTAGGGTTGTGCCTTGTCATAGAGGTTTGCCAGCAGGTCTGACGATCTGGGAGGGCACTGGAGGTCACTGAAATGACACATCTGAAGGACTAAAGTGCAAAATGGTATGCTGGGTTCACAGACATAAGTACTTCATCTTGATTGAACACAGAATGCATACAAATGAGGGGCCGGGCACGGTGGCTCACACCTGTAATCCCAGCACTTTGGGAGGCCAAGGCGGGTGGATCACCTGAGGACAGGAGTTCAAAACCAGCCTGGCCAACATGGTGAAACCCCATCTCTATTAAAAATACAAAAAATTAGCTGGGCATGGTAGCGGGCACCTGTAATCCTAGCTACTCAGGAGGCTAAGGCAGGAGAATTGCTTGAACCTGGGAGGCGAAGATTGCAGTGAGCCAAGATCACACCATTGCACTCCAGCCTGGGCAACAAAAGCAAAACTCCATCTCAAAAAAAAAAAAAAAAGAATGCATACAAATAAGAAGTATGATGTAAGGCTATAGCAGAAGCTTCTGTTATGGAGGGGACTTGAATGTAATGCTCTATGTTTGGACTTTGTATTGTAGGTAATGGGAAATCACAAAGCGGAGTTTAAAGAGAAATAACAGGATTAAATCTGTTCTATGAAGACATTACTCTGGTGAGAGCCAAGTGGGTGAACTGGAGGCCGACTGAACTAAAGGTTCTGAAGCCTATTTCAAATCATTATACTGGCAACAGGCAATTGCAGATTATCTGGATTAATGGAAAACAGTAAGGGGAGGAGCTGAAATTCACTGACAGCCTTGTATCTCCCTCTGAGCAAGAGCTGCGACTTCAGCCCACACTAAATTTTGTCCTGTACAGACTGCCTTGATTTTCATCTTCCTTTCTCTAACCCTGGTAAATATATTAGTTTGTGTTGCTGCCATGACAAATTACCACAAGGTTAGTGACTTTAAAACAAAACACATTTATTATCTCACAGCTCTGTAGGTCACGAATCTGACAAGTGTCTCACTTGGGGGTCAAAAATCACAGGTGTCAGTAGAGCTCTGTTCCTTCCTGGAAGCTCCAGGGAAAAATCATTTCCTTGTCTTTTGCAGCTTTTAGAGGTCTCCTAATTCCATGGCTGGTGGCCCCCTTCCTCAGTCTTCAAAGCCAACAATGATTTGTCAAGTCCCTCTCATGCTACTTCACTATGACCTTTGCTTTGCCTCCCTTGTGACTATATTGGCTCCACTCAGAAAATCCAGAATAATCTCCCTAATTAAGGTAAACTGATTAGCACATTTAATTCAGTCTGCACCTTAATTTCCTTTTGCCATGTAATGCAACATATTCACAGGCTCTGGGAACTAGGATGTTTGTATGTCCTTGGGGGGACCATTATTCTGGCTATCACAGTAAACGTACTAATAAGCAGTAAAATCAGCAAAAGCCAACAGTTATAATGAGAAGGAAGGAATGAAAGACAAGGACATCTATTTAAAAGGTAATCAGTTCTAGAAAAATCAGGCATAACTACATTCTCTTTCACAGGGCAGGACATGATATATCTAGGTCAGAACTATTCACAAACTTAATTTTAAAAGTCAGGTCATGGTCTTATGGGGAGATACATTTAACTTACAATTACAAAGTACATTCCAATGTTTTCATAAATAATGATGTCAGCCAACCATTTAAGTAATGGGCTACCTACCACTGAGTTTACAATCTTCTAAACCTTTATGCAGTAGTTTGCATTTTCAAGGGACTGTATTCATTCAAAAGTTGCACAAAGGCATAAGGGAACCCTCTTATGCATAAAAGAACAATATGAACAACTGAAAAAGGCTTTCTTTCCTTTTTAGACTCAAAGCAGGCATACCTTCTCCTTTCAAAGTCATTTTATAATATCTATCAGACAAACTATCATCTTCTTCAAAGATTCCCTGGGCCAACTTTGGTCATCTCACACATACCATCTCTTCCCCAGAGTGAAGTTGAAAGGTTTGCAACTCTCTGTAGACATTTAAGAACAGCCAAGGCCGGAAATCTACGTGCATTGCTATCTTAGAGATTATGTGACACTCAGCTTCCAGTCCTGAATTTTAAATCTGACTCACACAAAACAGAAACATATAGGCTTTGGAAATGACAATCTATCCTAATGCTGACTTTTAACTAGCAATAAAAGACTAAACATGAATACTTCATATGCTTAACAAAATACATCTACTAAGTTCCTATTTGAACAAAGCATTTCCTAGGAATTTCTGAAAAAGCTATCTTTTTTACTATTACTTGCATTATAGAATTAACAGTAAAATAATTGTCTGCTGGTTTATTGAATTTATCTACCGTAAATTTTTGAGAATAAATTAAGAATAATTATATTAAAAAATACCTGATAGACTTACTAAATTAAAAATTAAAGACTGATAATAGAGAGGTAGAACATGAAGATAATTATATGAAAACCTTAGCGACATAGACACTATGAGTTAGCTCTAAAATTCCTGGCAGCCAAGGCAAAATAGTAAATATTTTAGAAAATTTTAACTGTTTGACAAAATAAAATGTATCAGCTCATAATACAGACAATTTTTTTCTGGCATGGGACTATAAAGACGTTAATTTCATAAATAAAAGGGATATGGAACATACTCTTCCTGACAAGAGCCAGTCTAAGTAGGACAAATTAACTGCTGACTTACTCAACAGTCTTATAGGCCATATTCATATTGTGATATAGGACAAGTTACATGAGAAAGTATGGAGTAGTTTATTGACTGTAAGACCTTAAATATTTCCATTATCTAAGTTATGTTCTTTAGCTCTTTTAGTTCCTAGTGCTATAAATATATATTTTTTGGTACCATATGCCAAAGTACATTGACTACAGAGAATTTAGAATGCCATTACATTAAAAGAGGTTCTTTTAACGAAAAATAATTATATTTTCCTATTGGGAGACTGTTTGTATACTCAAAAACAAGGATAACTGTATTAGTCTGCTCTTATGCTGCTATAAAGACACATCTAAGACTGGGTAATTTATAAATAAAAAGAGGTTGAATGGACTCAGAGTTCCACATGGCTAGGGAGGCCTCACAATCATGGTAGAAGGCAAAGGAGAGCAAAGGTATGTCTTACACGGTGGCAGGCAAGAAAGAATATGCAGGGGAACTACCCTTTACAAAACCATCAGATCTCATAAGACTTACTCCCTATCACAAGAACAGAATTGGAACCCTCCCTCCATGATTCAATTACCTCCCATTGAGTCCTTCCCATGAAATGTGGGTATTACAGGAGCTACAATTCAAGAGGTGATTTGGGTGGGGACACAGCCAAACCGTATCAATAACTATCACAAGGGCATCCACTTAAATGTTAGTTCTAGAACAATTTAGGCAATAACTATATTCTCTTTCATAGGGCAGAAGATGACATATTTAGATCAGAATAATCCACAAACCTAATTTTTAAAAGTCAGGTCATGGACTTGTGGAAAGATACACTGAACTTACATTTAAAAACATGTGAATTCCAATGTTTACAGAAATAATATCAGCCAACCATTTAAGTAATGGGTTACCACTATATTTACAATCTTCTAAACCTTTATGCAGTAGTTTGGATTTCTTCTCAAAAAATACATCATATTTTCCATCTGATATAATTTGGATATTCATCCCTGCCCAAATCTTATGTTGAAATGTAATCCCCAGTGCTGAGGTAGGGCATGGTGGGAGATGTTTGGATCATGGAGGTGGATCCCTCAAGGTTTGGTGCTAAATCATGAGATTTGGTCATCTAAAAGTGTGAGGTACCTCCCCTGACCCACTCTCTTACTGCTTGCTCCTGCTTTTGCCATGTGATGTGTCTGCTTCTCCTTTGCCTTCTGCCATAATTGCAGGCTTCCTAAGGCCTCCCAAGAAGCTAAGCAGATGCCAGCACCACTCTTCCTCAAAAGCCTACATAGGAGTAAGCCAATTATACCTCTTTTCTTCATAAATTACCAAGTCTCAGGTATTTATTTATAGCAATGCAAGAACAGCCTAATACAGAAAGTTGATACCAGGGGTGGAGCATTGCTATAAAAATACCTGAAAATGTGAAAGTGACATTGGCACTGTGTAATGGGCAGAGGTTGGAAGAATTTGGAGGGCTCAGAAGACAGGAAGATCAAGAAAAATTTGGAACTTTTAAGAGACCGACTAAATGGTTGTGACCAAAATGCTGATAGGGATATGGACAGTGAAGTCTAGACTGCTGAGGTCTCAGGTAGAAATGAGGAACTTATTGGGAACTGTAGCAAAGGTCATGTGTATTATGCCTTAGCAAAGAACTTGGCTGCTGTCTGTTCATGTGTCAGGGGTCTGTGAAAGCTTGAGCTTGAGATTGATTACTACGGTATCTAGTAGAAGAAACTTCTAAGCAACAAAGCATTCAAGAAGTCGCCTGTCTGCTTCTAACAGCTTATCCTCAGATGAGGGAGAAAAGGAATTACTTAAAGTTGCTGCTTATATTTATAAGGTAGGCAGAGCATAAAAATTTGGAAAATTTGCAGCCTGGCCATGTGGCAGAAAAAGAAAAAAGCTTTTTTGGGAGAGGAATTCAAGCATGCTGTGGAGCAACCATTTGCTAGAGAAATTTGCATAACTAAAAGGAAGCCAGGTGCTAATAGCCAAGACTATGGGAAAAAGTCTTGAAGGAATTTCAGAGAACTTCACAACAGGTCTTCCCATCACAGGCCCAGAGGCCTAGGAGTATAGAATGGTTTTGTAGGCCAGCCCAGAGCCTACTGCCCTGTGCAGCCTTGAGACACTGCTCCCCACATCCTGGCCTCTCCAGCTCCAGCTGTGACTCAAAGGGGCCTGCCTAGGTATAGCTCAGGCCACAGCTCCAGAAGGTGCAAGGCATAAGCCTTGCTGTCTTCTACATGGTGTTAAGCCTATAGATATGCAGAATGCAAAAGTGAAGAATGCTTGGCAGCCTCTGCCAAGATTTTGGAGGATGCGTGAGAAAGCCTGGGTGCCCTGGCAGAAGCCTGCTGCAGGGGCAGAGCCCTCACAGAGAACCCCTACTAGGGAAGTACCAAGGGGAAATGTGGGGTTGAGCCCTCAGACAGAGTCCCCTATTGCCTAGTGGAGCTGTGAGAAATGGGCCACCATCCTCTAGACCCCAGAATGGTAGATCTACTGGCAGCTTGCACCCTGCATCTGGAAAAGCCATAGGCATTCAACTTCAACTCATGGGATCAGCCTTGGGGACTGAACCCTGCAAAGCCACAAGGGTAAAGGTGCCCAAGGCCTTGGGAGCCCAGCCCTTGAATCAGTGTTCCCTGGATGTGGAACATGCAGTCAGAGGAGATTATTTTGAAGCTTTAATATTTAATTACAGCCCTGCTGGGTTTCAAACTTGCATGGGGCCTGTACCCCCTTTCTTCCTTTCTTTTGGCTGATTTCTCCCTTTTGGAATGGGAATATTTGTTTACCCAATGCCTATACCCCCAGTGTATCTTGGAAGTAACTAACTTGATTTTTATTTTACAGGCTCAAAAGTGGAAGGGATTTTCCTTGTCTCAGATGAGATCTTGAACTTTTGAGTTAAGCTGGAATGAGTTAAGACTTTGAGGGACCATTGGGAAGGCAAGATTGTATTTTGCAACGTGAGAAGGACATGAGATTTGGAAGGGGCCAGAGGTGGAATGATGTAGTTTGGATATTTGTCCCCATGCAAATCTCATGTTGAATTGTAATCCCAAGGCTGGATGTGAGGCCTGGTGGGTGTGTTTGGGTCATGGGGTGGATCCTTCATGGTTTGGTCCTGTCTTAATGATAGTGAGTTCATACAAGACACAGTCATTTAAAACTGTGTGGCACCTCACCCTGCACTCTCTCTCTCTCGCACTTGCTCTTGCTTTTGCCATGTGACGTGACTGCTCCCCCTTTGCCTTCTTCCATGATTGTAAGATTCCCAAGGCCTCCCCAGAAGCTGGGCAGATGCCAGCACCATGCTTCCTGTAAAGTTTGTAGAACCATAAGCCAAGTAAATCTCTTTTCTTTGTAAATTACTCAGTCTTAAGTATTTATTTGTAGCAATGCAAGAATGGCCTAATCATCATCACATGGAAAATACATCAATAGCTTTAATAGAAAAATGTTTTACTCAAGATACAAACATCTTAAGAACTATTTTTAAAAAATTAATGAAATTTTCAAACATATTTTCATGTATTTGGTACACTGAGAAATCCTCTTTGTACATTATAACATGCAAGACATAAAGCCAAAATTAAAAGTTAGAAAAGTAGAAATCACAACTGCACATATTTCATATGAGGGATTTGAGCTAACATACTAGTCAATTGTATCATACTACCATTAAATCAAGCAATGATACAAAAATCATAGAAACCTGCAGAAAGCTTACTTATTAATCACATTTAATATATTAGAAAATAATTTTCATAATTTAAATAACTTTATTAGTCTTTTTGGAAGAACAAAGAAGAAAATGTGCCAATGGAACTTATAAGGGATTTCTACATATGCCAGTGTTGCCAATGTGACCTACCCTCTGCCTCAGAAGTGAGTTCCCTCACTCTGGCTTCATACCTCTGGGGGCCTCAGGAAAGACCAATTACTTGTCTCACCTCGCTCAGCCACATCACTGACTTTCCTTTAAGTATCATGGAGAACAATGAAGTAAGCTCTCTCATCTGAACTCTAATTCACCAATTTGCCACATTGACCTATTAATTCGTTCTATAAAATACATGCCCACTGGACATTGAACATATGGGACTTCACATAGGCTCACATTTCCCATTTGTTGAACTGTATGTATAACAGGTTACATGTGATTGTTCCCAAACCTGTTTATGCCTGTCATTGTAATTATATAATTCAATCAAATGTTACATAAAGCAACAAAACATAAAATACTAAAAGAGAGCTGTTGCATTAAAAACAAAACTTCATGCTTTGGAAAAAGCCAATAAAGGTTGAGTTATTTTAAAAGTTGTGTGGGTAACACAACCATAAAAAATTAGGGATAAGAGAGAAGTAAAAGTCTAGAAAGATTTTGCCCTTGGGCTTCTTCATATGTGTCTTTCAGTTCTGGTTTACTTGAAAGCCTGGAATTCATAGATGACAATATGGGTGTGGTTTATGTTAAAAAAAAAAATCTGGAAACTCAAACAGTGGATATGATGAATTATTGTAAAACTAGAAATAAAATGTTTAAGGTATTATGCATCATTTCCCCATGACTGTCTTTTTCAGTTTACTAAAAAAGTGCTGATTCTAATCTTGTCAGACAACACTTTTCACCTCGCCTCATCATGTCTCAATTATCTGCTTATTTCAGCAACAAGAAGGAGTCTAAGATTTTCAGATCACCTATTTATACCTGGCCATTTACCTCCACACTAACCTGGTAACATTCACTAATTTGACTCAATCTTCCTCTCATCTCAGCCGTCCCATACTCTTTTTTTGTGCCCTGTGAACTAAGTCTAGACGTGAGGCATAACCTTCTTACACCTTGGATCCAGAGGCTAGGCTGTTTTCTCTCATATTTTAGATACCTCTGGGCCTGAGGAGTGGGAGAGGATGAAAAGAGGGGCAAGAAATGACTGTACTATCCTCTAATTCTCACTTAGTTGTCTGTCTACTTTTTGGTCACTGTTCATTCAATAAAGATTTCAGTACTGGCCTCACAAGTTTCTTCTCCATTCTTACCCCTGTATCATGATTCTCGGTGACAGTGGCATCAACATGGACCATCCACACAACATCTGAGTCTCTTTTAACTGCTCTACCACCAAAATCCTTTAAGTATCTTCCTCTCTGGCCAGCACAGCCTACTCTCAAGGCTCACTTACTTGAATTCCCCACTGACACAATATGTCACTCTCATGTAGACTTTATTCCAGACACTGCTTCTTTTTTATTATCCATCATCACTCATTCCTGCCCCTTATCCACAATAGTACTTACTATGTGAGTACTCTATATTTCCCAAACCAGAGGGTCTCAGATATTGGTGTGCTACAGGATCTCCTGGAAGACTTGTTCAAAAACACAAGACTATTAGGCCCTGTCCCCAGAATTTCTGATTCAGTAGGTCTAGGACCAAGAATTTGCCTTTCCAACAAATTTTCAGGTGATGCTGATCCTGCTTTGAAAATTACTTCCCCAAACCATTGCTACCATCACGTTCCTTTCATCATTCTCAAATCCCCTAGCCTGTTAATCCTTTGCTATACTTATGTCATAAATTCCAACTCTACCTATATCCAGTTATTCTTCTACTCTGCATTTACATCTAGCAGCTGAAAGGGTCTCGAGAAAAACAAATTATCCTCACTTGAAATTTCCGAAGATGCACACTTTCCAACTCTCCAAAGGATGCTTTCATAGCATTTCCCTTCTTTCCACTATCCCAGTCTATGCAGCCTCAGGTGAAGTCTTGCCTATAATTCACCAAGAAAGTGTGAGCAATCAGATGGGTGCTCCCCTGCCTCATCACCACCAAATCTACCCACATACCCGACCAGTCTACATTGATTCACAAATCTCAGTCAGCACTCAAACACCTGTCTTCTAAATTCCTTCTACATTTGCTGCTAGAATTATTACTCTTTCCTTCTACTTTTCCCCAGAAATTTATCTATACCTCTTTTAGTAACACACACCACTTTGTTTCTGGTACTAGAATTACTTAGATATACATCATATTTCTATTTCTATCATATTTCTATAAACTCCCAGAAGAATAGTCTATGTGTGTTTCACTCTTGCAACTACCAAAGCAGGTTTATGAATATTTTTTAGGCACTTAGTGTTTATTTACATGAATGAATGGGTTCATATGGCTTTCCACCTCTTTTTTCCCTTATTTATTTTTACTCAGATATAATTCACATACCATAAAACTTTACACTTTTAAAGTATATAATTCAGTGTTAAGTATATATCATTAAATTTTAATCTCTTTAATAATTATAATAAGTAACGCTCATAAGAAAGCATTCAAACAATCCAAAGGATTAAAGAAATTTTTTTTAAAAAAGTCCCTGGAGTAGGATGTAAAGGAAAGGTAGAGTGTGTCTTAGTTTTTCTGAATACGCCTCATCACCATCACTCTCCTGATTCAGCTGCACTCCTTTCTACCTCACTGCCAGTTTGTGTTCCCAGGTGCCCTCATGGCTGGAGAAGAGTACATCAGAAAATGACTACATATGACTTGGGAGCTTTTGATCCAAACAATGATACAAACTAGTCTTTTCTTCCATCATTGATTGTCTCCAAAGTTCCAAGTTGTGTCCATCTAACACCTCATTAAACCAAACAGGAGGGAAAAAGGTGACAGTTTATTTAAAATTTTTCTCAGGAGGCTTAAGAGCCTGAGTGTGAAAAAAGGGCAGGTCATGGCATTTACTTCCTGAAAAACACTGCCCTTGGCACTGACTCTCAAAACGGTATTAAGACTGTTTTATTTTAAGCTGTAATGGCCTTAAAGGTTCACTTGTAAGTAAAACTTTGCAAGAACTTTCATTCTATATAAAAGCAACATTTTAGAGCTTGGTCACAAAAATGTGATTATGCAAATATATGTAGTTTTATGCACATTATTTATAACTCTGAATCTCTACGGAATCACAAACTGGGAAAAGAGGTCAGGAACATGCAGGATGAAGTGAAAACAGCAAAATACGGAAGTATATTCACGTAGAATCTCATCTATTAAAAATAATCACAGAAAAATAAGGCAAATCCATCAAAACGTTTAGACAGACTATCTCCTGGTGTTGAGATTTTGATGCCTTTTCTTCTTTACACATTTCCAATTTCCTATAATAAGCATGTATTATTTAAAAGTTTTGTTTGAAGTGTTAACATTTTGTAGATTGGAAAATGTCATACATTGTATTCAGGCACCATAAGCCTCCAATTCTGTAAACTAAATCTGTATTTTTAATGTATGTATGTATGTAGAGATGGGGTCTCACTATGTTGCTCAGGCTGGTCTCAAACTCCTGGCCTCAAGTCACCCTTCTGCCTCAATCTCCCAAATTTCTGAGATTACAGGCATGAGCCACTGGACCCAGCCAAACTAAATCTAACACTATTTTAAGTTAAACAGACGTGAAATTATAATCACAAGGAACTTACACATGTCTTCAGAAAATAAAAGACCCTTTAATTTTTTCCTTCACCAAACTTCGTATTTTCTTAAATTAATCGATGTCCTTTACCTCTGGTTGCCTAAAACACTACAAATAAGTCACAGTAATAAATTACAAGCCTAACTATTCAATTAAACAAATATTTAGACATTTTCATAGAAAATAAGTACATCATGGCCAAATGTCTCAATAAGATGCAATTAAGATACACTTATTCAGGACGTACTATGTGCCAGATGTAGCAGAAGATACAAAGGCAATATCTGGGGACTGTTCAGGGAGGGTGGGAGCCTATAACACTGAGGGTGACCGCCATACATATAACAAGGACACACTGGTGGGCTGAGTTCTATGACAGCAGTAAAGGTAAAGAGCTGCTGGAACATGAAGGCAGCGATGAGCTCCACCTTACAGTCCAAATAGTTAATCAGTGATGCCAATTAGCCACAGTACTCTTTCTCATGTCCCAAGATTGAAAACAATACAAAGGGGCAAGGAATTCAAGATGCAAGTTATCACAGGGTTTAGCTAGAGAAAGCATTTAAATCAGCCAAGGATCATACATGGGGAGAACTGGAAAGAACCACAAAGACTGTTAGTCATAATTAGGATGATAAACATCTATTCAGGTGCCTGACTAGAAAAACCATAGTGGCAGAGACAGGTATTATAGCCAGGAAAGAATTTCTTGATTTTGACTTTCTAGATGACAGTGATATGAATTGTGACTACATTTAAGAGTTGCCTTTCAGGCAGGGGGCTGATGATGAAATGGAAAAGGAGCTCTGTGCACTGCAGCTCATGAGGCAAAAGAACTGAGTGGGGAAGAAGGATCACTGGAGGAACAGGAGCTAGGAAGGCCAACAGGACTGCCAGTACCCAAAGATTGAGGAAAACACAGACTAACCTCACTTGAAATTCCCTACTCTCTCAAATGAATGCTTTCATCTCCCGATGAAAAGAGTGGGCTTGTAGAAAAACAGAGAGTAGGTGAAACAGAAAACAACACTGCAAACAAGGTGCTAAATTAATGGGCTTTATTCAGTCATCTAACATGTAAGAAGTACAGAGAGAATCTCTGTACCAAATATTGCATATTTGGTATATTTTTTCCTTGATCCTCGCTTCTACAATGTGGATGAAGCACTTCTATGGCATGGCTTACCTGTTCTAGACATCAAAACCAATAACTATGAGTTCCAATTATTACAAAAAACTTTCTCTGAAAAGATAAATATTAATGAATATTATATTACCACCGAAGCACCCAGAGAAAAATTCTCTCTGGCCTTAGTACATAGGAATTCTTGTCCTCCTCTGAGGAATTAATTCTCTTCTACCTCGTGAATCATGGAATAAAACATGTCTTCCCTTTTGTACTAGCTGCTAAAACATTTAGAGCAACATGGTTCTCAAACTTTAGTTTGAATTAGAATCATCTGAAGATCGTTCCCAATGCAAAATTCCCAGTTGTCTTTCCTCTTTGTCCAGCTCCAGCCTCCTCCTACCCAGGATTCTGATTCATTTCAAGAGATTCTAATGTATTTGGTTCAACACCACTTTAAAAAAGTCAGGTTTTGTGACCCCAGTTTGTATAGATATCACTCCAGAGCAAATGTTTTGTATAGAAACCATCTTCTACTTTCAGCTATTTCCTAAATCACTAATTTTAAGGTTTCTTTTACTTTACTGCTTCTTCATGTGTTTAAGCCCTCTTACACTTCTGAAATCAAGAGGTCAAGGTTAAAGTGAACAGACCTTTCAATTGACAGAGATAAATTTTATTGTTCCTTTTCCAAATATCAGGAAAGAAAGATGATCAATTTTTTAACAGCAGAGGAACTAGTTGAACTGTAACAGCCCTGGGCAAAGAGAGGTCTGACACACAAATGTATTATTAAATAGTAAATTAGGCTGCTGGCTTGATGCGGGCATATTGACAGCGCTGTGCCCTTTGATGTTCAAAGGGAAAGGCCTATAATTACACTTGGTTCATTTCAATGCATACATGCAGCACTAAAACATGCTTGCTCAATTACTAGCAGACTGGTAGGACCTTTCACAGCTGACAGCAAAAAAAATCTATGTGTATATATGAAGTGTGATCTGAAGAAGAAATGCAATTATCTATCAGTCAGCATACATTTATTTAGGGGGTACTACATGACATTCATTTTAATTCTCAGATCCCACCGAGAAGTATTGAACCATCTGGCTAATTCTGAAAAATAGAAAGAATTAGGGAGATATTTCTGAGTTAAATGTTTTGGTGTGTTTGAATTGACTATATTGTCTTAACTCTCTACTTTCCTTTAAGTGGTAGAATTGGTTTTAGAAATGCCCTTTTCATTTCCTGTTCTTTATTATGAAAATTTAAAGCTACTTCATAAGAAAATATGGAATAGAGAAACAAAAAGAATAATGGCTAATGGTCATTGAGTATTTTCTATGAATCTAAGAGACTCACTTGCAGAGTTGGAACTGAGGGCAGAAATAATTTCCTGATAAAAGAGGAAAAGAAGTAGTATTTTTGAGGACTTACTAAATGCCAAGTAGTGTCCAGATGTGTTTTGCGTATGTTAAATCATTCAGTCATCAAAAATACCTTATGAAAATGCAAACTTGATTGATAAGAGGCAATACTAAACATTTTAGGGTATAATTAACTCAACAGAATAGCTCTACAGTCCATTCTCATGCAGATTTAGAGTAAAAAAAGAGACTGTTATGGAAATTCTTACTCAGTTTATGCACGCTACACACAGAGCAAAATGTAAACCCTTATTCATATTTAACACTTTAAATTTTTTTGCAAAAAAAAGTATTTTCATTTTTGATAGTTAAAGTCTTTTGTCTAGTTTAGCACTTTTGCTGCTAAATAAGTTGTCACTAGTAGTGAAATTCATAAAATACAAAAATCATACAAATATTTAGTTAGACACCTCCAGAGATGGGCAGATGGATGGGCAGCCAGTCTGTTACAAGTTATATCCCAAAAGTACCCTGCCCCTTAAGGGGGATAAGGAGCACAGCCAGTCCTACAGCCTCAAAGCCAATAAACTCTCTTCTCCGCTGAGGGCTCTAGAATCAATGAAAATACACCCAGAGCAGGCTTACAGTGGAATGTAAGAAAGGGACTTTTCACAACAGGGATAGAAAAAAGGGGATAAAAAAGGGAAGTAGAGGCCCTCACTCCTTGTGTGTATCATGGTGATGGTGGGGCAAGAAATTATTAGATTTTGAGCAGGAGTTTTTTTAAGCACCAGAGGGTAGACGTCCTTCTTCTTACAGCTTCTTCTATTCCAGTGACCATCGCTTAGGTTAGTTATTCTAATTCCATGAGGAAATAGCCTATCATTCTGTTGTGAAGACCATTTTATAATTTGTCCAAATCCTTTTTAAAAATTCCAGATTTTCTTTCTCCTTGGCAAGGAAGGAATAGAAGTGACAGTATCACTGATGTAGTATATGTTTATTCTTGTCATTGAATGAGGTCTGTCTCATGGTTCTCCTTCTTACTGATTCAATAAGGCAGGAGTCGGAGAGAGGTGGTTTGAACAGACCAGTGATCAATAATCCTTTTCCTTCTAATTTCAGGAACCTCCAGAGTCAGTTTGCTCCTGCTTCGTATCCCACATCACCACCCCACTCTCAGCCTTGTGTTGATGGAATGCTTGGAAACTCTATTAGACTGATCTGGCAGATATCAACTGACAGATTGATTGCACTGACTTAGCAATAAGCCATGGAGGATCCATGTGCTTCTGGAGAAGTAACAGTGCCATCTGGGCAGGCTGCTTCAAATGCCCACATTCTGCTGCCTGCCCAGTTCATGGGAGAAAATGCTTATGGATATAACCATTCTAAGTTTTTATTTATATTTATTTATTTATTTTGAGAAGGAGTCTCGCTCTGTCACCCAGGCTGGAGTGCAGTGGTGTGATCTCAGCTCACTGCAACCTCCACTTCCCAGGTTCAAGCAATTCTCCTGCCTCAGCTTCCCGAGCAGCTGGGACTACAGGTGCATGGCACCACACCCAGCTAATTTTTGTATTTTTAGCAGAGACAAGGTTTCACCATATTGGTCAGGCTGAACTCGAACTGCTGACCTCAGGTAATCCACCGTCCTCGGCCTCCCAAAGTGTTGGGATTACAGGCTTGAGCCACTGTGCCCAGCCCATTCTAAGTTTTTACTTAACATGCAACTTAGCAGGGTACCTGTAATTAGTGACAGGACAAAAACCTATCCTACTTTTGAATGTTTATTCTTTACCTGACAGGACAGAATTGCAAGAGAGCACAGTACTAATTTCACTTTTTGTGAACATTGTTTGCTAATAATGTGATGTTTACTATGACATAACATCAAAGAAGTTTGTCAACACAGACAATCTTTTGAATATAGTGTTTTCCTCTATTTGAAATTCTCACAAGTAACCAAAATTTTATAATATTATATTAATAACTGATGCAACTTAACTCTATATTGTGACACATACTACTAAGATTTGACCCACATAGCTATGATCTGTTTATATTTCAATAAAAATAAGTAAAATTATTTCAGATTTCAAATAAATATACAATAGTAAACCATTTTTCTTGTGAACAGTTCAAAGTGTTTACTTTATAAAAATACAAGTCGGGATTCAATAATTAAAATAAAAACTCCAAATTGAGCAATATAACTTAAATGTTGACTGTGATGTGGTTTTAGATATATTTACAAACATAAACTAGATAAAGGAATTGCTCTTATATTTGCAAAAGCAAACCAAATGTTGGCTCATATCATATTATTTCATTTTAAAGTTTATTAGGCTTATTAGATCTTTCTGCAGATCATAAATATCTGACAATTTACTTATTTTCTATTTATATATCACCATCAGTTAAAACCCCAAATTTGTTATCAATATAATATTTGTTGATAGTTTTTAAAATGTATTTTTAATTATTACTTTATTCTTTCAGGATTTATATATCTATATATTTAAAGTATTGGCAGAATCTTGCAATGAGAAACTTTAAGATATATTAGTATAAATATAGCCTTATACTCTAATAAATTACCCTATATTTTACAACTGCTGTAAACTATATGAATATTTGCAAGGTAGTCATATACTATTATACAGAGAAAGTGAGTAGAGGCCGACTTTACGCTTCAGTGGTAAACAACCTTTTTTTTTTTTTTTTTTTGAGACCAAGTCTCACTCTGTCACTAGGCTAGACTGCAGTAGCACCATCTTGGCACACCACAACCTCTGCCTCCTGGGTTCAAGCCATTCTCCTGCCTCAGTCTCCTGAGTAGCTGGGACTACAGGTGCCCACCACCATGCCCGGCTAATTTTTGTATTTTTAGCAAAGACGGGGTTTCACCATGTTGGCCAGGATGGTCTTGATCTCTTGACCTCGTGATCTGCCCCCCTTGGCCTCCCAAAGTGTTGGGATTACAGGTGTGAGCCACCATGCCTGGCCATAAACAACCTTTTAAAGGCCAAATCTCATTTGTTGTTTTTATTATCCAATATTTACAAAACTCTCTATAATCATTTTTACTGAAAATAAATATAATTCTTTGTATCTTCATCAGCTTCTACTTTCAACTAATCTCTGGCCAATAATATTTTACACTTCTACATAGTAGTCTTAAGTCTATACTTGCCAGAAGTAGCAAGAAAATTACTACATTGGGTAGAAACCCGATAATCTGTAAAATAACCCAGTCACCAATTTTAAGTAATACCAGTCTATATTACTCTTTAAGTCCTAAATCAAGCAATTACTAGGTATATATTAATATAAAATATTGAGTTATATGTAATGAAGAAATAAAAAGAATATTATTCTCCTTACAGAGAAAACCTGGCCATTTGTTTACCTTAAAGAAATAGAGATATGACTAAAGATTTATGTAAAAGGAAGTACATTAGAGCATCATTATTGTTAAACAGTATTATTTATAAAACTGAAAAAAAATACATTGTGGCAGCAGAATATCTATCCTGCAAAGCTATCGGTGTCCTACTTCCCTAAATATGTGATATGTTACTTTACCTGGCAAAGGGAAAGTAAGGTTGCAGATAGAATTAAATGTTGCTCATCAATTGACCTTGAGACAGGGAGATTATTCTGGATTGTTGAGGTGGGCCTAATATAAGCATGAGAGTCTTAATAGTAGAAGACGGAGGCAGAAGTAAATCTATCTGACCTCTGTCAGATTTCTGACATACTAGACTGTAAGATAATTTGTGGGATTTTTTTCATTTTGAAGGTTTTCTTTTATTTTTAATTAATACATAATAACTGTATATATGTATTGAAACATCACGTTGTACTCCATAAATATGTACAGTTATTACATATCAATTAAATTTGAGGTAATTTGCAGCAGCTGTAGAAAACCAATACATATACTGAGACCCTATGTTATGGGACTGATTAAACAAATTATGGCTGACCCATACAATAAATTCTATACAGCTATGAAAAACGTTTTAAAATAATATGAGAAAATAGAACTACTCTGATATTAAGTAAAAACCTTACAAAGTGGTACATATTACATAATTTTAATTCTGTTAAGTCAAAGTATACATACATGATGCAAAGTGAAATGTCATCTCTGGGGTAAGATTATGAATAATTTTATTTCTTCATACTCTTTCATATTTAAACAATGAATCTTATATATAGTTTAAAAACAGCAAGTGGCAATAGAAAAATTCTGGACACCTAAATCACTAAGAATCTCTCAAAGTTTCAAATATACCTTTTTTTTTTTTTTAAGATTTAATTTTGAGGATGCATCTAGGATGCTTGTCCTCTGGGAAACCTTCACCAGCTCTGCCCCAGTCTCTCCATCATTATTTCCAACCTTCTGCTGAGCTCTGCCTCTGCCCTGTGACTACCATTCTATAGCATCTCTGCACTGTGTGATAACTGCTTCTTTACTTTCCTGACTCCTCCACTGAACTCTCAGCAACTTGAGGAGGGACCCCCACTGTTTCACTCCTCATTGCCTATTCCTATCCTTTCACAGAGGAGAAAACATTATCTTACATTCTTGTCTCCTCAGTAAATATCATGAATACTTTAAGCCAAAAAAGATTGGAGGCTTGTGATTTATCTTAAGAAAGCATATGAAAATCTGTAATATATTTACTCAACTCTATTGTTTCTTTAGTAAATAAATTCTAGGAGTCGTGAAATGCATTGCTTCCTGAGTTCGATAGTGAAGATTAAGGCAGGAACTTGGAAATAATGAGTATCATTTTCTGCAGCCTATTACTGCTGACAATCCTTAAGGTATGTATTACTATTGCAATTTTACATATTAGAAACCTGGTGGCTCAGAGAAGTTATGAACATGCCTTAGGTTAGTGACAGGAATAGGCTCAGATCAGGGCTCAGTCCCCTAAATCACATTGCTGCTAAAATCTAAACAGGCTCAACATTTATCTACAGTCTTTTCCAGGCATTCAGCTGAGAACATCTATCTTTACTGTGAAATAACAATTTTTTAAAGTGGTTTGATCATTATTATTAGTTGTCTATGGTTTTTCTAAAAAAAATTATTGATACCATAGAAGGAGAATAATCCTATTTTGGGAAATATGGTTATCTGAACGATTTTTTTACTAGGTTTAATCAAGTCCATTAATTCATACATTAATTCTACTCTCCCATAAAGAAGAGAAGATCTATTAGGTAATTTCTGGCCTTAAAAGTTTGCAAATTACCAAAAAGCATTCATTCTACTGCAGTTTACATTCCCACTTCTGCTCCACATAGCATGCTACTTACATTGTAAGTAATAAAAAGAGCTTGAGCAGAGAAGCAGCCATAGCTATATTTCTGTAATTAATAAGGCTGCCTCTTACCCTTGTCTATCTCATTAATCTGCCTGTCTTGCAGCAGGCTGGCAAGGCCACCTTTCCTCACCCTTTCAGCTTGTTTGGGTCACAGGAACAGCTGAGCTGACTTGTGTGTGTGTGTGTGTCTTTATTTCTCCCCAGGGAGATTCTTGGAACTGTCTGGCCCGGCCACAGGACCTACTGTTGGCATTGTACTACAACAGATCTCACTGGATGAGTGACAGACTGCTTATGATTTTATCATTGTGACTTGATCTATGCAACTACTGACGCTTAACCGAACTTTAGTCAAAAGATTTTTTTTTAAACTACTGAAATCTTAATTTTTAATTTCACTGCTTTCTTGGTTTTGACCAATAAATTGGGTGCATTAAACAATAAACTTATTTCTTCAAACAGATTCTTATGAATCTGCCACACAACTACAGAAAATAGCAATTAATAAATATAAATAGTAGCCTGGACAATTAATACAGTACTAGTCAATTTTCTTTAAAAATAAACAATATCAAATTTGTTCCAAAGTAGTGACAGAAAAGCCCTCTGCAACACAGGTAAAAAAAATTTCTCCTAGAATGAGGATATTGACAGAAGATGAAAAGTAAATAAGGAAAAACAACCAAAGTCATATTATATTTTCCGTCTTTTTCTCAATAAAGCAAAATTGTAGAGCTTTAACACTGTCATGTTAGCAAAGAAAAAAAGAAAGCAAATCCTGATTTTATATTAATTTATCAAACCATATAATCAGAAATAAAATTTAAAACATTTTTTGATGTTACAATTTGCTTTAAGCTACTCTAAATTCAATTAAGATATTTTCACATTATTAAGAAGGAAACCATGATAATTTAGTATTTGCATATTTCCTATTGAGAAAACTAATCCACAAGTATTAAATGAAAAAACCCAATGAGAGTTATCAAAAATAAGAAAGCAACAACATATTCAGTCATTTAAATTAGATTGGCCAATTTTCTAGAAAAATGCTTAGCAACATTCTAAATGAATACTTGGGATTTTTCAATAATTTTATCTATGTCTATTTTATAGAAAACAAAACATTCCTTTATAGTTTTATAGCTCTTTTCTTTTCTTTTGAGATGGAGTCTCACTCTGTCACCCAGGCTGGAGCGCAGTGGTGCAATCTCAGCTGGCTGCAACCTCCGCCTCCCAGGTTCAAGCAATTCTCCTGCCTCAGCCTCCCGACTGGCTGGGACTACAGGTGCGTGCCACCACACCCAGCTAATTTTTGTATTCTTAGTAGAGACGAGGTTTCACCATGTTGGCCAGGCTGGTCTCAAACTCCTGACCTCAGGTGATCTGCCCGCCTTGGTCTCCCAAAGTGCTGGAATTATACAGGCATGGAGCCACCACGCCAGGCCTACCGCTCTTTTCTAATAAGAGTAAAATCCATGGTTAATTTAAAAGTAAGATAAAAGTTAAATTCTAACTAGAAAAACTGATCTTTTATGCAATAAAGATTATGTGCTTTTTCTGGAGGGTGTGTGTCCTGGTCTTAGTTTCTTCATTTTCAAGTTATTCATTAACTAAATTGAAAAGAAATACATTTTCTGCAATTTACTTTAAGCCCACAAAATAATATCCTCAGATTCTGTTGATAAGTGAAAATGTAAGCTTTCAATTTTTGAATTCACAATCCATATGAAATTGAAAAAGTAAATCCATTATTTTTATTGAACAATAAATTAACTTTCACAATTAACGTGTTAGTAGGAAGTAACACAGATGCTGAAAAAATGGTGAGATGTACAATATGTCAAAAAGCTAGACAATATACCTTTAAATGTGTAGTACATTTGATAGGCAGTTAGTACATTAATGTTCAATACATTTTAATAAATGTTTTTGCAAACATTTAGTAAACATGGCCATACCAGCATTCTCCTATAGTACCACGTCACTAGGGCTTTGCAAAAAGTAACAGCTCAATGAACTAAATTGAAAATGGACTCTGCAAACTTTCAAGTGTCTTCAAGTTGTCCTTAGTAAGTAACATGACTATCTTAGCTTTTGAGTTAAAGTTTTATTTGGCTTTATGTTGCTTAATTCTAATTCACTGAGCACTGGTTATCCACATATTGAATCTGATTAGTAGAACATTTGTGAATATGATGATTAAAAGTAGAATATCACAACAATATTTTTCTTAAACTTATTATTTCACCCATAATGAACATTCAGATAAGTGAACCCCTAATACCTTTAATAAAAGGACTTACTCAATATAAAGAGAATAACAAACAGGGATAAAATTAGCCTTCAAGTCTGAAATAATTTGTCCTCCTGCTGAATTGATTTAGCTTGCATACTGAAGTGGTTAAACCCAGACTAAAATACAAGACAGACTAAAATTTCTAACACTGAAATGATTACAAGGGAAAATAAAATTAAACTGATCTATTTGGGCTAATGTATATCTTTTTTAGGTCAGGGCCAACAGCTAAAGCAGATATGATCAATCATTAAGTTCAAAGTCAATCCAAAAGGCTAGGTTCATTGGTAAATACCGGCTTTGGCTGGCAGCACAAGAATATAACAGATGTAAAGATTAGGGAATAAAGCAGGGAGATGCAAGAAAGATAAAGAGAGGGAAAGAAAGCAAAAAGTCAAAGAAAAAATGGAGAAAAGAAAAAAAGAAGAAATGGATATGAAACCATCGGATGCTTACAAGAATTGTCTTTAACTAATGCTACAAGGAAAACTGGCTAGGAGAACCCTCATCTGTGCTTAAGAAGCATCATGGACCATGACCAAATCATCCTGCAAGGGAAGAGATAGAATCATAACCAACGGCAGTGGAACTTTTTGTTTTTGAGATGGGGTCTCACTATGTTGTCCAGGCTGGTCTTGAACTTCTTGGCCCCAGTGATTGTCCCACCTCAGCCTCCCAAGTACCTGGGACTACAGGTGCATATCACTGTGCCCAGCCAGAACCCTGAGTAACAATTAGTGGGTCTGTTACTCCTAAATGTACCTCAGGATGTAACTAAACTGAATAAGTCATTTAAAAAAAGGCCAAGGCGGGCGGATCATGAGGACAGGAGATTGAGACCATCCTGGCTAATACGGTGAAATCCCGTCTCTACTAAAAATACAAAAAATTAGCCAGGCGTGGTGGCAGGCACCTGTAGTCCCAGCTACTTGGCAGGCTGAGGCAGGAGAATGGCCTGAACCTGGGAGGTGGAGCTTGCAGTGAGCCGAGATCGCGCCACTGCACTCCAGCCTGGGCGACAGAGCGAGACTCTGTCTCAAAAAAAAAAAAAAAAATATATATATACACACACACACACACACACACACGTGTATATGTATATGTGTATATACACATATACACCTATATATACATATACGTGTATATACGTACATGTACGTATATACACTATATACGTACATGTACATATATAGTGTATATACGTATATACATATACGTATATATACACACACATATATACGTACACATATATGTATATACGTGTATATATGTATATACGTGTATATGTATACATATATGTATACACGTGTATAGGTATACACGTGTATAGGTATACACGTGTATACGTATACATACATGTACATGTGTATACGTATACATACATGTACATGTGTATACGTATACATACATGTACATGTGTATACGTATACATACATGTACATGTGTATATGTATACATACATGTACATGTGTATATGTATACATATATGTATATATATGCGTATGTGTATATATACATGTGTATATGTATACATACATGCATATATGTTTATATACACATGTATATATGCATACATATATGTACACACGTGTATATATATGTATACACGTGTATACATATATGAATATGTATATATACATGTATATATACATGTATATATACATGTATATATACATATATGTATATATACATGTATATATACATATATGTATATATGTGTATGTATACATGTATATACGTATACATATATATGTGTATATATGTATACATATATGTATGTATATGTGTGTATAGATGTATACATATATGTATGTATATGTGTATATATGTATACATATATGTATGTATGTGTGTATATGTATATTACATATAACTTCTGGAAGAAAACAACACTGCTCAATGAAGTTTAAATATTAATATCCCTCGTTATCTGCAATTTAAGACTTCAAGTATTTTATAGTATACCCTAATAAAACATCTTGCAGTTTCTATTATATTTTTCACATAATCAAAAGGTTATAAAAGTTTGCATATATTTTAGTGAGAAAGTAATCATTCTGTCAATAGTGTGACAAAATATGTACAATTTTTATAGCTAGAATCAAGTTACATGCATAGTGAAAACACATGTTCTTTTCCCATTTAGTGGAATTTGAACTTCCCAGAGAATGAAGTAGAAATGTAATAATATGGCTTCACTTCTCTAACTTTTAACCAGGGAGGTGAGGGGTTTAGTAAAGGAAAAAACACTGAGGAAGAGACCAACAAGTTCTAACCCTTAGTTCAATGCTTATTTTCCTGAGAACAAACTAGTTGATGGTTATTTCTAGTTGATAGTTCTTTCTTTATCATTGTTCCTGTGAATTAAGAAACTTCTAGAATAAGAGATTTATTCTGCCTTCTGGTTAATCTTTCTAGGACTCAATCTTTCCATCCATGAAAAAAGAGGATTTTGAGTTGAAACCTACATGACTAGCACATGTTAAAACACATTAGGTCAAACAGTTTAAAAGAACGTGGTTATGCTGTTGCAAGCCTGCACAGACTATCTGAAAGATAAGCTCAAGCAGAGCTCCCAATTTTGAAATCTCACTACCCCTTCTTTAACAGACAGCTGTCATAACAATTCCCAACTGCCTACCCCAAGCATACAGAAAAAAGATGCAGCTATTCCACTGCTATAAGTAGGATGCAGATGTTTCAATGTTTCTACAGGGAATTGTTATTGGACTACAACTTCTAATTCAAAGGTTAGGCACCACTGTGTAATCGACCCCTGTGTGGGGATGGAAATGTTTTTTATCTGCTCTGTCCAATGTCCAATATGGCAGGAACCAACCACATGCAGCTCTTGAGCACTAGAAATATGGCTAGCATACTGAGAAGGTGAATTTTTTATTTTATTTAATTTCAGTGAATTTTCATTTAAATTTGCAATTAATTGGCCTAATGGAGTAACATCTTCACTGTAGAGAAACTTAGAAAACAAAAAATATTTTAAAAAATCATTTTCCTTCATTTACTTTTAATCATTACTTACATTTGTTTGAAGACTTTTTTCTATAATGAATATTTTCATAAATCACAAAATGTATACGTGCATATTTAAACTGAATACATAAAAGTACAATATATAAGACATTTTTATGTAGATCTATGAAATACAAGAATTTTGAATTCTTCTACAATAATACATGTAAGTTTATTATATGCCTGGCACATAATAAACACTTAAGAGATGTTATCAGTTATTATTAATCATAACAATTATTTTTAATGACTGAATAGTACATCATTATATTGAGAAGGCTTTAGCAAACAATCCATTGTTGTTGGGAATATAATTTTTGTTCTTATTTAAAGCCTTCTGGTGAACATACAGGTACAACTTTCCATTTGTAGAAGTATTCCCTTAGGATAAATTTCTAGAAGTAAATATGATGGGTTTAATGTCTCTTTTTAAGACTATAGATACCTATTATCAAATTACTGCACAGAAAAGAACCAATGAAAAGAAGAAACTCTTTCGAAAATATAATACAAGCCTTATACACCCACATGCCCAAAACATTAGGGTGAAGCATGGATGGTGATGAATATGATACAATGGGAATGTTTAGGTTCTAAAAATCTCATGCTAGAAAATCCTTGATTTACCTGTAAAGTAAAATAACCAGTGTTTGTGTGTCCATTTGGAGAATGACATACCATATTCTGCCACTCAGTAGTTCTATAGTAGCCACGCTTTTCCCCCTCTATCATTGAACAGATTACTATTCCTTCAGCTAAACACCAGGCAAAATAGCTGGCTTGTCTTTAGGGCCATTTTTATTGTAACATCTGTGTCTTCAAATTGAAGAATCACACTCAAGTTAGCCTGATACTCATACTATGAGAGACATACAAGGCATTGAGACCTTATGAGAAAACTGCAGATTGCAATCTCCCATTTGACTGCTCAATCTGGGGCATGTGTTCATGGAATGGAACCAGAGTCACCCACACTACTTACATCTCTCTCAATTATTCTCTCTCAGCATGAACAAATTAAATGTGCAAATGGGGTAACTTCACACATTTTGGATGTTTAAATAGGATATTTAGCATGTTCTTCACCCTTGTATATAAAATGGAAAACGGAAGAAAAAGGAAAGGAGAGAAGGAAAAGAAGAGTGATCTAAAATTCTCTTTTTTCATTGTGTCTCTGCCTGGCTTTGGTATCAGGATGATGCTGGCCTCATAAAATGAGTTAGGGAGGATTCCCTCTTTTTCTATTGATGGGAATAGTTTCAGAAGGTATGGTACCAGTTCCTCCTTGTACCTCTGGTAGAATTCGGCTGTGAATCCATCTGGTCCTGGACTCTTTTTGGTTGGTAAGCTATTGATTATTGCCACAATTTCAGAGCCTGTTATTGGTCTATTCAGAGATTGAACTTCTTCCTGGTTTAGTCTTGGGAGGGTGTATGTGTCGAGGAATTTATCCATTTCTTCTAGATTTTCTAGTTTATTTGCGTAGAGGTGTTTGCCGTATTCTCTGATGGTAGTTTGTATTTCTGTGGGATCAGTGGTGATATCCCCTTTATCATTTTTTATTGCATCTATTTGATTCTCCTCTCTTTTCTTCTTTATTAGTCTTGCTAGTGGTCTATCAATTTTGCTGATCCTTTCAAAAAACCAGCTCCTGGATTCATTAACTTTTTGAAGGGTTTTTTGTGTCTCTATTTCCTTCAGTTCTGCTCTGATTTTAGTTATTTCTTGCCTTCTGCTAGCTTTTGAATGTGTTTGCTCTTGCTTTTCTAGTTCTTTTAATTGTGATGTTAGGGTGTCAATTTTGGATCTTTCCTGCTTTCTCTTGTGGGCATTTAGTGCTATAAATTTCCCTCTACACACTGCTTTGAATGTGTCCCAGAGATTCTGGTATGTTGTGTCTTTGTTCTCGTTGGTTTCAAAGAACATCTTTATTTCTGCCTTCATTTATTTATGTACCCAGTAGTCATTCAGGAGCAGGTTGTTCAGTTTCCATGTAGTTGAGCGGTTTTGAGTGAGTTTCTTAATCCTGAGTTCTAGTTTGATTGCACTGTGGTCTGAGAGACAGTTTGTTATAATTTCTGTTGTGTTACATTTGCTGAGGAGAGCTTTCCTTCCAACTATGTGGTCAATTTTGGAATAGGTGTGGGGTGGTGCTGAAAAAAATACTGGCAAACCGAATCCAGCAGCACATCAAAAAGCTTATCCACCATGATCAAGTGGGCTTCATCCCTGGGATGCAAGGCTGGTTCATTATATGCAAATCAATAAATGTAATCCAGCATATAAACAGAACCAAAGACAAAAACCACATGATTATCTCAATAGAGGCAGAAAAGGCCTTTGACCAAATTCAACAACCCTTCAGGCTAAAAACTCTCAGTAAATTAGGTATTGATGGGACGTATCTCAAAATAATAAGAGTTATCTATGACAACCCCACAGCCAATATCATACTGAATGGGCAAAAACTGGAAGCATTCCCTTTGAAAACTGGCACAAGACAGGGATGCCCTCTCTCACCACTCCTATTCAACATAGTGTTGGAAGTTCTGGCCAGGGCGATTAGGCAGAAAGAAATAAAGGGGATTATATTAGGAAAAGAGGAAGTCAAATTGTCCCTGTTTGCAGATGACATGATCGTATATCTAGAAAACCCCATCGTCTCAGCCCAAAATCTCCTTAAGCTGATAAGCAACTTGAGCAAAGTCTCAGGATACAAAATCAATGTGCAAAAATCACAAGCATTCTTATACACCAATAACAGACAAACAGAGAGCCAAATCATGAGTGAACTCCCATTCACAATTGCTTCAAAGAGAATAAAATACCTAGGAATCCAACTTACAAGGGACGTGAAGGACCTCTTCAAGGAGAACCACAAACCACTGCTCAATGAAATAAAAGAGGATACAAACAAATGGAAGAACATTCCATGCTCATGGGTAGGAAGAATCAATATTGTGAAAATGGCCATACTGCCCAAGGTAATTTATAGATTCAATGCCATCCCCATCAAGCTACCAATGACTTTCTTCACAGAATTGGAAAAAACTACTTTAAAGTTCATATGCAACCAAAAAAGATCTTGCATGGCCAAGTCAATCCTAAGCCAAAAGAACAAAGCTGGAGGCATCACGCTACCTGACTTCAAACTATACTACAAGGCAACAGTAACCAAAACAGCATGGTACCGGTACCAAAACAGAGATATAGATCAATGGAACTGAACAGAGCCCTCAGAAATAACACTGCATATCTACAACCATCTGATCTTTGACAAACCTGAGAAAAACAAGCAATGGGGAAAGGATTCCCTATTTAATAAATGGTGCGGGGAAAACTGGCTTGCCATATGTAGAAAGCTGAAACTGGATCCCTTCCTTACACCTTATACAAAAAAATTAATTCAAGATGGATTAAAGACTTAAACATTAGACCTAAAACCATAAAAACCCTAGAAGAAAACCTAGGCAATACCATTCAGGACATAGGCATGGGCAAGGACCTCATGTCTAAAACACCAAAAGTAATGGCAACAAAAGCCAAAATTGACAAATGGGATCTAATTAAACTAAAGAGCTTCTGCACAGCAAAAGAAACTACCATCAGAGTGAACAGACAACCTACAAAATGGGAGAAAATTTTCGCAACCTACTCATCTGACAAAGGGCTAATATCCAGAATCTACAATGAACTCCAACAAATTTACAAGAAAAAAACAAACAACCCCATCAAAAAGTGGGCAAAGGACATGAACAGACACTTCTCAAAAGAAGACATTTATGCAGCCAAAAAACACATGAAAAAATGCTCATCATCACTGGCCATCAGAGAAATGCAAATCAAAACCACAATGAGATACCATCTCACACCAGTTAGAATGGCAATCATTAAAAAGTCAGGAAACAACAGGTGCTGGAGAGGATGTGGAGAAATAGGAACACTTTTACACTGTTGGTGGGACTGTAAACTAGTTCAACCACTGTGGAAGTCAGTGTGGCGATTCCTCAGGGATCTAGAACTAGAAATACCATTTGACCCAGCCATCCCATTACTGGGTATATACCCAAAGGACTATAAATCATGCTGCTATAAAGACACATGCACACGTATGTTTATTGCGGCACTATTCACAATAGCAAAGACTTGGAACCAACCAAAATGTCCATCAATGATAGACTGGATTAAGAAAATGTGGCACATATACACCATGGAATACTATGCAGCCATAAAAAAGGATGAGTTCGTGTCCTTTGTAGGGACATGGATGAAATTGGAAACCATCATTCTCAGCAAAGTATCGCAAGGACAAAAAACCAAACACCGCATGTTCTCACTCATAGGTGGGAATTGAACAATGAGAACACATGGACACAGGAATGAGAACATCACACTCTGGGGACTGTTGTGGGGTGGGGTGGGGGGAGGGATAGCATTAGGAGATATAACTAATGCTAAATGACGAGTTAATGGGTGGAGCACACCAGCATGGCACATGTATACATATGTAACTAACCTGCACATTGTGCAAATGTACCCTAAAAATTAAAGTATAATAATAAAATAAAAATTAAAAAAAAGAAGAGTGAAAAGATATGTACATACACATGAAGAGAACTATTTTTAAACTTGAAATGTGTCTTCTCTCCCTATCAGTGTGCAGTGTTATTTCAATACTCAGTTCATACTTCTTGTAATAAATTAAACAGTGGCATATCTCTGATATACACCATGGAAGAGCTCATGTTTTTAAGCACTACCAGGTGTACTAAGATTAAAATCACAAATGAGAAGAAATTATCTTATCCTCACAAAAGTGAAATCTAGAAAAAGATATGTCTAAAGTAGTTTGAACATTTCAGTGGTAAAGGCTAACATTTTTGTTTTGCACTGCCTTATAACTAAAATATCCCAAATGCGTCACCTTCATTTACCTTTAGACACTAAGATTAAAAAAAGATATAATGGGATTTAAATAATTTTATATTTACATAGTTTATACAGTTTTAGTTATCTACTATGAATGAGGTGAGTGGCATAGCAGTCTCACGTTCAAACTCAAAGAAATAAGCAACTAGGAAATAAATTCTCTTAAGAAGTCATTACCTTATTCCTTATTGAGTTGCATCTTACTCCCTGTTGAGTTGCACATAAACAGTTGACTACGTTCCAGGAAATGTTTGTTCATAAAAAGCTCATCTCCTTTCTTCAAGGTGATGGAAAGTTAAATTACTGTGCTCAGGAGATGAGTAATATGAGTATGACTCAGAATTAAAAGGCCATAGGAACATCATAATAATGAGTCCAATTAGTGAGTCTAGATAGGAAAACAAGGCTAAAATCTAAATTGGTCTGATAGGCATAGGCCTAATCATACAGAAAATCTGAATAGCATTATGAACCTGAATATTACATCTATCCTATGAATTTAGATACAGGACTTCACTGGAATACAAAAAGAGGATTTCAGAAATGGGCACTAATCTATGTATGGGGTACTTTAATCAAAATGCTGTATCTGACAGATTAGCTATTTCAGGAAGCATTTTTCCAAAAGGTGTACAAACATTGAAGACATATTCATAAAATTTATCAGGTAAACTAGTGATTCTTACTTGATAGGGGTAATGGGAGTAGTAAACATCTGCTGTGATTCTGGCCTCCCAGTATCTCTTTACTCAACTTCTGAAAAATGCCATTCTAGGCCCTGTGTTTTTGGGAAGAGTGAGGGAAGCTCATGACACGATTCTGGGGTCCCTCCGTATGTGGTACAGAGGTAGGTATGTGGCAAAAACCAAACTCATGAGTTCTAGTTTTCAACCCTGGCTTTTCCCTCTTGGAGGGAAAATGTGAGCCTAGAGCTTCTACAGGCATCTTCTGATAACAAGGATATATATAACCAGCAAAGAAGCAGCAGGCCCCAGAAATGGAGACATCATTTGAGCTGTGCATCCAACTGAAGCAAGCTCTATTCCTAGATTGTTCAGTTATGAGAATCAAATAATTCCCATTTAGCTTAAGTTTTCTATCACTCAAAACTAATGGGTAGGAAAAGAAGGAAGATTGAGTGGCCTCTTATATTTACTGGGGACGTGATGAAGCAGCCTATCAAACTGGACTGATATCCCTTGGAGTCTCATATTTGGACTAAAGAACAACAGACAGGATACTGCTATTTATCAGATTTCCTGCAGCTACCTAACAGCTTGCAATCTAGATTCTGTCTGTGTCGGAGGTGCCCAAGACCACCCTCAGTCTTACTGATTATACACAGGAAAAGAACACAGAGCAAAGGTCACAGGTTCAGGTGGTGAAGTTGAGGAAGCCAGGCACAAGCTTCCAAGGGTTTCTACCACTGGGTTACACAGGATGCACTTCTTTCTTTAGCAATAATTTGTGGCAAGAAATGTTGTTTACCAGGGAAGTTCATTAAAGATTCAGTGCCCAGGGTTTTTACTGGGGGCTAGTCGTAGAAGCACCTTCTGCCCAGCATGTAGCCAAATGGAAGGCAGATGTTCAGCAGAAACCACATTGTACAGTTTAGACACAGTGAACCACTCTTGCCATTTAGGAAAAGTTTTATATCAGTGTAGGAAACTGTTGATTATTCAGTTCTCAAACTCCAAGCAAAAGCAAACCTTGTGAGCAGGTCTTTCTAAGGACAGTAGTCCCAGACCTGCCATGTTAACTGTTTTCTGCATATTGCCTTTCTTATGGTATACTTCAAGACCTTAACTTAGGACACTCTCTCTTTCATATGCCAACTGCCACTTGCCACCTTCCATGGAGAAAGCTCTTGTTTACTGGACTGGATATCCACACAGATGTTGCAGATGAGTTTAATGTCCTATCACGTGCCTTCTTCTCATGGAAGACAGAGCTCATTTCAGGTTCCAGCCTGTCCTTATATGCCCTGCTTTGCTGCAACCAAGTAAACTAGACTACAAGCCACAGGGGAACTAGACAATGTTCTATTTATTTTAATATCTGGACTTCTAAGTGCATGCTACTTCTTTAGTGCATATTTGTTGAATGAATACCTATATCCCAAGATGGAAATGTGCCCTGCCCCTGGATGAACAGGTCTTCTGTATTGCCTCGTCATTGTGTAGCTGCTCCCTTGAACATGGTACATGCACACACACATAAGGCATGCCACTTTTTGATACAGACATGCAGGCAAACTATCCCAATCTCAACTGTAGAATGGCTGCTTCAGTTGCTAGAGCTAAAACTAGTTTACTGCTTTAGTGACAAGCCACCAAATTAACTTGAAGAACGCACAAATATGCCCACAGAATGAGACTTCTGTTCATATGAACAATTTTAAAATCAGAATTTAAAAACCAGAGTAACTTGCTGGTCCTACTGTGAACAACTAAGAAAAATGCTTTGTTTTTATAATACTCTGAACACTGTACTAAAGAAAAGTGATGAGCATTTTGGTGGCTAGAAAATCTACCTAGAACACACCCTGCATTCATCATCTCTGTCTTGCTGCTCTGGCTGCTCTCCACAGATCCCAGATGTAATCTGCTCATAAACAGCCTGTAATACTGCTCATCCAAGCTGCACAGTGCGCTGTGGGCCTGGCAACCTTCCTCTGTGGGAAGCATGGCTGCAGATGACTAGCTGAAAATAAAACTAAACTCCAGGCTGAATGTATCATCATGATTTTAATTAAGTTTCTAGAAGAGTTGCTTCATTTTGTGACATTTTTCTCTTTCTCATTTACAAATATGGTCTAAGAATACTACCTTTAAGTAAACAAGGCATTTTGAATCAAAGTACAGTAAATGTGTATGAGTGAATTTTCCTCATTATTAGTCTTGCAAATGCTGCTGATTTTAATATAGGATGCTATCCTTTAAGACATCTTATGTCTATAAACATTAATATTTTAAAACATGCTACAGAATCACACAGCTAGAGAAATCTCAGGAAGCAATCATGTGTATCTTTTTAACCTAAAGAAAAACGTCTGCCACAAATTGAAACAGGCCTTCAAAAGGTACTAGGCCTTTATTAAAATGCCCAGAAAAAAAAAGCTACACTTCTATGGATAACTTATTCTACTGTCTCTCACAGATGAGATGTCCTTTGAAAATTTTAACACCTCTTTAGCTGTGACTAAAAATTTCTGTCAGGTTACACTATATTTGGTATAAAAAGTATATTCCTAATTTTGTTTCCCTATTGAAATATAACAGCTGATTAAGAGGACTCTCATAATCTGTAAAACACCATAAATGCTAAAAACATGACAACTTTATCACGATAGACAAACTTGTTTGTAATAAAATTCACCTATGTTGGATAAAATCTAATTCTTGCAGATACAGAACTTTGTTTTCAACTGAGTTCATCTTAGCACAGCTTCCTATAGGTTTAATAATCCCAATTTTCAATTCTTGAAGTCAGTAATTCCAACTATCATTTATTAGGAAAGAAATTGAGGCTATGGGCAAATTACTACCTGAATTATTACCAAATCACTGTGTGAATAACTAGACAAGCTTGTAAACTAAATTTCATCAGAAGTCAGTCATTGTCAGTCCTCCTGCTGTTTATGGGGATTACCTTGATATGTACATTTATATGTACACATGCATACCTACACACATTAGATATGAAAGTCACTAGATAACTTTCCCCAGTGTTATCCAGGGGAAAGTTACAGCATTTAACACACTTGTCCACTGAAATATGAAACTTGAAAAAAACAGTTTCAACTTGAAAGAAACAGTTTTAACTTGAAAGAAACCATTTTATTTCATCAGTTTCTGTGATAGTTAAACCTAGTTTTCTGTCCTGCTGGGTCTATACTTGGTTGTATGTTTCCAGGCAACCAAAAGGATGAGGATGGGGTGGAGGCAGAAAATCTCAGTTGCATTATTCAGGCCAAGTAAATATTAAATCAATTACTAAAATTCTTATTAAAGTGAGAGCTACTTAAATGTGGGGGATTCATAGGTCTTCTATGATTATTTTAAATTGAAGGTTGATAAAGTGGAGATGGTGACAGTAACATTTTTGCCCAATATCCCTTGAAGTATGAAAATAGGCAAAACAATTATGAGGGAAGATAAAGTAAAAAAACTTTGTTTTGCAAGGTCCATTAGGAAGCAAAATATATTTTTATTTGATTCTTTTTATAAATAGAAAAATCAGTTGCTCCAATTTTTGTCTCTTAGATTTTTTCCAGTGTATATAGTGAGTTATTTATTAGAAGATACAATGCAAATTAACCCATAAATCAATTTATATAAGTAGAAGTTTGACTGTATTTACATGCTATCATATTCATGCTTAATTAGTTGTAGTTACTACATTTTAGTAATCCTTTGTAATTTTCTTTGTATTTCAAAATAACACACAAATCTTCTAAATAAGAAAGCCACTTATTAGCTCTTACAAGTAGAGATTTGTATTTAGTCTTTCAAATATTTTCACTTTCATGATAATCCACCTACATGCAAAATGATGAAAGAGAACATATATGTATTATTCACAGATGTAGTGAGCAAATTTAAATTGTTCATGCTGATTTTCCTAATTTTCTCAATGAAGAAAGAGAAAATATTTTTTGAGTTTACAAGCCAATCCATAATTTATAAGACTCCAAAAATCTTTTTGTGTAGCACTCAAGAAGAGTTTTCTACAGAAAAATGGACCTCAGTGCCCTAGGATTCCTACAAAAACTCTATCAAAACCATAATGTACCTGATATATACTACTAATATAGAATCTGCCCATAATGTAGAGTGATGTTTTAATGGAAAAGTATGTTAAACGATGATCTAATTTTGAGTGTTAAGATTACAATTCCTCTACCCACAGATTACAATTCACCTACCCATTACTTTGGAAACAGAATGAGGTGCGTCTCACCAACCATCCTCCTGCAGAAAGCCCTCTGACCTGTGAAACAGGAAGCTCTAAATGTCTGGAAAGTATGTGGATTGGACACATGTCTTGGATTAAATTATCTTACACGCCACTGGAATGAACCTGCCTGATTCTCCACTTTCTCTGCTTCATTCTGAGCGTTCTTGCCTCCCCTGGGTACTGGAAAGAGAATGGAGCCTTAGAATCAATGCTCCCAACCCACCCGTTCTTTTCCCCGGCACTTTCCACCTTTACAACTACGCCTCCAAAAGTTTCAGTCTATTGGAGCTATGGTGGGAGCCACATAGGAACTTCTCAGGGATGCAAAATTCATGAACCACAATTCCCTGGCCAGAAGAACCACATAGACTTATCTATTACCAGGATCGGAGAGAGCGGGCCCCTTTCTTCCTAAATTTCACTTTTTCTCTTAATTTATTCTGACAATGAGGAGACAGAAAAAGCTGCATGATAGTGATGTAGAGTCTAATGGTGTATCTCTGGATACACAAAGAGCCATCTCAGGTAACAACTTTAATCCTTGAAATGAGACTATTATCTTCCTGTTAATTATTCCATTATTTCCTAATGTTTTTAATAATAAAACCCCCCAAACAACTACAAAGAGTTAGGAGCTTGCTCTGGGGTTATGAGTACAGAGACTGTTTTCTTCCTGTTAATTATTCCATTATTTCCTAATGTTTCTAATAATAAAAACCCCCCAGACAACTACAGAGTTAGGAGCTTGCTCTGGTGTTAGGAGTACAGAGGAAACTGTGTGGCTGCATTTTGTTCCTCAGAACCCGAGGAAAAAGAAATACCTGGAGCTGAAGCAATAGATTGTGTTAGTAGAGAAGGAGAGAAAGGAGAAGAAAGGCAAGGCGGGGAGGGGAGGGGAAGAAAGCCAGGATGTGGCTGAGGAGGATGAGGAGGGGCAGAGGTGAGATGAAAGTCATAAGGAAGAAACTAGGGATGCAAAAGTACCAGGATCCTGGTGTTAAGAGTTTGATGGTGGTAAGCTGGGTTTTCACTCTCACCCTTATATCCAGACCCACACTTTTCCTTACACCACAATTATTGTCAGGTCTTGAGCATAGAGGTAAGGCAAAAAGCAGGGTTTGGTATTTGGGAGGACCAGGAAAACAGACCTTGTATGAAAAGCATGAGGAAGATGGAAGGCAACTCTATGGGGCAATTCAGAACAGGCACTTAGCTGGTAATATGGCCTGAACAGTTACTGATACGTGAAGAATACAGACATATCAGAGATGGGCTATATCAGGATTTTAAAAATTAATAAGCATAAAGAAAGAGTTTTTTTTTTACTTGATTATATTTAAAAGGGTATAATTTCATGGGAGCAGAGGCAAGTTGTGCTCACAAGGAATACAGTGACATATATGTATTTTTCATGTTTGGAAACCTCCAGGATAGAGATTAATAACAGTTGAAAAAATGAATATTTTGCATTCAATTTCCAAATAAAAATTAAATAATTACACTACAATTTTTCTATTAGACACTGTTGTGAGGTCTAAATGTACAATACTTCCTAATCATATAATTCTTTTATAAGTCATTTCTTATTTCTAAATTCTATCTTAAATAGGCTTTCTTCTCTGAATCAGTTTTACAGGGTGAGGAGGATGACATTTACAATGGGACTAGCAAATTCACCAAATAACAAAATATGAACAGCTTGCATTTGTCAATAAGGTGGAAAAAAAATCGCCATTCAATTTTTCTGGATTTGGTGCTCTTTGTTTTGCCTACCATGAATATTTCAGAAGAATATGTTCATCTTTAATTTATTGCCATAGTATTTCAGAACACTCATTAAATACATACAGACCTGGTATAAACATGTCCAGAGTTATCAAAACACAATGTTGGCTTTATGAATAAATGCAAGTCTTTATGTAGAAATGAAGATTCTGAAATAAGGTGAATGTGAAACAGCCTAAGCTGTGAAGTCATGGTAGTCAAGGGGATCTGATTTTTAAATTCAGCCCCCACTAAGTGTTCTGCACAGAATAATTTATTTAATCTAAGTTGTTTAAATGGTGC
Source organism: Pan paniscus (assembly GCF_029289425.2). Classification (NCBI taxonomy): domain Eukaryota; kingdom Metazoa; phylum Chordata; class Mammalia; order Primates; family Hominidae; genus Pan; species Pan paniscus. Next base: position 54,242,425 of record NC_073259.2, on the reverse strand, counting down.
TAGTGAGACATATAGGATTTTACTGAGAATTAAACGAGAAACAGTAGGTAATTTGCAGTGTAGGAACTCAATGAGTTATCCGTTTTCTTTTCATTACTCTTCTTACAGTTTTTTTTTTTTTTTTTTAAGAGAGTAAATAACATAGAGTGTGCCTCCCTGGATACACAAGTAATCCATAAATGTTCCCATTCAACTCCTAGTTCCATGTTCCCAGGTGAAAGTAATAAATAAATCATAGATATCTTTTTTAAAAAAGTACTACAATTTTTACCTTTTTAAGAAGGGTCCTTAGATACATTAGTGTTATTTGACTCTCTCAACAGCCCTTAGAAGAAGAACTAGAACCCTGTCCCCTGCTTCCTCATGCAGGACTATCTACTGTGTCATGTACAAACACATTTCCATCTTGAATAATCAAATAAAGCACAAACACCCTAGCAACCCTAGAAAGTGCTACTATTTATTATGACATGCATGTCCATCTTTAATAATGGCTGTATTTTAATAAGTATATCTGTATCTTTATAACTTAACCATTTCTCTGAAGCAAAAGGTCTTTTCATCTATACTTACAGATGATAAACTATGCATTGATGCTCTAACCACCTATGTGGTATAGTTAATACTTGGAGAAAAGTCAAGGTTTTTTTTGAGGATATAACCATTGTCAAGCTGCCTATGTGTTACAGGTGAAGCTTTGATAAGTCTAAGGAATTTTTTTCAGATGTAACCATTGCCTGGCTTTAATATATGAATACATTTGGAATACTAATGGGCTTGCCTCCTGTTAGATGGATATTCTCTTCTGTTCTCTTGCATTCCATCTGTTATGGCAGAGGAAATCAACAGCCTTGGGAACCCACAGAAAAAGTGGACAGCTGCAGGACTCAGGTTCTAATTTCAAGAAGTTATGATTCACTAAGACTTTCTGATAGGAAAAGCATTCCCTACTACAACCAGAGGGGCTATGTATGACTATATGTGTGGTTTAATTAATTGGTTAGGCAAAGGGAGGATAACATGGCTAAAATTTTAAATTTTAGTCAGAAATGTAGGCCAGGCGTGGTAGCTCATGCCTGTGATCCCAGCACTTTGGGAGGGTGAGGCAGGTGGACCACGAGGTCAGGAGTTCAAGACCAGCCTGACCAATATGGTGAAACCCCGTCTCTACTAAAAATACCAAAAATTAGCCAGGCGTAGTGGCAGGTGCTTGTAATCCCAGCTATTCAGGAGGCTGAGGCAAGAGAATCGCTGGAACCTGGGAGGTGTAGGTTGCAGTGAGCCAAGATCGTGCCACTGCATTCTAGCTTGGGCAACAAGAGTGAAACTTCCTCTCAAAACAAAACAAACAAAAATTAGGTCAGAAATGTTATCTCATCAATCTCTCAAGAGCTTAAGTTACTTTGCACTCTAATATGTGTTCCTGCTAGACACAGCATTTAACAGAGTGAACATGAAAATGTTGGCCTTGGCAAGAACACGACTATATTTATCTTAAAAAAATGAGTTTTTAAAAATTAATACCCACGCTTTGCTTAAGTGAGCTGGCTTTGGAATACCACCATTGTCTTTTTCACTTAAGACTATTTTAAGTTCAACTATTTTGTTGTTTGGTCACTAAATGTAACGATTGTTTTTGTCACAGTCATGCATCTTATTTTGTTGTTTTAGGATACTGTAACCTCATCCTGTTGTCTATCTCTATGATAAACGGATTTAATACAAGTTAGAGAACAAAAGAAAAAAAGTGCCGGGGAATCATAAAAGGGGATTTAATACAGGCTTTACCCTTCCTTGGCTTTTGTTTCAGCCTGCAACTGACATCGCTTTCAATGTAAGTACAGTACCCCAAATTCACATTTTTTCCCCTTATTTTTCTGAATGCATCAGGACAAAGTCTGTTTCCACTATCTTTTGCAGTGTTGGTGCCCTTCCCAGACATAGGCTCTGAGAAGTTTCTGAGTATCAAAGAAATTACTGACCACCAAACTAATAGGAAATATAAAATTAGGTTCCTTTAGCTGGAAATTCAATGAGCCAAAGACGGTGGGGGTACGTCTAAAAATTAGGAGAGAACAGACAGGGTACGAAAGGAATTAGAATCAAAGAAGGTGAGCAAGACACATTGCCAGGATGCTTTCAGATGGACAGTATGGTTTGTTTATGTAGTAATCATTATGAGAGCTCCCTGAGCTTGCTTCTTCAGAAATTCAGGGCTGATTCTGACACTTACCACACAGCAGTCTCTTCTGACTCCCATGAGGGCTGGAAGTAGGTGCTGAACCAGTTTTGGAACCAGGTAGAAATGGCCCAGGACCACCCTGATCCTCAGCTCCTCCCCTCAGTTCTTTTTTCCCCACAATGATCAACCTTCCTAGGAATTCAATAGATATAATTTTCCAAAGGTTCTGATCATTTATAGGCTAACAGACCACATATATAATTGAGCTTCCTAGATGTTCTCTTTAAAATTAAGGATGTGCTTGATAATCATCTGTGAAAACTCTCTCAGCATTGACTGCCATTGGCATTCACATCCCATAATAATAGTAAATAATAATAATAGTAAATAATAATAATAATATATTCTGTGAGGACTATCAATTCTGGACAAGAAGGAAAACTACCATGGGTAGTCGGATTCCTTTCCCAGCCAAATCCCAGAGATACTACAAACAATATGGGATCTTGGCAGTTTTCAGAACCAAACTTAGCAAATAAAACAAACACTACAACTACAGCCAAGAAACCTTGGGGAAGCAGGAAGAAGTTATCCTAATATCCTAATATGGATAGAAAAGTTATAATCGAGGAAGATTCAGTAGCCACAGATTAGGGATGGGTTGGGAAGAGCTCTCTAGTTGGCCTGTTTTTCTCTGAGTTGCCTAGTAAAAATATCACTTGCCCAGTTATTATAACGAGAAAGCAGCAGAACCTGTTCAGTGCCATCCAGAAACTACATGGCAATATCCTGGCAGCTCTGGAGCCCTACCGTAGCGTGGGGCCATTGCCAGGAACTGCTGATCTGGCCCCGGGTATCCTCTGCCCCTCCCTGCTGTGTCTTGTGTAAACGTTAGTAGGCAAAGATTTTTGTTGACTTTCTTTTCTCAAGTCTGGGACAAGTACATGGCCTACATAGAACATAGCCATTGAACAAATGAGTAAAGAAACAGAATAGTTTTATATGTGACCACAGATTTATGGCGTAGGAAGAAGTACTAGTGGCTTCTTTGTCTTATAAAGTATATCACATAATGATGAGTCCTCTTTGAAAGATATCTTGAAAGATGTGTTCCAACAAGAAGAGAAGTGCATTCCAGAGAAAGCCAAGAGATAAGGTAACCAATGGAGAGTAAATACCTTAGTAAATTTATTGTTACCTGAGTAAGCAAAAAACATATAGAATGAAAACTCCAGATGATGCCAACATGAAAGAAAAAGAGATCATAGTAGAGGAGTGAGTTGAAAGACTACTGAGGTTTCTTATTGCGGGGGAAGACAGATTAACTTTTACACATTGGAAGAAAAAAACAAATGTAATGAATCTTAAGTTAGAGATAAGAGAACAATAGACCTTGTAACTTAAAAACAAAAAGTTTAAAATCTGAGTTGTCAACATGACAGAACATAGAAAAGATCGAAAAAATAAACAATAAAGTACGATGAATAAAAACTAAAATAAGATGGGAGAAATAAGCCTCCATACAATAATAAATACAATAAGCATATATTTTTCAAATTTAGTCATCAAAAGACTGATTTAGATTTGATTTACAAAAAAAAAAATCTAGCATTAAATTGTCCACAAAAGACAAAGAAAGGTTGATGGAAGAGATGGACAAAAAATACATAAGTATTAACCAAATGAAATATTAAGTAGCAATTTAAATAGTACAGTAAGCAATTTCAGGAGAAAAGATACATAATTTGTTCATAAGAATAATATATTAATAAGATATAATACTAGTAAGTATACATACATGTGATATGTAACTACTAACTGACAGAAATGTGGGGAGAAACATATAATCTTTCATTAGAAATTGTAATACATCTTTTAGAAACTTATCAAGTAGAAAAAACTAAGCCAATATGAAAAGAATGTGAATGACACCAGTAACAATCTAAAATATATGTATATACAGTAAAAACTTTATCCAATAAATCTTACTCATTCCTTTCAAGAATTTATGAATATTTTATGTATTAGACCACAAAGGACGTCTCAAAAAAGTCTCCAAAGAATCAACCTATGCAACCTCTAAGTAAAATTCAATACAATTTTAAATTAGTAATAAAAAGGAATCTAAAAGCATGTCAGGAAAAAAATAGTTAAATGAACTCGCAGCTAAATAAAGTGGAACAAGCAAGAACTAGCAAGAAAAATGACAAAACACTGAAGAGCTGAATGACAGTGAGAGTTCTGCATGTCCGAGGCTGTGTGAGCTGCATCTAAAAGCAGTAGGGCATGATATAGAGATTTAAATAGATTTTTTCACGTCTAATGAAAGAATGAAAATAAGCAAGCTAAGGATTCTACTGAGAAATTAAAAAATGAATGTCTGCTTACAACAGTGGTGGAATAACAGGTATGAAATTTACCCTCTTACCTTAAACAATCAGAAAACCCAGTAAAACATGAGACAAAGGTTTTCAGACTTTGGACAATAAGGACAGAGAACTCTGAAAGAACGTAAAAATGAGGTGAGCTCTGCAAGTGCCATAGCAAATTTCCGGATTGTATCATACACAAGGAGAGGGAACTCAGAGTACTGGAGAGAAAATTAAAAGCCTAACCTGTTAAAGGGTGCAGAAGAATAAAGCTACAAGTTATAATCAAACCCATATATTAGGTTGGTGCAAAGGTAACTGTGGTTTTTGCCACTAAAAGTAATGGCAAAAACTGCAATTACTTTTGCACCAACCTAATATATATACATACTCATGATATGATACATTTGGTATATCAAACCAGTGGAAAATGACAGACTATTTATTAAGGAGTGATGGAAAAACGGACTCGCTGTGTAGAACTTGATTCTCTACCTAAGTCAGAAAAACATCGGAAAAATTTAATACCTGAATATATAAGATAAAACTACAAACTAATAGAAGGAAATGTACAAAAATATCTTTATGACTTCAGTGAAAAGCAGAATTTATTAAAGATCTAAAATGCACGAATTATAATGGGAAAATTGTTGACTACATCAACAAAGGTCATCACAAAGTTAACAGGTTATAGACTTAGTTTCAGGAACAAAAGACTACAAAAGATTTATAAATATAATACATAAGACACATTTTCAATTTATCAAGAAAAGGTCAGGAAAACCAACAGAGAAATGACCAAAGCATATGGATAAAATGCAGCAGTTAAAAGAATTAAAAGTGCATATAGCAACCTAATAGTAAGGAGAAAAGTCAGTGGGACAAGATTTCTAGGATGATATTATAAAACAAAATTTATGAAAATAAGCATTTAGAAGAAGATATATATTAAATACATTACATTGTAACACTGTAATTACATTGCTAATATCAAATTTTCATAATTACATAGCTAATATCAAATTTTCAGTAATGGTAATCATATTGACAAGTGAAGTAACAGTGGCAGGAAAAGATTAAACGAAGCAATGTCAAGAGCACGGTTTAACTGGGTAGACAATAATGATGGTGCATAAAACAGCCATAGAAACACCCTCAGCAGGAGGTAAAATCCTTATGGGGCAAGATCAGATATCTGATTCAGTCACAAGACAATTCATGGCTGAGGAGTTAGAAGTATATAGAACCCTTTGGAAAGGAATCTTGTTTTGAAAAATTAGCCCATCAATTTTCAATGAGTAAAAGACTTGACATTTATTGTCATTGTTCACTGGAAACTTAAAAATAGCCAGTGATGACACAGGATTTTTTTTTTTTTAGTTAACATAGAAAGAAAGCACAAAAGTTTAGGGTTAAAAATATCAAGACCAAGCTGGTTCATCAAAGTGATGACTGAGGCCATCGCTGATTTAAAAATAACTGAGTAGTGCCAAATTTCACAAGTCCAAACATTAATCATAGGCATAATAAAAAAATTTGGAAACTAAGGAGTCTTTATGTCACATAAAGAGCTCAATGCCTGACATCATCACGACAAATCTGATTTACAGCATAATTTCTACAAAAAACTTAAAGAAATCAAGAAGCCTCGACCACTTACATTTATTCAAAAGACAAAGAATACCTCCAAATGCCTTTTACTCCTATTTCCAAGAATTTAATCATTCTAATAGGACAAATATCTGCCACCATTGAGAATATTCAAAAGAACTAGCCTTAGGAGTTGAAAAGCAGATTAAAAATTTTAATAACCAGCATCTTCAGAATGTTCCCAAATTGCTAAGGTGATTATAAAGGGGCAATATTATTAATAATTTTAGATGTTTAAATTACAGTATGGTTTTTAAGTTCCATGATGTCACAGATACACTCCAAGCAGAACAGGACATAATTAGAAAAAGACTGAACATAATCAGGTGCTAAAATGTATTGAATTTTTCCCTTGCTCTCAGTTATCAGGAGGAAATTTTCTGAGAAATTAAAACCAGTATGGCTTCCCTTTAAAAACATAAAAAACATGTAGATCTCCCTGTTCACTGCTAAGGAAAGTAAAAGTGAAGAGTCAAAACTAATTTCCTTCTACTGCTAAAACCTTAATTCTGAATATGGAAGCCTTAGCTGCTAGTTTAATTATATAGACATGTATCCCAATACCACATACACTGGCATTCTAAGGTAAATAATATAAACAGTGAAGGTTAATTATTTTCTTTTTCGTGTTACGAGAAAAACACTTTTAAAATTAATCTCATTTTTGATAAATATTCCCTGGGAACACAGAGTTGTATAGCTCACCAGGCAGCTGAGTAGGCTTTGGCTCGCAACATCATTATATATTAAAAACATTTATCAAAAGCACAGTAATAACCTGACTTCTACAAAATTTAGAAGTCCTTGTGTTTAAGTAATTAGTAAACTTAGTATCTCTTGCCTTCCAAGTTGGTAGTCATTGTCTTGTGGAAGGATTATCATTTAAATAATCAAAGTATAAACATAACAAAATTTGTTCTTCTCACTGGGTGTGCACAGGTACTAACAATTTCACCATCTTCCCAAACATATACGGTGGGGAAAACAGAGCTTCAGTCCTTCTCTACCTTAGGTGATCTCCTGAGACTATGAGAATGCTCTCCTGTAATTATACCAGCCCCTATTAACCAAGTCACATATTCAATTGACAAATTTATTGAACACCTGCTATATATCATTCACTATGCTGGCAGCAAAACCAAACACGGTCCCTTTTCTCCAAAGGCAGGAGACACCCATCAATCAAATATGTGCAAACAAATCTAAAATTCAAATTTGATAAGGACTGCAGAGAAGCATTTGGAGCTTTGAGCACATGAACTAATGGGGTGTTCAGAAGAGTCTTCCCTGAGGAAGAGATGATGAAATAGTGTTCTTACAAGTTAGCTCAGGAAACAGGGAAAGGAACAACATTTATTCAGAAGAAATGGCATGTGCAAAAGCATGCGGTAGGAAAGAGTGTATTTAGAACCAAGACAAAAGCCAGTGTGGCTGAAAAGCAAAGGAGTCTCTGTAGGTAGTTCAGTGTGATGTGCTGACTTGGATGGGACAAAGTGTACCCACATTAAACATTGTTTCTGGGTGTGTCTGTCAGGGTGTTTCTGGGTGAAGTTACCATCTGAATTTGTGGGCTCAGTAAGGTTGATTGCCCTCCATGGTGGGCATCATCAATACACTGAGGGCCTTAACAGAACAAAAGGTGAATGAAGCAAAATTTTGCCCCTCTTTTTTTCCTGCCTCATTGCTGGAGCTGAACATCTTATCTCCTCCTGCCCTCGGACTGGGATTTACATCCGTGGCCTTGTTTGCAGGTTTTCGGACTCAGTGAATTACACTGCTGACTCCTGGGTTTCCTGCTTTCAGATGGCAGACAGTGGGACTTCTCAGTCTCTATAATTGTGTGAGCCATTTCCCACATGTCAATCTTATTGGTTCTGTTTCTCTGAACAACCCTCATGAATATAACCTCTTCCTCTTCTCCTTTTCTCTTCTTATTCTCTGTTACTCAGTTTATTTCTATTATTCAGTTTATTATTTTCCTTCTTCCCTAATCTCAGCTTCCCATTTCTCAATTATTCCAAAGATTTAAAAAAAAGGTAATTAACAAAAATGAAACAAAACAAAACTTGATTGACAATGAGGAAATGTGCATACAAACAATTAATTTAAACACTCACTGAGTACCTACTATGTGCAAAGTCATTAGGATTAAGAAACATGGTTGCTATCCTTGTACATCTAGATAATACTGACCAACCTTATAAGGCATTCTTCCCAAATTATGACATCCACATATCCAGGGCATAGGGATGTTCACACAGTCTGTAATTGTTGGTGTTCACACCCAGAGGGTTACAACCTTTTCCTAGCAAGTATAAACCCCAAGAGTTAATATGGCACATCTTACTGGAGCTTTGATGTAACTAAATTTTTTTTGGGGGGTGGTGAACTAAAATAAGCATGAATGTATAACAGAACAGAAGATTCCTTTTTTTTTTTTTTTCGGTACGAAACAAGAGTATGAAGAACTGCTTCAGGCAAGAGATCCAGGGAAATTTGTGATTCTTCACTACCATTACTGGCTCTTCCATGGAAAAGCATGAAAAGATCTGCTTGATAGGTTGAGAAGAAAACAAAACATGTTATAGGGTGAAAAAGAGTAGTTAGTATATCTGTGAAGTAAACTTATTCCTACTCAATCCACTTCCTGTGAGTAAATAATCTGACCTCCCAGAGAGCTGCTCAACATACAGCAAATCACTTGTGTAAAAGAAATATTCAATATTTTTACCATGCTTTCTATGTATACAAAATAGGATGGTGAGTGCACATGTATTCACAGTTTAAGAAAGGGTTAAATACAAAATTAGCTGGGCGTGGTGGCGCACGCCTATAGTTCCAGCTACTTGGGAGGCTGAGGCAGGAGATCATGCCACTGTACTCCAGCCTGGTGACAGAGTGAGACTCTGTCTCAAAAAAAAAAGGGTTAAAAACCTTTTTGTTATAACCAGACTTGAAGTTTCTAGTTTCTAGATCATTTCAGGTTATACACACACACACACACACGTGTGTGTATATATATATCTATACATTTTTTTTTAAGAGACAAGGTCTTGCTCTGTTGTCCAGGCTGGATGGAGGGCAGTGGTTCAATCATAGCTCCCTGCCACCTCCGTCTACTGGGCTCAAGTGATCCTCCCACCTCAGTCTCCCAAGTCACTGGGACTACACGCTTGTGTGCCACCACACCTGCATACATATATATATATATATACACTTGAACTCCTGGGCCTCGGTCTCCCAAAATGCTGGGATTCCTGGTGTGAGTCACTGTGCTCGGCTGATTATAAATATTGTAGCATGAAAGAATATAAACTGTATATGTGGTAAACATTCTTCTGGGCCAATGCTTAAGTAAAATACCTCTACTGATTTTTAAAACACACAGTATCTCAATATTGAAAAGATAACTGTGTGATTATGGATAAGTTCTTTATAGATTGCAAAATAAAACACAAAGGTACACAGAGGTATGTTGTAAAATGAAAATAATCAAGATAAGTGGATACTTTTACCAATATATTTCATCCAACTTTTGTTTTTCAGAAAAGGTTACTCATACATTTAAGATTTCTCTATAATATCTAACATAGTAATTTTAAAAATCTGTCATCCCATAGGTTTTGAGGTATAGTTATAGTAAACATGTTCTGAGAATACTGTATAATTAATATAATGATGTTTTAGACCACAGTGTATAAAAGGTTCAAAGGGCTTGGATGGAAACACCCCCCAAACCCACCCCAAGGGGGACTGACAATATTTTATAACATTCATAAAATACCTATAATTTCATCTTTTCTAATAGTTGTATATTAAAGAAGGTTATCATTGTTTTAATAAGATTTTATTTATTTAAAGATAATTCCTCCGATGATTAGGTAGCTAGGAATAGGCTGACAGTGCTTATCTCCGCATTCTTTCACATTCCCCAAAGCTATTATAGTAAATTCTTAAATGATTTTTTTTGTAAACAACTCTTGGCACACCTTGATACACTTATTATCTCTGAGTAATATTTTAATCAGCTCTGTTACTTAGGAGTCCAGCTGTAAATTATTAGCAAACATCCTGGGTAGAAGTAATCCTGCCTGGCCTGTGCTCACCAAGGGAATTTACCTTCTTACATGCCTCATCACTCAAGACACATTCTAAGATGCTTCTACCCCACCACAATTAAAATTAAGCTTTTCTAATATTCAGAGTATGTATGTATATGTGTATGTGTGCATGTATTTTTTAACCTTTTTTTCTATACTTACAGAATCAGCCATACCCTAAATGTATGTAATAAGAGACTGCGAATTTCCAAATATTAATTATCTCCAAGAAAACCTAGCACATTGTTCTGAACAACGTAGATGCCCAACCAAATGCTGGAAAAAACTGAGTTACTCAGGTTAATTATTGGCTTATAATATGGAACAGAGCAAATTCAGACTGAAGGGTTGGCTGGTGGCAGAGAGAACTGCAGCAGAGGTACCATTGTACTTTTCACTCTCTATCCTGATCAGAACTGGGTGCAAAGATGGAAACCGAATAGTATAGTAGAGCATATCCTGGTTCTTTCCTTCATGTAGCAAAGCATCTGGTCAGTGAACATTTACAGAGACTCTGTAGTGGAGTAGTTACAAGATCTGGGGTGAAGTCCGATGCTGAATCCCAACTATATCAATCACTAGCTCTAAGATCTCAGGCAAAATACTGCACTTTACCAAGTTCCAGCTTCTGTATCTATAAAACCAGCATAGAAATCATATCAACCACATAAAGGTATTGTGAGGATTAAATACGTCCATCTGTGCATAGCATTCCGATGCATGCACATACCCACACACAGCTGACTAGACCTTAGCTAGCCACAGAATGCCTGCTAAATGCCAGGACCTATGCCAAAAGCTAGCGACACATCATCAAAGGAACCCCATTCCTGCCCTCATTAGACAGTGTAACTAATAAGCAGACCTCCACAACTTCAGCACTATGCACATCAGCGCTGTGTGTAAAAAATTTGGCAAACAGACAAAGAGTAGTTCAAATACAGAAAACCACAAGCCCAAGAGAATACTGGGGGTAATTCTAAAATGTACAAACAAAATTGAAAATATAATTGATTGATTATGGTTTTATACATAGGGTTTCTAATTGCGTTATCTAGCACTAGGATTATCTATATAGAGCTGCAAGGGGGCAATTTCTGAGGGTAAGAATTACATTGTGTGCATGATCCCTGGTGTTTGCTTTGGGAGATTTGTTGGCTTGGAAGCGCATGCATGGTCTTCCTTCTGTTGCTAGAAAATGACGATCTTCAGTTACCAATACTAGGTTGGCGAGTCTTTCTAAAGCAGACAGTTCCCCTTAATTCAAAGAATCCAGTGACAAAGAAAGGGAGCTCTCTCCTGCCCTGGCTGTCACATTTTACCCTGTTCAGGTACCTTCAGCGTGTTTAAGAGGATAGCAGGGTGGCCCAGCCATGCTTAAATGGAAACGTCATGGGAGCGTCCAGCACCTCTAACTGCCTGTACGTGAGTAAACTGTTTTCAAGCCATAGATATCACTGTTTAGACAGTCCATGATTGGTGAAGAACAAAACGTCCTCCAAAAGGTGTCAGTGCAAGGTATAAGTCATACCATATTTTTATGTTCTATTTTAAGTTGGCAACTCACAATTCTGATTTAGCCATGAGGCAGCATTTAAGCGAAAACCTAAGTTCAAGTAACCCTAACTGAGTATATCAGATATGCCAGTAATACTTGGATGTGTATTTTAAACATTTCTAGGGCAAAGGAAAATTAAATTACTACATTATAGTTTAGAATGTAATGTGCCAACATGACTAATTTGAATGATAGTCAACCTAATGTTGAAATCAACTTTTCAGTATGGTAAACCCACTTAATGTAAATATGGAAATAAATATTGCATATAAATCCAACAAAAGTGCTAATAAATTAAAAGATCAACCCAGAAGCATCAAGGTATGCAAGGTACATTAACAATTAGTTTCAGCCCTAGTGCTTATGTGATGTACCTACATTTGTAGGGTGACAGACATTTCTCAAATGTTTCAAATTTATGCGATTTATATTATGTATGTCTTAGTGTTCGTAGAGCCTACACTGCTAGAGGTGTACAAACACTTAAAAAAAAACAAAAAACCATTATTCTCTGTATCCACTGAAAAAATGAAACACACAAAGAATCTCAGAAAACCATACTAAAGAGAATCTTTTTATTCCATTGATTTTGACAGGAGAATTTTTCATTGTCCAATATAATCTTTTCTGATGGAACATCTATTGTTTTCTACTCTTGTCCCTGTGGTTCCAGAAGATCAACCCCCACCCTGCACCTTATCTCCTAGGGTGAGCATATGGCCCAAGCCTAACCAATCAGGAGATCCACATCTGCCTAAAACAAAAAAGAGATTCGTATTTCATGTTGGCCTGTGTCCCAAGTCAGATCAATAAGGCACCAGTTTAAGAACTAAGACTCTGTCCTCTAACTATTATCTATCTTTTTAAGGGGTTCTTTCTGAAGTGACATGAAGGATAAACAGCTGAAAAATGGGAAAAGAGGTTGGGGAGAAACAAAGTCCTGATGACATCATTTAAGCCCTGGGGAATCAAGATATTCCTAGACTTTTTACTTATACAATATAATGACTTTTTGTGTGTGTATGGGGGCTTTTCCTTAAGTTAGCTTTCTGTCTTGCAAAACACAAAGGGTCAAGCCTATTGCATTTTACATTGCCAAACTTTTTTCTCTAGTATTTTCACTAAATACTGCCTCTATTTTAGATAAGCTAGTCTTACAAAACTAGCTTGCAAAACTTTGCAAAACTTGCAAAAGCTTGTCTTGCAAAACACAAAGGGTCAAGCCTATTGCATTTTACATTGCCAAACTTTTTTCTCTAGTATTTTCACCAAATACTGCCTCTATTTTAAATAAGCTAGTCTTATCACTGTCCTCAAAAATTGAAAGAAAAAATGAAGAATAATTGAAAACAGTGATTCAAGCAAATACTTCTATACTAATGATACAATTATCCTAATAATTGCAGAATTATTTACAGTAGATAAATAGCAGATACTTAGTATCTATGTTGTGTCAGAAAAAGGTGGAGCCTATTTTAGATAAGCTAGTCTTATCACTGTCCTCAAAAACTGGAAGAAAAAAATGAAGGAAGAAGAATTGAAAACAGTGATTCAAGCAAATACTTGTATCCTAATGATCATTGCAGAATTATTTACAGTAAATAAAAGTGGAAACAACACAAGTGTCCAACAAATGAATGAATAAACAAAATGTGGTAATCCATGCAATGTAATACTATTCACCTATGAAAAGGAACAAAATTCTGATACGTGCTACAATAAGGATGATCCTTGTAAATATTATGCTAACTCAAATAAACCAGACAAAAAGGACAAATATTGTATGATTCCACTTACATAAAGTATCTAGAATAGGCAAATTCATAAATCAGAAAACAGACTACAAGTCACCAAAGGCTAGGTAAAGGGGAAATGGGGAGATATTGTTTAATGTGTACAGATTTTCTGTTTGGGGCAATGAAAAAGTTCCAGAAATGAAGAGTGGTGATGGTTGCACAACATTGTAAATATACTGAATGACACTGAACTGTACGCTCAAGAATGGTAAAATCACAAATGTTATGTGATTATATGTATATATATATATATGCGCGCACACACACACACACACACGTATATTTTAACACGATAAAAAATTTTTCAGAAAAGAAAGCCAAAATGGAGAACTGACTAGTAACAAAAGCTTACCAAACCTCATCGCACCTCAACACCTATTCTGCCTCCCTCGGAGCACATTATGTGGTAAAATATGCACATCTGCATATGTTTATAAAACTATGAAGCATATGAATATTATACAAATATGGAAAAAAGAATTAAAACAAACATGCTACTGATTTTCATTCTTTTCACTAAAATAATAGTTCTATGTTTCTTGAAGGCTTTTATACTTAAAACTCCAAAATTACTTGTATTGAATACAGCTTATCAAGATAAACAGTTAAAACGAAATAAAATAAAAAAAATGTTATGTTAAAATAATTTTCTTTCATTTATCTTTTGAATGTTAATAATGTACACTCTTAAAATATGAATGTTTTTATAAAATATCCTATACTTTTGGCTTTCCAGAAAGCCCAAAACAGTCTTGAAAACAAAATGACTAAAGTTGCTAGCTAAAATGAATACCTTTACTAAATTTAAGCTGAAGAGATACACAGGTTGTTGTCTTTTTTTAATGTCAGGAAGATATGTGGGAAGCTGAATTAGTCATTTAGCAAGCTAGGAGGACTTCACCTTTTTCTGACACAACATAGATACTAAGTATCTACTATTTATCTGCTGTAAATGATTCTGCAATTATTAGGATCATTGTATCATTAGTATAGAAGTATTTGCTTGAATCACTGTTTTCAATTCTTCTTCCTTCATTTTTTTTCTTTCAATTTTTGAGGACAGTGATAAGACTAGCTTATCTAAAATAGACTTCACCTTTTTCTGACACAACATAGATACTAAGTATCTACTATTTATCTACTATAAATAATTCTGCAATTATTAGGATCATTGTATCGTTAGTATAGAAGTATTTGCTTGAATCACTGTTTTCAATTATTCTTCATTTTTTTCTTTCAATTTTTGAGGACAGTGATAAGACTACCTTATTTAAAATAGAGGCAGTATTTGGTGAAAATACTAGAGAAAAAAGTTTGGCAATGTAAAATACAATAGGCTTGACCTTTTGTGTTTTGCATGACAGAAAGCTAACTTGAGAAAAAGACCCCCCACCCCGCCAAAATAAAAGCAGTATGAAGAATAAGTTTGTCTATGTAATACATTGTAAAAAATCTGCCAAAGACTATCCATTTAAAATTTTTCTTCAACATTTATTTATATCATCATACACATTAGGGAGCATGACATAAAATATACCAGATGAATAAATAGGTTAAGTGTCCTATACATACAGATAATTTTTTTTTTTTTTTTTTTTGAGGAAGAGTCTCACTCTGCCACCCAGGCTAGAGTGCAAAGGCATGATCATGGATCGCTCACTCGATCTCCTGAGCTAAATCTATCCTCCCACCTCAGCTTCCTGAGTAGCTGGGACTATGGTGTACACCATCATGCCCGGCTAATTTTGTACTTTTTTTTTTGTAGAGACGGGGTTTCACCATATCGTCACGCTAGTCTCAAACTCCTAGGCTCAGGGATCCTCCTGCCTCTACCTCCCAAAGTGTTGGGATTACAGGTGTGAGCCATCAGGCCTGGCCTTATTATTCACATTTTTAATATCTACCTAAAACTAGTTAGAAAGTAGTAAGATGAACTAAATGTATTTTAATTAAATCTTTCAATTTCTGCCATTTATCTCTCACCACTAAAATCATTATTTACCAAAAAAGGTAGTCATAGTAACACTTCTCAATGACTTCAGTTATTCAGTTGTGCATATATAACAACAATATATTAACATCTTCCACCTGCATACTTTAAAAATATATCAAATAATTATCTTAACTTCTTTTCTTTTAAGTAAAGAAATACTTAAAAGTTTGGAAGCTATGGTTCAGAAACTGTATTTTTTAATGGCTAAATCTCTTTTATGTCAATTATTTTAGTTTTTACTACTAAAAGAGCCACTACTAGTAATGCTAGCCCTCTACATCACTTCTCACCCATTTTAAGATCACTGCCACTTTATTTTCATTTGGCATTTTCCTCTATATCTGTCTATATACTGATGCTTTAAAAGAAAATAATTTTCAGCAAATCCAATTAATCATTCCCACTCAATATTTACCCGTCTTTCCCCAGTAATACAGAGCTTAATATAAAATAAACAATTTTCTTTCTTTGTCTAAGTTATCCAAATTAATTTTTTAAATAGCTTTAACCCAATTGTTAGGATATCCTATCTAGATCTTCATGAATATGACAGATAGTAAAATAAAAATGAAGCATATGTTCTCATTTGGGCACAAATTTGGTAAGCTTTTATATTTGGTTAAGTACTCATAACACTGAAGCAAAGATTATTAGAAATCTGTTGAAGAGAACCTTAAATCATGTTTAGAACATTAAAGCAAAGAGAATGAAAATGTCCCTTAAAGCACAATAATTATTCCTCAGTTATAGAAAAATATAAATAAATAACCCTTTGTATTTAAATAATTATAATATCTTATAAAAGGGTGACTAATATTAAGACTTAGAAAGTGATAAATATCTCTTTAGTCCATTTTTAAGAACATCTTACATACAAATCTCAGGTTTACAGCCTCAGAAAGATCCAAGGCATGTTATCATATGTGCCTTCAAGAATGTTACCCAGACTTTTATTATAATTTAAAAAACTCAGACACATTTACATGGCTCTGACATTTACCAAAATGCAAGCACAGATATCAATTGTAATAAATGAGATATGTGACAGCGTATTGTAAGCTGCTCTTTAGTATGTGCTGTATCGCCCACTGGTATTTCAACTTCCAGGTCATCATCTCAATAGGTAATAAAATCATCTTTACTGTCTTACAAACCAAATACAGTTCTAACCTTTTTTATTTTTCTTTTTTCCAGGCAGGGTCTCAGTCTGTCACTCAGGCTGAAGTGCTGTGGCCCAATCATAGCTCAATGAAGCCCTGATCTCCCAGGCTCAAGAGATCCTCCTACCTCAGCCTCCTGAGTAGCTGAGATTACAGGCATGAGCCACCATGCTAGGCGAGCTTTTTAATTTTTGTAGAGACAGGGTCTCCCTTTGTTGCCCAGGCTGGTCTTGAACTCCTGGGCTCAAGGGATTCTCCTGCCTCGGCCTCCCAAAGTGTTGGGATAACGGACGTGAGCCACCTGCATCCAGCTAGTTCTAACTTTAAATGTGAAAATTTTTAGAGGTTTCATTTATAGAGAAAAATATTATCCTGATGCTATCTGACTGAGAAAAGCTGGACAATTGATAAAGCAATCCATCAATGTATCATATAATTTATAGTACCTCCAGAACTAAAGCATTTAGTTTGATCATATATAAATGGAACAGTAATACACTTTGCACTAAGTATTTTAAACAGATAAGATTCTTGTCAGCCATATGTCTACAGTTCATGTATCATAATCAAATGGCCTGGTGCTTTTGAGTCCACACCCATTCCTTTTATGAAATGATCCACTACATTTTGTACATTTTATAGAACCTGGGAGAATCAACCTCTGCAAGTTTGCTTCTACCTTTGATTCCTGACACCAAAATACTTAAGGAATTTAAAATTTTCTAGGTATAGAATAGAGATCAAAAACTAAACTGAAAATTGGTGAGTCATATGAAGTTTCCTGGAAAGAATATAAACATATTAGTCAAAGCATATTCTTGAGTTTTTTTTCCCCCAAATGTCATTTAAAATATAAAATACTAAATATGTAACAATACAGGTGAGTTCAGGATTTCATAATCTATTACAATTAATAAAATGTTTAATACTCCAAATTGTGTGTTCATTATATGTGGTCTACATTAGGTTAGAATTTATCTTTTTTAAACAATAACATATCAAACGAGAAAAAATATTTTATTTGCTACTGTTACTGTCAAAACAGCTTTTCAAAACCAAGAAGTTTTTATGCAATGCTATAGTAACTTGGCTAAATCTGGTTTATTTCATATTCAGAAATTTTTATTTTAAGAGGCATTTACAAAAGCTACAGGATATGCTTTAATTAATTTGACAAGTTTATTAAGCTTTACTATGTTCAAAATACTACGCCAGAGATACACAACATGATTGTTTTTATATCAACACTTATTGAGCTCCTGTGGAAGGAAAGCATTTAAGATAAATGGTACATGCCCATGAAGTACCCAAAACACAAATAATTAAATGAATTAACTTCAAATAAACTGGAACCCAAAACATTAAAGTATAAATTAAATTATCTATATAACTATAAGCTTGGTATGAAGTATTCATGTTGCAGGAAACGAATTACATTTCCGATATCAAAGTCCTGATATATATTTAAGAGTTGTTACTTACGTTACTTCATTTGAAATCTTTCCTATAGCAACATTATTTTGAAAAGGGAAAAATGTTTTACTTGAATAATATCTTGTACTTCAATAGTCAAAAAATGCTACACATTCCATACTCTTGAAAAAAACAAAACATCTTAACTTCAAACAGCACTAATATAAGTTATGCTTTGGCCCAATTGTTGCTTACTGGATTGGGTGAAAAAAATCTTAATCTTACTCATATTAGAGAATTCTATAAAGTAAATCCTGTTCCTTCTAATATGCAAATGTACTTACTCAATTTGAGAGCCTGCCAACCTTCCAATCAGGCTCTGATTGCACTTTTTGTGTGAGTGATGGAATCAAGAGTGCTTCTTTTAGAACATGAGGAATAAAGAAAATAGAGCTAAAATGCTAGATGCTCTACTGCACAGAGTTAAAACATTAAAATCTTAAAAAATTAAGGATATTGAATGCGTAACTGGTTAAAAAATAAGTAACATTTTTATTTCAGAAAAGCATTTCAGTTACAAACTTGCCTGTTTCTTGTCTCAAGATTTTTAAATGGCTTATGAAAGATGTTCAGTTAAACCCAGCAGCTTTATTTCCTCACACTCTCCACTGAAATGACTATAAAGTAATTAAAAGTTTGTATGCAAGGATAAAGAACATTAGACTGGAAGCTTTGGACAGTGGAAAGAGGATAGACAAGTGGTGACTGGCTTAACACAGCAGAACTAAAACCTAATCACAACAAAGTAAAGCCAGCAAGAAGCAAGATGATTTGTATGACAGACTCTGGAAAGGCTTAAGAATTGGAGGTACCAAATACCTCAGACAGTAGATTATAAAAAGGACTGGTTGACAATCCTTGTAACAATCAACAAGATGCCTCCCCCAACTCCACTGCCAAGATCCTTTGCCCTCCCCACACGTGGGGAGGAGACAGAGGTGTCCTGTCCAGAGAAAATGAATGTCCAGGATTGCAGACAGGAGGATGGCAGACACGGTGAAGGCCAGCAGCAAGGATTGGCAAGAAAATGAAAATTTATGGCATTAAAAATTCTGAGGGAGAAAAACAACCCAAGTCTGGGGACTGAATAAAGAGTTTCATGGTCTCAAAACTGTTTACTTCTCATTGAACTTTTCACAGACAACTAGTACAGAGTAAGAATCATGATAAAGATGAAGTCAGCCTAAAAAGAAGACATGGGAGGCTGGGCGCAGTGGCTAACACCCATAATCCCAGCACTTTGGGAGGCCAAGGTGGGTGGATCACGACGTCAGGAGTTCGAGACTAGCCTGGCCAAGATGGTGAAACCCTGTCTCTACTAAAACTACAAAAATTAGCCAGGTGTGGTGGCGGGCACCTGTAATCCCAGCTACTCAGGAGGCTGAGGCAGGAGAATCGCTTGAACCCGGGAGGCAGAGGTTGCAGTGAGCCGAGATCGAGTCATTGCACTCCAGCCTGGGCGACAGAGTGAGAGTCCACCTCAAAAAAAAAAAAAAGCAAAAGACATGTAATATAGGAAACAGAACTCAGCCACAAGAGAGAGGGGTAAAGAGCATTTCTACAGCTGTCCCTCAGGGGGCAACCAGATGGGAGAGGCAGGCAGGATACTGGAGGCTGCAGGAGAAAGTTCTGTAAGAAGAGCAGAATCACAGGATGGATTATGGGTGTTTCTCATTAGGTTTAACTGTAAAGGAAGAGGCTTTACAGCTCCACTGAAAAGTATGCAGAAAGAATTAGTGAGGGGTACACTGAACACTGAGCAAGTTAAAGAATGCGGCACTCGGGCTGGATGTGGTGGCTCACGCCTGTAATCCCAGCACTTTGGGATGCCAAGGAGGGCGGATCACCTGAGGTCAGGAGTTCGAGACCAGCCTGGTCAACATGGTGAAACCCTGTCTCTACTAAAAATACAAAAATTAGCCAGGCATGGTGGTGCATGCCTGTAATCCCAGGTACTCAGGAGGCTGAGGCAGGAGAATCGCTTGAACCCGGGAGGCAGAGGTTGCAGTGTGTGGAGATTGCACAACTGCACTCCAGCCTGGGTGACGGAGTGAGACTTTGTCTCAAAAAAAAAAAACCAAAAAACGAAAAAGAATGTGGCACCTACTTACTACTATAGGAGAGAGAGAAAAAAATCCTGGTATAACTGTATGAGCCATTTCACCAGGCCAGGATCATGGGTTGTAGGCAGCAAGGTGGAGGAGGGGGAAGTGCTGCAGAGGAGCAAACAGAAGACTCACAGCACACATCAGTGTAAATTTAATCACAGTGCACAGAGCTGCTCAGTGGGGAACAATATTTCCATCATCATCATAATGAAAATGGTATATATTAATTAATCCAAAAATGAGATATAATTATATCAGGGGCAGGAAGAATGTGTGAATGTGAATGTGTGTATTGTGGGGGAGCAGTGTTGGAAGAAGCATTTCATCTTCCATAATGAAAAGTCAGTGCAGAATTTCAAAAATTATACATATTTTTCACTTAAAAATACAGTTGTTAATACTGAAAGAAAAATCTAAAAGAAGTGCAAGTAATTGCCTCTGGAAAGCAGAACTTGAGATGGGAAAGGGAGGGCCAGGGACAACTGCCTTTCACAGTAAGATTTATAGTATCTTGACTTTTGTGTATGTAATACTGTGATAAAAATTAAATTCAAAATAAAAACATGAATACCCTTAATACAAGACTGTGACTGCCACATAAATATTCTGACTTCAGAACATCATTTATTGTTTAACGAAAAAACCTTAAAATCAGCAAATTAGGCAAACTCATTTCACTGTGCTTTAATAGATCAATCTCCAAATCAGTCAAGCAATTTGATTCATACCCTACAATTAAAATAAATAGCTTACCAACATTTTTTATCTGGTCCTTTACACATATACATGCAAACTAAGTGAGCAATATAATTTTAATAACCAAATTAATTCACAAATTGGCCTTCTAATAAATATGTTAATAAATACTGAATTTCTGTATGATTCATTCTGAGAAGCCCCAGTCATTTCAGCTTTTCTGACTTTAGAAATCATTTGAATTGTCAACTAAAATATTCATATTAGAGATAATACTATGTCCAAACATACAGCTTACTAACCACTGATACAGAGAAACAGTCTTGCGCCCCCTCCATCCCTAACAGTTGCTGTCAGAACCACTATAAGCATCATCTACTTCTTTCTTCCCTTATCAAGGGCAAAACAAATGCCCTGCTATTAAATGAGTGCTACTACTAATGCCTGCTACTAAATGAGACCAGAGCTCTCATTACCACAACTAGCTGCCCTTACCAATGCCTCTGCTGTTGCCACTCCCTTTCCAACAGCCCTATTCGCCTGCCAGCAGTGGCTGGCACCTACCTGCACCTGCACCCAGAGACACGTGGGCCTCCTGAGTATCTGTGTTCCTTTATTCTACTCTCATCTGGAGCTGATGCTATAGGAATGCTGGGGTCGGGAGAAAATACACTGTAAATCTTAGAGTTGTAACTTGGGAGGTTCTATGATAGCAGTGACAGATTGATTTTATATTTCAGATACGGTAAGGCAAAAGAGGATTTTGTTTACCAGCTTAAAGTGCCACACACTATTGGAAAATGATTCCCAATTTCAACTGAGCTTGTAAATTCCAATTTAACTTTTAAATTTAAGCCAACTAGTACGTTAGGAATGGACTCTGCAAAGCCTAATGAAAGAAAAAAATACCCTCCCACAAAACAAACGGTCGGAATGTAAATATCCAAAATTGTAAATAAATATCCAAATTTAGTTGTTTTGATTTTATACTAATTACTAAAATAGTATTATAATTTTAATTCATTTTATATAATAGTATATTATCCTAATATCATAGTTTTATTGAGGCCCATTCAAGACCTTTATTTTGTTACTCTTGTAGCTGTTCTTTTCTTTCATCTCCCCAAACTGAAAACAGACCTTGCACAATATAACTTGGCAATCTAGTTCATTCATTTCCTAGAAAAGGTGAAAAAATAAACCTTAAGGCTCTGGCAACACATTTTCTTCCATGCTGCTTTCAGTTTGGTGTTTTAATGGAATAAGTAGTATACAGGGTGATTTTGATTTTACTATATATTGCTCCAGTAAAGTAGGAAATAGAAAATGCATATCTTTTTCCAGTTATTTAATCAGTTTACTAAGGATTGGGGGGAATCAGGCACTTCAAATAAAGTACAGTACAATAGTACTACACTTCTTTTTTTGACCACTAAAGCAATATGAATAAATGATCCAATGCTTAAAATGACCCCTAAACACCTAGTTCCTCATCTTTTAAAAGTTCAGCAAGACTTGACTATAAAAAAGGAGCAACAGAAGCACAATCATCAACGTCAACATCTGGTTACAAAAAAGGGAAACAGATGAAGCAGTTGTCTGCGTTTCTCATGCAACCAGTATTTTTTGAGTGCCTACTGTGTGCTGGAGACAGTTCAAAGGTTAACAGTACAGATGGGGGCTCTACCCATGGAGCTTAATAAACAAATAAATAAGCAGAATTTTAGACAATGATAAACATGACGGGAAAAAATGGATTGATGTGATATTGATGGAAAAAGGTGGCTGTTCCAAACAGGGTCAAGGCCTGAGGTGTGCTGTTTAAATTCAGACGCAAGTGACAAGGAACCAGCCACAATGAGATACAGAGGAAGATCTTTCTAGCAGAAGGGAAAGCAACTGAAAAGCCTCTAAGTTGAGAACAAATTTGGAGATTTTGAGAAACAGATGAAAGAAAAAAGCTGGGGCAGTTAAGTCTTAATGAACCAGGGGATAAAGGTGGGGGTGGGATGATGGAGAAGATGGGGGACAAGCAGGCAGAGTCTGTGGACCATGTGAAAAGCCAGGTTGATTTAAAGTGTAATGGAGCCTGTAATCCCAGCACTTTGGGAGGCTGAGGTGGGTGGATCACTTGATGTCCGGAGTTCAAGACCAGCCTGGCCAACATGGTGGAACCCTGTCTCTACCAAAAAAAACACAAAAATTAGCCAGTCGTGGGGGCATGTGCCTGTAATCTCAGCTACTCAGGAGGCTGAGGCAGGAGAATCAGTTGAACCTGGGAGGCAGAGTTTACAGTCATCTGAGATGGCACCACTGCACCCCAGCCTGGGCAACAGAGCGAGACCCTGCCTAACAATAAATGAATAAGAATAAACTGTGAAGGAAAGCTATGACCTTATCTACATTTCTCAAAGTTCATTCTGGTTGCTCTGTGGAACATGGCTTATGAAGGATGAGCATGGATGCAGGAAGACCAGTTGGAAGGCTAGCTATTGCAGTAAGTGATGAGAGGCAACAGTGACTTGAGCAGAGGCAGCAGTGAAATGAAGATAAATATAGGAAGGATACATGCTAAATAATAGAGCAGAGGTTCCCATACTTTCTTGTTTCATGGCGCCCTTGGTGTCTCAGTAATTTTTTTCATAGCACACATAGGTCTAAATTACCTAGCAGTTCCACTTTATAAGGTACATACTACTTAACAGTAGTAGTACATCTATGTCATTATTTCGCTTGAAAATTTAAAATACCCTGTGGTCTCCTGTGAAGGGTGCCCTGTGGCTCCAGGCTGTTCAGGAACCATAGCTTTAGTGCTAAGACTTGCAAGAGAAATGGATGTGAGGAGTACAGATAAAAGGAGAATCAAAGATTCCTGGCCAAAATCCTGGATTTGAGGCCTGAGCAACTAGAGGGATAGTAGTATCACTCACTGAGATGGGTAAGAATTGGGAAAAAACACAACCCTGAAAAGTATCATGCCATCTACAAATAAGAAAGTTGAGACTTAGAGTGTCTGTGTAAATTACTCAAGGTAGCACAAGTGGTCAGGAAACAAGAAATTTGATTCCAGGTCTGTCTAATGCCAGATAAAATAATAAAAAATAAGCTTCTATGACTTAGTCACATTAGAGTAGATTAACTATGATATTTCAGTTAATTCTAGCAATATTATTAGATAGTCTGTCTGATTCTGAATCTTAAGTTAGCTATGACATAACTCTCTGTTAGTTGATAAAAAGGGATTGTAAGGGGTGGCAAATAGCAGCCTTGTGCACATAGCCTCAAAAAGAATTCTTTTAATGTGAAATGAAGGTCTTGGGGATAAAAAATGAAACTGAAGATTCTATGAATGTCCATAGCTGTTGACATAACAACTAGCAATTCCTAAAACCAGAGCCACTCTAATTGTCAGCTTTCTTTTCAACCCAGCCCAGAATAGGACATATATGGTGAAAGTTCTAAGTAGAATGCTAATCGAATGTTGATTCCTTAGGACAGGTGGCACAACCTCAAAGGCATAGATGAGGCCAGGTTATGTGGAGCAGCAGGGAATGCAGGGAACGGGAGAGGACCTACATCATCTCCAAGAGGCAATGCTATCTCTGGAAATCTGGACTTTAATGTGTAATTTAACAAATGTAAAAACTGCACTTTCTAAAGAAGGCATGCCTGAGGACTAAATTTGGTCCTTGCAAACAGTCTTAGATAAATGATTACACTTTTGGATAAGCAGCTGAGGAAAGAGACTTAGGGACATTACAGAGGGATCATTGGAAGAATCCAGGAGGAGGCTGTTAATTCTATGCTGGAAACTAAAGTTGAAATTTCACAGTTAAATCTACTTTATACATTTTCTATATTTTCTGGTACTGAGTGTTTTTTCAAAAATAGAAATAGGAGAACCTTATATGTCGTTCTCTAAGGTTTAATCTGTCCAGTAAGAAATGATCTTATCGAAATAAATGAAGAAGTTCTAGCAAGAAACACTGTTCATTTCTCTTCCTGCCATGAATGGCAGGTCATCAGACTATTTGTCTCTGCATGGAGCGGCTTAATAGCATTTGAAATCCTGCAATTCTATCAGCCACAGGAAGCATAATCACAAACTTGAACAGAACTCACTAACTTAGATCTTCACCTGCCCTCAGAAAGAAGGAACCAAGAGAAAGAGATATGACTTGAAGAATACTTTATGGAAATCTTCAGTGTTGAAATCCAAATTAAATTATGGCTGGGACTGGTGGCTCATGCCTGTAATCCCAACACTTAGGAAGGCAGAGGTGGGAAGATAGCTTGAGCCCAGGAGTTTAAGACCTGCCTGGGCAACATAGCAAGACCCTATTCTCCTCAAGAAGGGAAAAATAAATAAATAAATAAAATTATGAAAACCTATCCAATATTATAAATCATTAGATATGTCATTATAGCCTGTCACTAATTCTAATTCTAAAGGTCAGGACTAACTTGGCAACATTTTTGAAAGATCCTCTTCTCAAAGCTTGAATGTTGTGGCTTTTATTTTCCTAAGGTCATGTCTGCAGACTAGTTAAGGAAGACTCACACAATCAGAGAGTGACTCATTCCCCTTATACATCATGCTATGACTCTGGATATGAACAGAATAAAAACAAAACAGTCAGTAGTAACTAAAATCTAGCTGGTTCTCCCTGGGGAATATTGCAAGGGGGCATTTTTAGTATGTGTACGGTCTTTTGGAGGAAATAGACACATCTGCAGTTATAATATAATAAATAACTATTCATAGATATCCACTCAGAGTGCTAAAGGAGGCCAGAAGGGGAACATTTACATTGGCCCCTTGGTTCAGGGAGATGACATGTGACCTAAGTTTGGAAGTCTTTAAGGGTAAGCTAGCTATTTCAGCTAGGGAGAATGGCACACATGAAGGCACTGAAGCTTGGATTAGCTTTAATCATTGCCAGAAGTACAGGAGGTTCCATGTAGCAGGAGGTACATGTACCTTTTTATACCTTATATATCTCATCTTTGTGCCTAATTATAATTCCTGATTTGCAGATCACTGATGCCCTGAGAAGTTATGAAGCTTGTAGCTTTACACACCCTTCTTTATATACCCTTGCGTAGGGCAGTGGTTGGACATGAAGCAGTGCAAAGATGGGCAAAAGCCACAAAGGGCCCTGGACTTCGAACTTTGCTGAAAGCTGTGGGACACATTAAATCATTTATGTCAAGATGAGACATAATTGATTTTGTTTCAGAAAGTTTAGAGGCAGAGATAATGAAGGGTCAATTGAGGAAGTTGAGATTTAAGGCAGGAAAATCCTCTGTGCATCCCTCTACAGTGTTGTCAAGCCCCCTGCCCTCAAATGCTCAGGCTAGGGTAGGTTCACTTTGATCTTTTTCTCTTTGGGAATTAAGAATTGTGACAATTCCAGTCTATTGTGGATGCTTGAACTAGAAGTACCTCCAAAGTTATGGTGGTAGAGATTGACCAGATACAAGCAAGAGAAGAGGATGTTCTCTAAGAGAAAGAAGAAGGATACATACACCCTACAGAAATAACAGCAAAAAACCTTGGGCACACAGAAGCTGAGCAAGTGACTCTCTAGTTTCTGATTTCAACCCTCTGCCAGGCCCAGCTATATTTCCTGCCTTTAGGCCCTATTTCCTTATTGTACACCAACTTATCTTTTTAAAGTTAGGTTTAAGTGGGATTCTGTTGCAAATAATATGAGGTCTGACTAAAGCAAGGCCTGACAGAAAATGGAATGAAGATCATAGGAAGGATACAAGAGATATTAGGGATATAAAATTGAAGGAAATTACAGCTGATTGGATTTGGATGTGTTCACTCTCAAGCTAAAGGCTCGGGCAGCCAACTGGCCACATGCATCATTGAGAAGAGGATTATAAGGGGAGGGGCAGAATTGGCAGAAAGTGATAGGGATTCAGTTTTAGGCATATTGAGACTGGTGAGAGTGGAATATTCAAAAGTAGAAATGTCCAGCAATTGAATATATGAGTGTGTATGGCAGAGGAGTTCTGACCTGCAACTACAGATTAAGTCTTCTTTAACATGTAGATGGTCATTGGCCTAATGGGACTGGAATAGGTCTCTGAGTAGAGTTGCAAGCCAAGACTTGGACAGCACCACCATTAAGGTTCAAATTGAGTAGGAAAAGCCATGAAGGAGATTTAAGTTGAAATGCTGTGGTGAGGGAAAATTTTTTCAGAAGAACCATGGCCAAGTGATGAGAGCCTGGATAGTGAACTCATAGAGAAGAATAAATGTAAATCTGGGAAGAGGAAAATAGAACTTCCTCACATCTTTTGTGGCTGGCACTTTGCTGTCTTACTTCATCTTCAAGCAACCTTTCAAGACAGGTCACAGCATATGCTTTTAAAGATAAGCAAAAGAGACCATAAGTTCCCTGAAAATGGTGTAAGTCATATTGTGTATCTCTGGTCCCTGGCAGAGTGCCTGCTACCTGTGTGTGTAAAGAGTGAATTAAGACCTGGGCACTTCTACAATGTTACAATAGTCTACCCGGAATCAGCCAGACTGGTGTTACTTTCAAACTCAGATATATTGGGGACAAGGTTCTGCTTTATTGGCACAGAAAAGTCTATTTTCTGGGACACATCCCTGGACTTCATGCTATTTCAACTCATTAACAGCACCTCCATTTCTTCTCCTTACCTTTCAGTGAAACATATAATTCAGAAAAAGGAAGGCAAGGAAATATGTTTTCATATTTCTAAAGATGTCCTGAGGCACCTGAAGCCTTAGTTGCTGATACTTTACAAACCATGGAGATGAATTTCCACTGATTACCACAGAACCTTAAATTCACATCTGATTCAGGAAGCATGACAAAAGGATTTGACAATCTTTTGATGTAAACTACAAGTCACGCCGCATGGGGCATATTTAGCTACAGATCCCCCACCATCGAAGGAGGCTTTATTAGATCTTATCATCCTAAGGTCATCGAGGTCTTTTCTCCTTGACATAAATCTAAGATGAAAAGAACATATCTAATACTGAAGTGAAGGGCACTACTATAACATGTACAAGCTAGAAGAACACCATCATGATTCTTTCCTGAATTTTGAAAATAGAGACATGCATAAAAGAAGGGTATTATAGCAATTTTGTGTCTCCAGAGGATGCCTCAAATCCTGTATCGACGGGTAGAGGGTAAAGAAGGTGGATTAACGGTGGGATGTTTCTGCTTTCCACAAATGCCTGGGACTTTATAAACCGCAGTACACAGGGAGCAGAAGGAAAGTGAACACAGATGTAGTTGCTCCCATGGGCCTCAATCATACATGCTTTCTCATGTAATCACATTTGGGAGGTATTATAATTCCTGATTTCCAAATCACTGAGGACCTGAGAAGTTATTATGTAGCTTGTGGAGTTTACACAGAGAGTAGGTGTGTTGGGTTTGGATTCAAATCCAGATCTAACACCAAAGGTTGTATTAATATTTGATGTACCATGTTTCTGCACACAAAATAACTCCATTTAAAGAAACTTTAAAAAAAAAACACAACAAAAATCATTTGTTTGTGTCCCCTTCAATCCCTAGGTAGGGATTTGAATGTACAGCAATGATATAGTAAATATTGGTTGAAGGCATAAATACATACATTAATGATGTATTTTTCAGATTCCTGTAACAGGACAAAATTATTTGTGAATTATACAAAGAAAAAAGGATAATAATATTCAAGAAAATATATTTTCATCATTTGTTAGCATGAATCTCCAATTTTTATTGGTTATTTTCCACATGGTTAGCCAGGGATCATTGACTTTTTTTTTTTTTTTTTTTTTACTAAAAATGGATTTGCTGTATCCATGAACAGTACTAAGAAAGTTCACATCCATATTGTGCTAACTTATTTTTACACATATTTGGAGACAGGATTTTTCAGAGGTGCTTTTCATGCCTTGCCCCATATGCTCTAGATCACCCTCTGAATTACCCTGCAGCCATCATGGAAACTCACTATAGAATCTGACAGTTTCTAGCTCAACTTTCTTTGTCTCTCTACTTGTCTACATGACAGCTCTGGCACCATAAGTGATTTCTCAGGAAAGCCTGGAGGAAGTGCATTTAACATCCGCAGGGACAACACTCAAGTTGAGGGAATGGGGATTGTGGATAAATACCCCTGGACTAATTCTGAGGACAATCTACACTGTTCCTTGGAGAGTACTCAGCAGGACTGTGCTCCAGTTGCCTACTGACATGGCCTGCTTACCAATGCTCTCTTTACTGCCTCTTCTTCCTTCTCTATTCCACTTCCCTTACTCCCTTTCTCATCCTCTTGATATCGTCCCCAAAATATCATCTGCACCCAAGTCCTTGTCTTAGGGCCTGGTTTTGGGGCAACCTAAACAGAGACAGGTATGCAATATATACACAGGGAAATGGAAAATGATTAGAAACATTCTGATAGCTCGCTATAAAGGCATTCTGCTCCAAGCCTCCTCTGATGAGAATGCTTTGTTTTGTTTGCTAGGATAGTGAGTTACCTACCTGCCATCAAAAAGGGTTTTAGACTCCAGAGGGAGAAAGTACACCCTTTCCCTTATAAACCGTGTGCACATGAGCTGAGAAGCCAGTGGAGTTCATAGGGCTTGAGCCTACTCTTACATTATGGAAGCCAAGGAAAGTCTATCACATCAGGTGATAAGTCTGCTACACAATCTTGGGATAAAGAGGCATTATCAGCCATAACCTAGATTGTCTTTCTTCAAAGACATGATTGGGAAATAAAAATATGGTCTTAACATGTAAGAAGCTAGGCCTCTAAGACAATGATCAGCATGTGGTAAGCATTTAATAAATATTCCAAAAATTTTGTTGAACAAAGTACAATTTTCTTTTTAGGCCAAAACTATTTTTCTACAGTCTGATAACTTTTCATCCAAGAAAGGCTTAAAGTATTACTATTTCAAATGTTTTAGCTTCCATTCTACTTGAAACTCCATGAAACTCCATTTGTCCTCATTCAAATGCACATTAAAAGTCCATCTACTTCACTTTATAGGTAATTAGACTGAAAGCAATTAACTGGCATGCCCAGAGTCCCATGGTGGAGACAGACCTTGAATCTAATTTTCCTGATTCCTGGGTTAATATTCTTCCCCTCACATGACACTCATTTTTCAAAAGAGTGAGCCATAAATCCTAACATTTTCCCATTAATTCACTAACTTCCAGCCAATGAACACAAATGAGTACAATTCACTAATCTGGAAATACTTCGATGAGTAAACATTTTATCTTTCAACAGCTTTTTGGACTAGGGAGGCAGAGAGGGGAAGACACTTCAGTGAGATGCTGCTCTAATACATTCATCCTGCATTGTGGAAGACCTCAGAGAGTAAAACCCCATTCCCGGTTCAGATTTACAACCTGAAAGTGTACAAACCCTTATTGTTTTATTTCTTATTTCCTGCCACCTTTATTCTTCTCTACATTTATCACCATCTGACCATGTGTGCTTGTGCTATGTTTCCTGATTGTATGGTAATTTTTTTTTTAATACCAGCAGTGCTTGTTGAGGATAGAATATGAGAATGGAACAGATCCAGAAATACTGCACTTAGAAAATTAAATTAAATATGATTAACAAGTATGAATGACTCATTCAACTATCAGCCTAGCTTGTCCAGGAACTCTAGATCAGGATATAAATCAAAGAACTTAGCTAGGTACCAGAAAACTTAAGAATCTGATGAGGTTAATGGTTCTTGAGATGGCTGTGATTTTTTTTTAGCACATAAAAAGCCATTTTAGGTTGTTTATTTAAGATATATATAACATAATATTTTATTTATTCGTTTTTCTATACATTATTGGGGTACAGGTGGTATTTGGCTACATGAGTAACTTCTTTAGTGGTGATTTGTGAGATTTTGGTGCACCCATCACCCAAGCAGTATATACTGCACCATATTTGTAGTCTCTTATCCCTCACCCCCATCCCACTCTTCCCCCTCAAGTCCCCGAAGTCCACTGTATCATTCTTACACCTTTGCGTCCTCATAGCTTAGCTCCCCCATATCAGTGAGAACATATGATGTTTGGTTTTCCATTGCTGTTACATCACTTAGAATAATAGTCTCCAATCTCATCTAGGTCAGTGCAAATGCTGTTAATTAATTCCTTTTTATAGCTGCATAGTATTCCATCATATATATATATATGATTCATTCCTTTTTATAGCTGCATAGTATTCCATCATATATATATATATGAATCAGTTTCTTTATCCACTTGTTGATTGATGGGCATTTGGGTTGGTCCCATGACTTTGCAATTGTGAATTGTGTGGCTATAAACATGCGTGTGCAAGTATCTTTTTCGAATAATGACTTATTTTCCTCTGGGTAGATACCTAGTAGTGGGATTGCTGGATCAAATGGTAGTTCTACTTCTAGTTCTTTAAGGAATCTCCACGCTGTTTTCCATAGTAGCTGTACTAGTTTACATTCCCACCAGCAGTGTAGAAGTGCTCCCTGTTCACCACATCCATGCCAACATCCACTGTTTTTTGATTTTTTGATTATGGCCATTCCTACAGGAGTAAGGTGGTATTGCATTGTGGTTTTGATTTGCACTTCCCTGATCATTAGTGATGTTGAGCATTTTTTCATGTTTGTTGGCCATTTCTATATCTCCTGTTGAGAATTGTCTATTCATGTCCTGAGCCTCCTTTTTGATGGGATTGTTTTTTTCTTACTGATTTGTTTGAGTTCATTGTGGATTCTGGATATTAGTCCTTTGTCAGATGTATAGATTGCAAAGATTTTCTCCCACTCTGTGGGAGGTCCCAATTATTTATCTTTGTTTTTATTGCATTTGCTTTTGTGTTCTTGGTCATGAAATCCTTGCCTAAGCCAGTGTCTTGAAGGGTTTCTTCCAATGTTATCTTCTAGAATTTTTATAGTTTCAGGTCTTAGGTTTAAGTCCTTAATCCATTTTGAGTTGATTTTTCATAAGGTGAGAGATGAGGATCCAGTTTCATTCTCCTACATGTGGCTAGCCAATCATCCCAACACCATTTGTTGAAAAGGATGTCCTTTCTCCACTTTATGTTTTTGTTTGCATTGTCGAAGATCAGTTGGCCTTAAGGATTTGGGTTTATTTCTGGGTTCTCTATTCTGTTCCATTGGTTATGTGCCTATTTTTATACCAGTACCATGCTGTTTTGGTGACTATGGCCTTACAGTATAGTTTGAAATCAGGTAGTGTGATGCCTCCAGATTTGTTCTTTTTGCTTAGTCTTGCTTTGGCTATGTGGGCTCTTTTTTGGTTCCATATGAATTTTAGAACTGTTTTTTCTAATTCTGTGAAGAATGATGGTGGTAGTCTGATGGGGATTGTATTAAATCTGTAGACTGCTTTTGGCAGTATGGTCATGTTCACAATATTGATTCTACCCATCCATGAGCATGGGATGTGTTTCCATTTGTTTGTGTCATCTGTGACTTCTTTCAGTAGTGTTTTGTAGTTTTCCCTGTAGAGGTCTTTCAACCCCTTTGTTAGGTATATTTCTCAGTATTTTATATTTTTTTGCAGCTATTGTAAAAGGGGTTGAGTTCTTGATTTGATTCTCTGCTTGGTTGCTGTTGGTGTATAGAAGAGCTACTGATTTGTGTATATTAATCTTGTACCAGGAAACTTTACTGAATTATTTTATCAGTTCTCAGAGCTTTCTAGAGGAAAATTATTCCTCTGGTTATTCTCGTTAGCAATTATTTCCTCTAACCTTTTTTCAAGGTTCATAGCTTCCTTGCATTGGGTGAGAACATGCTCCTTTATCTCGGAGGAGTTTGTTATTATCCACCTTCTGAAAACTACTTCTGTCAATTCATCAAACTCATTCTCATTCCAGTTTTGTTCCCTTGCTGGTGAGGAGTTGTGATCCTTTGAAGATGAGGTTTTCTGGTTTTTGGAATTTTCAGCCTTTTTGTGCTGGTTTTTCCTCATCTTCATGGATTTATCTACCTCTGGTCTTTGATGTTGGTGACCTTCAGCTGGAGTTTCTCTGTGGATGTCCTTTTTGTTGATGTTGATGCTATTCCTTTCTGTTTGTTAGTTTTCCTTGTAACAGTCAGGCCCCTCTGCTGCAGATCTGCCGGAGTTTGCTGGAGGTCCACTCCAGACCATCTGCCTGTATCACCAGCGGAGACTGTAGAACAGCAAAGACTGCTGCCTGTTCCTTCCTCTGGAAGCTTCGTCCCAGAGGGGCACCTGCCAGATGCCAGCCAGAGCTCTCCTGTATGAGGTGTCTGTCGACCCCTGCTGGGAAGTGTCTCCCAGTCAGGAGGCATGGGGATCAGGGACCCACTTGAGGAAGGAGTCTGTCTCTTAGCAGAGTTCGAGTGCTGTGCTGGGAGATTAGCTGCTCTCTTCAGAGCCAGCAGGCAGCAATATTTAAGTCTGCTGAAGCTGTGCCCACAGCCACCCCTTCTCCCAGGGGCTCTGTTCCAGGAAGACGGGAGTTTGATCTATAAGGCCCTGACTGGGGCTGCTGCCTTTCTTTCAGAGATGCCCTGCCCAGAGAGAAGGAATCTAGAGAGGCAGTCTGGCTACAGTGGCTTTGCTGAGCTGTGGTGGGATCTGCCCAGTTGGAACTTCCCTGCAGCTTTGTTTACACTGTGAGGGAAAAACAGCCTATTCAAGCCTCAGTAACGGTGGACGCCCCTCTGCCCAGCAAGCTCGAGTATCCCAGGTCGATTCCAGACTGCTGTGCTGGCAGTGAGAATTTCAAGCCAGTGGATCTTAGCTTGCTGTGCTCCGTGGGGTGGGATCCACTGAGCTAGACCACTTGGCTCCCTAGCAGGGAAGCCATGAGGGACTGTGCCATGAAGGACAGTGCATTCTGGCCCCAATACTATGCTTTTCCCACGGTCTTTGCAAACCGCAGACCAGGAGATTCCCTTGGGAGCCTACACCACCAGAGCCCTAGGTTTCAAGTACAAAACTGGGTGGCCGTTTGTGCAGACACTGAGCTAGCTGCAGGAGATTTTTTTCACACCCCAGTGGCACCTGTAACACCAGCAAGACAGACTTTGATGTAGGCATTTAGGGCTATGAACTTTCCTCTTAGCATCACCTTTGCTGTATCCCAGAGGTTTTGATAGGTTGTGTCATTATCATTCAGTTCGAAGAATTTTTAAATTTCCATGATGATTTCATTTTTGACCCAATGCTCATTCAGGAGCAGGTTATTTAATTTCCATGTATTTGCATGGTTTTGAAAGTTCCTTTTGGAGTTGATTTCCAGTTTTATTCCACTGTGATTTGAAAGAGTGCTTAATATAATTTTAATTTTCTTAAACTTATTGAGGCTCATTTTATGGCCTATCATATGCTCTATCTTGGAGACAGTTCCATGTGCTGCTGAATAGAATGTGCATTCTGCACTTGTTGGATGAAATGTTCTATATGTATCTGTTAAGTCCATTTGTTCCAAGGTATAGTTTAAATCCACTGTTTCTTTGTTGACTTTTTGTCTTGATGACCTGTCTAGTGCTGTCAGTGGAGTACTGAAGTCTCCCACTATTATTGTGTTGCTGTCTATCTCATTTCTTAGGTCTATTAGTAATTGTTTTATAAATTCGGAGCTCCAGTGTTAGGTGCACATGTTTAGGATTGTGATATTTTACTGTTGGACAAGGCCTTTTACCATTATATACTGTCCCTCTTTGTCTCTTTGAACTGCTATTGCTTTAAAGTTTGTTTTGTCTGATATAAGAATAGCTACCCCCTGCTTGCTTTTGGTGTCCATTTGCATGAAATGCCATTTTCTACCCCTTTAAGTTTATGTGGGTCCTTATGTGTTAGGTGAGTCTCCTGAAAGCGGCAGATAGTTGGTCTGTGAGTTCTTATCCATTCTGCAGTTCTGTATCTTTTAAGTGGAGCATTTAGGTCATTTACATTCAATGTTTGTATTGAAATGTGAGGTACTGTTGCTTTCATCATGCTCTTTCTTGCCTGGGTACTTTGGTTTTTGTTTTCTGTTTTTTCTTTTTAATGTGTATTTTTGTTTTATAGGTGCTGTGTGATTTTTGCTTTAAAGAGTTTCTGTTTTGAGGTGTTTCCAGGATTTGTTTCAAGATTTAGAGCTCCGTTTAGCAGTTCTTGTAGTGGTGGTTTGGTAATGACAAATTCTCTCAGCATTTGTTTGTCTGAAAATACTGTATCCTTCCTTCATATATGATGCTTAGTTTCTCTGGAAACAAAATTCTTGGCTGATAATTTTATTTGAGGAGGCTGAAGATAGGTCCTCAATCCTTTCTAGCTGGTAGGGTTTCTGCTGAGAAATCTGCTGTTCATCTGATAGGTTTTCTTTTATAGGTTACCTGGTGTTTCTGTCTCACAGCTCTTAAGATTCTTTCCTTCATCTTAACTTTGGGTAACCTGATGATAATGTGCCTAGGTGAAGGTCTTTTTGTGATGAATTTTCCAGGTGTTCTTTGTGCCTCTTGTATTTGGATGTCTAGGTCTCTAGCAAGGCTGGGGAAGTTTTCCTCGATTATTCCCCCAAATATGTTTTCCAGGCTTTTAGAATTCTCTTCTCAGCTATGCCGATTATTCTTAGGTTTGGTCATTTAACATAATCCCAGACTTCTTATAGGCTTTGTTCATATTTTCTTATTTTTTTCTTTGTCTTTGTTGGATTGGATTAATTCAAAGACCATGTCATTGAGCTCTGAATTTCTTTCTTCTACTTGTTCAATTCTGTTTCTGACACTTCCCAAAGCATTTTGCATTTCTAAAAGTGTGTCCAAAGTTTCCTGAATTTTTTATTGTTTTTCTTTAAGCTATCTATTCCCATGAATATTTCTCCCTTCACTTCTTGTATCATTTTTTGGATTTCCTTGCAGTGGGCTTTGCTCTTCTCTGGTCCCTCCCTGATTAGCTTAATAACTAACCTCCTGAATTATTTTTCAGGTAAATCAGGGATTTCTTCTTGGTTTGGATCCACTGCTGGTGAATTAGCGTGATTTTTGGGGGGGGTGTTGAAGAGCCTTGTTTTGTCATATAGCCATGGTTGGTCTTCTGGTTCCTTCTTATTTGGGTAGGATCAGTCAGAGGGAAGGTCTAGGGCTGAAGGCTGTCGTTCAGATTCTTTTGTCCCACAGGGTGTTCCCTTGATGTAATACTCTCCCCCTTTTCCTATGGATGTGGCTTCCTATGAGCTGAACTGCAGTGTTTGTTGTCTCTCTTCTGGGTCTAGCCACGCAGCGAGTCTACCTGGCTCCAGGCTGGTATTGCAGGTTGTCTACACAGAGTCCTGTGATGTGAACCGCCTATGGGTCTCTCAGCAGTGGATACCAGCGCCTGTTCCAGTGGAGGTTGCGGGGAGCAGGGTGCAATGGACCCCATGAGGGTTCTTAATTTTGGTGGTTTAACGCTCTATTTTTGTGCTGGTTGGCTTCCTGCCATTAGGTGGAACTTTCCAGAAAGCATCAGCTGTAGTAGTGTGGAGAGGGACTGGCAGTGGGCAGAGCCCTAGAACTCCCAAGATTATGTGTCCTTTGTCTTCCACTACCAGGGTGGATAGGAAAGGACCATGAAGTAGGGGCGAGACTAGGCATGTCTGAGCTCAAACTCTCCTTGGGCGGGTCTTGCTGTGGCTGCTGTGGGGGTTGAGGGTGAGATTCCCAGGTCATTGGAGTTGTGTACCTAGGAGGATTATGGCTCCCTCTGCTGAGTCATGCAGATTGTCAGGGAAGTGGGTGAAAGCTGGCAGTCACAGGCCTCACCCAACTCTCACGCAAACGGAAGAGCCGGTCTCACTCCCACCATGTTCCCGCAACAGCCCCAAGTCTGTTTCCAGGCGGAGGGCGAGATGGGCTTGAAAATTTGCCCAAGGCTGTCCGCCTCCCAGTTGTGAAAGAAAAGGGCTTTAGTTTTTCCCCGGCCTGTGAAGTCTGAATGCCCCATTTGCGTCCTCCCTTATGGCCAGGAGGCTTCTTGCCCCATTCAAATTGTTACCAAGTTCAGCTACAGAATTTCTTCACCCTGTGGACTTTTACCCCCTGCTCCTCTGGCCACTCTCCTGATGGATCACTGTGGTGCCAGGCAGGAATGGGCTGCTTGGGATCCAGCAAGCTCCCAGGGCCTTTCTGCTGCTTCCTCTACCCCCTTATTTCACTTGGCTGTCTAACTTGACTCAGCTCTCTAACTTGACTCGGCTTCTATTACGCTGAGTTAATAGAAGACAGAAAAGTAAGAAGAGGAAATAAAGCTGGCAATATTACTCTGCAAGGAGAGTGGCTAAAAAGTAAAAGACCAAATGCCCCAGAGAAGATTCCCCTACAGTTCTCTTTATCCGAAGCAAACTCAAAAGCTTAAACTCTGGATTTTCTTTCCCACTTTACTACTGTTTTTCTGTGTAACCTTAAAAGAGAGTCATTTAACCACTTGGTCTTCTTAGGTAAAAATCTGATACCTTTCATTCATCCAAGACAGACTGATTATCTGCTTATCAGAATATACCAAAATATAGTTTACTACAAGTTCCCCAAAAAAGAAAGATGTTATCAAACCCACATAGAACTTAGTGTTTTCTTTCTCACTACCTACGTACACCTTTCCTCCTCCAAACATGAACACATGTATTTAGGTTGTGGTAATGATAATGTGGGAAGTGTCTATTTATTAATAGTCATCAGATAAATATTTCTTAGATTGAACATGGAACATCTTTGATATTATAACTAGAGTTTAGAATAGATCACAGTGAGAATTTCTTTTTTTTTTTTTTTTTTTGAGACGGAGTCTCGCTCAGTCGCCCAGGCTGGAGTGCAATGGCATGATCTCGGCTCACTTCAAGCTCCGCCTCACGGGTTCACGCCATTCTCCTGCCTCAGCCTCCTGAGTAGCTGGGACTACAGGCGCCCGCCACCACGCCCAGCTAATTTTGTGTATTTTTAGTAGAAACAGGGTTTCACTGTGTTAGCCAGGATGGTCTCGATCTCCTGACTTCACGATCTGCCCACCTCGGCCTCCCAAAGTGCTGGAATTACAGGCATGAGCCACCGCGCCTGGCCGAGAATTTCTTGAATTTACTTTAACCATCATCATCTTCATCTATCACTCCTCTTCTTTATTTTGACACATGCAGAAATATTTTATTGGTCTATGAGATACAGTGCAATGATACTAACACCCTTATATTAGGAAAGTTAGTACTCCATTTTCTCTACTCTTTCTCTCCTGTGAATAAAGGAAAATAATCAATTCAGTTGCATGTTGAAATTATTAGGATGAGAGTCATATTATAAAAAAAAATGCCTCATCTAAAAGTGAAATGTAATGTCTGAAATATGTAAGTTTTAAGAACTTACAAGTCCTCCATTCGGTAGGGTAGAGGATGAGAATGTATGGGTTGGGATATAAAGAAACATAAGTTATCATACAAATAAAAGATATACATCTATATCTATGATATACTGTCTATAGATAAATATGGTAAAGGAAAATAAAATTAAGTATTTCAAGAAGAAAATCTATTTTGTCAAATGTGACAGAATAGTAAATAGGTCAAGGGAATAGGAATAAAGGATTCTTTGAGGGAGAAGATAAAAAAACTAAACACGGTAAGATTATATAACACAACTGTGAGGATGATTTATCTTTTAATGTATTTGTTTAATATTATCTTTCCTTATAATCTTTCTATAAACTCACCTTGGTGAGAAATAGAATTCAAAGTACCTTATATTTCCATTCACTCAGATTTTGAGGTGAACGACAGAATTTTCAAAAACATATTTCAACTTCTACACATTATTAGGGTTGAATTAAAATAAAGAAAAGCATTAACTGCTTTATTTCCCACTTAAAAGGGAAGAAGCTGGAAAAAAAGAGTAAAATTTTATATACATAAACATATGTGTTATATGTAATAAAATATCCATAGAAAAGATATTCTGAATTAACAAAGTAACACAAAATAAAAGGCATAATTAAAATTTCTATTAAAAATACAAAAAGTAAATTATTAGACTCTAATAGATTATTTTAAATCAGAAACAAATTTTATGATAGTATTTCCTTAATCTTGAGAATAATGGAAAAAGATACATATATATACACACACAAATAAAGACTAGAGAGAGCAGGAGAAAACACATTACATGAGAGTCCCAGATTAGTCGTTTTTTATGCAGACAGTAAACAGTATTACAGTGTATCATAATGACACTGACTTACACTAAATTTTATCGGCTTATAATATGAATGTCTGAAATTATGTACTGTGAATAAACAACAGTTACTCAGCATAGGTATTGTATTATTTTAATGTCTAATCCTTTAACCTCTAGACATGAACATATTAATTTATGCAGGAAGTTGATTAGCTGTTTTACATCATGTAGACACAGTCTAAGTTCAGCCATCATTTACTTTATTTTATTCTTCCTGTTTTCCAGGATTGATAATCAAATGCAAACAAAAGCTCTATGACAACACTACCTATATCATGTGCAGTTTATGATAAGCAAAGTGCATCTATCATAAATAGTAGAGAATATCAGGATCCTTATATCACTTGATCTTCAGGAAAAAAGTGAGGCTTTGGAGAAATGAATGTTTTATTAAAATTTGACAGCATCAATCAGCTCAATTTACACTAGTTACTGCTAATGGATTATGACAGTCATTTCAAACTAGGAACACACTGGCCCCAGTCACTACCCATAAACTAGAGTTGGCTCTGTTTGTGATACCAGTTTTAAGTGAAAACAAAAAAAGTACAAGAAAAATCCTTCACTTTCTATGCTTTTATACTTGTCAAGTTTAAATGCTTAGGAAAAAAAGCATAACAAACAAAACATATTTTCAAAACCAGAACAAATATTAGGTTGGTCAACTAACGAATTCACATAGGATTATTAATGGATTTAATTATTTGATGCTTGGTTCTAGCCTAGCTGCAATTCTATACTTCCACCAGACTGCAGAAGGTGGACACATCTCAGAACAAGTCATGATGTGCCAAATTCAGAGAACAAGCAATCAAACGTGCCTGGCACTAGACCAACAGATGGGCCTTAATAGAGCTGGTAAAGGTGAGAAAAAATGAAAGTTAATGTCAGAGAGAAGCAGGAGAGAACAAAATATTGAAAATGTAGTCTCGAAAGTTAAAGTCCAACAGGGATTATGATTAAAGTCAAATCCACAAAGTGTGTGAATGTATAGAAAATGGAGTTTCTCAACAAATCTTGATTTAATATACTGGCTCATTGGGTCCTAATCCTTCTTTTTTAAAAATATTTTAATCAATTCACTCTTCTCAGTCACTAAATAACTCATCATATCTCAAGTAATTAAAAAATATCAAGAGTCTCAAATACAAATGGTTTACCAGAGAAAATTTAATTTTACATAATTTGTATTTTCTTAATGAAAAAATTCAATCAATAGGCAGGGAGTGGGGAGGACTTCTAAGATGTGGCAGCTTTTAATCTAACAATATGTGCCCTGGGAAAGCACATAACCTTCTCTAAACTGTATTTTATTATTTAGGATCTTAAAAGTCTACTCTGTAGAGAATTGAGAGAGTCCTGTATGGCCCTTATCATAATTTGAAATCTTATATTTAACTGTGAGTTTATTTAATGTGTGCTTCCTCTACCAGCCTGTACATCCATGAGGACAAGACCCAGGTCTATTTTAGTTACTGCTGTAGGTCTAGTGCAATAGAGGCCCTCAAAAATGGGTTTAATACTGAATGAGGGAAACCTAGTAGAGCCCTTAATATTTAGTCCTTCCCACCCTCAGCACACATACAGCTTTGGGAATTACTCTTAAAATTAGAGAACAGGGAATTTTTCTGTATTCCTCACTCTCCTTCCCACTCAATCTCCCCTCTACCATACTCTGGTTATAATAAACGTACTTCTACTAATGTCCTTATCACATTGCACTGTAGTAGACTGCACCAAAAAGAAATGAATTAGTTATCTGTGTGCCCATAATCTCTGGCAATGCCAGGTGATTTCCTTCTATTTTGCTTTCCAACCAGCATCAAGAAATGGCTTAGAAAAAATGACACATTTAAGCTCAGAATACAAGGAGGTATTGGATGGCGTAAAAGAGAAATTTTATGGAATCAAATAAAGCCAATCATATAACAAACAAAATAAATCACCTTTTTCTAGTAACAAATTACTGGAATTAAAAAATTGTAAAGTCAGTATCTCCCAAAAGGAGAATTCATACATTTAATCAGAACAAATCACTGAGTCTAGTATTTACATGAAATACTTTTCACTATTTCACATAAAATAATCCTTTCACAATCTTTTCAGTAAAAAGCCAGAAAGAAATACATACATGATGGTGTTAATGCCTGAGAGCTGCTGGAACATTTGTAGGCCACAACCCACAATTAAAGCTCGGCGAGTTGGGGGATAACTCAGCATTCTGCAGATCACAGGTCCAGCTTTTTTAAGAAAGAAAGAAAAAAAAATACAACTATTATTTTTAGCTCTCATAGTAATTATTCCCAATAGGACAAATTTTCCCAAATCTTCATGAAATCAACATGACTGGGCATTTTAAATCAGAACAACTCTATTTTTACAGAAATCTGGGTACAATATTTTATTTTGCAAACAGATAGTGTTTTTGTTTTTGTTTTTAGTTTGAACTGTAAAAGCGACAAGAGATAATTTAAGTTTAAGCAATTTATGGGTACTAGAAGACCTATATAACTAAAACTGTCAAATTAGTCTTCCTTAAATCCCTACAAGCTCTAGAGATTAACCACTTCCTTTGTTCTTCAACTTTCTTGTCAATTAAGTATTATTTAAAATCCATCCATGTGGGACTACTTAAAAGTCACTGGCAAAATTGCTTTAATCAACCGTAAGAAAAGCATTCATTAAGAAGAATTAAAGAACAAAATTCATGTTATTTTACTAAAGTTACAGAATTTGGGCATGATGTCAGCCTTGGTTATAGCTACAATGGAGATTATTAATAAAAGTTACCAAAAAGTTAATAAAGAAAAACAATTAATACCTATTATCTATAGATGTGTGTGTATGTGTGTGTGCATGTGTGTGTGTGTG
This sequence comes from Pan paniscus, assembly GCF_029289425.2. Lineage (NCBI taxonomy): Eukaryota > Metazoa > Chordata > Mammalia > Primates > Hominidae > Pan > Pan paniscus. The sequence goes on along the minus strand of NC_073259.2, from coordinate 54,200,237 downwards.
TATTTCTAAATTTTGAATAGTCCCTTAAGAGGCAATCAATGATTATTTTAAAATACAAATGAACTTTCAAAATGGCAGAGATACTTTGGTCTTTATCCGAACTCTGGATCAGTTCTGGAAAGCTGTAAATCTGAACCACTGAGTCCTTAAGTAGGTTGACTAACCTTATTGATGCCTGTTGTCAGGGCATAATTACTAAAAGTGGCCCTTCCAGCCTCATAAGTGTTCCAGTTACAATGTCACCTTAGCTTTAAGAGGCATTCTATATGGTGTCCTTAATGGAGCTAGAGTCAACTCCCAGGACCTAAGGTATTCCCGCTGTTAGAAGAGATGGCCTGGGATCACTGCAATGCTAACTGCTTAATTAGAGTCCAAGTTTTGTTAATGAACTCTAAACCAAGTCCGGTAAATTAAAATCCAAAGAAGTCTAACTATTTCAGGATCTTTTGAAAATCTAATATTCAAATTCACAAAAATGGAATACAATATGTATGTTGTCTCAGCAATAAAAGTTAGTATGGGATGTCAAGCCAGGGCATTAATTAGAATGAAATATTATAGGGGTGAGAATATTCTATTCCTACATGGATATAAGTATAATCTTAAAACTTGAGTTATTGCAAATGATTTTGTTTCTAAATGGCAAGAGAGGGAATAGATTAATTTAGAGAAGCGTTGATGGTCATTCAAAGCTAAATGTAGTGACGATCCATTTAGAAAGCAGACTGAGGGTATTATAAATGTCAAATTGCCTTAGATTCGAGCAAAGCAGTATTAAAGCCTAATATATCAGAAAGACTGTGTGAAACAGGTGAATTTTGAGAGTTTGATTGTAACAATGCTGAAATATATCTGGATCAGCAACCTGAAAGATAGGCAGGCTCATCTGCAAATACAGATACCTGCAAGTGACCCACAAAATAAGCAAGGCACTACCTTTCCTTTAATCAAAACTTTCAAATAAAAATAATAACATTTACCTTGTATATCATGATTTTTTTTAAAAAAAGACAACAAAACAAAAACAAACAAAAGCCCTTTCTCAGATGAGAAATTAGTCTTTCCTAATGCAAGAAGTCTATTATAATCTTTGGAAAGATGCATCTACTTTCACTATTAAACTGTATCATGATTTGATGGTCAGGATAGGTAATAATGATTTTGGAGAACAGAAATACAGAACATTATGACAAATTAGGACCAAAGTTTGACTTGCCATAAAAACAAGAGGTAAGCTATTGCATAAACATCACATATTTCCTAGTTTTTTAAAATCTGGATTTTATATTTTCTCTTGATTTGGATTTCCTGTTAAAAATAAATGATGGTAGTTCCTTTATTAGACTGGATTTTTTAATGGATAAATTTTGGTCCCAGCAGCTGCACATCTGATTATGCATAAACAAAATTAAAGAATTTCCTTTCATTAAAATTATGAACCTAGCTTTATTAGGCAGTAAAACTTCCTTTACAAATGAAAACCATCATTAATCTTTATATCACAGAATCTATGAGGCAGAAGAAAAAAATCAAGTATATTAATTGGCTGAATGTTCATAAGTGAACATTTAAAATGTCATGCTCTACTTAAAACATTTCTTTTGCTTTTGTAATTAAAAATGTTTTGTGCATACAAACATTTCACATTTAATTTTATTTTAAATGTTTATCTTTCAAACACAGAAATTCTCACATTATAAAAACGAAAACCTTTAACCAACTAGATTAGAAATAAAAGACCTAAAATATAACACATAGTAAAGCAGTAGATTCAAGATCCCAAAATGAGCTCATCCCTCTTCCTTCACTCTGAACACCTCATACTACCAAGTTGCTAAGTAACTTGCATAAGGTTGTCCAGGTGGCAGAGGCTCCAGCAGCAGGGATGAAAAAGAGTCCCACAAGGGCAGCCACTTTTGTGGATGATAGGTTGTCTGTGAACCTAGCCTACAGAAGGTTTTCTAAGTATGATTAAAAATGCACTAAAAGCCAGTTTGTATAAAATTCCAGCTCTTGACTTTCACTTCCAGCTAAGACAGAATAATGGCTATCAGCTTTCCCTTTCTACATGAATCAACTAGAAAGCCATGCAAAAATGCATGAAACAACAGTTCTCATGCTAGCGGATAACAGGCAATGAAGCAAAGTGATACCTGAGATTTGGGAAACAAATGAGGCGAACCCTGTAACTGTCCCCAGCTCAATATCTCAAAAAAGTTTCCAGGCTGCAGCACAGGGCAGGTAAACCAGGCAGACCTTGGTGTTTCCTTGAGTTGAAAAGATGCAGCTCAGAATACAGAGATGCCAAGGGGGCTAGAGTTCAGATGGCAGAGGACCCAGGGAGGATAGATTCAGAGAGGGAGGAGGAGAACTCTGGAGATCTTCAGAGTTTCCCTTGAGTATTCAGTTGAGTACTGATCAGTGTAGGTGTGTGAGGAAACAACCCAAGACAGGGGAAAGAGCTACTGCAAAGGGTTAGAGAAATCAATTCCAGGAGCTCAAACAGGGCTGGGGATAGTGCCTGTTCCTATGAACCAGAGTGAAAAATCTGAAGCATATGAAAGAGTATTTAGAAGGGATATACCTTAATAATGGTGTAAGTTTAGTCCTAGATTAAACATTACTTGAATGCCATCTAAAACAGCATAAAAGCAAGACTCAACTGCTTCTAAGCAGCTTAATGGTATCCCAGAACAAAACTCAATGAGATAAAATTTTATAATGTGGACATACAATAAAAAATAACTAGGAATGCACAAAGGCAGGAAAATACAACCTGTAAAGATAACGGGACCAATTCATCAAGAGAATATAACAATCCTAAACGTGTATGCACTTACTGAGAGCTTCAAAATATTAATACTTGAAAGAAAAACTGACACAACAGAAAAGGGAAATTGAAAAACCTACAATTGTACTCTCATATTTCATCACTCTCAGTAACCGACAGAAAAAGTATCCTGAAATTCACCAAGGATATAGAAGACTCCAAGAACACTATCAACAAACTTGACCTAATAAGTGACATTTAAACCACATTCCACCAAATAAGAGCAGGATATGCATTCTTAAATTGTATGGTCAATGTCTTAGAATATTTACCTGAGGTAGATTATATTCTGAGCTCTAAACTAGTCTCAACTAATTTAAAAGGATTCAAGTCATATTAAGAATATCCTGACCATAATGAAATTAACATAGAAATCAGTAACTGAAAGACAACTGGAAAACATCCCCCAAATTGGAAACTAAATAACACATTTCGATGAAAATTAGTAAGAATATAAAGCTGAAAGAATCTAAACACATAGCCTATAAAAATTTGTGGAATGGAGCTAAAGTGTAACAGGTAAAATTACTGCAAGAAATCTTTTAGGAAACCTTCAACCTTAAGAAACCAGAAAAAGACAGACGAGTGAAACCCAAAGTATGCACATGCTAAAAGTATTACTAAAGATCAAAATGGAAATCCATGAAGTAGAAAAGAAGAGAGTTGAGAAAAATCCATAAAACCAAAATTGTTTTTTTAAGACCAATAAAATTGATAAGCTTCATGCCAAGCTATGGTAAGCTAAATAAGGGCCCCTCAAAACATATTCACATCCTAATCCCTGAAACCTGTATTATCTTAGATGTCAAAAATAAACTTTGTAGATATAATTAAGTTAAAAATTTTGCGATCGGAAGACAATCCTAGATCATCCAGGTTTTCCCTAAATGCAATCACATGTATCCTTATTAGGAGGAGGCTGACGAAGATTCGAGACGAAAGCAGAGAAGACAAATGCAGAGATTGGACCTATGCAGCCAAAAGCCAAGGAATGACAGGTGCCCCCAGAAGCTGGAAAAAGGAAGGAAGAGGTTGTCCTCTACGGACTCTGGAGGGGGTGTGGGACAGGAGTGGACACCTGGCCACCACAACTGTGAGAAAATAAATGTCTACTGCGTTAAGCTACCAAATTTGTAGTAATCTATTATAGTAACCATAGAAAACAAATGCACAGACTATCCAGGAAAAAGCCAGAAACACAAATGACCAATATCAGGAGTAAATGAGGTGAACTCAGGACAGATATTAAAATAATAAGAGTATCATGAACAACTTTATGCCATTAAATTCAGCATCTTCAATGCAACAGACAAATTCCCTAAAAGATACAATCTTCCAAACTCACTCAAGAAGAAATAGCCTGAGTAGCCAGCCCTATAAGCTATTAAAAATACTGAATTTGTTAAAAACGTTCCCCCAAAGAAAACTCTAAGTCCAAATAACTTGACAGAAAGCAGATCAATGGTTGCCTGTGGAGGGAGGAATTACAAAGGGGCACCAAGGGAAGTTTTGGGGAGGCAGCAATATGTTCACTTGCGTGGTTGTGGTAATGGTTTCATGGTGTTCACATATGCCAGCGTCTCAAATTATATGCTTTAAATACATGCTTTTTATTGTATGTAAATTATTCCTCAAGAGAGCTGCTAAAAATCAACAACAAAAGTAAGAAAAAGCTTCACCAATAATCTAGAGACTCTAGATGTCAGGAAGGCTGACATGGTGAACTGGATAAGAAAAAAAATTCAATATTCAAAGAGCATGATATTCCCTTAAGTAAGAACACAAGGGGGTTATTAGAAACAACAATATTTGATCAAACTGAAGTAATGAAGTCGGCTGTGAGACTGCTGAAAGAGAACTGCCAATGATGAAGCCCCCTTAACATCTCTTCAAGGTTTTTCTTGCTCTTATTCTTCCCTTTCTTTTTGTTTTATTTATTTATGAGTTTTACCTTGTATTAATATTAAAGTTAAGGAGGAAAAAGTGGAACACTTTGTGACTAATGGATTACAAGATGCAAACTGTAGGAGGCTTCCCCACTGCTGATAAAGTAAAGATGCCCCTGTGGAGAAAGCAGGGGCCTCACTGGGAGCAAGATAATCACTGCTCAGCTTCAAATATTATTCTCCCCACTCCTCAATTTAGGGCCCTATAATTGGGCTACAATCAAGCACAGCAAGATCCCCCAACACCATGATCCTTTCCTGAATGCAACCAGAGGCGGCCATTCTCACACAATCACCAAGAGTATTAAACATTTGCTCAAATCTCAATGGATTATCTAATACTTCAATAACCCTTCATGCCTTATGAACAATTTCCTATCATCATCAGAGTCCTGTGAAGTCAGAGAGACCAAGTATTGCTACCCCCATCTTAGAAAAGAGGAAACTAAACACAGAGGGATTAGATAACTCTTCCAAGGTCACAAACTAGTAAGTGTTTAGAGAGAGAACTTGGGCCGACATCTTGTTCATGCCACAAATGCCAAGATATTTTGTATGCCCACTTAAATAAGCTTATTTTTCTTAGCATAAAAAATCAACAACTTATGAACAGTAGAAGTAACACAAAACAAAACTGAAACACTTCCAAGCTATAGTAACAAACATACTCTGTGCTCCTTACGACTGCAATTCCTCCACTTCATTTTCTTCATCATTTTCATGGTCCCACCTGCCACTCTATCCAGCCTCAGTTCCAGATTTATCTACTTCAAGCCACTCATTTCATTCCCACATCCAGGGAGTTCTCCATTCCCACATCCAGGGAGTTGAGCATTGTTTGAGAATAATTATAAAAATGAGCCACACTCATTTTGGGACAAATTCAGCATGTCAGGTCCTGCGTGCTATCAGGGGAGCCTTTCACTCATCTCTAACTGGCTCCCAATCATGTTCTCACAACATTCACTTTAAGCATTCCTCCTCCTTGGACTTCCATTGATTTCTCCTGTCTCTCTGGCCAAGAATCCCCCAGTTCCTTATCATATCTGAAGCGCTTCCCATGAGCCTACTCCATGCTAGGGACAGAAACGTGAGGAGGCCCAGCCCCTGAGGAGCTCATAATACCAGGATGGGGTCATCCATCAAAACAAAACAAGCTATGCCACAATGGTGTAAGTGCTCTAACAGAGGTACATATACAGTATTATGAGATTAAGGCATAAGGAAGGACCCATAAGAGGTATGCCACTCAGGTACATACAAAACAGAAGTCCTCATTTCTCACTCCAAACTTGTTCTTTACCCCATGTTATCTAATTTCAAAGTAAATCAAGATTCATGGCTTTTGAGTGCTCCTTCTCTCTTCGTATATCCTGAATCTAATACATTGCCAAGTTTTAATCAGAATTAATGTATGTATGCCTAACTTCTTTCCACAAAACATTGGAAAGATTTCTTCTGTTCTGCACCTGTACCTCTCTGCCTCCCCACCTTTCTACTGCCTGTCTGGCTGGCATCCATCTCCCAGTGGGACAGTGCACGGCTGTGGAAAGTGTTCACACAGACCAGTGTTAACATACCAGTCCTACAATGTAGCCACTGTGAGATTCTGTAAGTCTCCATCGCCCCTTCAGTAAAATGGATTTAAGAGTAGTACTATCCATTTGAGGATTAGAGATAATAAGGTTCCTGGCACATACTATTCATGTGTTCAATAAGAAGCCTAATATGTGGTCTCAACATCCCCAGTCTCTACCGAATCCAATCCATCCCGCCTCCACATTGCTGCCACCTGTTGGCTAAAGCACCCCACTGAATCCTCCACTTACTTGTTCAAAACCATTGATAACAGAACCATCAGGGCCTGTTTCATGAAGGGGACACTCCTGCCCCAGCCCACCTGAGAAGATTTGTTTCATACTACTTCTCCTCCAATAGGCAATGCTTCAGCAATTTTTGGGTAATCTGTTTTACTCAAAGAAGTCCCATATTGTTACAATTTTGTCTCTTACAATGTTCCTTCTGCTTGGGATCCCATCCTTGCAATTCTGAAGGACTGGACCAGGCTCTCACTCCTGGCTAATTTGTTTTGGGGACTAGGTCCCTGATCTCTGTTCCATAGTGAATTATGATCTCTGTGCTGGATTATGTCGGGTGTGTAGTTCAGGCTTTGCTCATTTTATCATTTTACTTCCCATTGTGCTTAGTTCAGGATCATGTAAATAGAGGACATTCAGTAAATATTTCCTTGATGAATATAAGGAATAAAAGAAGGAAAGAAGAGAAAAAAAGAGAAACACCAGAGCAAGTATGGGGATTGAGAACTCATGGATGAAGCAATTTGAGTATACTCCAAGTTGCTAAACAATGTTGTGATTAATTAGAAACTACCACCAAGATCCTGAGCACACCCATGCTGTTTTCCTCTTCAATATGCAGCAGACGATGTTTGTGATTACAAGCTGGTGCTTGGCACATGTTCTGCTTGAAAGAATGGACTGCTGCTATTGATGAATTCAACCCCATGTGGTTCAATCATTCTTTCACAGTCTGGCATTTATGCCAATACATTCCAAAATCCTCCAAGGCAATCAATTTGCCAAGATGTTGTGATGGGCCAGTTGTCTATAGATGCGTGCTTGTAAGCTGATCATGGTACATTAGGGCCGGTATGCAATGACTGTGTTAATCTAGTCATTATTATTCCAGGTTGCTAATGTAAAGATTTTTATCTACTTAGAAGAGGAGATGATTATAGGTCTTAATACCACTAAAATACTGTTTTCAAAAACCAATTTCTGTTACCATCAAGAATTCTTTCTAAATTCTAAAATATTTTCTTTGTCAAAAGTATCTACATAAATGAAGCAGACATAAAATGCATTCCTCAGCAATTCTCAACTGAACAAATTTCAAACTTCTTAACAGTCATGGGAGTGTGGTATGTTGCTGAGGAAAAAATTACGAAGAATTACTGTTCTAGAAAACTTTTATTTAAAAAGAGGAAGTATCCTTTCTAAATAAATAATTTTCTTTTTAAAAAAATTTTATTTTACTTTAAGTTCCAGGATACACATGGAGTATGTGCAGGTTTGTTACACAGGTAAATGCATGCCATGGTGGTTTGCTGCACCTATCAACCAACCCATCACCTAGGCATTAAGCCCCAGATGCATTAACTATTTATCCTGATGCTCTCCCTTCACCTGGCCCCCAGACAGGCCCCAGTGTGTGTTGTTCCCCTCCCCGTGTCCATATAATTTTCTTAAATAGCTATATTATTAGCATTGTCTATAGACAGGGCCACTTTTTTTTCCTATATGTAAATACATCTTTATTGGGGTCTGCTAAAATATCAGTTATTTTTCTCTAAAGTTATATGCATATTTCATAATATTGATTCCGCAGTACCTGACATTTTGGTTTCTATTATCATTGGTATCTTTTTTAACATTACATTTCCTCTTTGAGGCTGCACTTGTATGTTAATTTTATATCCACCAATTTTGGTGAACTCTATTAATTCTAAAAGATTTTCTGTACATTCTCTTGAGTTTTCTACATAGACTTCTGCAAACAATGACAGCTTTATTTATTCCTTTATAATATTGGCTAGTATTTTCTTGGAGACGAAGACTCGTTCTATTGTCTAAGCTGCAGTGCAGTAGCGTGATCTCAGCTCACTGCAACCTCTGCCTTCAGGTTCCAGCAATTCTCCTGCCTCGGCCTCCTGAGTAGCTGGGATTACAGGCATGCATGACCACGCCTGGCTAATTTTTTTATTTCTAGTAGAGACAGGGTTTCACCATGTTGGCCAGGCTGGTCTCGAACTCCTGACCTCAAGTAATCCACCCACCTCAACCTCCAAAGTGTTGGGATTACAGGCGTGAGCCACCGCGCCCGGCCTAATATTGGCTAGTATTTTCAGTACAACGTTTATTAAATGGTGAAAAATGGTTTCCTGTCTCATTCTTTTTTTTTTTTTTTTTTGAGACAGAGTCTTACTGTGTCACCCAGGCTGGAGTGCAGTGGCGTGATTTTGGCTCACTGCAACCTCCGTCTCCCAGGTGCAACTGATTCTCCTTTCTCGACCTCTCGAGTAGCTGAGATGACAGGCGCTCGCCACCACAGCTGGCAAAATTTTGTATTTTGGTAGAGATGGCGTTTCACCACGTTGGCCATGCTGGTCTCGAACTCCCGACCTTCAGTGATGCACTCGTCTTGGCCTTCCAAAATGCTGGGATTACAGGCGTGAGCCATTGTGCCTGGCTCTTGCATGATTTTAAAGAGAATGCTTCTTTTTTCTTTTGTTTTTTTTTTACTTTGAGATGGAGTCTCGCTCTGTCATCAGGCGGGAGTGCAGTGGCATGATCTTGGCTCACTGCAACCTCCGCCTCTTGGGTTCAACCAATTCTCCTGCCTCAGCCTCCCAACTAGCTGGAACTACAGGTGCACGCCACCACGTCCAGCTTATTTTTTATAATTTTGGTAGAGATGGGGTTTCACCATGTTTGCCAGGCTGGTCTTGAATTCCTGACCTCAAGTGATCTACCTGCCTCAGCCTCCCAAAGTGCTGGGATCACAGGCATGAGCCACCATGCCTGGCCTAAAGAGAATGCTTCCAAAGTTTCATCAGTAATATCCTTGATGAAAGCTTCTGATACGTATCCTTAAACGGATTTAGGAAGTTCCCTTTTATTCCTGGTTTACTAACGTTTTATCAATAAGCAATAATTTTTTTGTTTATGACAGAGTCTCACTCTGTGCCCCAGACTAGAGTGCACTGGTATGATCATGGTTCACCACAGCCTTAAACTTCTGGACTCAAGCAATCCTCTCGCCTCAACCTCCCGAGTAGTTGAGACCACAGGCACATGCCATCACATCTGGCTAATTAAAAAAAAAATTTGTTTTTAGAGGCAGGGTTTCATGTTGCCCAGGCTGGTCTCAAACTCCTGGGCTCAAGCAATCCTCCTGCCTCACCCTCCCAAAGCGCTGCGATTACAGGTGTGAGCCGCCACACTCGGCCTTTCTTTTCTTTTTATGAGACAGAGTCTCACTCTGTCACCTAAGCTGGAAAGCTGTGGCACAATCACAGCTCACTGTAACTTCAAAACTCCTGGGCTCAAGCAATCCTCCCACCTCAACCTCCCAAGGAGAAAAAACAATGAACTTTAATACATGTACCAAAATATCACATATACCCCATAAATATGGGGTGTTCACTTAATTTAAAAAGCAATGAATTTTATCAAATGCCTTTTCTCCCTCTATGGAGATGAGCATTACACAGTAAGTCACAATAATAGCTTTGTAACATCAAACCACCTTTGCATTCCTGAGAAAAGCCCTATGGATTACCCAGGCTGGAGTGCAGTGGCATGATTTCAGCTCACTATGGCCTCTGCCTCCCGGTTCAAGTGATTCTCCTGCCTCAGCCTCCTGAGTAGCTGGGATTACAGGCGCACACCACCATGCCCAGCTAATTTTTGTATTTTTAGTAGAGACAGGGTTTCACCATGTTGGCCAGGCTGGCCTCAAACTCCTAACCTCAGGTGATCCGCCCACCTTGGCCTCCCAGTGTGCTGGGATTACAGGCGTGAGCCACCACACCCAGCCATGGGTTACTCTTGAAGGCATCATTCAAATGCCTTTCTGGCAGAATTTCCAGAACCCATATAGAGACAAAAAAATCATGTCCAGTAGATTTCTTAGAATACTCACAGTCACCCATTTATGCATCTCTGCCTGAACTCCTCATGGCTCCTTATTGTGCCATGCTGCCTGCCACTAGACAAAGCCACTTTTAAATGAAAGGACAGACACACTTGACTGATGGTATTCTGACAGTATTTTCACAATATGCTGTCATTCTTAGTGATATAATAAAGTTTTCTCACCTACCCGGTTTTTCAATAGATATTATATGCAAGGAAAAAAAGAATATATATGACTTGCATCTGCTAAAGACTATACAACCATAATCAGTGTTGAATAGTACAATTTCTCCAAATCAGGGAAACTCAGGTTTGACTCTATCTTGACCATTTAGAAGCTGTGTGATGTTGTGCAGGTTCCTTACCTTCCCTGAGCTCCAGGTGTTTTCATAATTAAAGGTGGAAATGCATGAGAAATATATCCCACATTAATTCAACTACTGATGCTATGATTTCATCCATAAGCTCTCTAGTAGAATTTCTCCATAGCTGAATACAATTTCAAAGTTTTACATTAAAAATAGCCAGTAGCTCACGCCTGTAATCCCAGCACTTTGGGAGGCTGAGGCAGGCGGATCACGAGGTCAGGAGATCGAGACCATCCTGGCTAACAAGGTGAAAACCCATCTCTACTAAAAATACAAAAAAATTAGCCGGGCATGGTGGCGGGCGCCTGTAGTCCCAGCTACTCGGGAGGCTGAGGCAGGAGAATGGCGTGAATCCAGGAGGTGGAGCTTGCAGTGAGCCGAGATCACGGCACTGCACTCCAGCCTGGGCGACAGAGCGAGACTCCATCTCAAAAAAAAAAAAAAAAATAGCCAATAAATTGTATAGGTTTTCCTTCTCTGTAATCAAATAAACAATTACCCTTCACATTTAAGATTCCACAAAATATTTCAAATAGATTCATTAACATAAAGAATAAATGCATTCTATACTTATAATTTCTTTCCTTTATATTTAACACTCCTACACAGATTACTAACAATACACTAGGCATAAATGAGTAAGACCTAGACAACAGGCTCCCATAATAAATGACAGTTCTATCAAGTTCAATCAAGATATGTACTGCCAAACTATTCTTACAACTACAGATAAATCAGAATTATTCCATTCCCCTGCCTTCATTTTAGATCACATGTAGGCTCCCAAGAAATCAAGTATTCTTGAATCTCTATCAGAGCAGAGCATTTTGAGATGAACTATGCTCCTAAACATTAATCATTTGCTTGGTTAAAGAAACTGTATTTGTATAGATATTTAAGTTTTATATGGATATTGAGTAATATTCTATTAGCACATTCCCTTTTTAGATTCAGACATTCAACAAATAAGTACTAATGAGAATTAGGGTGAAAAGCTAACCATGTATGATTCATGCTATATTTGGCTTTATATATAACAGTAATCATGAATAAAGCTATCAAAAAATAAAACTCAGCCTGAATTAAATGGCCCATGATCTTATGTTGGGGCAGAGTATCTTTTAAAAAAATTGAAATTGTCCCCCAGATTCCGGAAGTATGACTACTGCAAACATAAGGGGGTACCTTGAAATGTAACATCTCAAAAGAAAGAGACGATGTTTTCTGTCAGCATGATTCTCAGAAAATCATAATTATTCCAAAAATATCCCAGAACTATATATATAAAAATGAACTGAACATATGAGGCTGTAAATGTATTCTCTAATTTCAAAGTAGTTCTTGTCCCTCCCTCAACTCTCTTTTTCTATTCTTCTATTACCTGTACCACTAAAAAAGGAAAAAGAAAAACTATTGAATTTACATATTAAAAAATACCAGTGGTAGTCATTAAATAAAGAGAGAGTAAAGATGTTCTATAAAAAAGGGTAGTGCTAAGTTCTCCAAAATGTGGTAGGAAGTAAAGCATTACGTTCATGGAAGAGAAGAGTTAATTCAAAGTATGGACTTTCCAGTCTCTCATCTTTCACTTACTTATAAAGGTGCCATTCCTAAAATAGATAAGAAGCATAAATGGTTATGGAAGAATATAAATGCTATGGGAAAAGGAGGAGGACATATAACCATATCTTCCATTTGTTTAGCTATGCTAGGACACTTGAGATTTAAAACTATCTTTACCATGTCGGGAACATAACTGACAGAGCCTACAAGGAAGATGCATACATGAATTTGGTCACCATATGCAAGAGGGTTGGTGCACAGGGTCCTGGAGGTCACGAGGTGAATGCTGGATCTTAGGATCTATTTGTCTCATAAAGACAATCCCATCATATCCTATATCATAGCATATAAATAAAACAAATCTCTCTTCTTAAGGCTGACAAACACACAGTCTATCTTGGTCAATTAAACTCTTTCCATGAAAGCTATAAGAGGCTGCTGAACCTGCTTTCAGTTAGTAAAGAAGGCCAGCCACCTTTGAGAACCTTAGTGGAAAGGCTGATCTACACATTAAGTATGAATCAAAATCTAGATTTCTATAGGGAAAAAAATTATTAGATAAGCCATTTAGTCTTCTTGTCTTATTTTACAAATTTTCAGAAAAAAAACCTCTCCAATAAAACGATCAGATACAAATGACAAGATATAATATTTCCCAATTAAATACAACTTAAATAACAGAAAAGGCATCAGCTAACTAACACAGTTTTATGTATTCCTGAAAAATCTGTTAAGAGCAACATAATACCAAAACAATCCCTTCAATTTTCTTTGCCCCAAAACATTTCATGGCCTAAAGCAGTTGGTAACTAAACACTCCCTTATGAGATCAATACCAAAAATGAATTAATATTGAAAAGCAAGTTTATGGACATTATTATGCTGGAACATTAGTTTTAATTTTACAATGCTATTGGATTTCTATGAAGAATTGATCTTTTTATTGCAGAAAACATTTTAAGGTTTTCTGTTAAAGTCTCCTCTTGTTACATTTAGCAAAACTGAAGAGTACAAAATGAGATAACACAGTGAAAGAGCCTGAGTAATCTGAATGGGTTCAAATGACTTTTAAAAACTACTTACAAACCTGGCTTAGAATAAAGTAATCTAATTTATGTACCAAGAAACCAAAATAATACTTCAAAAATAAATTTCACAGATTTCTACTTATATACCCAGTGACATACACTAGTGAGGGGCCTTGCTTTGTAAAAAACAATGTTTAGGTTTATTCATGTATTATAAAGATTAGTTCAGAAATTTCAGTGACCTTTTAGGATAGAGTACAATTTTCAGAGTTTGGCCTATAAGGGTAATTTCCTTCAGGATCATAACTGTATTTGATTTGAAGGCAAACCTATGATATATCACTATGTCTGAAACACAATCACTGAACCAAATCCAATGAAATACCGCTACATTAAAAGGAATGCAAACGAAAAACTAAAGCTCTTAAAGAACATTTAGGAATGATTAACATTATTAATTTTAGGCAACTGGCATATCCCTGAGTGCTCAGATTTAAACAAAACTTGGACATGAGAAATCTGCTAGCATAATACTACACCTATGGGATGCGGGGCTTGACTGTCCACAAGGAGGTCATTAAAATCTTTTTTTCATATATATATACATATATATATGATACACACACATATATAAATATAAAATATGTATGCATATGTATGTAGAGATGTGTGTGTGTATATATATATATAGAGAGAGAGGTGGGGTATGTGTGTGTAGAGAGAGAGAGAAGTATGTATATGTATACATACATAAATACAGCGTGAAAGAGAGAGGTTTTGTAGTTACAATGATCATCATTACAGAATCTTCTTATTACTTGTAGACCTTTACTTCCTGAATCCCCTTTTCTGGCCCTTCTCCACCCCGATTTTGATAAGGTAAGTGAGGTACCACTGAATATATAAATACGTTTGTTCCAAATTCCTGCAACAATTCTGTTCCTTCTTCCATGTTTTTAATTCACAGACACATGCCCACAAAGCTAAATGTTCTGGAAAACTGGCAGAATTTCAGTAGAGAATGATTAACAGCAGGAAACCATAGAAGTGAGTTCCACATGTTCTGCTCTAGAAATTTTAACAATAGAAATCAGAAAAAAATAATATTGGTATTCCATTAGCACATTCAGCAGACAGAAAATATTTGCATCCAGTGACTGCTAGTCTGAGAAGAAATACGCATGCCAAGCACTCCTATTGAACATCCCTTAAGCATTCCCCTAAATCCATTCTGATGGCCATAGCACAGGATAGATTTTAATGCTACTTTTATGTGCTTTCCTACTGTGTATAAGGACTGGGCAAGGAGAATTCGAAAGATACGTCTCCAGATGCCTTTGCTTTTTAAATGTCTGTGGGTATCTAACCTTATTTTCCTTGGCATTTTGCTTTTAACTTGTGATTGTTTTTCATTAGGCTGATTCTTCTAATCTTTGAACATGACACAAATCATAATTCTACTTGATATGGCTTGAGATGCTCTTCTAGATAAATATGGCTCTCTAGGGATGAGGTCAGTATTTGAAAATCTACATATGGCTGTTTTATTTTGAGGCATGTCTGCAGTTACCATATGGTCAGTGGCAATCTGTGAAGGGAGTCAGGATGTGTCTATTTAAAATACTGACTGAAATTTGAGTTTCTACTTAGAAATTGCTTTGATCCAGCTACTTTTTCTGAATGCTAAGTCTTATTTTGTCTTTTAAAAATGCAATCTTCCCACTGTACGGCAAAACAACTGGAAAATAAAACTTGTTTCTACATATTTTCATTGATTAAATCTGTTATGCATATATAAAAAGTCTAGCATTATATTCATTAGCAAAGATGTAGACACGATCCTAGCCTTGCTATTCAACTTATTGATGACTTATTTATGCTGTATTTTAGCATGGCTCATGATCACTGGAATGCACAATTTAGGCAGAAGTGAAGCAATGTCTAGCTGAATGCCTCTCAGGGATACCCTGTCCTCTGAGATCTCTTAAGACACCAAGATTCTATAACTCTACTGAATGAAACTATTCTAGCAACATTTACATTAAAAATATATGACTCCTTATGTAAAATACAGCCATGACGTAACTGCTGTGTAGGAGTATAAACAAGTGTTCTATTTGAGTGAAGTATGTGGCTATTATAAATTATTCCCATTCATTATTCATCAAGTTTCTATAAATGTTTTAGGAAAATAGTGAAGAACCATTTTCCTAGCACTTTTCTAAAAAGTACTATTCATAAATTACTTAGCCTATTGGTATAAAGCTCATTTACTTCATTGTCATATATATCCATTTGGCCTTTTAATGAAAGGAGGGAAGGAGAAGAGAAAGAAATACACCTGTGGGAGTTGGATGGTGTAAAGGTAGCAAGGCAAGCTAAATTATTTCTAAGAAAGCAAAGAACTGACATATTTAAAGACAGAAAATGGTATCTACATAACCTCAAAAAGGTATGTTCTAAGCATTGTATTTTGACCTGAAGAGTCATGACTTAAATAGATTCCCTATCCACACATAATTTCACCTCACTTTGCAAATTACCTCAAAAATCTTGAACCACTTCAGAAGCCATCTGATACAAATTCCTATAGCTTCCCTCCTGTATTAGTCTATTCTCATATTGCTAATAAAGACATACCCGAGATTGGGTAATTTCTAAAGGAAAGAGGTTTAATGGATTCACCATTCAGCATGGTTTGGGAGGCCTCAGGAAACTTACAATCATGGCAGAAGGGAAAGCAAACATGTCCTTCTTAACATGGTGGCAGCAAGGAGATATGCAGAGTGAAGGGTGGTGTGGGGTGGTGCGGTGGGAGAGCCCCTTATTAAACCATCAGATCTCATGAAAACTCACTGACTATCACGAGAACAACATGGAGGTAACTGCCTCCATGATTCAATTACCTCCCATCAGGTCCCTCCCAAGATGCATGGGGATTATGGGAACTACAATTCAAGATGAGGTTTGGGTAGAGACACAGCCAAACATATCACCTCCCTTCCAACACAAAGATTCTCGGTATTTCTGTTTGTTTTTTCCTTGTAGCTCAGCAAAAATGGTGACTCTTTCCTCTCTGAACCCCATCTATGTTGAAAATGTCAGGTCTCCCTTCTCCTCTGGGATCTTGTACACTATTATTCCCCTTCCTTGCCTGCCAATCAATCCCTCTATCCCAATTGTAGGTCTACCAACCTACAATTCCGTCACCTCTACATTCCTTGAAAGAAGAGGTCTATACACACTTTCCCATTACTGACACTTTACTCTCTAAGCCTGCCCTTTCTTTTTTGTTTTTATTTTTGTTGTTTTTTTTTGGTTTATATATATCTATATATATCTATATATATATATATTATACTTAAAGTTCTAGGGTACATGTGCACAACGTGCAGGTTTGTTACATATGTATACATGTGCCATGTTGGTGTGCTGCACCCATTAACTCGTCATTTACATTAGGTATATCTCCTAATGCTTTCCCTCCCTCCTTCCCCCACCCCACAACAGGCCCCGGTGTGTGATGTTCCCCTTCTTATGTCCAAGTGTTCTCATTGTTCAATTCCCATCTATGAGTGAGAACACGTGGCGTTTGGTTTTTTGTCCTTGCGATAGTTTGCTGAGAATGGTGGTTTCCAGCTTCATCCATGTCCCTACAAAGGATATGAACTCATCCTTTTTTATGGCTGCATAGTATTCAATGGTGTATATGTGCCACATTTTCTTAATCCAGTCTATCATTGATGGACATTTGGGTTGGTTCCAAGTCTTTGCTATTGTGAGTAGTGCCACAATAAACATAGGTGTGCATGTGCTTTTACAGCAGCATGATTTATAATCCTTTGGGTATATACCCAGTAATGGGATTGCTGTGTCAAATGGTATTTCTAGTTCTAGATCCTTGAGGAATCGCCACACTGTCTTCCACAATGGTTGAACTAGTTTACAGTCCCACCAACAGTGTAAAAGTGTTCCTATTTCTCCACATCCTCTCCAGCACCTGTTGTTTCCTGACTTTTTAATGAGTGCCATTCTAACTGGTGTGAGATGATATCTCACTGTGGTTTTGATTTGCATTTCTCTGATGGCCAGTGATGATGAGCATTTCTTCATGTGTTTTTTGGCTGCATAAATGTCTTCTTTTGAGAAGTGTCTGTTCATACCCTTTGTCCACTTGTTGATGGGGATGTTTGTTTTTTTCTTGTAAATTTGTTGGAGTTCATTGTAGATTCTGGATATTAGCCCTTTGTCAGATGAATAGATTGCAAAAATTTTCTCCCATTCTGTAGGTTGCTGTTCACTCTGATGGTAGTTTCTTTTGCTGTGCAGAAGCTCTTTAGTTTAATTAGATCCCATTTGTCAATTTTGGCTTTTGTTGCCATTGCTTTTGGTGTTTTAGACATGAAGTCCTTGCCCATGCCTATGTCCTGAAATGTATTGCCTAGGTTTTCTTCTAGGGTTTTTATGGTTTTAGGTCTAACATGTAAGTCTTTAATCCATCTTGAATTAATTTTTGTATAAGATGTAAGGAAGGGATCCAGTTTCAGCTTTCTACATATGGCTAGCCAGTTTTCCCACCACCATTTGTTAAACAGGGAATCCTTTCCCCATTTCTTGCTTTCATCAGGTTTGTCAAAGATCAGATGGTTGTAGATGTGTGGTATTATTTCTGAGGGCACTGTTCTGTTCCATTGATCTATATCTCTGTTTTGATACCAGTACCATGCTGTTTTGGTTACTGTAGCCTTGTAGTATAGTTTGAAGTCAGGTAGCGTGATGCCTCCAGCTTTGTTCTTTTGGCTTAGGATTGACTTGGCAATGCAGGCTCTTTTTTGGTTCCATATGAACTTTAAAGTGGTTTTTTCCAATTCTGTGAAGAAAGTTGCCCTTTCTTATTCTATTGAAACTACTCTCAAAAAGTCATTAATTAAACTCTGCTTGGTAATACCAACAGTGAAGTGGTCTCTTCGCATTTCATATCCTTAGATGATTCTTTTTTAATACACTCATTGGTACCTTTGCCTTTTGTGATACTACAGAATTTTGTTCCTCCTCTAACATTTCTTTGTTTCATTTCAGCAACCTTTATGAGATTCTTCTCTTCTGCTACCCTTAATGCAGGCCATCTCCAAGATTTTACCCCAAGTCCTTAGGTAATTCTACCATGGCCTGTCTCTTTTACTTCCAAAGTTCAATCTTTTGGTTTTAAAAAACAAAACATACACATGCACACACAATTTTCATCTCTAATTCTGATCTTTTTCTTGATCACCAAAATAATATCAGGGTCCTGATGCTTCAAGAAGTAACTTTGTAAGTCGCATTATTACATTGGCTATCAACACTTTTCACCATTCACACTGGGTATGCCCTATAGGAAAACTCATGTAAAAAACTATATAGATGCCAGTGCAAGTATTTTTTCCCTTGAGTGACCTTTTTTTCCCCCTTGTGAACAATAAGAATCATGTAACTGACTGCATTTTTCTTTCCGGTATGGCTGATAAGAAGCTCAGAATCAAATATGCAACAAATCTTTACCAAGTGTTTAAGCCTTTACGGTCACTAATATATATTTTAGCTCTTCCCGTAGTGTTGATTTTCTCTTCTAATTCTTAACTTCCCATATTATTATGTTTTTATTTTTATTTAGTTCCTATTTTATAATTTATATTTATTTACATTTTTGAATGTATCTTCCATAAGTTTCCTAAAATCATTTCGGGAATAAGACAAAATACAACCCAATAAACAATGTAGAACAGCTGCAGGTATGCAACAAATTCAAGATCAAAGTCATTGAATCATTCGTAATTATGCAACTGTTTATTCCCATAGTTTAGCTTACTATAAGTGCTCAATGAATGATTACTGAACTAAATAAAAATATAATTTGGTTTTTAAAAATATTTCCTTTAGATGTTTTTCACCTAATAAGCATTTATTTCTATTAAGGTCTAACATTAAAAAAGAATTTGAAATATTACCTTTTCTGGCAAAAAGTACAAGAGTTTATTAACCATAACCTGTTTCCATCATTTCAGAATCAGCCTGAGTCATGTCAGCATCTCTGGGTGGATGAAAGGCTCTATAATATAATTTCTTTATGACAGGGAGTAAATTCATAGTGCAGTTGCTTCCTCCCATTACCTTCTGACGCACTCTATAACAATCCATATAGTTTATGTTAGGGGTTTGGAACAACATATATGCCTACAAGAAAAAATAAAAATGTGGCTGGGAACAGTGGCTCATGCCTATAATCCCAGCACTTTGGGAGGCCGAGGTGGGCAGATCACCTGAGGTCAGGAGTTCAAGACCAGCCTGGCCAACATGGCAAAACCCCGTCTCTATTAAAAATACAAATATTAGATGGGCATGTTGGTTTGCGTCTGTAATCCCAGCTACTCAGGAGGCTGAGGCAAAAGAATCGCTTGAGCCCAGGAGGCGGAGGTTGCAGTGAGCTGAGATCACGCCACTGCACTCCAGCCTGGGAGATAAGGGGATGGAGCAAGACTGTCTCCAGAAAAAAAAAAAAAAAAAAAAAAAATATATATATATATATATAGAATTTATATATATATATGAATTTATATTTATATATATATAGAATTTATATTTATATATATATATAAATTGATTTTGCTGCTTTACTTCTTAGACTACCATCTGATAAAATATACTCTTTCAGAGTTACCAGTGAAAAAATGAAGGTATAAAGTAGGCTCTTCACTGATGCTCAGTTGTTATCTCTAAGAATCACATGGCAGGAACACAGGAACAGCACTTATGGCCAAAGTAGGGCAGGGAACATAGCCCACAAAGCAAAATTCTATTGCGAAATGATCTCCCAAGAGCCTGCTGCCCAAGAATGCAGTTTATGCAGATGATGGTTAATTAACATGACTCATCCATCATACTGCACTTGCTAATGACCTCAGTTCTTATTTCACTGAGGAAACAGAAGCAATTAGAAGAGAACTAATTCATCTTCCCACCAAATCTGCAATCTTCCTGCATCTTGGCCCATATCATCTGCCATCCTAAATGTGAAAAGATCAACCTCTCTATGTTGGATGTTGATCATACTCTTTAAGCCTATGGAGAACATTGCTCCTATAATTATCTCTCCCTCAATCCCAACGTCAGTTACCCTGTCTATTAGATCTTCTTCATCAGCATAGAATGTTGATGTAGTATCATCCATAGTAAAATAAAACTGAAAAATCAACCTTTTAAAAAACCCGTATCATTCTCCAGTTCATATCTTATTCTCCTGCCCTGGTTTATAGAAAAGCTAATTAAAAGTCTCTACACCAGGCTGGGCATAGTGGCTCACACCTGTAATCCCAGCACTTTGGGAGGCCAAGGCAGGTGGATCACCTGAGGTCGGGAGTTCGAGACCAGCCTGACCAACATGGAGAAACCCCGTCTCTACTAAAAATACAAAATTAGCTGGGCGTGGTGGTGCATGCCTGTAATCCCAGCTACTCAGGAGGCTGAGGCAGGAGAATTGCTTGAACCTGGCGGGTGGAGTCTGCAGTGAGCCGAGATCACACCATTGCACTCCAGCCCGGGCAACAAGAGCAAAACTCCATCTCAATCAATCAATCAATCAATCAATCAGTCAATGTCTCTATACCTTTTACTTCCACTTTCTTGCCTCTACTGTCTCCTCAACTCCATTCTAAGCAGGCTTTCCTCTCCACAAATTCACTGAAATTGTTCTTGTCAAGCTCTCCAACTACCTCCACTAAGCAGATTCAATGATCAAGTCTCTGCTATCTCACCTAAACTAAGGGCAGCATTGGAAACAGTGGCTTTCTCCTTCTTGAAACATTCCCTTCACTGGCTTTCAGAAACCACTTTCTCTTGGTTTTACTTCTGTATCATTGGAAGCCTCTGTTCAGTCTCCTTTTCTGTATTCATCTTTGCTTCCTGATATCCAAACTTTGGAATGCCCCAGAGCCTAGATTCCTTCTCTTCTCCCCATAGAGGGGTTCCTCATGGATGTTTTCCAATCTCATGACTCCCAAATCAACACTGTCATGCCAACCTGTCCTCTGAGCTCCACTGTCACACATCTGATTTCTTATTCCACATCTGCATTGAAATATACAACTGGTATCTCAAATTGTACTAGCCAAGACAATACTCTCGATTCCTCGGCTACTCACTTCTCCTTCAGCATTCCCCCCTTCATGAAATAAATCCCCCATTCACCCAGGTGCTTAAGCAACTAAAGTCATCTTTCCCTCACACCTGTCTGTTAAATCTAATCACTTAGGCTGCATTTCTTCAGCGCACTTACTGCTATCAGAGGTCAAGGTATGGATGTATTTGTTGTCTTGTTTTTCTCTCTTAGTAGGCTCTAATTTCCATGCATTTGGTT
Organism: Pan paniscus; assembly: GCF_029289425.2. Lineage (NCBI taxonomy): Eukaryota > Metazoa > Chordata > Mammalia > Primates > Hominidae > Pan > Pan paniscus. The sequence continues at coordinate 54,178,393 of NC_073259.2, read as the reverse complement.
CTAATTTCCATCTGCAGAGTGGTCCATAATTTGTATATTTTTGGAAAGAGTTTTTCTACTTCAAAAACGACAACTGCTTGTGATTCAAGGCACATTTCCATACCATTCTGTCTGATCTTTTCCAGGACCAGAGTCAGTGGGAAAAGCATGTGCTCTGGAATTAGACATGCCTCAGTTTCTGTAAGAGTTCTACCCTACCAACCCTACCAGCAGCAGCAGTAGCAGCATTATCTTCATCACTGACAATGTATCAGCACTTGCTGTTTTCCACAAACCATGTTAACTTCTTTATATACTTTGTTTAACTCTCACAACAAATATATGAGTTAGTGTTATCATTCCTGTTTTACAGATGAAGTTTATGGAGATCCCAGAACTGATAACTACTACAGCTAGAACTTAGTCAAGAATCGTAAACCAAAACTCTTCCTCTTGACCAGTGTATTCATCTGCAATCCCAGTTCAACAGCTTATCCAAAGTCACCCACTTACATATGAACAGCACAGAGAGGGTTGGGGCCATATCTGACCTCAACCCATGTTCTTGCTAACCATCCTGCCTGTTTTTGGTGTCCTCATTTATAAAACAGGATGATGACACAAACCAAGATGATGCATGCATACTACCTGGACAAGGCATACACTCAACAGCTGCTAGCTCCCCTTACTGGGTTCTGATATTTACAGGTACATGACTGAGCTTTTGTTAAAGCATCACAGTGTTTATAAAAGTTTTCTTAGTCCCTGTAGTATCTTCTACCACTTTTGAAGCACTTCATTGAGACTCTAAATGCAAAACTACAAAATCATAAGATACGTTCAAATTATTAAAATATCGTATTATGTAGCAATTTACACAATTCTAGACAAATGGCATGGGGCAATGATGAATATCACTGAATACCATTGCCTGTAAACTAATTGAGAAGTTTTACACTGTGAATTTTGCAATATAATTCTCCTGCTCCCCTTACATGTTTACACCTTACATTTTCCTGTAAGCCTTTTACATAATTTTTCACAGAAAACTTACAGGCAAAATTCTTTTCTATTGCCAACATTTCTTAAATTTTGAATTAATCAAGTGTTTTGTGTTCAGGCACTTTTATGTATTATAAAACTATAGCTAAATTTTACTTTTCCATTCAGAAATCTTAAAGTTCATATTAGCATCAAAAGGCATGCATTCTTTCTTTTCAATATTTTAATGTTACATGAGCAAACGCTTTTGCTAGGCCTGGAAAGGGCTGAATTACTATTCATTATGGTGATGCTTTTAACAAATACCTTCAGTTTAGACAAACAGACATGCAACAGATAGATATGAAGGACAAATTTCACTCAGACAAAATGTATACTTACTTTCTGTTAAATCCTAATTTTAAAAGCACTCCCCACCACCTGACTTACATTTTAGTTTGCTAATTTGCTATGGAATAGGAAGAAAATAATGCCAAAGGAGGGAAGTGAAAAAAATTTATCTTCCCTAATAGTAGACCAACTAAATGTTTTAACTACGTACATTCTTTTAAGACAATCTAAATTCAGACACTCTAAGTTCAGACATTCTGAATTCTCATAAAAATATGTTCGTGTAATAAGGTTTGTTCAGTGATGACTTAGACAATGCCTAAATTTTTGCCATATTTGTGCCACTAAAAGGTAGTAGACATTTTCTAAATTTCTCCATGGCAAGCCCCATTAATTCTAATTAAAGCTTCCCATTGTCAGCTTATCCTTGGCAGATAAAACAGTTTAGAGACTGCAGCTAAATGTAAGATTTCCCAGAGGGAACTGAAAATAAGTTAGACGTATTCAAGTAAGCCACCTGTCTGGAGGAAGATTTATTTATTTGATCAGAATAGCTGTCCAAACTTCAGATGACTCATGCACAAAACAGATGTAGCTCTTTAAATGCAAGTATTTTTATTTCACTCTCTATTAACATGCATCACAAATGGATGGAGCAACTCTAAGAAGCCAACGGATACAAATGTTCAATAACGTATATTTGCTTATGAATCTTCAGTTGTAAATAAGCATCAAACCAGATTCTTAAAGTTGAAGATTCTAAATAGTTATGTGCACTAACAAACAGCAGACTAGGAGTGCTCCATTCTAAGCTAAGTTTCCAAATATAATAACTGCTACATCAAAACAGTGACATCACAATCAGATACGTGAAACACAGACGAGGCACAATTGTCACATGGTGTCAGCTCTGCTCAGGAGTTCATCTTTTTGTCTTCTAATGGGGCTGAAAACAGACAGCCCACCCTTAGATAAGCACCTGGGGTACCCATTATGACAGCATTACAGCAAGTTCAAGGACATAGCTGCCCCCATAAACAACACCCAAAATTAGAACAGGCAAGTTACTTAACCTCTCCATATCCCACCATCTTTTTAGTTACTGTCAAATGCAATTCACCATCAGCACCAGGACTCTGTATGGTAGGCTCCAAGATAAATTAGACATGGTCCTTGATGTCAAGAAACACAATGGTACGTGGCACTTACCAAAGTAGACAATGATAAGTGCCATAAGGGTTGACTTCATGACCGCAGAGTTGCAAACAAGAGAGATATATTCTAGCTGAAGCAGACCATATATGAACACATTTATTAATTCCACGATTCATTTGAAATTAGAATAGTTAATTTTCATTAATGTTACCTCTGGTATTTCCCACTTGTAACAATGTTTTAATTTTTAAATCTTCACTTTTTTTTTTTTAAAGACTGGGGGGGGTCTCACTATGTTGCTCAGGTTGGTCTTGAACACCTGACCTCAAGCAACCTTCCTGCTTCAGCCTCCCAAGTAGCTTGGATTACAGGAGTGAAACTGCTGCCCCTGGCCATGTTTCAGTTTTTAATCATCAGTATGTCATTTTTGTGTGTGTGGAGAACCAAACTGACTTTATTAAATATTTTATATAAGATGTTTTCATTGTATACCTTCTACCTAACCCAAACCAAAACTTCCAACTTTCTGGACACTTAACATCTCTTGGCACTTTCTGGCCTTATCATTAAGATAAAAAATGAAATCTACCTGTAGAAAAACTCAAGGATGTTGTCTTTCTTTAGCCCTAACCCTAGCATTGCCATCTTATGCAATGCATTAAAATGTTTTCCTAAAAATTAACTTTAAACAATATCAGGAAGGAAAGCATGAAAACAACATACGTACTTTAAGCTAAATGACTGGATTTCATAGAGTTTGACATCTATGGTAACAGATAAAAGGATGAGAGGTTTGGAAGGAGGAAGGTAGGCATGAGCTCATATTTATTCAGTTCCTACTAGATTCAAGCTCTATATAGATTAATCTGCAGTGCTCCCTAAGAGGTTTGTAGTATTAATCCCATTGGGCAGATTAGCAAACAAAGGCTCAAAGAGGCTCAGTAACTTTTCAAAGATCAAAGAGCTAGTGAGTGGTAAGGTCAATGTTTATCTAACCCCAAACCCCTCAAAGTTTCTAATGTTCCCACATATCAAACTGTTTCTCTGATCTCTTTCAGCCATTGAATTAGCAACTGAGTCAAACAGAACTTCCTTCGTTGTTGGAGAGATTATTTTGTCTCAGTGTTCACTTTCTCAAGAAGGAAAAGAAAGCAGTAGACTGAGCTTCTCTGAAAAGAGGCACAGTCTTTTTCTCATTACATCAAGAATGGTTATTAAATAATGTGGCTGAAAAAACACATCAGAATTTATAAATACGTTTCCTTCAAAGTCATCTTGGGAGGGAGGTTACAAAATTATTTCCTTGATGTTGCTACAGCTCAAAATATAACTGAAAATCTTTTAGAAATATCTTCAGAGCCAGTGACACACTCTGAATATCCTCAGTGGTCACAAATCTTCACTCTCTGCTAATCAAGGTAGCTTTTGGCAGTAATCCAGAGGCAAGCATTATTGCTAAAATGGCTTATTCAGTCGAGTGAAAGCATTTGAGATCAAAAAGAAGAGATTCCTATAAATTAATGAGTTGTGCCAAGTTGTGGCTCAATCCAGGGCCTTGGCTCATGGTCTTCACCCTTTCTCTGGCATTACCAGAGATGCCTTCCCTAAATGCCCATTTCCCTCCTATCTAAATTATTATCTTTATGATAATTTTTCTTCAGAGGCCTGTGTATTTCACGTGTGTGTTTTCATTAATGTCTCCCTCACCACACTGTAAGCTCTGTGAGCTCAGTAACCATGTGGCTTTCTCACTGCAGTATATCTGGCATCTAGAGAGAACTGATAGAAGTAAGCCTTCAATACATTTTTGTTGAGTGAGTGAATGAAACGTTTTATGGCTCAAAAATTGGCTCTCAAGGCAATTCTAATAAAAATAGAAGTTTTCTGAGCAACAAATGGCAGCATCACAAAAATACAGTCCATCACCCCCAAATGGAAGAACTCTTAATTGGTGAAGAAACCAACTTGTACTTTAGAGTCACACTATCTCTTTAACAAAGTGCTTATAAAATATGAGAACAGAGCAACGGTAAGTGCAATCTTCTATAAACAAAGAATTTAATAAAAGAGACGGAAATAAAAATAACTTTAAAAAGTTAAATGTTTTTCATTTAACTTTTGTTTTTACCCAATTTAAGTGTAAATTCCCGGTACTAAAACTAGATTACAATATTGTGTAATATACAATAGACAAAGTAAATTTTTAGAAAAGCATTACTACAATTAATTATGAAGGTTTAATGCAGAAGTTCTGGATTACTAATATCCAGTGAATATATTCTATTCATAATTTCTAAAAACTGCTTTTTTAAAAAAATCAAAGCCATTTACTTCTTTGATGATGTTACTTAAAAGGTAGTCAACAGTTTCTCTCAGTTAATTTTTTTAAGAGGCTAATGTCCATCTTGATGAAAAATGGAGAATATCCTACAGGGATTCAGATATTTTTGTCAACATCTTTACGGCTTTGTAAGTAGCAAAACACACAGCCCTTAGATAGATAGCTTTTCACGTGCTCATTAACTGGTAGAGATTTGCTGTCATATATCTTTACAAAGACGAAGAAGCAATCTATGGGAGGCCACTGGGGAAATCACCAAGAAGGAAGAATCTGACAATGATTTTTATGCTCCATAAAAGCAAGAATATCATAACTAGAATACCAAACCCACCAGTTTGCTTCTGTTACCTATACTTAAGTTACTCACACGTATGGGGGAGGGATATATGCAAACAATTTTTAACTATAATAATAGTAATACATGGTTAATGTTCACAATCTGGAAAATTACAAAAAATGAAAAACAAAGGGAAACCATCTCCAAACACTGTCTCGAGGAAATCATGATTATCGCAATTTTGTCTCTCTTCCCAGTGCTCTGTTTTCTACTCCTCCTGCTGTTGGTTTCTTGGTGTCAGTTTGTTAGAATTCTTTTAGCTTCCCTTTACTTCTATGCCTATATCTGCCTGTTTCTCTTTCCTAAAATTACCAAGTTAGCCATTATTTGCATTCTCTGATGCAGATTACCTCTGCTTATTTAATAAAAGTGAAATAAAATTATTCATAGGAGGTAATAATGGTTAATAAAAGTATTAAGGAACTGACTAAAATGATTTATTCACAGTGTGTCTCTAAATAGCTTCTGCTTGAAGTATCAAAAGAGAAATGAAAGGTATAAAAGTGTTCCAGGAGCTAAAAAATAAATTTAGGAATTCAGTGCATGGAGAGGTTGTAGACCAGAAGGCTGCTTTTAGGAAAGCATAAAACAGTGTACTGATACAGAAAGACACATCTAAAGCTTGAATGCTAAAATGAAATGTTTACAAAATCCAGCAGTAGTCACATACCTTATAGTCTGCCCATTAAATGCCAGACTTGAGATCACAGGCAGCTTAATCAACAAAAATCAAACTCCAAACCTTTTCTGTTCTCTGCAGTAGGGTGGTTCTTTACCTCTTTTCATGCTACCATATCATACCTCCTTCAATAAGTCATGATACGAAAAATGGAGTAAAGAATTTGTCTTAGTCCATTTCAGCTGTTATAATAGTGCCATAAACTTAGGGGTTTATATAGAATAAATGTTTATTTCTCACCATTCTGGAGGCTGGGAAATCCAAGATCAAGGCTCTAGAAGATTCACTGTGCGGTGAGGGCCTGTGTCTTGGTTCAGGCAGCATATCACTGTGTCCTCATATGATGGGAGGGGAGAGATCTCTCTCAGGCTTTTAAAATAAAGGCCTTGGTTCCAATTGTGAGGGTTCCACCATGACCTAATCACCTCCCAAAGGCCCCATCTCCTAATATAAATCCTAACCTCCAGGTGAGGATTTATATTAGGAGATGGGGTCATCGGGAGATGGGGCCTAACCTTGGGGTTAGGATTTCAATATATGAATTGGGGTGGGGAGTAGGGACACAAACATTTGGACCATTGCAGAATTATTTTCAAAGCATACACATATTCTGGAGATACTGATCCATGCCTGTTTACTACACGTTCACCCACCTCGTCGCCACTGATTTATCTGAGCTCTCAATCTATGATGTGCTTCGTAATATGAACTAGTGCACGGTTTCTCAAACTATGGAGGAAGGACCAATGTTTTTTAAGTTCAATCTGTTGCAGATTGATACTTTTGTTAAATACAACAAAATGAATTACTGAAAAAAAATGAAAAAAGGCACACAAAATACAATTTTGAAAACTAAATTCAATAGACATAAAATTACGGTGACTGACTGCTATAAAACTTTCTATATGCCTACTCTCTTTTTCTGTATTTAACCTGTATTTAAGCAGACCAAAAAAAAATGTATCTTAGCAGACAAAAAAAAAAAAAAAAGAGGGAGGGGGTTTATGGACAGAAATCAGTCTGTAGACCACACTCATCAAACCGACCAATTTCAAAGAGAACAAATCTCAGGCATATCTATGGTGCTTGCCAACAGTCTGAGTTGGCATGAAGTTTATTTCCTCGAAGGCAACAAGCCTGGTCTTGGTTAAAGCTGCCATTTGTGCCTAGATTATGACTGTGTACTGAGTTGAGCCATCAAAAGGCATGTTATTTCCTAGAGACACAAGGATATCAGCAATTGAGGGCAAGATTTAAATACCTAGAGATAATAAAAATCTTAAGCTTTGATCATAAACTATAAATTTAACAACCTGGTTTCCCCTTTGGCTGCCTTTAAGCTATAACCTTTTAGTTTTAAGAAAAATGGCTTTCCCTGGACAAAGCCTAAGTTAATCATAGCTCCAGTCAATCATATCCAAAGAAAACAAACCTACAGCTTCACATCATGGCAAGATTGCCATGAATGAAATATTAAAATGTCAAACAAGATGTGGTCTCTGCCCCCAAGGATTTTAATGTAGACAGACAAATATGTCAACAAACAATGACAAAATAATGAGGTAAGTGCTGCAACTGACACATGTATAAAAATCATGATACATCTATACACTGCTGATTCCCAAATTCATATCTCCAAATTTGCCCTGTCTCTTGAACCGAAAACTTGCTCACCAACTGTCTACTCAATTTCTTCAGTTGGATGTCTAAAAGACATCTCAAATGAAATGTGTCAAAAACAAACTCCTGACTCCCTTCCCCAAAATAATAACAATAACCTGTTTCTCTCACAGTCCTTCTCAATTAATAGCTACTGCATCCTTTGAGATATTCAAACAGCTATGAATTTAGTAATCAATAGCATGTAGAAGGTACCTGAGACCATGATCTTTATACATTTATACACTGTTTTTTCTTAAAACCAAAAGGTTACTTGAAAAGCTGCCAAAGGTCAAATTTATTTTTTTCACTTTTTGATAAATTACAAATATATTTTCTTATAATAAAGCATCATCGGATTCCTGGGATTATCCTTTATTACTACAGTTTAATCTTTTTAATATAATGCTGTCATATACTTGTGAGTGCTTATTTTGTATTATTATTCTATCAAAATAATTTTGAGGCTTTTTCTAAAAATAACTTTTGAAATATCTTATTTTTCTTACTGTAAAAGTACTCTTTAATATAGTAAAACATTAAAATAAAGGCACACAAGAAAAAGAGTGAAATCCCCCACTGACCCTCCAATTCTACCTGTGAAAATCATCACTATTAATTCTTTGCCTTGGTCTGAACTTAGCAAATCCCCTATTGATAAATGTTTAGATGGTTTCCAGTTTTTCGCGACTACAAACAATATTGCAAGGAATAATCTTCTAGATGTACATACCTTTGCATAGATGTAGGGATAGTTTTTTTTAAATAGATTCCCAGATGCAAAAATGCTGGGCCGAAAGTTTTGTAAATGTCTTATTTTTAACAGTGCTAAATTGCCACTTTAAAATGTTGTACCAATATAAGCTGCCACCAAGTAATAATGTGTAAAAGAGTAATCATTTTTTCATACTTTGGCACATTGGTATTATCAATATTCTAATCATCAACAACATAATTGTTGAAAAAAATTATTGCATTGTTTTAATTTATATTACTTTAACTGGTGGAAAATAAAGATCTTTTCATATATCTATTAGTCAGATATGTTACTTATTGTATGAGTTATCTTTCATGAAACTTGCCTGTTTTTATATTTAAAAAAAGAGGAAGGAAGGAAGGAGAAAGAAAAAGAACGAACAAACGAAAGAAAGAAAGAAAGAAAGAAAGAAAGAAGAAAACAAAGGAAAGAAAGAGAAAAAGAATGAAAAGAAGATGAAGAAGAAGAAGAGTAGGAGGAGGAGGGGAAGGAGGAGGAGGGGAAGGAGGAGGAGGGGAAGGAGGAGGAGGGGGAGGAGAGGGAGGAAAGGAAGGAGGGAGGGAGAGAGGGAAGAAGGGAGGGAGGAAGGAAGGAAGGAAGGGAGGAAGGAAGGAAGGAAGGAAGGAAGGGGGGGGGAGGAAAATGCTGCTAAAGAGGAAACCAAGTTGTTAAATTCATAGCTTATGACCAAAGCTTAAGATTTTTATCATATATAAGTCAAAAAACTTTGGGTCATCTTTCATTCCTCTTCTTCTAATATCCCCATCCAATGCATCAGTAAATATTGTTAACTCTATACGTTGCCTCCTCTCACAACCCCCATAGCAATCACCTAGGCCTAGGCCACCAGCATCTCTTTCCCAAATTATTCCAACAGCCTCCAATTTAAGGGGCCAGATTCCACCATTGTCTCACTCCACGTACTCTGAGCGCAGGAGCCAGATGAGCCTTTGTAAACCTAAGTCTGCTGTGTCAGTCCTCTACTCATAACCCTTCAGTGGCTTCCCTTCTCATTGTGGAATAAAAGCCTAAATCCTCACAGTCCCTACATAACCTGGTCTTCTGCCCTTACCTCCTGAAACTCTCCATGCCAATTCTGCTTTACCCACACAGACTCAGATAGCCACATGGCTCACTCTCCTCACTTATTTTAGTCTTTTGAATACATGCCACCTCTCTGACTTTCCTGGACCAACCTATAAAAAGGTGCAACCCTCTTGCCTCAATATCCTCAACCATCCTTTATCAATCTGCTCATTAAATTTTACCTTTTATCTCCATTATCTGTTAACATTTATTACCACCTTCATATGTTTATGTGTTCCTTGGTCACCTCTCCCCACTAGAAATAAAACTTTAAGGCAGGCTTCCTTTCATTCATCACTGCCAAATCTTCAGTGCCCCCAGTGGTGCCTGGCATGTAACAGGTATTCATTTTCTGAATGAATGAATAATCAAAAATGGATGTCTTGCTCTGGCTGGGTTATGGAGAATGCCAGGGAAGAAGACACACACAACCAATGACACTGAAACTAGGTCTTGAAAGAAGATTCAGGCTTGACTGACATGGAAAGGGCTAAAAATATCATTGCCATATGCACAACTTTTTTTCCACAAAGTCTTGCATAAGAATACACCGTAGGGAAGCAGACTTTTAATGTTCTAGTTGAGAGAATCCCCAGTAAAGAAATTAATCCCCATGATCCAGAAGAGGATCAAGGTTTGGGTAAACAAAAAGAAAATTGCCACTGCTGTCAGGAAATTTTACAGATGAGAAATTACTGTAAAATACATCAAGCTCCTAAATAATGTAAATGTGTTCTTAGTGATCGGTTTATGGTTGCCTCCACACTTGGGTTTTTTGGCCACAAAATCACAGTTTTATTCTCCTGGAGTTTTCTCTGATAGGACTATAGCTCTAATTTTTAACAGGAAGCCAGTGAGGAGAAAATATTATTCCAAGTCTAGGACTCCTTCCTTTTATATACAGTTCTATTGTTGTATATCTACTCTAGTAACACCTATGGCCATGTATTCTGTAGTCATAACGATCAAATATTAGTTCCTTTTATTATATAAAGTAGTCTTACACATATTTATTTAATTCTTTATTTCTCATCTTCCTCCCACTGGAAAGTGAGTTCCTTCTAACAGAGCAGGAATGTCTCTATCTCTTCACAATATCCCTGAGGACAGAAGAGGGCCAAGCACACAGAGTACTCAATAAATGCTCAATGATTGAATGAATAACATTCACATGAGAGATAAATACATATTTTACATGGGGAGTGTGGACTTTAACTTCTAACACATGTTCCAGCAGTGCATTCTCCTCTGAGTAAGAGTTCTTCTACTTAACAACATTATCAAAAGTACAAGAAGGATGTGCCCACACTTGGATTTCTGGCTGTACTGTATTCTGGGGATAGTATCTCAGCACACATAAGGGAAGCACAAAATCTGGGGAATGGGTGCTCTAATGACACAGTGCTGAAGGAAACAGGGCAAAAGCAGGCAAAGGGATTTTCTTGCAACCCTGGTTCTAGGGCTACGACTAGGTGGTTGTGACACTGTGGGGGGGCTTCCATTGCCCCCTAGTGGCAGCTGTGCTTGGGACACTTCAATATATTAATATCCATACTTTATGTATGCATTATATGATCACAGTTTAGAAACTTTAAGCAATGCCAACTCTCTCTACAACAAAAGCTCTAATCAGAGCTTTTCAAACCTCCAAACTCACACAAACACATACTCAAATTAGTCTCAATTGTATTCGATTCTCAAACCTAGGCTTCAAGGTTCAAGTCTCCTTTTTTCATCAACGGAGCTCTCTCTCTCCCCCTGAAGTGTGTGCCAAACACTGATTTTCCTCCTGTAAAGTGAAGGCTTGGACCAGATTAGGTCTTTCCTAAAAATCAATCTGTGAGCCTGTGCTGGTCCACAGAGAAGTTTCATCTGATTTGCAGACAGTTATCTTGTTCCTTATACAGTCTTAACTTCACGGAGTTCAACCATGAAAGATTGTGTTTTTCTCTACTTACTTCACACAGCAGTGCTTTGTAGAACTGCCCACAGTTTCTCATAGATAGCAGAGTTCTCAAATCCTTTTCCTCAATTTGTGTAAGTCCATTTGCTTTAAAACTTCAATCTTATATCTGGGTTAAAACTTTTTCCTTCATCTCAAATGGGCTCCAAGTGACATCGTAGCCCTGCCACATGATAGTTTTTCAGGCCACTCCAGTGCTCTGCTCCCGTCATCTTCTGTGTTCACCCCACTCCCCTGCTGCCATCATGCTCCAGTGTTCCTACTTAAGTAGACACAGGAGGCAGATTAGCAAGGACGCCTCATAAGTGCATGTCTAGCTAGGCAATGGGATGTTAGTCTCTCCCAGTCAAGCAGGTCCCTCTCATGTTTACCAATGATTTTCTTGATCTGTATTGGTTGGTTTGGGATGTGAGGAAGACCCCTCTCTTCCCACATGGGTGCTCTCTTTAGAATACAGGCTACTTACCTGCCCCTTTGTCCTCTGCTGCTTTGGACCCCCACCCATCCACAGCATCAATTCAGAGCAATAAAAATATGTCCCACTCACCATCCTATTATTTTTTCTTGTGTGTCAGTATAAAGTTGCCTAATATTCTTTGTTTGAAAGTATTGTCCTTTATTTCAAGATTATATTCTACTATCTTTTTAAAAAAAAATGAAACGGTGATGGTAGTTGAGTTATTTTGTTTCTGATGTAAAATTAAAAGCTTTTATAGCTCACTCATCCTGCCCTTATAGCTCACACATCCTGATTTGGTGAGCCTGAATGTTCTGCAGGCATCCTTGTTCCTCTTCTTTGATTGCAATTATGCTTAAGATCTCAGTAAGATGCATGCTACCATTGCCCCAAAGCTGATTTACAAAGGAGAGAGAAACAACAATTGTAGCAGGGATTACAGCTTTATCCAAAATACCACCACTGAGCTCCCCTGGTACCTGTGACCTTGCTCAGCGATGCCTGATGTAGGGGTAGAAGAGAGGAGTGAGGGAGGTGCCTTCATTTGCCCTGAATTGATATTGTGAATGGGTGGGGGTCCAAAGCAGGAGAGGACAAAGGGGCGATTAAGCAGCCTATATTCTAAAGAGAGCACACACATGAGGACCCAAGTGATTACGTTGTGCTTTCTACCCTTATTCTATTTTCATTCTGAATATTCCATGGATCACACCATTTCTCCCCTGACAGATGCTAGCATGATATGCAAACTCAATACTGGGCAAGAGAAAAACAGAATATTACTACCATAGAGGTGGCAGGGAGAAAGACAACAGCAGGTTGGCTGAATTCTACCACTCTACCTTTTACAGCTCATAGCCATTTTCTTTCACTCATTTTCATCTTTCTTTGTATTTTTCTCTTGCTCTATTTTGCCACTTTCCCCTGTCACTGTTTCCTTCCTTTTCATCCCCTTCCTAGGGCTAATTATGGAAAATGGCCGTGACAGTTAAAAATGAAAGAGACATCACTTAAGATTCTTATAACCCAAAAAGCTCAACAAGCTTGGAGTACTCATATTTACTAACATATATGTTCTTAGTAGTAGTAGTATTAACAGGTGTATGTCATTATAGTTTACATTTGGGACCACCCAGATTAGACAGAAAGATTAAATGGCAATGAAAATATAAGGCAGAAAAGCACAAATTCATATTGTAGCTTCTATTTTCCAAATGTGTTAAAATTGACACAATCAAATTACTACCATTTTCTCACACAGAAAAACTGGGGCTGTGTCCTTGTTATTTTCCTTTCCTTAACCAAAATAAAACTTATCACTTAGCTCACAAAGCATTTTTCAATTTGCTGACTTAAATGTTTAAAATTGACAGATATGAGTACAGTTACATATACATACATATACATGTAATATATTTAAAGTTTATTGCTCTCTTTTCTTTTAAGGAAAACAAAACTGAAGATGCATCCTATTTTACAATTCTAAAGTACTTATGCATTTAAGAGGAATAATATTGTAATAAAGATTTTAATTCTCAAATATAAAACGTTTTATTTCATCTCTGTATCACAGTAACCATCACATTTTTAGATATACATAAATAGCAATGACTATTCAAGAAATATTACTGATAAAAATTTCCAATAATTTGATATTTTATCATCACTACTCAATTTTTAATGCTAATCTTTTATGGCAATCCTATTTTAGAAGTTAATAAACATAAAAGGCAAGCTTTTAGTGGAAACTATGAAGTGAAACAATGTAGTCTGGCTACCATTTCTCAGATGCTGTTTAAGAGATAGATGCAGAGCAAATCCCTGATGGCTTTACTCCTGCATCTTCCATGTGTGAGCCAGTTGCTAGGAAACGTGAAAGACAGGGATTCAGTAAAAACTGCAGAACAATGAGCTAGCTTAAGAGTTATCTGAATACTAACACATATCCTTCATAAACTGTTGTCAACATTAGAAGACTGAAGATTACATGTGATGTTTTTCCAGAGAAACTGATTTTGATGTAGTCCCATCTCTTTTGGACTGAAAAACATAATTGAGATAAAAGCAAGACTTATTGCTTATTTAATAGGTCATGAGCCATTAATTGCTATAAAAGTGTTATGTTCTTATGTAATGATTAGGAAAATCTTTGCATTCATCTGTAGAAAAGGGTGGAGAAAATTCAAAAGCCTACAAATATTTCCAAACAACATTGAATTTACTATTCCTTCTAAGAAAACAAACACATATTTGTTTCTTATCTACTTAAATATCATTTAAATCTAATTGAAAACCAAGGAGCAAAGGAAACATACAAGATTTGTTTAATAATAATATTAAAAATTCTCATCATTTAGCTTTAAGAAACAGGTTCTGGTATCCACTGAAATAAAATGTAATAACTGTAGACATCTTGCAATCTTCTTTTTCCAGTCAGAAGTTGTACCCATCCTATCAACTTACAGATGATAAAAACTAATCTCTGCCGGGCGCGGTGGCTCACGCCTGTAATCCCAGCACTTCGGGAGGCTGAGGTGGACGGATCACGAGGTCAGGAGATTGAGACCATCCTGGACAGTGAAACCCCATCTCTACTAAAAACACAAAAAATTAGCCAGGCGTGGTGGCAGGCACTGTAGTCCCAGCTACTCGGCAGGCTGAGGCAGGAGAATCGCTTGAACCTGGGAGGCGGAGCTTGCAGTGAGCCGAGATTGTGCCACTGTACCCCAGCCTGGGCAACAGAGCGAGACTCCATCTCAAAAAAAAACAAAAAACAAAAAAAAACTAATCTCACACTTCAAGCTGTATTTTGATACTGCCGTACATACATATGTGTGTGCATATACATAAAAGATAGAAAAAGGAAAAAAAAAAACATACCCATATCACTACCACCATAATAACCAGAAAGGGGAAGAACTCGAAACAAGGGAAGCACATTCTGTCTCACATTACAAACACACACAAACACAAGCATATCTATGCATATAGTTTTATGCACATTTCAAAGGCACTTCTCAGTTCTTGGGCTTTTCATCTACCTGGGCATAATAAACAGAAAAAGAGCACTAGAGAGTCAGGAAATATGGGATCCATGAATTTACTGTGTGACTCTGAGAAAGTACCTTAACTTTTCTGGAAATTGCTTCCTCATCTGAAAATTAAGGGAGTAATGCTAACCTCTACAGGTTTTTGAGAGGATGAGATAGTGCATGTGCAAGCAACAACAAATAGCACAGAACTGTGTATGAAAAGATAGTACAATTTTCTTATCTATAAAATGGTCACTTCAGTGAACAGGCATATCAACAGGACTCAATACTTAAACATCAAAATTAAGCCAACTAAAAACATTAATGGATAAGTGTCTTCTTCCCCAAAATTCATACATAAATTAGACTGTGTCATTAATATTAACATCAAAACAATACTTGGTCTGAGTTAACCAGTATGAGAAAGCATGATGCTTTAAAACAAACAAAACTATAAAAATAATACACGTTGTGCAGGTCTCTTTTTTAAAAAGATTTATATTGATACATAATAATGGTATATATTTATGGGTACGTGTAGTATTCTGATACATGCATACAACGTGTAGTGACCAAATCAGGGTAATTAGGATATCCATCACCTTAAACATTTATCATTTGTTTGTGTTGGGTACATTCTAAATCTTTTCTTCTAGCTATTTCAAAATATAAAATAAATTACCATTAACTATAACCTCCCTACTGTGCTATCAAACACTACACTTTATTCCTTCCACCTCTTCTCATTTCCCCTCCCCGCTACCCTTCCCATCCTCCAGTAACCACCATTCTACTCTCTACCTCCATGAGGTCCACTCCTTTAGCTCCCATATGAGAACATGTGCATGTCACTTAAAGAGATTTTGAGCTACATGTATTAATTCCTCCAGATTTTTAAGAGTAAAAAAGCATATCAAACTATTAAAGATATAAAAGTAGGCATACAAATGCACTATCTCAAATATTGTTGTTTTTGTCTTTTCCATACCAAATGTAGCTTTGACATCTGATATGGTTTGGCTGTGTCCCCACCCAAATCTCATCTTGAATTTCCATGTGTTGTGGGAGGGACCTGGTGAGAGGTCACTGAATCATGGGGGGCAGGTATTTTCCATGCTGTTCTCGTGATAGTGAGTAAGTCTCACAAGATCTGATAGTTTTAAAAACGGGAGTTTCCCTGCACAAGCTGCCGCTCTTTGCCTGCTACCATCCGTGAAAAACATGACTTGCTCCTCCCTGCCTTCTGCTATGATTGTGCGGCTTCCCCAGCTACATGGAACTGTAAGTCCACTAAACCTCTTTCTTTTGTAAACTGCCCAGTCTCAGGTATGTCTTTATCAGAAGCATGAAAACAAATACAGTACATTGGAGTGGGGCGCTGCTGAAAACATACCAGTTGGAACTCTCTAGAGACTTGTTGAATGGCTTTGCCCACAATGCTGATAGTAATATAGACAATGAAATCCAGGTTGAAGTGGTCTCAAATGGAGATGAAGAACTTAGTGCAGAATGGAGTAAAGGTGACTCTTGTTATGTTTTAGCAAAGAGACTGGCAGCATTTTGCCCCTGCCCTAGAGATTTGTGGAACTTTAAACTTGAGAGAGATGATTTGTGGTATCTAGTGGAAGAAATTTCTAAGCAGCAAAGCCTTCAAGAGGTGACTTGGGTGCTGTTAAAGACATTCAGTTTTATCAGGGAAGCACAGCATAAAAGTTTGGAAAATTTGCAGCCTGACAATGTGGTAGAAAAGAAAATACCATTTTCTGAGGAGAAATCCAAGCCAGCTGCAGAAATTTGCATAAGTAACGAGAAGCCAAATGTTAATCCCCAAGACAATGGGGAAAATGTCTCCAGAGCATATCAGAGGTCTTCACAGCAGCCCCTCTCATCACAGGCCAACAGGCCTAGAAGGAAAAAGTGGTTTTGTGGGCTGGGCCCCCCGCCCCATGCAGTGTGTAGCCTAGCGACTTGGTGCCCTGTATTCCAGCTGCTTCAGCCACGGCTGGAAGGGGCCAACATAGAGTTCAGGCCGTGGCTTCAGAGGGTGCAATCTTCAAGCCTTGGCACCTTCTACATTGTGTTGAGCCTGCCAGCGCACAGAAGTCAAAAATCAGGGTTTGGCCTTTTACAATAGCTGCAAAAAAATTAAAATACTTAGGAATATACCTAACCAAGAAGGTGAAAAACCTCTACATGGAAAACTATAAAACACAGCTGAAAGAAATAATAGAAAACACAAACAAATGGAAACACATCCCATGCTCATGGATGGGTAGAATCAATATTGTGATAATGACCATACTGCCAAAAGCAATTTACAAATTCAATGCAATTCCAATCAAAATACCACCATCATTCTTCACAGAGTTAGAAAAAACAATTCTAAAATTCATATGGAACCAAAAAAGAGCCCACAGAGCCAAAGCAAGACTAAGCAAAAAGAATAAATCTGGAGGCATCACACTACCTGATCTCAAACTATACTAGAAGACCACAGTCACCAAAACAGCATGATACCAGTATAAAAATAAGCACATAGACCAATGGAACAGAATAGAGAACCCAGAAATAAACCCAAATACTTACAACCAACTGACCTTCAACAAAGCAAACAAAAACATAAAGTGGGGAAAGGACACCATTTTCAACAAATGGTCCTGAAATAATTGGCTAGCCATGTGTAAGAGAATGAAACTGGATCCTCATCTCTCACCTTATACAAAAATCAACTCAAGATGGATTAAAGACTTAAACCTAAGACAATTCTCAAAAGAAGATCTACAAATGGCCAACACACATATGAAAAAAATGCTCAACATTACTAATGATGAGGGAAATGCAAATCAAAACCATAGTGTGATACCACCTTACTCCTGCAAGAATTGCCATAATCAGGCCAGGCATAATGGCTCACGCCTGTAATCTCAGCACTTTGGGAGGCTGAGGCAGGTGGATCATGAGGTCAAGAGATCGAGACCATCCTGGCTAACATGGTGAAACCCCATCTCTACTAAAAAATACAAAAAATTAGCCGGGCATGGTGGCGGGTGCTTGTAGTCCCAGTTACTTGGGAGGCTGAGTAAGGAGAATGGCGAGAACCTGGGAGGCAGAGCTTGTGGTGAGCCGAGATCGCACCACTGCACTCCAGCCTGGGTGACAGAGCGAGACTCCATCTTGAAAAAAAAGAATTGCCATAATCAAAAAATTAAAAAATAGTAGATGTTGACGGGGATGCAGTGAACAGGGAACACTTCACCACTGCTGGTCGGAATGTAATCTAGTACAACCACTATGGAAAGACGTGTGGAGACTCCTTAAAGAACTAAAAGTAAAACTATCATTTGATCCAACAATCCCACTACTGGATATATACCCAGAAGAAAAGAAGTTATTATACAAAAAAGATACTTGCACACGCACATTTACAGCAGCACAATTAGCAACTGCAAAAATGTGGAACCAACCCAAACACCCATCAATCAGCGAGTGGATAAAGAAATTGTGGTATGTATATATATATATGTATACAATGGAATACTACTCAGCCATAAAAAGGAATAAATTAGTGGCATTCACAGCAACCTGCAGGAGACTGGAAACTATTATTCTATGTGAAATAAATATTCAGGAATGGAAAACCAAATATCGTATGCTGTCACTCATAAGTGGGAGCTAAATTATGAGGATGCAAAGGCATAAGAATGAAACAATGGACTTTGGGGACTTGAGGGAAAAGGGTGGGAAGGGGGTGAGGAATAAAACAGTCTGTCACAAGGGTGGAGCTGCCCAAGGCTGTGGGAACCCACCTTTTGCATCAGCATGACCTGGATGTGAGACATGGAGTCAAAGGAGATCATTTTGGAGCTTTAAATATTTGGCTGTCTCACTGGATTTCAGACTTGTGTGAGACCTGTAGCCCCTTTGTTTTGGCCAATTTCTCCCGTTTGGAATGGCTGTATTTACCCAATGCCTGTACACCCATTGTATCTAGGAAGTAACTAACTTGCTTTTGATTTTACAGGCTCATAGGCAGAAGGAACTTGTTTTGTCTAGGATGACACTTTGGACTGTAGACTTTTGAGTTAATGCTGAGATGAGTTAAGACTTTGGAGGACTGTTGGGAAAGCATGATTGGTTGTGAAATGTGAGGATATGAGATTTTGGAGGGGCCAGGGGCAGAATGATATGGCTTGGCTGTGTCCCCACCCAAATCTCATCTTGAATTCCCACATGTTGTAGGAGAGACCTGGTGAGAGAGCACTGAATCATGTGGGCAGGTCTTTCCCATGCTGTTCTCCTGAGAGTAAATAAGTGTTGCAGGAAGTTAGGGACCCCGAATGGAGGGACCAGCTGGAGCCGCAGCAGAGGAACATAAATTGTGAAGATTTCATGGACACTTACCAGTTCCCAAATAATACTTTCATAATTTCTTAGGCCTGTCTTACTTTAATCTCATAATCCTGTCATCTTCATAAGCTGAGGATGTACGTCACCTCAGGGCCACTATGATAATTGTGTTAACTGTACAAACTGATTGTAAAACATGTGTGTTTGAACAATATGAAATCAGTGCACCTTGAAAAAGAACAGAATAACAGCGATTTTAGGGAACAAGGGAAGACAACCATAAGGTCTGACTGCCCGCGGGGTCAGGCAAAAAGAGCCATATTTTTCTTCTTGTAGAGAGCCTATAAGTGGACGTGCAAGTATGGAAGATATCGCTAAATTCTTTTCTTAGCAAGGAATATTAATAATTAATACCCTGGAGAAGGAATGCATTCATGGGGGGAGGTCTACAAACAGCCGCTCTGGGAGTGTCTGTCTTATGCAGTTGAGATAAGGGCTGAAATATGCCCTGGTCTCCTGCAATACCCTCAGGCTAATTAGGGTGGGAAAAAAACCTGCCCTGGTAAATTTGAGGTCAGACCAGTTCTCTGCTCTCAAACCCTGTTTTCTGTTGTTTAAGATGTTTATCAAGACAATACGTGCACCGCTGAACATAGACCATTATCAGTAATTCTGCCTTTGCCCTTTGCCTTGTGATCTTTGCATTTGCCCTTTGTCTTGTGATCTTTTTTGAACCCTTATCAGGAGTTTCTGATTTTGCCCTTTGCTGTTTCCTCAGAAGCATGTGATCTTTGTTCTCCTTTTTGCCCTTTGAAGCATGTGATCTTTGTGAACTAATCCCTGTTCTTGTACACCCTCCCCTTCTGAAATCCTTAATAAAACTTGCTGGCTTTAAGGCTCAGGTGGGCATCACGGTCCTACCAATATGTGATGTCACCCCTGGAGGCCCAGCTGTAAAATTCCTCTCTTTGTACTCTTTCTCTTTATTTCTCAGCCAGCTGACACTTATGGAAAATAGAAAGAATCTACACTGAAATATTGGGGCCTGTTTCCCCCGATAAATAAGTCTCATGAGATCTGACGGTTTTAAAAATGGGAGCTCCCCTGCACAAGCTCTCTTTGCCTGCTGCCATCCATGTAAGCCATGACTTACCCTCCTTGCCTTCTGCCATGATTGGGAGGCTTCCCCAGCTATGTGGTACTGTAAGTCTATTAAACATCTTTCTTTTGTAGATTGCCCAATCTCAGGTATGTCTTTATCAGCAGCATGAAAATGGACTAATAAACCATTAGCTCTACATTAAAAAACAACAACAACAACAACAAAACCCAAAAACTTACAGGCTGTAACAGGCTATATAATCTGTGAACCTCTACCCTCTACTAAATTTAAACTGAAACTCAATTTACATGAAGGTCATCAGG
The DNA here is from genome assembly GCF_029289425.2 of Pan paniscus. Classification (NCBI taxonomy): domain Eukaryota; kingdom Metazoa; phylum Chordata; class Mammalia; order Primates; family Hominidae; genus Pan; species Pan paniscus. The sequence goes on along the minus strand of NC_073259.2, from coordinate 54,157,844 downwards.
TCTTTTAAGGTGCTTTTCACAGTCCTAATGACCGACACATATACCTGGTAGTGCCAAGCACCTGGGATCTCCATGTAATGGTTTGCCAGGGCTGCTATAGCAAAGTACCACAGACTGGGTGGCTTAAATAGAAATTTGCTTTCTCACAGTTCTGGAGGCTCAAAGTCCAAGATCATGGCATTGGCAGGTTTGGTTTTTCTGGAGGCCTCTCTCTCCTTGGCTTGCAGATAGCCACCTTCCCACAGTATCCCGACATGTTCTTTCCTCTGTGTGTGCAAATCCCTGGTGCCTCTTCCTCTTCTTATAAGAATCGCAGTTATAGTGATTAGCGTTTACTCATATGACCTCATTTAACCTTAATCATCTCTAAAGGCTCTATCTCCAAATGTAGTCACATTATAAGGAACTGGGGGTTAGGACTTCAACATATGAATTTGTAGGGGACACAATTTATTACATGAAGCCCCACTCACTACTTAATCCCAGTGGAACAGTAAACACTAAAAAAGGCTAGCTGGCCGGCCAATGAGTGCCACACACAGGCTGCAATGCATTCCCCAATGTCCAAAAGCTCCAGGTCCTCACCAAGAGGAGAAATGATAAGAGAGGGCATGGACACTCAGGAGAAATTATTTTAGCATATGTAAACATCAACGTGACCAAGCAAACAGGAGTCTCCTGACTCACACACTCAATGGATAAGCACTGGTATGTTTAGCTGTTTTCAGAAAGTTTCCTCAACTCTATCTGCTGATGTTAGCATTCACTCAAAGTGGGCCTTAACGACAACAAAAAACTGCATTGCCAAAATCCAAACTGGCAGCACATACTGGAGAGGGGAACACAAATAACAAGCCATCCTGTAATTTGTAAATTTTCTTTCAAAGGGAGCTACAAAAAAGACATTAAAGACACTTCTTGAATATTTCTGATATTGATTTGGAATAAAAAGTCAGGTGAATGGATGCATTTTCACTGTCTTAGTGTACATGCTATTATCTTTTCTAAAAATTGCCTCACACCAAAAATAATATCTTTAATTTCCACAGTCTTCACCATTCTTAAATATTTTTTCATTTCACTCTCCCAATGACTCTGTGAGGTAGACAAGGCAAGAAAAGATAAAGAAAATGAAACTTGGTAGTTAAATGACTTGCCCAAGGTCACAGACTAAGAACTCAGGGAATCAGAATGAGAATGCAAGTCTTCTGACACCTAAGTCAGCACTCTTTATTCTTGGGACTTAATGACATTCAAGGCACTGAAACTATGATCTTGCAAAATTCACTTCACTTAGCACCACTGGGATGTAAAAGTCTATAAATAAAATTAAATGTGCATAATCACAAAGCGAATTTGTTCTGAATAAAAATAATTCTATTTCTTCAATAATTATGACATTTCTAAGTTATCAATCATCCCAATGAAAATTTTAGAAGCAGCATTTTCGTTGATAATTTATTTCACTAGGATAAATAACTGGGTAAACATAATAAAGTTTCAAAGCAAGAAAATCAATTTACATAATTAATAATACAAAGCAAAATTTAACCTAGCAAATAGATGATTTTATTAAGTAGGTGATCTTACTGGTCTACCACACACATTTTCACTAGGCTGTAAACATTTCTCCAACTAACAACTGAAATTAAGGAAAATAAATGAATCATTGGATGACTTTAAATAATCAGGTTTAAGAAAAACATGCTTATTGAAAACCAACTATCTAAATGTCAACTACAATAAAAAATTGTTGTATTGGGCACTTATTATGCGCCAGCCTAAGAACTTTGTGTGCACTGCCTCACTCAGTCCTCATAATTATCCTATAGTGGGTACTTTTTCATACTCATTTTACAAATGAAGAGACAATAGTGAGGTTAAGTAATGTATCCAACAACAACATTTAAAACGTGGCAAAGTCCCAATTCACACCCAGCTCTGTTTGACTCCAACGTCTGTATTACACATCTCTCTAATGCCTTGATCCCAAATACAAAGAATAATGAATGAATTGCCTATCACAACTGAAAACAGACTGAAAGATGGGCTCAGAAAGCAACAAAATAAATAAAATCTGTAAGCAATATGCACTATTAAACATGAAATGAATGAATGAGGTCATGGAATTTCCTCTAAAAGTCTTTTAAAAAGGAACAAATGATCTTCAATTCAAATTCTTTCATGCAGCAAAACTACTCAGCACATGTCATGAGCTAGGAACTCTCTTAGGTCCTTGAGACTCTGAGACTAATATGACACAATCCATCCCCGTGAAGGGTTCAAAGTCCACTGAGGAAGGTAAAGACACAGAGGAAGTTTTAAAAGGCATTAATATGGATGATGGCATAGGCTAAGGTTACAAAAATGCCTAGCATGTATGGGGCTCTGATTTCTAGGGCATGGCTGAGTATAGTGTATATTCCCCTAAAAAAAAAAAAAATGGGAGAAGGAACTTCATAAAGCTGCTTTTCACTCTCCTTGACAGCCAGTGACATAATGATATTTTGTTAGCCAAAAAAAGCAAACTAGGGATTAATAATTTACATCCATGATTTGTACATTGGAAAGGGGCCCTCACGCTAGGCGTATTGGTCACTGGCTCAGTGCCCTGCTCTGTGCTCCACATCCACCCTCTCCCCTGGTGAATAATAATGCCATCATAATGGACTGGGACAGGGAGAGATGTTTGGGAACCACTCCTGTATATATGGACACTTATACAGTTCACCCAACACAACTATGTAAATTAAAACAGTTATATAATCAGGAATAAAGTTAATTTTTTAAAAAGCAATACCTATTGAGAAGGAGTTTATGAATTATGCTAGCCTCAACTTCCACTTCAAAAAGAATAGTATATGAATTACCCTATTTAACAACTAGAATCTTAAATTTCAATGCATATCATTTTTAATGCAGTGCTAGCTTATTAAAATTATAACGATTATCTCCAAGGACCAAGGAAGAGGAGAGACAAAAACAACACTTAACCAAAAAGTGAGTGGGCGCTGATGGCAATAACAAAACTCAACCGTCAGAGGTGCCCCATAGACAAATATTTTTAAATGTTCTTGAATCTATAAATCTAAGCCTTGGATATGCTATATTGTGGGGTAGCTAAATCTGTTGGTTCCCTATCAACGTGTATTACTGAAGGGACTAATGACATGCCAGGCCCCTAATATGCCTTAACCCCTGTTCTATAAAAAAGCAAGTCATCTCCAAGGAGAAGAAACACTCAAGAGGTATCATCATGGGTTTTTTTTTTCAATACATTTAGAAATGTATTGAATTTTTAATTTATTACAAAGTACCAGACATTTTTTCTCATTCTCTCATATAATACCACACACAAAAATTCTACAAAATGGGAGTATTATTCCCTTTCTATAGATGAGGACACTGAAGCACAGAAAGTTAAAATTAGCTGGGCGTGGTGACGGGCGCCGGTAATCTCAGCTACTTGGGAGGCTGAGGAAGGAGAATCGCTAGAACCCAGGAGGCAGAGGTTGCAGTGAGCCGAGAGTGCGCCATTGCACTCCAGCCTGGGCAATGAGAGCAAAACTCCATCTCAAAAACAAAACAAAACAAAAAATTCCTCCCAAAAAATACAAAAAATAAAAATACAAAATACAAATTTAAAAAAAGACAGTATAACAACTATTTGCATAACATTTACACTGTATTCGGTTTTATAAGTAATCCAGAGATTATTTCAAGTATATGGGAAGATGTACATAGGTTATATGCAAATACTATACCATTTTATTTTATTTTATTTGAGATGGAGTTTCACTCTTGTTGCCCAGGCTGGAGTGCAATGGTGCAATCTCGGCTCACTGCAACCTCCATGTCCTGGCTTCAAGCGATTCCCCTGCCTCAACCTCCCAAGTAGCTGCGATTACAGGAATGTGCCACCATGCCTGGATAATTTTGTATTTTTAGTAGAGACAGGATTTCACCATGTTAGACAGGCTGGTCCCAAACTCCTGACCTCAGGTGATCCACCCACCTCAGCCTCCCAAAGTGCTGGTGTTACAGGCATGAGCCACCATACCCAGCCACTGTACCATTTTATATCAGAGACTTGAGCAATCACAGATTTTGGTATCTGAGGGGTATCCTGGAATCAAGCCCCCATGGATACCAAAAAATGACTGTAGCACAGACTGGGCAATGAGTAAAGGACAGATTTTTTTTTTTTTTTCACAGTTCTAGAGGCTAAAATGTCGAAGATCATGTTACTAGCCTCTGATTTTCAAGATGGCACCTTAAACACTTTTGGCTCCCCAAAAGCTTAACTACGAATAGCCCACTGTTAACTGGGAGCCTTATCAATAACATAAACAGTTGATTAATATATATTTTTAAGTCATATGTACTATATACTGTATTCTTACAATAAAGTAAGCTAGAAAAAAGAAAAAGTTTTTAAGAAAATCATAAGAGAGAAAAATATATTTTCTATTCAATGAGTAGAAGAGGGATTATCGTACAGGTCTTTATCCTTATTGTCTTCACACTGAGTAGGATGAGGAAGAGGAGGCAGAGGAGGGGTTGGTCTTGCTGTGTCAGAGGTGGCAGGGGGAAGAAAATCCACCTGTAAGTTCAAACCCATGTTGTTGGAGGGTCATTGGTACTGCCTAACCCTACCTTATCTGTAATCACTTACCAGCACTGCTGACAAAGACACATTTTTGCTATAAACAAATTAGCAAGAGAAATTAGGGGTGAAAACATTAAACTTTTGAGATTTTTCAAAATTATTGAAGAGTTAAAGAAAAAGGGGCCTGTAGCTACAGTATGAAGAGACCTCTAAACTAATCTGTGTACTTTATACTTCACAGAATAGAGGAAGGGAAGAATGAAGTTCATTTGAAGTGTCCCCAGGTGAGCCACAACAAATCCCTCATCCAGAGGTACAACTACCCTTTAGTATTAGTGCAGGCATCTGGAGGCTCCTAGTAATGCTTAATGATAGCTTACAAAGGGTATGTGGGTGTGTATCTGGTGGGTAGTGGAGTATGGTGATCACTTAAACTAAAAGGAAGTTTAAGAGACCAACTCAGAAAGTAAGATCCTAAATCAGTGGTTCTCAAAGAGTGATACCTAAATCTGAAGTGGTTCTCAAAGGGCAGTCCAAAAAAGCAGCACTGGCATCACCTGAAACTTGCTAGAAATGCAAATTCTTAGGCCTCCCGTTAGACCTACTGATTCAGGGTTCTGTGCATGAAGCCCAGTAATCTATGTTTTAATAGGGTCTCTTGCCACTGATTCAGATGCATGCTAATTAGGAACCACTGCTCTAAAATCCACTAAGTGGCAGTGTGCCACCAAAAGGCTATACGATTTTATATCAGAGACTTGAGCAATCACAGATGTTGGTATCTGAGGGGTATCCTGGAATCAAGCCCCCGTGGATACCAAAGGCTATTTTAAGTCCGTGGTTCTCAACCTTGGCTGCATATGTGTATAATTAAGAAGCTTCCAACATAAGGCCCTACCTCAGAGAATCTGATTTCACAGTTTTTGCTTCTTCCAATGATCAGCCAAGGTTGAGAATCACATTTCTAGATGATTTAATAATTTCAATCAAACAGGGTTAAAATTTGAAAAAGAAAAACAGTACATGAATGTTTTAAGTCTAAACATACTCATCTTCCCACCATATGAGTATAAATTAATAACCTCATACAGTCAGCTAATACTTAGGCAAAATATAAAATTGAAATTAATAACGCAGGATTAAAATGAAACCTAAATGTTTACAGGAGCTCACTGGGAAAACATAAGAATACAATATTATTTTTTTCCAAAAAGAAATTTTGAAATGTATAAGCTGTAACAGAGTGGCAAGAATACTTGACTTTGTATCTCAGGTATATCTGGGCAAGAGATTTGGCTCTGTCTTCTATCAGCTGTAACATTTTGGTTAATTTTATTTTTCTTTCCTTAGCCTCCACTTCTCCTCCAGAAAACAGTCAATAATATGAATCTCTATCAAAGAGATGTGGTGAGGATTAAACAAAACAAAGCATGTAAAGCATTTGCCACCATAACTGGCACATAGTTTATGTTCATTAAATGTAAGCTTATTAGTAAGAAAATTATGTTAAAATGAAAATATAGTAACAAAATAATGAATAAATTCTAAGAGTCTGGTAAAATTTCTTTCTAATAGTCTAAGCAAAGAAAAAGAAGTATTAAGACAATAACAGTAGTAAAGATTTAGGTGAAGGTCTCCATATCAGAAGTGCAGGAAGCAAGTACAGTTAGATATAAACACTGTACTCACTTCCCTTATCCTCCTATCAATGGAAGCAATCCCACCTGTTCACTCAAGGCTCTCTGGAGAAAAAGTGGTTTACAAGAATAAACCCATGTCTACAGTGTCGGCTAGACAGATCTCAAATACACATAACAAATTCATACTCTCTGCTGCCAAGATCATATTTTTAATTCCTTCATAAATTTAATCATTAATAATGTAAAGAAATTCCCATTTGAGTATTTGTAATGCTAGCAGATGCACACTTACTTCTGATTCTTCCAGTTTCCAGCAATGGGTCACTAATCAGTTTATTTATTTATAAAGAAGATGAGCCACATCTTTTAATTAGCTAACAGTCATGTGTGTTCAACTTTAGTTTCTTTCTTTCTTACTAAAGTTGACCCAGTATAAGAATTTCTTGAAACTAATGAGCCCCTCCCACCTTTGCTCTGTGGCTGAAAGTATATGAAGGAAGAATCAGTAAATAGTTCAAGAATAGTATAAATATTCTAAAACTTCATAAGTTCTTTTTTGCTATCCAAAAAAAGCCACACAAAATTAACTGACTGTCCACCAAACTATTTTATTTACAATTGCTGCTGAAAACAACTTTAAAACTTTTTTTTAAAAAAGGTCATTACTATTTTAAAATTAAGCATAATCCCAGAACTAGACTCACATAGTTTTTAAATGATGGTGGAAAAGGGTACCCTTATATAGTATATTGAAGAGTGTATACTGTTCTAATAAGATAAGCTTTGTTTTGAATTCTTAGTTCTTCTATTTCCTAACAGGGTAACCCTGGGCAAGATTGTTAACTTCTGTATCAATTTTTACAACTATAAAATGATAATAGTTCACATTTTAGTTATTTGGTTTGCTGTAAGAATTAAAAGAAAAAATATGGCACAATACCTCACACATAGAAGCCATTAAATATGAGTGGTAGCATAATTATTCAAAGGAAGAAACACTATTCAAAGAAGGAAGATATCGTTTACCAGCCTTAAAGATTCCATACATGGAAAAATGCCTTATCTATATTACATTTATAATATGCAATGGGTTTTACAGGAAAACCCAGATTTAAAATATAAGCACTTTCTACTTCTGAGGTAGAGTCTGAGGTAATTAAACAGCATCAAAAGATTCAACTAGTTTAAACCAACATATGTATAATTCTGAACTAATCAGCATCTCGAAACATTTAAGGACTTTTTTTTAAAAAACCTATCCAGATTTTTTAAAATTTTAGACTAAATATAGTAACACACCTGCTAAAATGATTCCTTATAACAACATTCTCTTATCTGAAATTCTGTTAATAAAAGTAGAACAGAGAAGCCAAAAAGATTTTATTACTAAGGCATAAAAAGCAGCAGGGTGGTGGTGATGAAAGGAAGCTCCAGGGTCAAGATACCAAATGTTAAGAGTATGGAGAAACAATTGGCTGGGCACAGTGGCTCATGCCTGTAATCCCAGCACTTTGGGAGGCCAAGGCAGGCGGATCATGAAGTCAAGAGATCGAGACCATCCTGGCTAACATGGTGAAACCCCGTCTCTACTGAAAATACAAAAACAACATTAGCCAGACACGGTGGAAGGCACCTGTAGTCCCAGCTACTTGAGAGGCTGAGGTGGGAGAATGGCTTGAACCCAGGAGGCAGAGCTCGCTGTGAGCAGAGGTTGCACCACTACACTCCAGCCTGGGCAACAGAGCGAGACTGCGTCACTCCAAAAAAAAAAAAAAAAAAAAAAGAGTATGGAGAAACAATTAAACTAATCCTTCATATTGTAAGATGATACCTGAGCTTTGATTTCTAAAAGGTTGTGATTCGATGACTTCCAGCCAATATACTTTGAAGCTTAGAAAGAAATTACCATGGAAACAAATGAACTAAAACAACACTATAACACCATGAGATAAATGGTTGTGCACAATTCTACTTCTAGATATCTACCCTAGAGAAACACACATACATGTGCTCAAGAAAACATATACAAGGATGTTCATTACAGCACTGTTTATGATACCCCCAAATGTAATGCCTATTAATAAAAGAACATATAAACAGAATGTGACATTCCATATCTGGAATATTATAGAGAAGTTTAAAGGGATGGACTAGATTTATATAAGATCTGACTCAAATCAACTCAACTTGAAAGAAAGCAAACAAGTAACTTAATAATACATGCATTATGATACTATTACCATAAAAATTCTCTAGGTGTGTGTGTGTGTGTGTCTGGAAGAATATTCCCCAAATCTGTTATGGCCAGGAGTAGAGCAGAGAGGTATAAAATGCGTGGGATTAAGTGATGGGCAAAGAGGAATTTAGCTTTATTTGTCCTGTTCTAACCCTCCAAAGGGAGGCTGAATTTATTTATTATTAACTTAAACTAATTAAAGAAGAAAAATGCCTGAAATCTTTGATCATAAATGATGAAAACATTTTACTAGCCAAATAGAATGTTTATGGCTTTAAACTGTTAGACAATATCTATAATATTGTGACTATTCATAGGAAATAGAACATTAAGTTTTTTTGTTTGTTTGTTTCTGTTTTTTGAGACGGGGTCTTATTCTGTCACCTAGGCTGGAGTACAGTGGCAATGGTCATGGCTCACTACAGCCTTGACTCCCTGGGTTCAAGCAATTGTCCCACTTCAGCCACCCGAGTATCTGGGGCTTCAGGCATGTGCCACCACACCCAGCCATTTTTAAAAAAAATTTTTATAGAGACAAGGTCTCACTATGTTGCCCAGGCTGGTCTTGAACTCCTGAGCTCAAGCAATCCTCCAGCTTTGGCCTCCCCAAAAGTGCTAGGATTACAGGCATGAGCCATCATGCCTGGCGACAGTTTCTTTTAACAAGCTCAAGATAAGAGGCCAGAACTCTGCTCTAAAGTCCAGTGTAGAGACATGGGTCCTAAAACAAAATAATACTAAGTCAAAAGCCATCTGAAGAAGAGGCAGACTGACAATTAATGTCTCTTTGCTCAATTCTAACAGTATTTTGAAATTATTTGACTACAATTCTGGTAATATTTATACTTCTTCAATTCTAAAAGAATGTGACGTGGTAAAAATCCCAGATGCCGCTAATCTATACAGGCACATGGCAACTCAAGAAAACATATGCACTGAAAAGGAAGCACAGTTCTTAAACATTTCAGTATTGAATCTGGCAAGAGACAGATCTTATGATGGTGTTTGTGGAGTCAGAAATCAAATGAATATCTTCTTAACATATAAGGTAGTGTTAAATAAGGAACATTATTCAGAGACATCACTGAGCTGAGAGTTGTTTGGATCTGCAAGTGAGAAAAGTAGAATATTTGATATTTTTCCCACTGGAAAATAAAGGTAATAGACGCCCTGTTGTCTGAAATATTGATTATTAGGGAAAGTCAGCTAAGGTTACATTTATAAATAATTTTATCATCCTAAAATATATAAATGCCATTCATTCTTCCATCTTGTGATGTAGGCAAGGCTTTTTTTTTTTTTCTGAGCCTGGATCAGCTGACTAAAGCATTGTTTTTCTTGCAAAAACCACAGAAAAAAATGTATTGTCTACAATCTCCATAAATAATACTGAAAACTTAAGACAGTTAAGCAAATTCAATACAGAATCCATCTAATTTTAATGATTTTTTCACAAACCTTTTAAAACCATCTTGCCCACACTTTGAGAGCAGTTTTCTTTAATTACATCTTTATTGAATCTTTCCAAAACATTCAACTTAGGTTTTCACTGAAATTGCTCTCCTTTTTTATATTTTTCTTTCTTTAAATTTCTGTAATAGTTGATTCTACTGCCTAATTACAGCAACCAGCACAATGGCATAAACAGATTTAGAAACAAACCTAAATGACTTGGTAAACAGCCCAACAGACTGCATCACAAGTGCCAGGGCGTCCTGGAAAGTCATCTGCCAGCTGTGAGTGTGTTGTGTTTTAGAGGTTTTAAGAGTCTGGGGCCCACCAGTTGGTCTGGTAAGTGTGAGATGTAGAGGCCCTTAGAAGAGCATCTGTGTAGTGTATCTCGTGCAAATGTTAAGTTACACTTCCTACTCACCAGCTTCGTTCTTCAGTCTTCATGTGGTAAAAAATACAACAACCTACGATCCAGGCTACAGCCAGAGGCTCAACTAACTTTTGAGTAACCTCCCACGCCCGGTACCAAGAGTTGGAGACACAAATAATAATGGTAGGCAGGGTTTATCAACGTCACCTGTGTTGAGTGTTGACTTTTTGGGCCAAAAAGTTCTATGTTGCAGGGGCTGTTCTGTGTATTTGTAGCATTAAACATCCTACTACCCACTAGATGTCAACATCACATTCCCTGAGCTGTGACAATCAAAAATGCCCCCAGACGTTGCTAAATGCCCACTAGGGGGCAAAATTCCTCCTGACTGAGAACAAGTGAGGGTGGATCAGGAGCTTTCAGTTTCTAATAAACTTTCCTGGGTCCTTCCCTTTGTTGGGACTCACAGAATTTCATATTCTTAGATCTATCAAGAATCTTTTCCTTCAAGTTTTATTTTAGATTCAGGGGATACATGTGCAGGTTTGTTACATAGATATATTGTGTGATGCTAAGGTTTGGGGCATAAATGATCCTGTCACCCAAATAGTGAGCACAGGATCCAATAGGTCATTTTTCAACCCTTTCCTTCCTCCCTCCCCGTCTCCTCCCTCTAGCAGTCCTCAGCGTCTACTGTTCCCATCTTTATGTCCATGTATACCCGATGCCTAGCTCCAGAATCTTTTAGTTGCCTTCTCTGAAATTCAGAGAAGTAAGCTGTGAACAGCCAGTTGTGGTTGCCTAATTTGTAGGGCTGAGGGCAAAATGAAAATGTGAGTCCCTTGCTCAAAAATTACAACTCTGAAGACAGTGACAGCAGAGGATTAAACCAAGGGCAGGACCCTTCTGAGTGCAGGGCTCTGGGCAGCTGCAGAGGTCGCGTGTCCATGAAGCCAGCCCTGCAATAGCCACCTAGTGATAGGCAGAGCAGGAGTTACAACCTGGGATTCCTGTCACTCTTTCCACTAAACTGACAGTCACACAAAGATCTGCTGCATCTCAATAAGTCAAGAGGTATTAATAGTTCAAGTTCCTAATTTTTACTACATTTTTTGCTAATATTCCTTATACTTAGCAAGAAATATTGTACATAATAGTGAATGAGTTTCTCATCTCAACTTTTTGAAATCCAATTTATCAACAGAATCCTACTAAATTAGATTGACAGTTCCAATTATAGAACTACAAAATAATTTGTGTTTTATTGGAAACAACCATAAGGAGTTTATTATATTTTATTAGTAGCATCTGTCTCCTGTCTTTGAATGCTAGAGAAGATATTAATGATGTTCTTTTGCCATTTGGAAACAGATACTCTTTTCTCAAAAATTATCTTTGGCACTGGATTAATTCTCTAATTTATTCTTGTCATTTGGCAAGCGTCTTCACTCCAGGTGTAGAAACTGGAAGTGTTTCCAGAAAGATCAAGAGAGATATACAATTTATTACAGAAGGTCAGAATGTGTGTTGCTTAAAGATGTGATGTGATATTTTTCTATCGCATGGATGTGACCATGATGAACCTAAATTCTAGCTTAATATCTTCAGTCTGGTCTTACCTGCTAAAGATCACCAGGACATACCTGCCTCTACCTTTTACTGCTCTGCCTTTTTCTTTTTCAACATTCTTCCAAATGTAAATCAGCAAAGCAATAACTGTCACAGATAACACTGCTTCCAAAACACAAGTAGTGGGTTATTATATTGGTTCAGTAATGTTCAAAACAGCATATCGCAAACTTCCCAACAAATGTCTGGAATCCAATTTTATGGTCCCAGAAAGGAAAGTGACACAGGAAATCACACTCCAGCACTCGGAGATAGCAGGCCTCTGGGACTGAATGGCAATGCTGTAAGAAATTTTCGCTAGGGAATGTTTGACAGGAGATGCCACTTCTAACTCTGTGCTTTCAGTTTCTAAGTTCAAGTGAGTTAGTAAGAAAAATCCTGCTAAAGACATTTATATGATCTTCAGACATAAGGAGACAGTAAAGGAATATGCAGTAGCAGCTACAGTAAAAATGTTTTTAGTTTCTATAGTCAAAAGATACATGCAGAGGATGGCTTCCAAAACCAAGTGCAAAAAGGGTATAGTCAAATCATCAAGTGGTCTTACAAAACGATTTAAAAAAAAAACCTGAGTAAAATAAACTATTTTCTACAAAGGCTAAGTCAGGTCAAAAATTTACAATACAGTGAGAAAGGGATGGATTATGCTCTTAAGAGCAGGGGATCTTGTTACCACCCTCTTCTCATGTCTAAAAATATTATTGAATGAATACTTTTACAGAGCTTATAATGTGCCAGGCACTGTTCTCACAGCCTTACACATTAAATCATCCAATCTTTAAAATATAATTATCTGAGACAGGTATTACAACTATCTCCATGCTACAGAAGAGGAAACAAGCACAGAGAGGTCAACTAAGTTGCCTAAAGTTGCACAGCTGTAATTTAAACCCAGGCAATTAGTTTCTAGATATTAAGTAACACCCAACGGCACATAGCCTTGGACAACTCAAATCTGTCTTTCTGAAAAGCTGAGCCCACTATATGACACAAGAACCACTATCTAAATCTACAATGGTAAGCCACTCAGACACTATATATATTTTGTATAATGAAAATCATTACAATTTCCTTTGGAGCTTATTTCACTAATGTACAAAAGATGAGAAATCCACTTTTAATGAGCTCTTACGTGTGCGGCCCTACGCAGGCACTGTATTTCCCTCATCCCATTCACTTCTCACCAGGATGTGGAACAACCTTCAGCACCTGATTTTACAGAGGAAGAGACTAAATACTTGGGGGGAAAAGTTGAATCACTTGCCCAATTGTGTAACTGATGAGACTCATACTAAAACGAAGCCACATAATTTCAAGAGAAATAAGGAGGAAATGCATTCATATATATGTATATGTTATTTGTATTTGGAACATATCTATATTCAAACATTATATAGCATCAACTTCTTGCTTCCTTATTTGAGTACCTGATCTTATCTAGTACATTATAAAAGTTCCTGGAGACAAAAGCCTTTGTTTATAAAAACTTTGTACACCACATTACTTTTAGTATAATAATGCGCAAGTAGTAAAAGCCCCAGAAACATGTCAAATAATGGATGAATATGTATTTCTGGCCCAGAGGTAAACAAAACTAACCCAACTAATGTACAAGTGTACGCTAATTAAGTCAATTAAGTACAAAGTACAAAACTCTAACATTTGTGGAGATCTCTAGCTTCCACTGATTTACCTCAGAAGGAAACTATCCCTTTTGTAAAAGAGGAAGGTTTTCCAACTCATAGCAGATTGGTACACTGAGACCCCAAATTGAGAGAAAATTCACCTAAGAATTCCATAAAAAGATTCCACTTGAATACTTCAAAATTAAGTGTTGGACTAATCCAGTTTATAAAAGATATTCATTTTTTTTTCTTTTTTTTGAGACAGAGTTTCACTCTTGTTGCCCAGGCTGGAGTGCCATGGCGTGATCTCGGCTCACTGCAACCTCCACCTCCCAGGTTCAAGCAATTCTCCTGCCTCAGCCTCCCAAGTAGCTGGGATTACAGGCATATGCCACCATGCCCAGATGATTTTTTTGTATTTTCAGTAGAGACGGGGTTTCTTTATGTTGGTCAGGCTGGTCTCGAACTCCCAACCTCAGTGATCCATCCACCTCAGCCTGCCAAAGTACTGGGATTACCGGCGTGAGCCACCACGCCGGCCAAAAGATATTCTTGAATTATCACCTTCATATTCAAAATAAGATTTCTATCATAATGCTATATTAGATCCAGCCAATTTTTATTTGAGATTATTATAGAAAACAAATGTTTTATGCAAATGACTACATTTTGGGAAAAATAATTTTCTAAGACCGCTGAATTAAGTAATATGTAAAAACTCCAAGACTAAATTAAATATACATCTTGTAGGTAGGTCTCTATTTCTGCTGGTATAATTTTACAAGTAATGAAGTATGTGAAAGAATTTTTAAAGGGTCTATTTCTCACATTATATATGTCTAGTTAATAACTATAACTTATTCTTATCTGAGTACTTAAGACTATCAGAACAATAACCTTCACTGGCCCATTTAAGAAGAAAAAAAAAATTTCCAAGGAATTCAACATGGGTTTGAATTCTGAATTGGCCACTTAGTAGCCAAGGAGACCTATGCAATTTATATTTGTGGCCTTTCTTTTTTCTTAATAACAGAGGTGATTCTGATGTTGAAAAAGCACCTTTCTAAAAGTTGTTCAACATAGTTTTGTTGTAAAATACTACTGAACCTAATGGAATTCCTTACCAGAACAAGCCTCTGACATCAAGATCCTGTTAATAATTAGGTCTCTGGCCAGTTTACCTGAGTAGCTTACTAATTCACTTGGCAGGTATAGCTTCTCAGCACAAATTTTCCTTTTGAATAAAACTAAAGGCAAATGTATGTCTGGGTTTCCTTTCTGGAAATGTACTACTCACTTCCTCCAGTCTCAGAGGGCACCTCATCAAAAGGGCCATGACTCACCTTTCTAACCCCAGGCTTCCAACACTCTCCCTCCTCCACTGCACTTGATCTTTCCCCATCACACTCATTGCTTCTTGGTGTGTTATATATTCCTTTATTGTCTGTGTTCCTTCATCAGCATGTATATCCATGAAAGCAGACGTTTTGCTGTTGTCCAGCAAAATATAAAGGCAGATGGGTTGGAATTCTGAATTTAGTCACTTAGTAGCCAAGGAGATCTATGCAGTTTACTTGAGGTTTTTCTCATCTCTAAAAGAGTATAATATAATAATGATGATAATAATAACGATTTCACACTGGATTGTTGTAGCATTAAAAGATATAATAATACCATGTGAAGTGCCACGCACAGTACATGACACATCGTAAATATTCAAAAAAAGAATAATGCTCTTTTATTAGTTTTCAAAAAAACTGCTAACAGATAAAATCAGAAAAGTCACATGATTGCTTTTCAAACTTTGCTCTTTAACAGTAATAAAACTTTAAATTATATTATTCCTCTTTGCTGCCACAAATGTCACCTGCATGGTTATGCAGCTACAGCCATGATTCCATGTAAGAATAAAGAACTTATAATTTGAAAACATACTACACCACCCCCCCCAAAAAAAACTACTCTTGAAATCTGAATATCCACAGGACCATTATTAAGCTTAAGACAGAAAAATCTACAGAATTATTACATAAATGATGCCACCTGTGTTTTCAGTAATTCTTGTGAAATGAACAGAAACCCTGATAAGCTGTTTCAGAAAGTAAAATTAAAATATTTTTCACAGAACATTTTTGAGAACCATGAGTTTCCAATTACTTCTCAAAGTGGGTGTATATAAATATAAAGTAGCTAATGAGAGTAGCAGAAACAAAACAAACACCAAATTTCACATCTAAGATTCTGACTACAATTCTATGGTCAAGATAATCATTTGTCTTAAAAGTGCTGAAGCCACTGTAGTCATAGCTAGTGAAAATATATTTGTATTTCATAGGCTCACCTTTCATAGTAGAGAGAAATTCCATCACATCTTGAAGTGTACATACCTATAATAAGGGCCTAGTCTGAATTATAATCTATTGTCTAGAGTTATAAATAAAAATTGGCTCATTAATTAGTAAGGGGTATTTCCTAAATTCAGACAGTAACAAGGATCTCCTTCAAAATTAATTCCAAGATAATAAATCACATGAGATTTTATAACTTTCATATTTGAAATTTCATTGTACTTGTAAATACTTGATGTCAAAAAATAAGTTTTTTCAATGGGCCCAACATGTTAGCAACTAGAAGAAAATACTAATAACTCCTAATATACACATAAATTCCAAACTGTTTTGCTAAAAGTCCACAACGAGTTTCTAAACATATACATCTGCCTTTGTAAATAGAGACATTCAACAAATAGTCATTGTGCACTGACTTATGTCTTCTCCTCACCAACCACACTTCCCCAGGGTCTCACGATGACTAAGTAGGACAGAGGGAAGGAGTCTACACACTGTAAGAACTCCATTTCCTCCTCCAAATCTCAGGAGTCAAAGATCAGACATCACCATCCACTCCTCTCACGTAAACAGAAAGTCAAAGAAACATTTATGAAGTGCCTTGCTAACGTCAGGCAATGACTGTATCTGGCAATGAGGATACAAAGATAAGTAAGACTAAGTTGCTAGTGGAAGCAAATCTAATGCTGACTGCCCCAGAGACATATCACAAAGGTTCCCAGGGAGTCAAGAGAAGGAAGGCACTCTGCCCTCTCATATTCCAACATAAGATTACTTCCAACCTTCCTTCTGACTCCTTTGTTTACCTGCTCTATAAAATCCCAGAATTTCTCCCTCTTCTTTAAGGATTTCCTCATTAATAAATCTTCTCTCTATTGCAAAAGCCTGAATAAAACCATCTCCTTAATTGTTTGGTGCATTTTAACATTCACAAAAGGTATCATCTTGCTTTGACTGCAATTCAAGGCAAGGGAGCTAAGATTTCTGTTGGTGCATCAAGCCATTTTGATAGTGCAGCTGGCTCCAGTCTCAGATGATGACAGACTCAACTCTCACCATAGAAACCTGGCCTCTTTTGGTGCCCCATTAGATCAAATGTGACATCATGTGCTGAGATGGACCTGTGGGGCTGTGACATATGCAGAAGTGACTGAGGCTGGGCCTTGAAGAAGCAATGTGCTCTGAGCAGTGGTCTCATAAAAGTCTGTTGCTGCAATTATACAGAGGCTTCCCTGCAATACTTCTTTAGAGGTTCCTCTGTGACTACACACCCTGTGCACACTTACATGTGGACACAAACATTGACAACTTTACCTTCTGCACAGAAGCCAAACCCACTAGGAAATACCACACTGAAGTGGCTTCAATGCACATATTTAAAAAAAAAAAGAAAGAAAGAAAAAAGAAAAGAAAGAACGTGAATAGCATCCTCAAATTAGTCCAAAGAATAAAAACTGAGGAAACTGATAAAAACAGACATACTTAATGGTTAAAGAAGGAATCAGCAAACTATAGCTCATGGGCCAAATCTGGCCGGCTTTCTGTTTTTATAAATAATAAAACATAACAAGCACAAAATAATAAGCTTCACACTTTACTGGAAGAAATCCACACTCCTTTTTAAAATACATTTTCTATGGTTGTACTGTAACAGCAGAGACAAGTAGTTACAATGAAGACCACTGGCCAAAAAGCCAAGTATTACTATCTGGCCCTTTACAGAAAAAGTTTGACAACCCCTAGGATAATGCATCAAAATTAATACCTAACCCTCAACACAGAGAACAGCCTCCAAACGCTTATATTCAAAGTATAATTAAAAGATCACCATTCTACTTTCTCAATAGTTCTTTCTTGTGGATGAAATACGATTTTTCCTAATTTGTAGACTTTCTATTCTTGTGCAACACAATTAAAATAATACCAGCATCTATTGGACTAAGCAGGAAGAAATGCTCAAGCACTTCTTGTTCAGCCTTTCTGTCAACCGAACAATAAATTGTCTTAAATTTTGCTAATGGAGACTAATATCAAAAGGCCTTCTTTGCTCAGAGAAAACTCCTAATATGTTACTGCTTTTCAAATTTAATATAATTCTTTTTGCGAGACAATAATTGCATCTTCTTTGCAGGGTTCACTGATTGGGGTAAACAGTGAAGGTCAGGGGATGTGAACAATCTCAGGGGGTCTCCAGACTCCACCTCACCTCCTCAGATCCCACCCACACCATTTTCTCCTCACCCTGAGAGTCAGAAGGCACTTGGTAATGTTGAGTGCTTCTTGCTTGCTCTCTTGGTATGATGATGGAGTCTGGGCACTACTGAAATAAACCTGGAAAGATACATTCAAACAAGATTGTAAAGGAAGTTTAATAATAAGTTAAGGAACATGTTTCTGAAGAGGAGAGGGACATGATCCTGTCTGTGTGTTGCAATGATAATTTTGGAGGCCATGGGGAAAGGATGGAGAGGGAAGATACTAGAAACAAGGACAGTTGACACTGTTACTCAGGCAGAGAGAATTAGCACCAGAGACCTCGCCCAGGCAATGGCAGCAAGAACCGAGAAGAGAAGAGAGATGGGGAATACAGGCTCAAGGTGGAAGCAACTGAATTATTTTGCCAACTGATTTTGAAGTTCATTGGCTTTTTCACATTTTTTATAGTTGTTTGAATGCTTTCCTTTCAGACAAGGATATTCTTAAGGACATTTGATTGTTAGGTTCTAAGCTCTTTAAGAGCAAGGACAATGCCTAATTTGTTTTTTTTCCTAATATTTACATCCAAACTGCATGGCACAGATGTGGCATGAGATGCAGTCTGCAGAGCAGAACAGGGAGAAGCTGGAGTGGTAGCAGCTGGGGCCCAGATCCCGCCTCCTTCACTTCCTAGCTGTTTGCCCTTGCCAGCACTCCATTTTCCCAGTACAACGTGGATTATAATGTCTGTTTTAGGATTGTTTTAAGAATGAGAGTGAAAAGAGAAAGGGAGAATGTGTTTCTATAGATGTGCTTGTAACATTTATAGAAATGGGCATTCAGGAAAAAGAAATTGTTACTAGTATTTTCACACTAGTTGCCCCTCCCCTTTAGGAAAGAACAGTTACTGGGCTCAGTTTTCTTAAAAAATTATCTTGAAGGTTTATTTTATTCTAAGAGATGTGCAGTGGGAGTCATTTTCAAGGAAGTACCTTGAAAAATCCAGGGGAAAAACTGTACTGAAAAATGTGAGACACTTACACAGCAACTGATTATAGTTCCGGCTTCATAAACGTAATAATTTTCTTCTCACTGTATCCTGCCAAGGACACACCTCCTTATTGAAGGCTCAACGTTTCAAGAAATAATAGGTGTTAATAAGTGAGTTAACTGAAATGTGCATCTAAAGCAAGGTATTCAGTAAGATACTGATTTAAAATACTGCTTAGTACCAGAGGGTTTAGAGGGCCTCAGGTAAGAGGAGAAAATTAATGGCATTTGACCACTGTAGCTCCCCAATACAAATCCAATTTAAAATATGAGGGAAAAAATAAGGTTTCTTTGATTTTTTTAGAAACTCTGAGAATTTCTCTGCTGACATTTGAGAATAGGCAGGTTTCTTCAGATAGTATATGACATGGTGATGTGGTTTGGCTCTGTGTCTCCACCCAAATTTCACGTTGAGTTGTAATCCCCAGGTGTCAAGGAAGGGACCTGGTGAGAGGTGATCAGATCATGGAGGCAGTTCCCTTACGCTGTTCTCATGTTAGTGAGTGAGTTCTCACGAGCTCTGACAGTTTAAAACTGTGTGGCTTTCTTCACTGTCTCTCCTGCGGCCATGTGAGACGTGCCTTTCTTCCCCTTCACCTTCCACTATGATTCTGAACTTCCTGAGGCCTTCCTAGCCATGCAGAATTGTGAGTCAATTAAACCTCTTGTCTTTATAAATTACCCAGTCTTGAGTAGTTATCACAGTGTGAAAATAGATTAATACACATGGCCATTGATATTCTGATTCTACAGACTATCCATGGAATTGTCTTGTTAAACTAAAATGTCCCAACACTAAAGAATGGCTCCTGTGCCTTCCCCTTTGAGGTGGGAAAAAAAAAAAGGGTTTTCTTCAGGACCTTCTTCTGGTAACCTTCTACAAAGATCAGGTAACCTTTAAAGGGCATAGCAATTTGTTGTATCTTGAAGAAAAAATGTCTCCAAATCATGGTTTTATTTACGAAGCAGACTATCACCTATACTGAATGATGGATTTCAAGTTAAGTTGGAAGTGAGCTACCCTGAGCAGCAACTCATGAATTACATTCATTTTCAAATGTCTACCTTGTGGGTTTTTTTTTTTTCATTCCATTTAATCGTATTAAATACAGAGCAGTAAAATATAGTATGAACCTAACGGTAAGTGGGAAAAAAGAGATCTTTGACAAAGTCACAATTCTTTCTGCATGGATCTTTTTTTATGAGATATGGATTTAAGTACATCTTAGCAAGAAAACAAAAATATAAAGCTTTGAAGTATTACCTATCTACTTACTAAGACAATCTGGATTCTCAATATAAATCAAGGAAAATGACTTAAAAGCCTACAAGTAATCTGAAAAATGTTTTCTTCTCCCGTGAGTATGCTGAGTGGAAAATCTCTGTGCTGTTCTTCATCCCCATATAACAACAGAACAGTCAATGACATTTTAATGTAAAATCCAAGAATGATTCCAATTCTATAAGATTTTAAAAGTTCTCTGGGGTTTAGAAAATCGATGACAACCTTTATGTAAAGCCATATTGAATGAAATAGTGTTTCTTTTAAGTAAGTCAGCATGCCTAAGAAAATAAGTTTTACTAAAAACTGAACAGTTGTGTATTGTTTTAATAGTATTGAGAATTAAAGCAGCTTTTTATCTGACCTTTTGTTTTAATCTACTGTTTACCAGCCTAATACTTTGACAATTTTTGGAATTTTACAACCACCTCTAGAATATTGGATATAGAAATGTTTTCTTTGCCAATATTTAGAAAATTGCAGGTCATCTTACCAAGAACAACTTATCAATATCTATTTAAAGTTCACCTAGTAAATGACATCCATGCATTGTTTTGCGTCAGATAACACTGTACTACTACCACATGAAAAAAATAAAAGCAAACTACCAAATATATTACAGAGAATGACTACTTTCCTCTAAGTGCAGCAGATGTCAATTGCAATGAGTATTTGACTGCAGTGTCATTATGCTGAAATTGGATTTCTAAAGAAACATACAGAAGAATTTCTATCAAAATACGATAAATATTTACCCCCTCTGACCTCTCTGCAGAATATGATTTGCTGAAAGGGCCACAGTCAATATCAATTCACAGAAAAAGAAAATGACTTACGAAGGTAGGTAAGACTTCATGACCAAATTGCAAAATTACTAGAGGAAAAAAAAAAGAGATGCAGCTGTCCCTTCCTATACATGACAGACATGACCCCCAAGGAACTGGAGGTAAATCAAATCATGTTTTAAAATGAACTCACAGGAAGCTCCTGAATAAGTTCTCTTCCCTACAATACTCTTGCTTTCCAGGCTAGAGATCAAACTCTTTGTCAAAGGCAAAGCCAACGTTCACCCAGATTCCTAAACTCACTTGTTGATAAAATTAAATAATGGAAATCTTGCTGGCTTGCATGTTTTCACATAGATTACATATCACACAGGTAACCTAAATGCCCTACTACAGTGACTAGCAACTAGTGGGCCTGGATCTAATTCCAATCTGAAACATTAGCTAGTGCCTCTGGGTTGCTACTTCTCCTATATGACTAAATGTTGAGATTTTACTGACCAAAGGGTAGGGCCAATATTCTGGCTGGCATTCTTCTGTTTAATAAGTCCATTCTGAAAGTACATGATCTAGATGATCTAGGTAATATTAACTGTAAAACAATTTTTAAGGCTGGGTGTTGTGGCTCATGCCTGTAATCTTAGCACTTTGGGAGGCCAAGGCAGGCGGATCACTTGAGGTCAGGAGTTCAAGGCCAGCCTGGCCAACGCGGTGAAACCCTGTCTCTACTAGACATACAAAAAATTAGCTGGGCGTAGTGGTGCATGCCTGTAGTCCCAGCTACTGGGGAGGCTGAGGCAGGGGAATCACTTGAACCCAGGAGGCAGAGGTTGCAAAGAGCCAAAATTGTGCCACTGCACTCCAGCCTGGATGACAGTACAAGACTGTCTCAAAAAAAAAAAAAAGTTTTAATATGTAATTTTTTAACATGGAATTCACCCCTCCCCCCTAAAAAAAGCCATTTTCTTTTAGGGGGAAAAAAAGCCCATGACCATTTTTAAGTTCCTTGGATTGAACCCATGCTATAAATAGATTTATAAAAGGCTGCTCTTTACTGCCCTAAGGCATGCAGTCAGTGTCTCCCTTGCCTGCCTTCCTTTACTCAATCTGTCATTGCACTGATGCTGTCCTAATAACCTCATTCTCCCTAAACATACTGCTTTTTTCTTTCCCTAGCTTCCCTAGCTTTTTGCAGTGGTTCTAACACCACCATCTGTATGTTCTCTAGAGAAAGCTTTTGTTGTTCATGCTTTTGTTGTTCATGCTTTCCTTCCAATGATCCTGCCTTAGCACAATGATCCTGCCTTAGCACAATGATCCTGCCTTAAGCATCCAATGATCCTGCCTTAGCACGCCCACTTCAGAGTGGAGAGGAGGATGACAGAGATGGTGCCTTATCTAAGACCTCCCAGAAACCGTGCTTGAGGGGCTCCTGCAGCGGGGCCAGGGGGCTTCTTCTGACAAGTCATGGCAGCAACAGCCTTTGCTTTCCTTTCATCTCCTCTCAGGGTACACTTGTTCGCTGGTACAGGATAAGAAACTAAAGAAGTCAAATAAGCGCTATCAAACAAGGTTATATAAAGCACATGAAAACACACCTCTCATTTCTGGATTGTTCCCTAAGACTGCCTTCAGAAGAATCCTGTCTCTTCTGTTGGTTGATTTTACTTCCTTTGTCATGAGAGACAATTTTTAACTTTCAGGAACTAAAGCTCCTAACAAAGACTCTATGCCTTCTATATGCCCAGTAATCCAAGAAATGACTTCTCATCTCTAGTGACATGGACAGACCCTACTTTTAATATCATCTCTAATGAATTTGCCCAGGAGAGAAACTCCAAACTCTTTCAGGACATGTCTGTCAAACTGAGGGATACATATCCCAGGGATATAAATGACAGAGTGATGGGTTCCATGAAGCCAATGAATGAAAACTGGAACTATTTAGGAAAAAAACGTGTTTACAGTCAAGTAAAACAGTTATATTATAGAACAGAATGCAAACTTTGGTTAATTTCTAGGATAAAGCAGAAAAATTCAAATATATTTGAGCTTACCACAGCTGCTTCCTGTTATAATAACCAGGCCCCAAAGGGCCTGCCTCTCTTCACTCAACTTTGAAGCTAAGCAGAAAAGTTTGCCAATCATTGCTTAAGTAATTACCTATGTCTCTATCAGGATTCTGTATCTGTTGATAATACAGGCCATGACTCTATTACACATCTATGCAATATGATATAAACTAGGAAAACAAACCAGACATACCACAAAATGATGGAAATCATATTAATGTTTCTTTGTATTTAAATTTGCTTTCAATTCTGAAAACAGTAATTGTGTCCCTACTAATTTAACACTTAGGCTTGGGAACCTGAGATAAAAGATGTATAGTTAGTTCTTACTGCAATATCTTAGAAGTCTGGTACATGTACACTTTGTAGCTATGATCAAAACTTGCAAAAATCAATCTGGCCCACTTAATAAAACAGAATTTTGCATTTGCTGTTTCCTCTTTCTGGAACAGTCTTCCCTCCAGTTCTCTGTATTGCTGATTCCTTTTCACCCTTCAAGTTCATCTCTTCAGAGAGGCTTTCCTAACCATCCCATGTAAAGTACCCCTTTTCATTCCCTCTATAAGCATTTTATTATTCTCTTCATCTTTTTCAAAGCAATTACCATTATTTGTAGTTATCTAGTAGTTAATTGCTCTTTCATTTATTGTGTGCCTTATCCAATGAGAATGGACCAGAATCTTGTCAGTCTTATTTACTGCCACATCCCCACCTCTGATGCATGTCACTCAATAAATACTTTTGAAAGAAATACTGCTGTACAGCATTTAGAAATAAAGAGGAGGCACTTCTCAGAGACTTTCAAAATCCTAAAAAAACAGACCTTGGAGTTATTATAATCTGGTTTTCTTTTCTTACAAACCTAAAAAGAAACTGAGGCGCGGCAACTCTCCCGAGATTCATTTAAGATGGCAAGTTTGAGACACAGCCAGTGATATTCTTCCATCTCCCTGTCTCCCACTCCAGCGAGCCCTCCAAACCAAGCTGTTGTTTCTGCTAGTCTTACTTTATTATTCCTACAGGATGTATCAACAGTGCTGAGCACACGTGAAAACCAAATGTTTGCTTCTTTTCCCATACTGCCTTTTTGTTGTTGTTTTGCCAACTATAGTGGAAAAAAACACACAAGACATTGGATGTCATGCAAAGGAGTCTGACCTCAATGCCATGGGCAGAAGAGATGAGATTCCACTGCACTCCAACCTTATTCCATGGTATGGCCTGGAAGCCTCAACTTTGCTGCTGACATGGCCAGAGCAACTGCCATATCTACTATATAAAGTGTGGTTTTAAACCAAGAAAAATGCTCTATGCACTAACAATCTCACACATCCAAAAAATAAATTAATGTAGCCAATATACACTTCAGTAGCTAGGCCTATTTTCCTCACAGAGGTCAAGTTTAAATTCAAGTGAACAAGAAAAAAAAATTGCTATGAAAAGAGAAGGATCACATATGCAAGTGCCATAACAGTCACAAGTCACAAATCCACTGGGGAACTGCTAGACAAGACATAGTTTACTGATCCAGAATCAGACCTATTTATTAGTAAGCTCAATGCGAACAGGTATCTAAGCCACCACGTTTGATAACACATTCCTCCTTATAAGAAATAGGGTGTCTTAAACAACGTCTTTCTAAATTCCTGGAATATCAGGATAATTTGTGGTACCTACATTAAGGTTCCCTTTAGGTAACTGCACTCTATTGCCCACAGTTCCCAGGCTTGATGTTGTGGATCAAAATTCTCAGGATCCATGGACAGATTAACAGGCCATTCTCTAACCCTTCAACACAATGGCTGATTCATCTTTTCTGTGCCAGTGCATTTTTATTACTTTGAAGTTAGCCATTCTTTCATGTGCATTTGTCCATCTAGCCTATCATTCTTGAATGAAGCATGATGGAGGGACAAGACCATGTCAGTTTGTTAACTCTCTATTTTCCAATTAAACTGACCCAGAGTCTTGCTCCTGGACATTACAATACTGATAATACAATTCACAGTTCTGCAGACCATGTTTTACTGTGGTCAGGTTTCTTAATCATAAAAAATCAGGTCCTCAATCACTGGTGCCATGTAATCTGGCAAATCTGTCTGAATGCATTCATGCCATAATGCTCTTAACTGTGTACTTTTTAAAAAGAACGTAAGATTAGCTTTTAAATTAAGCAGGATGATATTACTTCAAATAATACAAATGCAGAAATGGATAGGTTAATAATCCTATTAGTTCCAAAGTTTAGAATATTTATTCAAGCATGAGCAAACGTTATTAGGATCCAGTGAATAACATTATAGTATTTTTAAAAACCTGTGCCAAATGTGAATGTAAAACAAAACTGGGGAATAGGGAATTATTTTATCTATATCCAAGCAAAGGGGCGCTATTTAGCTCCCAAAGACTTCTGATAAAAACTAAAGCAGATGTTGATAATTGCAACCCTATGTACCCCAGATTTCTTTAAAAATTCATTTGGTTATATATTCCGAATAATGTATAAAACTCAAATAGGATACACCGTCAACACTGCATAGCTAGAGTAGTCAGACATATTTTTAAGCAGTCAAAATGAAGCTATATCCTTAATGCTCTGCAATAAAATCAATGATATCCATATCCCTAAACAAGAAGGCTTTTAAAAATTAAATTTTTATCCTTTATATAAATTAATAAAAATACAGGCTCTAAATAGTATTTAACAATTTTTCTCTTACTCTGAAAAGTTTTTCCACTCACACATAATTTGTACATAACTTTCAAATGTACGAATTACTACAATTAAAACAAATTCATGTCCAGGTGCGGTGGCTCACGCCTGTAATCCCAGTACTTTGGGAGGCCAAGGTGGGCAGATCACCAGAGGTCAGGAGTTTAAGACCAGCCTGGCCAACATGGTGAAACCCCATCTCTACAAAAAATACAAAAATTAGCCAGGCATGATGGCCCATGCCTATAATCCCAGCTACTCGGGAGGCCGAGGCAGGAGAATCACTTGAACTCGGGAGGCGGAGGTTGCAGTGAGCCAAGATCACGCCATTGCACTCCAACCTGGGCAACAGAGTGAGACTTCATCTCAAAAAAAAAAAAAAAAATTCATATTTCATTTGAGTTACTGAGAAGAGAAATTTAGACAGGAGCATAAAATAAGTTGTCATTTAAATAGATATTTTAAGACGATATTTTTTAATGAACACAATGTTTAACTCAGTAAAAGTAAAACTTTTTGTTAAAGCAAAATTCTCCTTAATCTTTGCACTAATATGTTACTCTAGAAATGCTGACATTGCTGGACACCTGGCTGATGCTCAAAAAGCGTTAAAAAAAAATGAACTTCACATAGAATGGGCTCACAGTTTGTTGAGGCTTTGATCTCAGCAACAAAGTGACAGCATCATGCTATCATGCTACAGGTAGGTAAAGTTAAATCAAGCCACGTGTGGCTAACACAGAGACCAGCTTCTTCAGAGTGTTCATTCTGTTGTTTCAGGAAGGCAACAATGGTCAGCTCCACCAAAAATGGTAGGAGAAAGTAGACTGGACAGACCTTCTAACACCTGTGTAGACATGTATCAGCAAAGGAGTGGGTGTGCTTGGCATTTTCTCAGGTATGAAAAATAATTTGACTAATACAAATCTGCCTCTCCCCTTGAGCTAACAATTAATGTAGAGGCAAAAGGAAGCGCAAGAGAAAATAAGACCAATTTGGGAAATGTGAAGTGAGCAGGCTAATTGTTATTGTTGAAAAAATGTATCTTGAAATGTCTACCTTTTCCTCGTTTACATCCTACAAATCACTTACCCAAATCAGACTGTCAAGATTATAGATCCTGCCTCAGAATTGTTTGGTACATTTCTATGTGAAATCTTCTTCAAAAATAAATTCATCGACATAAATTAACATGAGACTTTTCTTGGTTTTCTGACATGGTGAATTTCAGAATAGACAATGAATTAAATATTTTAATGGAAAGAGGGAAACACAAACTTATCCCTAAACTAGTACATGAGGTACTCATACGCTTTATAAAAATTAGTATGAAAATTAATGTAACACATGTAAACAAAGCATTTTAATTTTTTACAAAGATTATTTTGAAAACAGTTCAATAGCTTTTAAATGAATATGGAAGGTCAATACAGATATAATTTTATATATGGATATTTATGTATAAATATCCATATATTAAAAATATATTATATACACACGCACACAAAATAATGACAAATAAGACCACTGTATAGTTTTTAAATTCATATAAGTATAAAGTCTATATACCTGAGCCAACCTCTTTTTCCTCCTCTTCAATGTTGTTTTTGATGCTATCATATTCCTCATCAATGGTCTGGTTACCACGCATCTGAGATAAAATTCTACGGGCCTTCTGAGTCTGTCCTTTCTGAATAAGCCATCGAGGGCTTTCAGGCAAAAAGAGAAAGCCAAAAAACTGTATAACCGCTGGAACTGCTGCAAGTCCCAACATGTACCTGCAAAGAAAAAAAATCCACATTTACTGTAAAATTTGCTCTTACCATCATGTGCTCACCACATACTTTTGTGTTGTGTTGACAACAATAATACTTACTGTGAAGTTAGCCAGAATTATTTGTGCATTTATGTGTGTGTCTGTCACTAGGAAAAAAGGATATTTTTGTGCTGCACTGAAAATTAAAAAATGGGAAAAATCTAATTATTTCTCTACCTTTCCCACAAATTACATTGAAAAAGAATGAGCAAAAGCTACAATAATTATGTATACACATTCTAAACCAAATATATTAAGCAAAACATCACAATCACCATTCCTATGTAAGGCTAACATATGTAATTTTGTATTTTACAATATAAAATGGGGCTACGATAAAACTTTCTGATATCTGCTTAAAAGGCACACTTTTCATTAAAATAAGTGCCCAAATTTGTTTCTTTATAGTTATTTCTGACTTGTGAATCATTAGTTATAATTTTGTTGTTACAATTTTCCTATTTCATTTTGCCATCAAGCATCATGTTCATCATCATTAACTGAGGAATGGGGGCCCACAGGAAAAAAAAAGATGGAGTCAGAAATCAATAATCCTAATAAAAATCTGCTCATGTTGTTGTAAGTTAACTGTTATCTCTTTAAATATCTATTCTTAATGGCTGGCAAAATTCAAAATAGCAAACAACAATATCATTTTAACTCCCTCCAAGAAATAACAAAAATAGTAATGAGTATATCCATATCAAAGATCTCTCCAAATTATGATCACCAGACTGATTTCCTAACATCTCTAAGGCCTCCATGTTTTTGAACCAAAGGGGCAGAATTAGATAAAATTTAAGCTGTCTTTCAAATGGAAACTTCCATGCATCTAGGATACCTGAATGTTTTCTGTTAATCCAACTTCTCTAGGTATGTTCTAGGGTAGATTCCTAACAATAGAGCTCAGCAGGCCAATTCTATTTCTATAACAAACCACACTGATACGCATAAGTCATGGAAGTCACTTGGCTCAATATATTTTTCAAAGCTATTCTACCTTTTAAGCTATGCTAAACTGATAGTAGCCTTAAAGCCTCCAGAGATAAATCTCACAAAATAAGTCTGCTATTTTCCATGTAATTTCATTTTAATTAAAAAACCAGTAGAAGAAAAAATATGATCATTACATGGGTAGTAAGAATACCTCCTACTACAAATTACAAACTTAAACTACACACGGAAACAGAAAAATTAACCAGGATATGGAAAGTAAATAAACTATTTATGAATGAATGGCTAAATGAATCAGTTGGCCTGCAGTGTTAAATCTTATTAGAGGTGTCTTATGCTTTAGGCCATGGATTGTGATAATTACACCAATATTTAGTCACTCCTGCCTCTGCTCACCCACAGAGCACATAGTTTAACCTTAATTTATATCTCTGTATCTTGTATTATAATACATTATTTAGCTACCCCAATCAATTGCTTAATATTATTTAACTTTGTATTCAGCATAGCATTTAGTTAACTTGCACACAGTAGGCATTGAGTACATATTTTATGAAATAATATATAAGCACCTGTATATCTAAACTTTCTACATTAACTAACCAGAAAATAACTGTGCTTTGGATTCATATGACAATATCTTAGGTAACAACTCTTCTGGGTCATTTAGCTCTGCAAATTTACTTGCGCAGTAATTCCTTCCAACCAAACCATTCATTATTCTAGATATAACTGGACCGTCTCTTCTGGAAGAGTCCTCGGATGAGAGCTACAGAGATCAGCTCACAAAAATATGTACTTCTGGCCTCTTCCCCTTAAGATGTTAACTGGTATAATTTAATCTGTTATTTAAATGTATGTTTCATTGCTGTAAATCAATAAAACTTCCATCTGAGCTGTGTCAAAGAAATGTTTATACTATATTGCTAATTATTTAAAAGGGATTTTTTAAGGTAGACCCTAAATATACTGGATTAGGAAATAAATTTTAAAGGTCCTAAAGGTGAAAGCCTTTATGTTTCATTTATCTACACCTCTCATGATCTTTCCAAAGAAAGATCATGAATTAAGATAGAAAAGCAGCAGATAATACTTTAAAAAGCACTGAAATCAATGTAGAAACTGAATCTTTTTCAGGTCCAAGATGCTCACATAATATTTTGCACTCTGCTACTTGCTATTAAATCCCAGGATGCAGTATTTTTACAAGTTTTTTTTTTAAACAGAAAAAAAGAGAAGGGAAGAGAAGAGAAAAGAGAAGACAAAAAGAAAAGGAAAATACAGACATATATATTAGCCTGTGTTTCTTAAGTGAGCTACAGAAGACAGAATAGGCCTTCCCACCTTTTGAAATCTGTGCAAGAGTCTGGGTCTGAAATGTATAATTCCGTTGCCCTAACGTGTGGAAAAGGAATTTGTACCCTCCTGCCAATCTTTAAGAATATTAAAGCTTCTTTCTAGAGATTAGTCAATAAAAAAAGTTTTATACATTTGTATCCTAATACTTCTAAAAGTAAAATGAGAAAGCTTATTTTGTTTTGATTACCTTTCACGATGAAAATATTTTGATATGAATAATTTTCATGGCTTTGAAGAAATGCAATACACAAGATCAGAGCTTATATGACAGAGAGGACACAGGAACAGATCTGGGTGTCACTTCAGCTCTGGGCATACAAACCACAAGAACCTGGTCAAGTTACTTACCATTTTATTTATTTATTTATTTATTTTGAGATGGAGTCTTACTCTGTTGCCCAGGCCGGAGTGTAGTGGCGCGATCTCGGCTCACTGCAACCTCCGCCTCCCGGGTTCAAGCAATTCTCCTACCTCAGCCTCCTGAGTAGCTGGGACTACAGGTGTGTGCCACCACGCCTGGCTAATTTTTGTATTTTTAGTAGAAACGGGGTTTCAAAATATCGGCCAGGCTGGTCTCAAACTCCTGATCTTGTGATCCGCCCACCTTGGCCTCCCAAAGTGCTGGGATTACAGGCACGCGCCACTGCTTTCGGCCAAGTTACTTAACATTTTAACACACAGGTGACAGTATCTATTTCATAAGACTGCTGGGGGAATTAAGTGAAATCATTCACCAAGACAGAGAGGATGCTCGGAAAAAATGTTTCACCTCCCTGAACTCCTAACCACGCAATCAATTCACTGTAACGTGTTTGTTCTGGCTGTATCACCCAGCTAAATTTTCAGCAGGTAGAACTAACCAATTTCTTTCTTAAGAAAAACATTCCTCTAACGATGTGCAGACTGGAGAATAGGAAAGATAAATAAGAGGCTGTTTTGCTGTGGTACTAATAAAAATTTCAACATGAGACAAAAAGAGAAGGCTCTTTATAAACTAAACTAAGGCAGTAGTAGGACTACCAGTCCTCTAAATCCAAGGAAAGCAGGAATTAGATGAATGACAGAGTATTGTGATACACTGGGGCAGGCAGTCCCCAGAAAAGCAAGTAGTCTCCTATTGATACAAGAGATCTCATTATTCTAAATTAAGTCAGGGATTCTAAACCTGGCTTCACATTAGAATCACCTAGGAGGCTGGTAAAACCCACCAGTTTCCAGGCCCCACCCTTCCCCAGGGATTTTGATTAATTGATCTGGACTCTGGGCCCAGGGAGTTGTTTTATTAAAAGCTCTCCAGGTGGTGCTAATGTGCAGTTGTGGCTGAGAACCAAGGATCTAAATGTTTTTAAAACCCAGGGTAAACATGAACAACAAGCACCCAAGGTCCACACCTTACGGCAAAAGCCATTTATCTTCTACGGACAAGCAAGCGCATCAGACAAACACACAGTCAAGCAGACATGCCAAGCTCTCATGAGTTTTAAAATCTTTAGTATGTTCTTTACCATCATGATCACTCATCTAAAGATTTAAAATTTTCTAAACTTACAGTTACAAAATGAACTATTTTCTGGCACAGCTAGCAGTACCAGCACCTGCCTACCAAAGCAGGCCATTTAAAGGGAGAGGAATGCTTCCAAATGACAAGGTTAGACCAGCTGTCAACAAAGAACAATCCCACCAATTTCACCTCAGGTTAAGCCTTCTCAATTCCAGAGACCGAAGCTCTGTGAATGGTGGATCCTGCATTCCTGGGGCCAGACCTCCTGCTATGGCTCAGCTGAGCAAGCCTGCTGTCTCTTCCATCAGATGGCCAGGGGCCTCACAACAAACCAAACAGGTTCTTCACTGAACTAAACATTCACTCTCATTCCTGTTTTAAAGCAATCCTGCTGCTCTCACCTATGTAACTAAAGACAATAATCCTCTCATATCTGCTTCCTTAAGTTACAGAATTTTGCACTTCATGATCACTGACCTCCTCTCTGAACTGATAACATGAGTTAGCATGTTATCTGCTCTTTCGTAGTTCCAGAGGTGTGATGATTATGTTCCAAATATGTGAAAATCTAGTTGAATGCACAATCTCAGCATAGACATGTAATTGTTTAGTAACAACAATACTAATAGCAATAGTAACAGCTAATATGTAGCACCAGTTACCGTGTGCCAAGCACTGTTCAGAACAGTTAGGAAGCATTTACTCCCATGATTTCACAACAACCCTATGAGGCGAGTGCCATTATTATCCCCACTTTATAGACAAAGCAATGAGGCACAAAGAAGATACATGGTTAGTATGTAACAGAACTACAGTTAAAATCCAGGAAGTCTGGCTCCTACAATAAATGTTTATTGTAAGTCAAGCTATATTAACTGTTCAATAATTACTTGATAATTAATTCTGTAGAACACATAAAAAAGTGCATTAATTTACCTTAGCTTCATGTTTAAAGAATTCAGAGGTTCCCTTTGGAAGTATTATTCCCTCACCTCTGTTAAATGCAGTAAAACACTGCAGAAATAACAAAGCAAAAGCAAAGCTGGCTGGCTGGGAGCTGTCACTCCTAATTGTGCCCAGCAAAGGTGCCCAACACAGTACCACCCACTGGGCTGGGTAACTGCAAGCTGGATTTAAATAACACAGAACTGCTAGGAGGAAATGGAATATCCTGTGATTCTCTCAACACCTATCCTTACTAAATCAAAACTCCCTAAGAGCATTACTGTTAAAATAGCTGACTACTAGTTAAAATACCTCATGTGTAAAGGGTAAATTTGTACTGCTTATTTTGACCACTGTGCCAAACTAAAGTTTTATTTAATGTTTCTTTAACATACACTAGTAAGCTTTTCATACAGGAAAAATTTGGATAACAAGAAGGTAGGTATTTTTAAAAAACCATTAGGAGCAAAAATATTCGATCGCAAGATTTTAAAGGATTTGATCCTTTGAAAATATTTTCTACGATGAATATGATAGATCGAAAGTTGCTTTCTCTTTATTTTTCAATCTCTGCATCCCAAAGGTTTCCCCAAGCCTCACTCCTCCTGAAGAAATTGTACAGGAGTGAACAACTGCATCCTGCATTTGTGCTCTGTTTCTTTCCCTTCTCCCCTATGTTCCTGTTCCTCCTTAAATTCCCAAATGACATGAAAAAGTTGCCAATGCCTTACACTGGAAGACCTATATGATCTGTGGTTTTCATTTTAAGTCAAGCTGTGATGGAAAAACTATCCTAGTTAAGGGAAGTTTATTACACTACACTGTATTTTTTTAAAATATGCAATTGTTTTTATAGCCCTTGAGGAGCTGAATTCTACTAAGAGAAGACACTTTTCACTTTGAGAGGCACAGTAAAGGTTTTCAGACACCATACTCATTTAGTCAATTATCCTCCCAACAGGCCATGAAAGCATTAAGGTACAGGTCAACTATCACTTCCTTACTGGTTTCCCAACTTCATGTTGTCAAAACTGTGGTTCCAAGCAAAATAAGCACCTCATACTTTTTAGTCACAGTTAATCTTGATACTTTCTGAAACACTAAGATTGGCTCACTGACAATCTCTGAAATGTCATCCTGAGTACAGTGGGGCTTTTTAGCAAATTCTCTAATAATATCCAATACTGTCTTAAACTAAAAAAAAGAAATGAAAAAACTGTATCTGTAATTCCAGTTAAGTTTTATTTCCACTCTGTCTTCTGGCTTGCACTTTTGCTATTGATTAACAAATCATGTCCATGTTAGCCCATTCTGAATAGCTCAGAGGAATATTATAAATATTAAGATGATGTATTCTTTAAAATTCTATAGCTTCAAGTTGGTATTCTTTCACAAATAACTATAAAATAAACTCAAAATCTTTTTTTCCTGCATTAGTTCACTGAAAATAAAAAGGGTTAGCAATTAGAATCAGTAGATTCTTTGAAAACACTACCTAATGAAGATGTACTGTGTTTGCTTGGAAAGCTAAGCCTTGTGATTTCTCTGAGCTGTTACTCAGCTATTTACCCAGCAAATATCTCCTGAATGTATGTTAAATGCCAAGCACTACAGCTAATCACTGAGCATCATGAATAAACTTACCCAGAGATGGCATCCCCCCGAGCTAGAACTTTCCAATGATAAACAGGACAGTGAAACATTTTTCCCCTTAAAAAAGCATAACTCAAACCCCTTCAACCTCATCCAAGAACACTGTGCCCTCAGCCTAACATCCAGAGCTATCCAACTACATTGTTCAATGTTCCAATGAATTTTGAATTTTTCATATACTGAAGGAATAATCACGAGTGATGTGTTTACTGAAAGATCTCTATCCATGGATTTACAAAAGAAATGGTCATCGTTATTGATCAATAACTAGATATTTACATGATAACATGGTCACCAAAGTTATGATTTATGTAATATGTTTCTACTTAATGCAAAAGTTTTAGATGCAAACAGATAACACTGAATTTAGCCAGTTGCTAGAGTTATGTTACAGCAACTTACTTGGTAACATATTTTTAAATTTTAGTTCATGCTTCACAAGTCTATTTTAGCAGAAAAGAAAACATTGCCACATTGAGATCCCAGGCTGGAAAGTTACTTTTCCTCTGCCACCAAGGACCATGTAAGACATGCACCCTGATGACTGATACACTTGATAATCAGATGGCAGCTAGAGAATAAACATAAGACCATGGCTGAAGGTACCTAAGAAAAATTTCAATGTGCACAGATGGAATCTTTCACATTAAAAGCAGGTAATATATGATCCGCAAATGATCAACACCTGTGTTACCTCGAGAAAGATGCTGTGTACACTGTAAACAAACAAACCCTAATTGCCAGGTAAGTAAACATAACAAAATATTAACCCTGTCTACATAGCTTAGAAGAAGACTCCACCAAGTAAATTAATATCAGCATATACGTGGCTTGGCCAGGGTTATTTAAAATGTCATGATTATAGTGGAAGAAGTAAAATATGCTCTGACAGAATGTGATATTGTTGAAATCAATGAATATGGCATTTTGCACAAATATTAAGTAGTTTTAAACTGTATGGTAAAATACGTTAAGACCTGCACAAAATTCACAGTACTGTTGCTGAAAATAATGTACACACTTCTTAAATATACACATATCCTTTTTTTCCCCCAAACTCTGAGAATCATCCATGAAAAGCTCTGAGCTAGGGATTATAGAGAAACAGTAATGATCAACAGACATCCCCTGCTTCAAGTAACCTATACTCCAGTAATCATCAAACAAAATAGGATTCTTTAACTGCCATGATGGGGGTTTAGGCCCAGTGTAGGAGGAGTTAAGGAAAGCAGTTATTCCAACAGAAGCTATTAGAAAAAAATTCTGGCAGAAACATTTATGTTATTCACTGGTCAATGCAGAACAGGAATATAACAGAGAAATCCACCATAAGGCTGAAATTAATTTATTTTTTAGGTAAAATTTATATACAAGAAAATGCAGAGATCCAAGGTGTAACCATTCTGAATTTTAAGAAAATATGCACACCCTTGTAAACACTATCTCAATCAAGAAAGAGAACATTTCCATAATTCCAGGAAGTTCTGTCGTACCCCTTTTCCAGTCAATCCCCATTGCCGTAGACAACCACTGATCAAATTTCTGACCCCATTGCATATTGATGAACTTCATATGGAATCATGGGGAATGTACTGTTTTGTGTCTAGCTTCTTTTAATAAGCACAATATTTAAAAAATTCATTCATATGGTTGTTCCTTCTATGTCACTGATTCATTTATCTACTGTTACCAGACTGTCTTGATTACTTTAGTGTTATAATAAGTCTTGAAATTAGACAGTGAATCCTCCAACTTTGTTCTTTGAGATAGTTTAGCAATTCTAGGTCCTCTGATTTTCCGTAAAAAATTCAGAATCAACTTTTCTGGTTGAATGAATGTAAGTGACGATAGTGGATATCTTTGCCTAGCAAACAGTCATAAGGGAAAGCATCATTTTTTCACCACTGAGAATAAAGTTGGCTGCAATTTTTTTGTGTGGATGTCATCTTCTACTCTGGTTTCCTGAAAGGTTTTATCATAAATGAATGTTATTCTCTCAAATATTTTCTCTGCATATACTGAGATGATCATACAGATTTGCCTCCATTGAATAATTTCAATATGGTGACTTGCATGGATTATTTTTCCATATGCTAAACCAACCGACTTTCCTGGGTCATGATTTATTCCCCTTTTACATACTGCTTGGTTCAGTTTTACTAATTTTTTGTTAAGGATACTTTTTGGTCTGAGTTCATGAAATTGGACTCAAATTTACTTTTCTTGTAACAACTCAGGCCCTAGTAATAGAATTATGCTGGCTTCAAAAACCTTATTGGGAAGTGTTTATTCTACTTTTATTTTCTTAAAGTTTTTGTTTAAGATTGAAGCTATTTCTTCCTCAAATATTTTATAGAATTCACCAGGGGCTGGGTGCAGTGGCCCACACCTCTAATCTCAGCAATTTGGTAGGCTGCAGTGGGTGGATGCTTAAGCTCAGGATTTCAAAACCAGCCCAGGAAACAAGGTGAAACCTCATCTCTACAAAAAATACAAAAATTTGCTGGGTGTGGTTGCATGTGCCTGTGGTCCCACCTACTCAGGAGGTTGAGCTGGGAGGATCCCTTGAGCCTAGGCGGTCGATGCTGTAAGTGAGCTATGATCCTGCCACTGCCTTCCAGCCACCTGAGTGCCAGAGTGAGACCTGGCACTCAGGTCTCAAAAAAAAAAAAAAAAAAAAAAAAAAATTCTATATGGGCCTGGAATTTGCTTTGCAGGTAACTTATTAATAATGATTTAGCTTCTTTAATAAATAAAAGGATACTCAAATTTTCCATTTTATGTCCACTTTTGGTAAGTTGTGATTGTCAAGCAAATGACCATCCCATCTAAGTTGGTAAATTTATTGGCACCAAGTTGTTCACAGTTGTTCAAATTTTTCCTTCATTATCCTCATAATGTCCATAGAATGACATGCCCTCTTTTATTCCTGATATTGATAATTTGTACTTTATCTTTTTATTCTTAATCAGTTTAATCAGTCATAGCCAGTTTATCAATTTGATTAATCTTTTCAAAGAACCAACTGTTAACATTGACCTCTGCTCTTTAATATTTCATTATTTGTTTTGTTTGGGTTTAATTTGCTCCTATTATTCTAGCTTCTTAACGTGAAACTTAGATCACTGACTTTAAACCTTTCCTCTTCTCTACTGCAATCACTTTTAAGCCACATATTTTCATCTAAGCACTGCTGTAGCTGCATTTCACAAATTTTAATATATTGTATTTTCTTTCCATTCAAAGCTATTTTCCAATTTTCCTTCTGATTTCTCCTTAGACCCATGAATTATTTAGAACCTGCTACTTTAATTTACAAAGATTTGCAGCTTTTTCTGGCTATCTTATTGTTATTGGTTTCTAATTTAATTCTGCTGTGGTCAGGGGGCATATATTTCATTTATTTATTTAATAAATTATTAACATTTATTTTATACCCCAGGATATGATGAATTCTGGAGACTGTCTAATGTAAACGTGAAAAATAATGCATAAGGCCAGGCGTGGTGGCCCACGCCTGTAATGCCAGCCCAAGGTGGGTGGATCACTTGAGCCCAGGAGTTTAAGACAAGCCTGGGCAACATGGTAAAACCCTGTCTCTACAAAAAAAATACAAAAATTAATGGGCATGGTGGCATGTGCTTCTAGTCCTAGCTACTCAGGAGGCTGAGGCGGGAGGGTCACTTGAGCCCAGGAGGTCGAGGCTGCAGTGAGCCATGTTCATGCCACTGCACACCAGCCTGGGTGACAGAGCAAGACCCTGTCTCAAAAAAAAAAAAGAAAGAAAAGAAAAAGGGAAAGGGAAGGGGAAAGGGAAAGGGAAAGGGAAAGGGAAAAGGAAAGGAAAAGGGAAAGTAAAATAATATGTATAGTGCAATTGTTGGATGTAGCAGTCTACAAATGTCAGTTTTGACAAGGTATTTAATAGTATTGTACTGCTTTTTTATAATCTTTTATCTAGTTGTTCTATCATTGTTAAAAAAAGAGTTAAAAATTCTGCAAATATAAGCTCAATTTGCCCATTTTTTTATTGTGGTAAAATATAAATAAAATTACCATTTTGTCCACTTTTAAGTATACAGCTCTACAGAATTAAGTGCATTCACACTGCTGGCTAACTGCCAGCTGATAATTTTTGCTTCATGTATTTTGAAGCTATCTTATTAGATAAACTACACATTTTGTATCATTATTATTTCGGATGACTTGGCTCTTTTGTCATTAGAAAATGTCCTTCTTTATCTCTGCTAATACTGTCTCTCTAGAAGTCTACTTTGTGTGACTATTAATATAGCCACACCAGCCTTCCTATACTCACTTTTGTATATTACATCTTTTCCCAACCTTTCACTTTGAATCTAATAGCATTAAAGTGTGTCTCTTTAGACAATGTAGATCTGTGCCACATTTTTAGTACACAATAAGTTTTTACATTTAATGCGATTATTACCATAAATGGGTTTTAGGTATACCATTTTGCTATTTGCTATTTGTGCCATCTCTTATTCATTCCTGTGTTCTTAATTTATTGCATTTATTCAGCTTATCCAAATATTTTAAGTATTATGTTTTAATGCTCATAATGGCTTCTTATGTGTTTCTTTTTGTAATATATTCTAGTCATTGTTCTACAGATAAAAACATGCATCTTTCACTTATCAGTCTACCTAGAGATACTGCTTCACAAATATATAATTCCATTTACTGCCTCCAACTTTTTTGCTATTATCAAAAAATTGAGAGGAAGGTACAGAGATCTCCCACACACTTCCTGCCCACGTATGCATAGCCTCCCCAATTATCAACATCTTCCACCAAAGTGGGACATTTGTTGCAAGTGATGAGCCCACATTAGCACATCATTATCACCTACAGTCCAAAGTTTACATTAGGTTTCACTCTTGGTGCTATATAGTTCATGGGTTTGGACAAATGTATAATGGCATGTATCTGCCATTAAAGTATAATAAAGAGTATTTTCACTATCCTAAATATCTTCCATGCTCCATACATTCACACATTCTGTCCATGTTTTATAATGGTCATCTTCAGGGGAATTAGACTTATACAAACTGCTCTGTCATTACCAAACCATGTTTACATTTTCCTGGAAAAAAATCAGATAACTGAAGGTGAGAGCAATTTTTATTGCCAGCTTAAATGCCGAATATAGAGACTTAACCTAAAACATTCTGAAGATAACAGCAAACAATACCTAACAGCATTGAAGAGTTTGTAAGTATGTTCACTGCTACTAACTCATTTGATCCCGTAAATAACATTGTATGACTGCTGGAACACCGGCTAGGTGAGACTATTAGAGCTTAGATAAATTAATTCATACGCTGTGAAAGCAAATCTTAAACATATTCTTCCCACCACACTGTAATATCTTCATGATAAACAGTCATATTTATATCTTCAGCACTAAGGTATTTACTTTTTGGGGTTGTTTTGAAAAAGGGTCTCACTCTGTTACCCAGGTTGGAGTGCAGTGGCATGATCTTGGCTCACTGCAACCTCTGCCTTCCGGGTTCAAGATTCTCCCACCTCAGCCTCCTGAGTAGCTGAGATTACAGGCATGTGCCACTATATCCAGCTAATTTTTCTATTTTTTGGTAGAGATGGGGTTTCACCATGTTGGGCAGGGTGGTCTCGAACTCCTGACCTCAGGTGATCCACCTGCTTTAGCCTCCCAAAGTGCTGGGATTACAGGCATAAGCCATGGCACCTGGCAGGTATTTACTTGTAATGAGACTGTTTGCCACCAATTAATACATGTGTTATCTAAATCTATCATTCTTAAAATGACCACTGCATACTTCTATTTTTACGATAGTGATTGACTCATATTCTACATTTCATATAGAGCCAAGTACCACTGATCTATTAGCACGAAATTTTAAGAACACATTCTCCAGCATAAATTTGTTTAGAAATAACATCCCCATTTAAATATCATTCTGAGAAGCATCTTATTGACATGGATTTTAAAATTATTATTATTATTATTATTTGAGATGGACTCTAGCTGTGTCACCCAGGCTGGAGTGCAGTGGCATGATCTTGGCTCACTGCAACCTCCGCCTCCCGGGTTCAAGCAATTCTTTGCCTCAGCCTCCCGAGTAACTGGGATTACAGGCGCCCACCACCGCGCCCGGCTAATTTTATTTTTTTAGTAGAGACGGGGTTTCACCATCTTGGCCAGGCTGGTCTTTTTTGAGGCTTTCAATAAACAAACCCAAATCTAATGTGTTATGAAAGTGAGAGCAAAGGATTTCAAGTTCCATCCACACCCACCAAAGGCCGGCCTTCCCACTTCACCCCCAAACTCCCAGATGATCATCATAGCCCTCCTCCTAGCTGCTCTAACTTCTCACTCTTGTCCAAACATGACTGGTTCTTTCAGATGACAGGGCCTTTGAAGATTACATTTCACCTAGAATTTCCCTCTCCCTCACTGTACCTGGAATTCTTTTATTCAAAAAGCTCAAATATCTTTCCGTTGTGAGGCTAAGTTATTCATTCATCTTGGGAGCTCCCATTACACTATATCCATCATTTATTCAACAGACTAAAAAAAGTCTCTCTCCTATATTAGGCCATTAGAGGCTTCAGGACAGGAGGAGCACTTCTTATCCATCTTTCCATCTCTAGTATTAAATACAAGGCTAGTATGCAGAAAGTGTCAAGAAACTCTTTTTGAATGAATGACTGAATTATTTCCACACCAACTGATGACTCCAAAAGTATAACCTCACACCTGTACCTTGGCAGCAGCCTCATAAATAGGTTTCCTAAATCTACCCAAGAGGCGAGAGCTCCAGTTAGTTCTGGGCATCACTGCCATAGTGATCTTTGACTCCTGTCATGGCACACTCTGCTAAAAAAATAATAAATTCCCTTTGCCTGTAGACAGAAGTTGGACTTGAATTCATAGACCATTGGAATCTGGCTTCAGCCTCTCATGTACATCATCACTGTAGTCTTAATCCTCCCTGATCCTACCCCCTCCTGGTCTACACTCTGCCTCCCGTATCCAACTGTGTCCACCTGAGTCCCATCAATTCTTCAAAACTCAGCATGTCTCACATTGTGCATGAGTCAGCCTCAGGATACTCAGGAAAATCTCTCCTATAGAGGTTCCCAGGACTAATATTTTGTATTTCTCATTCAATACCTATATTACATCAATTAAATGATGAAACATGAAAATGACTAGCACAACCAGACATTTAACAAATGGTTGTACATAGTTTAGTGAGGTGGAATAAGATAAGCCTGTTTTTTTTTTAAAGTAAATCTAGGAATAAGATGAGTAAAAATCAGCATGAAACAGAAAAATTTAGCCTCTCTGTATATATACCTATCCCTATTAATACAAATCACATGATGACTATATACTTGTAAACACAGTAACACTCATTTGAAAATCAGCATTACCAAAGAGAAAATAATGAAAGTTTTCAGGTTCCTAGGGAGGTATATTCTTTTGAAGGAGATAAATTTTCATAGGCTCAGAAACTAATTTTCTTTCTCTTATTTTTACCCTCAGAAACACATATAATTAATAATTTAATTTTTATCTATCTATGAAGTATATATATCCCTCTGTATAAATTAATACATTGGTATTTGGTTTATAACAAATATCTTTTTATGCTAACTAAGAGTCCCTTCCCTAGAGCCCAGTGAATTTTAGCTCAGTTCAATAAACATTTACTGAATATTTACTATGTTCTGCGCCCTTCCTAGATCTAAAAATGAGTAAAAGGTCAATGACATTCAGGAGTTCCAAAATGAATGAGAGGAGATAGAAGAGTAAGCAAGTAGTTGAATATAATATGGTGAGTATAAAAATGGAGCTTTGTAGAAAGTATTATGAAAAGACAAAGGAACAGAGTTTCCATGATTCATGAGCAGAGATTTACAAGATGAACAGGAGCTGGACCAGAATCCCTGGATAGGGCAGGGAGACACTACAGGCAAAAAAAAGCATAAGGAGGAAAAAAAAAAAAAACTAGAAACATGACAAAGCAAGATGTGGTTGGTTTATAAGCGTGGGTATTATATAAAGTGGAGTGGGGGGCAACACTAGTTAGAAGAATCTTGAAAAGAATGCATGGATTGGGTACTACAAGCCATGATAAAGAATTTAATTTTTTTTTCCCTGTAGGAAATAGACAGTCTTGAAACATTTTACTAGTGGCATGCCCAGATAA
Organism: Pan paniscus; assembly: GCF_029289425.2. Lineage (NCBI taxonomy): Eukaryota > Metazoa > Chordata > Mammalia > Primates > Hominidae > Pan > Pan paniscus. The sequence continues at coordinate 54,115,387 of NC_073259.2, read as the reverse complement.
GTTTTCTAGACAGATCATTCTGATGGCTAAGTTCACTTACTATATATTTACTGATAAGCCAGGATTTAACTAAGCAATTTTCAAAAAAGGATATTTTTGGTTGCTTGAAGTGTAGTGAGTAAATCTCACTATGTTCATGAAGTAAGATTAAAAAATATTAGCAAAGAAGACAGGTATGGTGACTCACACCTGTAATCCCAGCACTTTGGGAAACTGAGGCAGGTGGTTCACTTGAGGTCAGGAGTTTGAGACCAGCCTGGCCAACATGGTGAAACCTCATCTCTACTAAAAATAAAAATAAACTATATATATATATGCTTCTCTGAGCATCAAGTTTTAAATCTGCAAAATGAGAATAACACCAATTCCACTAACCTGTCAAGATTTTGGTTAGGATCAAATGGTATTTGCTGCCAGATGCTGAAACTGTTCATCACTATAATGCAAATATATACATATGCAAAGAAAAGGGCAAGCAGCGATAGAACTTTATCATTAATATTAACTATCGAAACATCTCTGCCATCTTTGTCAACACTACAATATATTAGGAAAAAAACAGGTTATCCTCATGATTACTCATTAGAGAAATGCAAATCAAAACCACAATGAGATGCCACTTCACACCCACTAGGATGACTGTAATCAAAAAAGACAAATAACAAGTGTTTACTAGGACATGGAAAAATTGAAACCCTCATACATTGCTTGTAGGAATGCAAAATAATACAGCCACTTTGGAAGCAGTCTGGCCAGTCCTCAAAAAGCTAAATACAGTTATCATATGACCTAGCAATTCCACAGATAGGTGTATATCCAAGAGAAGTAAACGCTTATGTCTATCCTAAAATTTGTACACAAATGTTCATAGTATCATTATTCATATAGCCCCAAAATGTTAACAATGGCTATCAACTGATGAATAGATAAACAAAATGTGGTATATCCATATTGTTATTTGCTATAAAAAGAAATGAAGTACTGACACATACTACAACTTAGACGAACCTTGAAAATTTGCTAAGTGAAAGAAGCCAGTCATAAAGAACCACATATTCATATACGAAATATACAGAATACATAAACCTAGAGAAACACAAAGTAGATTAATGGTTGCCTAAATGTGGGGCAGTTTGGGGGGTTAGGGGGTGATGGCTAAGGAGTGCAAGGTTTCTTTTTAGGGTGATGAAAATGTTCTAAATTTGATTATGGCGATGGTTGCATAGCTCTGTGAATACACTAAAAGCCAAGTAATTGTACAATTTAAATGGATGAGTTGAATGGTGCATGAATTACATCTCAATAAAGTTGTTTTTATTAAAAAATCAAATCTTTAACAATATTTTCAAAATTTTATTTCCTCTTTCTTCATGAAGCCAGATGGTGTCCTTCCCAGTACAGAATGTACTATGATAATGAAGTGCCAGAAAAATAGCAACATTGAATCTGCTACTGGCAATTCTTTTTTCTAGAGAAAGTAAACTTCCAGTTGTTCAGCAGAAAACAATTTATTTCTATGATATCTAAAAAATAAGAGAACAGAAACTTTGATCCATCTGGCATAAAAGGTGAACTATAATGTTTCTACAACATCAAAATCTAAATTGCTTTTCTGTCAATCAATTTCATCTTCCATCTGTCTTAATCCAATCACTACTGTAAAAATTATCAAAAATTATGGCTGTCAGATTATAAACGCTTGAAAGCAGAACCATGAGGAAGAAAGGAGTTAGCTTTTGAATAAGAAGATTTGAATCTAATCTCTGCCAAGGCCAAGTAATAGCCATGTGGTCTCAGGCAAATATTTAACTTCTCTAAGCATCAAGTTTTTAATCTGCAAAATGAGAATAATACCAATTCCACTAACCTGTCAAGATTTTGGTTAGGATCAAATGGTATTTGCTACCAGACGCTGAAACTGTTCATCACTATAATGCAAGACCAGTAAATCTGGGACACTGGGTATTGTAGTATAAAATTAAATATTAGAAACTTGAGGTAGAGTTTCAGAAGCAATAAAAGCCAAAAAGGGAAATAAAACAAATTTAAAATATTCAAATTATTTGAAGACTGGGGACATCTAATGTGAAGATATATAAAAATATGAGTATGGAAAAGAAATTTTACATGATATATTTAGACCCACATTTTCCTTCAGATTTTTCCTTAAGATTTTTGAAACATATTGCTATAAAAGTGATGAGTTATCTATTGTTATAATTATGAATAAGTTATCAATTGTTGACAATTCCAGAGTCTAAAGTTAATGCTAAGGTAGCACTTCAATCTTTATTTGCTTATAACCACATTCCTATTAGCCCAGGAGTCAGATGAGATAAATATACTGATAAGGATACTAGATAACAGAAGACAATAACAGAGAAAATTCACCTAAAAAAAAAGGAAACATGTTTGCATGTGTACATAATTAAATGTGTATTCATGCAAAGAATAAATTGGGTTCAAAACAATCTGGTTGTTAATACTTTGGTCTATATATCAATGGGAGTTAGTTTTCCCATACTCTTATTTTATTTTTTCATCCCTAGGCAATCCAGTATTGCCAGAAAAATAAACATGAGCATGCTAATTGGCTTTACTGCAAATATATGTCTCCAGCTTCAGCTGGGATTCCATGGTTACTTGGAAATCATGTGTTGTCCCTAGTCTTTTCCTTCTCTTGCTTCCCACAGCAGCAATACACTTTAAATCTTTTTTTCTCTAGTCTTCTGCCCTACCATCTTGAAGCATCATTCTTGCCAATAAAGAAAACAGATAACACAGAATGTTGATTTTCCCTCAGCCTCTCTTACAACATCGATAGTAGCATCCATCTTTTACTCAATTCATCAGACCAGCAACTAACAATGTGATTCTTCATTTATTATCTGCCATGTGCCAAGCGCTACGCTAAACACTTTACATATAATAAGTAATTTGGATCCCACAATAATCTTATAAGTATTTCTGGTTCTACTTTATAGAAAAGTGAAGCTCAGAGGGGCTAAATGACTTGTTTGGGGTTCTTAGCTAATCAATGGTAAAAAACAGATTTGAATCCAGGTCTGCCTATGATGTCTCCTTGCCTCTGCAAGGGGGTTTCAGGCTTGTCCCAACACCTCCGCTTTTACACAGGCACACCACATTCATAAATGTATTGTCACTACTGTGAGATCTTTCTCTTTCCTAACCAGGACTGAGAAAAGATTTCTTAATTGTTATGTGTAAGTGAAAAATGTGATTTATGCAACTATACATGCTATGCATTTGAATATATCTATATTACTTACATTAATAAAAATTTTTAACAAAATATAAATTGATGATTTAGAACTTCTTAAAGACATGTAAGTTGAAAGACTGACTTCCATTGCATTTACAAGAAAAACTCAAAATACCAGGTTATACTGAAAACAGTTATCGTCTTTCCTCTTTCTCTTCATCTACTGAGTAGAAAAAAAAAAAAAAGAAGAAAGAAATTTCCTGCTTCAGTTTAGCAACATCTGCAGACACAACGACCGTTTTTAAAAACTGTGTCCTCCCCTTAATGGTCCTTACAAATGTAGGCCCTCATTAGCTTCAAAGAGTTTTCTCACATGACTTTTAATTAAAACTTCACCCATTTAGGTCTTTAATGGCTCATCCTAAGCCACAAGGTTTATCGTGCTTCTTACAAGCAGTTTAATTCCCTGGGTCCACATCATATTGCACCTTTTTCTTTCTTTCTTTTTTTTTTTTGAGATGGAGTCTCGCTCTGTTGTCCAGGCTGGAGTGCAGTGGTACACTCTCAGCTCACTGCAACCTCCGCCTTCAGGGTTCAAGCGATTCTCCTGCCTCAGCCTCCCAAGTAGGTGGAATTACAGGTGTGTGCCACCACACCTGGCTAATTTTTGTATTTTCAGTAGAGACAGGGTTTCACCATGTTGGCCAGGCTGGTCTCAAACTCCTGACCTCAAGTGATCCGCCCACCTTGGCCTCCTGAAGTGTTGGTATTACAGGCGTGAGCCACCACACCCAGTCCACACCCTTTTTTCTTCTACTGTTGAGGATTAACATCAACACTGTAAAAGCCATGCAAACAAGGGTTTGAGTTTATCTTGTTGAATATTCTATTCCCCAGTATCTACAGAGAAGTAAATACTGAATAAATATTTGTTCTAATAAGTAGACGCAAGAAAACAAGATAGGCAATATTGTATAATCTCTAATGCCTTTTAATAAAATTTCTCTGGAACAGTTACATGAGTACTATAAAGATATCAAAATCCAGAGCCCATAATATCTTTTAAGCTTTAACATAAGATTTTGTTTTAATAATAGTTTGTATTTATTTTAAAGCAGTTTTAAAACCACTTTTGTCATTTATTGATTCAAAATAAGCCAAATATCAAGGAATAATTTGTATATTTTAAACTCATGTATATCTTTTTATAGAGGTATATTTTTATCTTTAAACACTAGGTTTCTTTCAGATCAAAATGTAGTTTCCAGAATGCAAAAAGGATGTTAGTTATATCTGTAGTTCATAAACAGCTTGTCAATCATTGTAGAATTCACGAACTCCATACATATTTATCACTGCATTCATTTTTAAACAAATATTGCAAAAGATTGCACACAGTGTGAGAAATGTCACCTAAATGCTAAAAAAGCCCTGTAAATATCAATTCTTAATGGCAGGTTCCTTGTCTATCATCAAAATAAATATCAGCTTCCTGTCCACTCTCAGTTTTGCTGAATGTCACCTACTTATAAATTAGCAATAATGATTCAAAACACACAGCTATATTTTGACTATGATTTCTCAATTTTTCTCCCCTTCCCCAAAATCAAGATTTGAAAAATTAAATGTAAAAAGTATTTACAAACCTCCATCCATCCTTCTGGAGATAACTGAAGGCTCCATCAACAACACTTGCAAAGAACTGCCCTCCTGTGATGAAGAGGGTATTAATGGTGACTAATCGGCCTCTTAAATTGGGTGGTGAGACCTCCGCAATGTACACTGGCACTGTCATAGAAGCAATGCCTATAAAAACAATGAAAAGTAAATGTGAGACATTTACTCAAGATTTCTGTTGCAATAAATACTAATGCTAGATTTAGGCATACACTTACATATATGGGCTTGGTTTTCTACTTTAAGCAAAGGTTTACCACATATTTAAGATTTTGTTCATAACTAATTTGGGGCTACTGCAGACAAGTAAAAATGTATGTGAGATATCATTTTTCTTATTATCACTTGAAAGCCTACAAATGAAAGCACCCCTAAAGACCTAAGATAATTTCAGAGTGCATATAAGTATGCTTTATAACTTCTTGAGGACTAAAAATAGCAAAAAAAGTTCTCTAGATAGAATGATTACGAAATATTTTTAGTCTATATGGAAATGTAATCAGACAATAGTGAGAATAAAAAATTATCTTAGGATACATATTAACTATTCAAAGACATAGTTAGATGCCAGTAGATTTACTAAACTTTTAATTGGTTTACTAATAAGAAATTCATATAATAAATCACCTTATTCGATTGGCTAGGTATACATTTCAGAATAAAAGAGTTTTACAGCTAAGGTGTATTTGGTTATATTAGCTTTAAATTTTTTTCTATCTGAAATTAATGCAGTATTCTCTATGGCAGTAGTTCTAACTTCACTGATAACCAGAATTACTCATGTGACTTTTTTCTTTAAATAAAATTGCTCTTACCTCACCCACCCCAGACCTACTAAATAGAAAACTACAGAGGTGGGGGATGAGATTGTCCTTTTAAAATTCTCCAGAGTGATCTTGACACTTACTGTGTATTTAAAAACCTAAAGTTGTATAGTACAGAACTTTAAGCCAATCCAAATGATTTCTTAAAGTCTCACCCTCTTGTGGCCCCTGCAATTTCCATGTATGTCTGATTATTTAGCCTATTTTAGTATTTAGTATTATTTAGCCTGTTATAGTATTCAGCCTTACCCAAAGGTTGGACAGATATTGATTTGCTGTATCTAATCAATACTTACCAAAGCCTCCATAAAAAAAAAGATTGCCTAAAAAATTTAATGTTTATATCTCTAGATACTATAAATCAATCCTTAGATTAAGCCAGAACATCAATAAAATGAATAAAACAGATCTATATAGAATTGCTTTTAAGGAATTGCTTTTTAACGAATTTATGATGGCAAAAAAACAGCTTGTGTTGAAGGAATCAGTACTAAGAAAGCTGTTGCTGTGTTTTCTGTACAAGTGCTGTTGAAGGTGCTATTTATTACATTCCATACAGCAAGTGACATTTCTCTATGGTCTCAGTAACTGCAATAGTTGTGGTTTTCTACAAGTGATTTTTGTTAGTTGATGGCTATTATAAATTGCAGCTTTTTTTCATTTCCCTTTTTATGTACACAGTCAGAAAGGCCCACCTCCATCCAATGTTTTGGACTTCAAGGTATTATTTTGTGACCCAAACTCTCTCCTAATGCCATAACAGTTGTAATTTATCCTATTACAAGTGTATTTTTCCTCTATTTTTATTTGCTTTGTTACATCTTCGAACAAGGCAAATAAATACATAAATGAACAGATAGGCAAGATTTATTTAAGTAATACATATTTATTTGGGAAAATTCACTGTATTATTGCATAACTACTGATAAGTAGTTATTAAATTTGCACACAAGTCAAACCATTAAGTCTCAGAACTAGATACTAATTTCCACCAATGTTGTTTGCTACTGTAGTGCCTGTCAATAATCTTACGACTTTGAGTTTCATAGAATAATAAGCATGTGCTAATAGACACAGTATTAACAGTCTTCACAATTAAATCATCACCTAAGCAGCTGAAGTTTCCATTTGACTGCTAATCAATTTAATAACACAGACCACCCTGAAATGCCCTCATCTAACTTGGAAAGAGGAAACAAACATCTGCTGCAAATGTTGACACGGGATTTGTATATTCTCTTTAGTTCTTTTACTATTAGAACATCTCAAACTTTCATAATTCAAACAATAATTTACAACTTGGATTTCTTTTTCTGCTATGGTCTGACTATAAACAGGAATTTGGTTGTTCTCTTTAGACAGAGATCTTTATTTAGCCATGTAGCCCCAGATTTGAGCATGGGAAATCAGGACTGTGGTTTTAGGCAACACATGCTCATAAAAAACACATAGATTTTACTTGACAGAAATGCAGGTATGTCCTCAGACCCTGATAAAGTTCGATTATTTAAAACAAACACCAGAGCTTTGAAAGTAATACGTACTGACAAAGGGTAAAGACTGAAGACAGACTCATTGGATTTGGAGTTGGAAAGAACCATAAAAGACCTTCTGTCCAATGAGTGCTCAGGCTGACTTAACACTGCAACAACTACCTACATTCAGCAGGTATTTTATAGGGACTAATAATCTTATTTAATCCTCAGGATATCCCTTTAAAGGGCATGTAATTATCTCCATTTTTCATACCTCAGGTCACATGATGAGTAGGTAGAAGAATCAGAATTTAAAGCAGACAGCAAGATTCTAAAACCCAATTTTGATGGCACAAACTATATTGACGGATCATCATAAGTAAGGGGAGGCTCTGGAACCAGTGGGTTTCAATTCCAGCCTTGCCACTTATCAGCTGGTTAAGTTTGGACAACTTACTTGACTTTTCTGGGTCTAAAGTTCCTCATCTATAAAATAGGAAGAATAAAAGTAACTACTTCATAGGAGTTGAGAGGATTCAATGAGTTAAGTAAAGCACTTAAAATTGTGCCTGGCTTACAGAAGGTAGTCAATAATATCAGCAATTATTTTTATTCTTATTATCATCTCTAGTTATGAGGCATCCCAATTCTTTCTACAGTAGGTGACAGGATTATAAGGATGAGTACAAACAAATAAAATAGGGTCCCTGCTATGAAGGAAAGTACACACAAGACCTACTCACAAAAGCATACAATCAAGTAAATAACTTCAAAATAACATGGTAAGGGTCATAATAAAGCTATACACTGGATTCTACTGTGGCAAGCTGACAATGACCAGGTGGTAGTTGGAAAGGTTGGGCAGACAATTCTGCACAGAACATGAGCTTAAATCCTTATATGAAATGACACGGGGTTTTCTGAGAGATAAATAGAAAATGTGAGGCGGAATATGTGTGCAGATAAGATGGGAGAGACAGAGGGCGCCTAAGTCATGGAAGCAGCATCCATTAATCAGAGTATTCATCAGACACTGGATCTGAGCTGGGCACTGTGTTTAGCACTTTGGAGATAGTGCTGTAGGAGAGAGACATGAGCTCTGTTCTCATGGAGCTTAGGGTCTGCTAGTCCAGTGGGATGGGTATTGCCAAAGGGGAAGTGTGAGGAACATCAGACCATAGCAAAGGGACCGGCCCAGCCTGAAGAGTCAGAGGGGCCTTGGATAGAAGTCATATTTAAGCTGAGATGTAGTGAATAACTAAGTGAGAGTAGGTTGGAGATAGGGGAGAGTTGGGAGGTACTGCAGACAATCAGATCAGCTTAGGTAAGGGCCTTCAGGCAGGACGAAAAGCATCCTGCTGAGGAAGGGGTGGCGGACTACTTTTAGAGAAATGGGCAAGGATCAACCACAGTGTAAAGGATCTTAAAGGCCAAATTAAGGGCTCAGTACACAGAAGCCTCTGAATAGGCTAGAAGAGGAAGAGGCATGATCAGGTTCATGACAATCAGATCAGCTTAGATAAGGGCCTTCAGGCAGGAAGAAATGTATCCTGCTAAGGAAGGGTTGGCGGACTACTTTTAGAGAAATGGGCAAGGATCAACCACAGTGTAAAGGATCTTAAAGGCCAAATTAAGGGCTTAGTGCGCAGAAGCCTCTGAATAGGGTAGAAGAGGAAGATGCATGATCAGGTTCAATGATCAGGATCAACTAGATCATTCTAGTTGGAGTATGGAAAATTGATTGCAGGGAAGCAACACGTACAGTGGCAGCAATGGTGATGGACTGAAATGAAGAGATTTGAGAATTATGTCTTTGGTATCTAGGTTAAAGAGAATATGAATAGTATGTGAAGGATAAGGAGAGAAGGAAGCTGAGGATGATGTTTTGATGTCAGGAAAAAGCAACTAGGACCATGATGGGCACTTTGTACAAAGATAGGGAGGGAAAAAATGAAGTTTGAGTACAAGATAATAAGGTCAGGTCATAGAAGGAATTGAGTCAGAGGCACTTTGTGAAATATAGAAGTAGATAGTAAGTGGCCTGCTTGATGGTGTGCTGGGAATACAGATTATTTACATGTGAGTGGTCCCACCCCCTCCCTGTTTCCCCTACCCAATAAGGTCTTCGCCAGAATAACCTGTCTCCTCCTTTATCCTCAAGGGAGAATTTGGTGTTTGTCAGTCTAGTTCTTGAGCTTTTATCATGCTAAGCAAAAAAAGGGTGGAGAAAAGAAAACATGGGCAAATCATACGGTATGTAGGGAGAAGTTAAGAGCAAAAAAGACAAAAAACAGTTGTGAGTGAGAGTCTCGGGGTGAGTCTGGGGAAAATGGGAGCCTGTAACAAAGGGAGTAACCCTTGAGCGGGGAAGTGAGGAGATGACAGCGATTTTAAGAAATAATGTGATTTGTATGCTACATGCTATTATATTCTTCAAGAGAAATAAGTTAAGAGCAGTTCTGCCTTACTATTGCTTTTAGTTGCTGGACTATATTTCTTCAAATGCAACATCAAACTGACATTCGGCCAGGTAGGGCTTGGGAGTTACACAACTAGGTGGAGCTCAAAGGATGGTCCTATGGGGACAATGAGCATAACTGAAACTACGGAAATGGATAAGATCACTCAATGGCATAGGAGAAAAATGCTTAGAATAGAATCCTGAAACAGTCCAACAATTAAGGGACTAGGAGGGGGAACTGAGAAGGTTCATGACGAGCAAATATCTACCTTACCTTTCAATACTATGTTATTTTTAAAGGCTTTCTATGTTATCATTTTGTCTTATCATGTAAAATCATCCTATCAGGCTGGGTGCAGTTTGTTCATGCCTATAATCCCAGCACTTTGGGAGGCAGAGGCAGGTGGATCATGAGGTCAGGAGATTGAGACCATCCTAGCCAACATAGTGAAACGCTGTCTCTACTAAAATACAAAAAAATTAGCCAGGCATGGTGGCACATGCCTGTAATCCCAGCCACTCTGGAGGCTGAGGCAGGGGAATTGCTTGAACCCGGGAGGCGGAGGTTGCAGTGAGCCAAGATGGTACCACTGCACTATAGCCTGGCGACAGAGCAAAGACTCCATCTCAAAAAAAAAAAAAAAAAAATCCTATAAACAGGCTGGTGGAACTGATATAATTTATTATCCCCCTATGAAAGGTAATGATGCCCAGCCCCAGAGACAGATATAAAGAGATTTTCAGAAAGCCACATGGCAAGTTAATGTCAAAATGGGTCTCACAGATCTAGGTCCTCTAACCTTTGTAATGTGCCATTCAAGGGCTGGGTGTCATGCCTATGTGATCCTTTGGAAATGTCTTAGAAACATTTTATTTTTGACCTTACTTTGACTAGCATACATAAACTTCTAGGGGCAAAAGAGTCTTCTCTCTTCCCTGCCACTATTGCCTGCTAAGTGACTTACTGCCACCAGACATCATGTTAAAGAGCTTGGAACAATTAGTAAGAAAAATGACAACTGAGTATGATTAATTGTATAATTTGGGACTAGGCAAGTTTAAACCTTAAAACCGCTTTATGAAACTGGGAAAGTAGGAGGATCCATGCTCAGTCTACTCACATCTGCCCAATACGCACATGTTAAGCACAGGGCCTGTTAACAACTCACCTTGCTGTTAATAAAAGCAACCCATGCAAACTACAATTTATGGATTTCTAAACATGGAGCTCACTTGTGGAAAACCTTGAACATGAAGGCTTTGTCACCCCAAAATCTACTTTCCACTTTGGGAAAACAAATGGAATTTTGTCCCTCAACAAAGCTCATTATTCTACTTAAGAAGGGATGGTTAAGTAAAACTACTGCTTAACTTTAGAGTCTGTTTCAAATCACTATTATGTATTTGTGTAATTCAGCCCTTGATTTATATAAGCCACAGAAATATTCAAATAAATGAGCAAAAATTTCCCCTGTTATTTACCTAAAACCTGTTTTAAAGAAAGAAAATATATCAAGGCTCACATTTTTGCTCTGGTACTATAACTCAAAGATGATGATTTGAGATCTTCAAAATGAAGAGTTATGTGCTTTAAAAATGAATGTAATGAATAATATTTAAATATGATTTAAATATTTAAAGTTCAGGAGAGTTCTATGAAGAGCTTTTGATTTCTTTCCTATTCTAATCACTAACCAAATAAAATAAAAGCCTGATAAAGAAAAAACAAGTTATTAATAGTCCATACTAAACTCACACATTGAAATTAACATAAGGAATATAATGGTATAAATTCCTATTAACAGCTTATTAGAGTAAACATAACCACAAAAATCCATGTTGGTGTTATTTCTAAATATTTTGAAAAAGCTCAGTTTCTTAGAAAATTTCCTACAAAATTATAAGATCTACATCAATGAACACTCATTATCGCACTTGGCTTGAGAAGTTTCACCAGAAAACTGCATCTCAGACACTGCAGTGCGACCGGATTCACACACTACCACACTGCCAAGCTGATTCACCATCTCAACAGCACAAAACGCTCTGGAGTGCAGAAGTTGGCTTTCAAAAACGGCTGGAAGCCCTTTTAAAGGCCTGAGTCAGAAGTATAAATAATTTCATAACCAAATACCATTAGAAAATCCTGTTGTGATAGATAAATACCCATGAATCACAGCTGTCTCTCAGCATGATAAGCCAGGCAACAACTAATTAGCTTCTTAGAAGCACATGAAGCTACCTTTTAATAATAATGCTTCTTGAACAAGAAGGATTATGATGTTCTAATTTCATTTTGCAAATTATTGCTTTATCATCTCTAAAGAAATACTTTTAATAAAAAGAAACAGAATCTGTCAAAGGAATCAGAATCCCTCGCTGTGGTTGTTTTGGTTTGGCTGTCTTGCTCAGGGCTGATATGTTTACATTTTTTCCAAACAGTCAAGTATCTATGGTTACCAGGTTGTTAACAATTTAGAATTCAGTTTCTACTTTTTTCTAATAAGGCTTAAGACACTCAGAAAAGATGCTGGGAAACTTCAAAGTGTACAAAATACCAACATAAAATGCCTGTAACAGAAGAGTCAGGTTATAAGAAAGATTCTCTCTGTGGAGATAACTAGCAACGTCAATGGTCTACAAACTTAAAGAGCTCTTAACATAGTATCACAAACATGTCATCAGCCTTTCAACTCAGTGAAGTCTCCCATGGCTAAAATGACCACTTCTGTTAGATTGCTTGAGAATCTTCTATCTGTCTATGTCCTTTTTCACTGGTAACATCCCAGTAGAGCCTGTATCACGTTTGTCTCTCCAAGCAGGACTACAAGCCTGTTAATGGAATGATCAGATTTCACATATCTTCTGTACTATAAGTTGCCTAAGTGTCAAGCCTAAGGGCGTAGACTAAGTTATTGATTAATAAAAAGTTATTGATTAGTACTATGGAATGCATATACAAAACTATATTCTTTTAAACTAGTGTTAACTGATTGGTTTTAACTGATTGGTTTCCCTAATGATATTCATTAGGGAAAATTTGGAAACTACAGGTAAGAAGTAAAGTGAATAAAAATCACCTCTAATCACTCATAGATAACCACTGTTTAAATCTGTTTATAACTGTCAGTATTTTTTTCTACAAATCTATAGTTTTCACTCATACAGCATTTTCCTTCTCTTTAAAATATTCTTTTCCAAAAATGGTCTCAAACTTCCTACATAAGCTAGGCAGGTACCACAAATATAGGAGACCAACTGAGTGGAAGATATTAAGCTGCTTGCATAACAACTAAGGTACAACACACTCCACAGGCCAAAAAAAAAAAAAAAAAAAAAAAAACACCAGCCAAACAAAACACATCTCTACAGAGCCACATACAACAAACCCTGGTTTGGCACCCTTATAGTACAAAATCATTTTAAATAACAGTATAATATTCCAATACTAAGATATAACTTATGTAACCATTCCCTTCTTATTCCATACTAGATTCTTACATACACATTAGAATGGGAAGCCTGTAACTTTCAGATACTGGAAATAAGTTCTGCTTTTTGGAGAGAGTATTCATCAATTAAATTAAGTTTAAGAATAGTAGTGTTATAAAGAGAACAACACTGGATGAGAAAGGCCAGGGAAAAACACAGAGAAAGAAAGAATTTCTTGACTGGAAGTGATGGCAAAATAAGAAATTGATATTCAAGAAATTTCCTAAAATAGATTTAAGAGGTTATAAAAACATGGGAAAGATCACTGTATGAAGTGCTACATAAGCAGAAGCAGTATGCATTTCCACCTGAAAAGTGGAATGCACAAAGGTTAATAAGAAATCAATATGCTTTCCCCAAGGCAGTGAATTTAACAAGCAGCAGCATAAGTGGTGCTTTGTCATATTTAACTCTATGTGACATCTAGAGGCAAATGTTCTAAGAACAACAGTGTGGCCTAAATCAGAGCTAAAAGGACGTGAATCACCTGAATACAGATGATAATTGCATAGGTGTCAATGAAATGCACAAGGAATATGTACAGAATATGACTAGCCCAGGACTAGAATTTAGCTGTAGAAATGCTCATACAATAAAGGGCTGAGGAGTAAAATAGAATAAACTATTGAAGGAAATACTAGAGTTGCAAAATAATAAATGAACACAGTCTCCACCATTTTTTTAAGTTGTTCTTTTTATAAGATGATTTGACCTTGCCTAAAAAGCAGAACCCGGGAGGTGGAGCTTGCAGTGAGTCGAGATCGCGCCATTGCACTGCAGCCTGGGCGACAGAGCGAGACTTCGTGTCAAAAAACAAAACAAAACAAACAAACAAACAAAAAAAGCAGAAACGAAGAGCCATGAGGAGGGAATCAAATAAAAAGACAATAGACTAAAATTAAATAGGGAAATGAGTAGCATAAGGAAGGACTGTAAAAACACACGAATTTAATAGCAGAATACATAATAATAACAAAAGTAAACCCCATACTGGACACAGTAAAGAGTAGAAATGAAGCTGTGTGAAGCTGAATCAGAAGTATAGAACATCAATTTAATATGCTCTCCATGAGCAGAAAGCAAAGGAAATTGCAATGATAAAAGATATTGTTGAAAAAGAAACCATTATAAGAAAAATAAATGAGCTCAGGTATGGGCGCTAAAGCTGGAAACATCCTATACAATTTTCTGATTTGCAAGGTTAATAAAAATTGATTTAAAAAAAATTTATGGATGGGGCAGGAAGAAAAAACAGCTTGTCCATAAAGTAATAAAAAGTAGGTAATATGAAATGACATAGAGCACCAACTACAGATATTTGAGGAAAAATTATTGTGACTCGAGTGTTTTATTTAATATTTTACTTAATTTGGACTACAGAAATCCAGGTAAATGGGTACACTGCTGAGCGTTTCCTTAACCATTTTTCCAGTGGTTCTTTTTTCTTAGTTCTAAGTAACATATTTCTTGAGCTACACTGATAGAATTTCTTGACCTCTCTGATATCAACTTCAAAGCATTAACTGGTCTTTTTCTGTTCTAGCATGTGATAACAATGGCTAAGAATTTTACGCAGTTGGAACACTATGCCTGAATAATTTTTACACAAAAATTTCTACTTATTTTTTCAACATTCAAAGAGGCACAGTTTATAGAGCAACATAATGTCCACCTTAATTACCAAAGATCTCTGTTAATTATTTCCCGTGTCTGAAACTTAGACTGAATGGTCCTGGCCTTTAAATTTTTAAGTGGTAAAAATAATAAAAGCCACCCACCAACAGATATTATCTTCATCAACCACTTACAATATTATCTTTCCATCTAGGGCATACAAATGTCCCTATGCTGCTTACACCTGAAAATTTCTCTCTAGATAGATAGATAGATAGATAGATAGATAGATAGATAGATAGATAGATAGATTTACTATATATATTTTACTATAAATATATAGTAAAATCTTAACCAAGTAAACATGCAGAAGAAAAAGGCATGTTTTTAAGATCTACAAACAATGTCACATAACTTGTTTTCCCAGGGTCTTCGATGATAATCCATGGCAATCATAGTCCTCTAACTATAGTCAGTTTTCCAATGTTTGAGGAAAAACACAGCCAAATTAACCTTCACTTTCCCTCATTTTATAACTATAAAATAGGGAATTATTTTCTACATGCATACCTTTTGCACTTGATCTTCCAAGATACTTTTAAATTAGAAAATAGAAAAGTTTGTTACAGAGCAATGAGAAGAATTAGAAATTGCATTCCTAAAATGAAACAAAAAGTCTGTTTTTTGGAGCTCTAGTTCTGTATCACCTGGCTTTCATCATAAAGCTAGATCTCACTAAAGATAAAAGGGAATGGACTGAAAAAAAAGAGAGGGAACGTCATTCGATTCTCTTTACCATGCAGCCAAAATTATTTTAATGGACTTAATCAATTTCATATTTTGTTCTTCAGTAAACCAGCTATATACATGTAACTCCAAATTGCTTAGTTCTTTGAAATGGCAGGCACTAATTATGGTGAAATATTTTACAACATTTGAACAAACTTTTTCCTGTAGGGCTGAAAAAGATTATATAGCTACCTAACACTTACGAAGGGTGATAAGCAAGATGCCGTAACTATGGCTCATAATATTCTGAGAAACAGACTCCACACTATATGACAAACACTTCATGAACGAGTCAGATGACTGTGAAAAGGGCAGTATCATCTCTCTTAGGCTGGCTTTAGAACAAGTTGATTAAAATAAACCCATGTATTACTCTCCATGGCTAATAAACATCTTTTCACTCTACTTGTAGATCTAGTGGCAGCTGTGACTCAGCCAACAGAGCCTAGCTCTTGTACAAATTAGCTGGCATGAATGCTGGCATTATCACTTATTTCTGCTGCAGTAACTCTGAGACACTGACACAGCCAGAATAGAGGTAGTGATTTTCTTTGACATATGATGAGGTAATATAACTTTTGGCACTGCTGCTACTCAATGATTTGATTGTAAAACACCTAGCTTCATTGTCTTATCCTTTTTTATTAGATTTTTACAAACTCTCCATCTACAAGTATGCTAATGGCACATTTCAATACATTTCATTTATACAGAGTCAATACCCTATGCCAGAGGAGACAGAGGAAGTAGACGGAAAACTGGATGACAGATAGATAAGACAGACATATAGATAGATAAAATAGATACACATTGAGTATGGAAAACCTTAAACTATTCTTCCTCTGCTCTCACACCACAACAATCAACTTCTGACCAATCAGCTTCATGCTGGTGTTCCCAAACTCCCCCTTTAGGTTTGATTTCTTTGCTAGAGCAGCTCACAGAACTCAGGGAAAGTTGTTTACTGGTTTGTTCTAAAGGATATGATGAAGGATATAGATGAAGAAATACATAGGACAATGTATGGGGAAGGAGCACGGAGCTTCCATGCCCTTCCTGAATGTGCCACCCTCCAGGAACCTCCATGTGTTCAGCTAGTTTCCTGGGCCTTTTATGGAGACTTCATTGAAAAGGCATGATTGAAGCATAGATAACCATGTCAAAATGTGATCGGACAAAAAGGGTATGACCTTACACTAACAGAATGAATGAGGAAACCCAGAAAGGCCTGTTAGATTCTTCTTGACCCTTCTGTGTGGCATTCCTTCCTCCAAGGGTATAGGGAGGATGCTCTCTGGACTGGGGGCCTTATAATCCACAATGGAAGATTAGAGTCCTGTCTTGGACAGTGAAAGGAGATCAAGAGAAGGCCAGGGAGAGAGAGATTCTGTTTCCTGATCCTACTTCTGGGGCCCAAAGGGCCCCAATATTATTTTAAAAAGACTGTAACAAAGGTCTATGGGAGTTGTAAGCCAGAAATTGTGGATGAAAATCTATATCAATGGATGGATGGATGGATGCATGGATGCATGGATGGATGGATGGATGGATGGACGGATGGATGGATGGATGGATGCATCGATGGATAGACAGCTCATATCACAGACATATAGTATCACAGACATATAGACAGATGTGGAAGGATGATGAATGGATGACAGGTAAATAACATATGATAGGTATATGGCTAAAGATAATTTACATTCATTTTCAAAGGGCTGACTTTAACTTGATGAAAACTACTTAAATAAGTAGCAGTAAATGCAAAAACTTGAAAACCTTCTTTTGTTACATTTGTCATGGCAAGTTGTAAAGGATCCCCAAAATCCTAAGGTTTCCTTTCTTTAGGTATGTTCAACCTTAAGCTTGTGTGTTTATCTTCATATTTATGGAAAGGGATCAGAAATCAACGCAGAAAGGAAAATTCCCATGAACACTGGGTTTTTTTTTTTTTTGCTTTAGCTTTTGTTTTTGGTTTAAATACAAAAGTAGGAAACAAGAAATAATTGCTTTACTTTGGGCATACTCAATATTCTCACTGCTGCTAGAATTTCTTTATTAAACCACAGCTGACTTTTCAACAGTAACAATGGAACCCAGAAAACAGTAAAATAGTATCCTCATTGCACAATCAACTTATGTTTCTAGTCCAACAGAAAAAAGTATCTTTCAAGAACAAGGGCAAAATCCCTAAATAAGGAAATTCTGAAAGTGTATTTTAGATAAACAGTGATCCCAAATGGATAGTGCAAGAATAAAGATGCAGGAAGAAATCAAGAGCATAGAAAATGATAAAGATGTAGAAAATAAATTTTAAAGTCATTAACAGTATCTTGTGGTGCATAAATGCAAGCTCAAGAGAAGAGAATCAAAAGACATGACAACAATAGAACTAAAATTGGGAGAAGGTTAAAGAAAGTTAATGTGCCTTAAGTTGCATATATTATTCAGAATAAAGATAAAGATATTATGTAACTTCAGATTTTGTTATGTTAAATATGTATGAGTAAAATTTCAGTGGCAACTACTAAAAATACATGCAAATATAACTTCCAAACTACTTGAGAAAAAATTGTATGAAAAAATATATATACACACACAAGCAAGGCAATTCAAAAAGGCAAAAAGGAGAGAAGCAGCAGCATAAATAAGCTGGGAAAGAAAAGGCAACAGAAAATGGTAGATCTAATACGTATAAATGAATCAAATGTACGAAGTAAAAAGAAGAGCAATCAGTCTGGACTTAAAATTTATACTTTAGTCTTGTACAGGAAACATAACTTAAAATGACATGAACAAGACTAAAAGCAAAAGGATAAAAAACAAACAGAGAAAAGTCTAAACAAAAGAAAGTGAAGATAGCCATATTAATCCAGACAACATAAACATTGAGGCAAAAAACATAACTAGAAATATAGAGGGTCATTCCGGGAAAGAAACACAATAAAAAATAATACAAAGTTTTAAAAATACAGTGTAACAACTATGTACACAGCATTTACATTCTATTAGGTACTACAAGTAATCTAGAGATGATTTAAGGTACACTGAAGCATAGGTGTTGGACATATGCCAATACTATACCATTTTATACAAGGGACTTGAACGTCCACAGAATTTGGTGTCCACACAAGTGGGGTCGTGAACCCAATCCCCCATGAACATCAAAAGATGACTGTACTTTCCAAATTGACATACAGATTTAATACAGTTGACATCAAAACCCAAATGAGTTTGTGGGGGTTTTCAAATTTGACAATCCAAAAAAAAAAGGAAATTTAAAAGTTGATCCTTGCTGGAAGGACAATGGGCCAAGATTAGTCACTACTCTTGAAAAATAAAGGACTTCTTCCCCATATCAAGATTTATTATATGCTACTATAATAAACACAGTATATACAGAAAAAGAAAGGCCATTAGAACAGAATAGAAAACCCAGAATGAGACACACACACACATCAGCCCTTGACATACAACAGAACAGCTACTGTAGATCAGGGGGAAAAGATGGACCTTTTAATAAATGGTGGTGAGACAACTGGGTATCCATGTGTAAAAAAATAAAATTGAACCCCTACTTCTTATTACATACAAAAGTCAATTGTTAAAAATTGATGTGTTAAAAAATACATACCAAAAATAAGCTTATTAAGTTTTTAAGAGATCAGATAGGTGGTCTTGTGAGGCCACAGTTTTATAATGAGAAATCCTGCAATCTTCAATTTAATCTGCCCTAGCTGATGGTAGAGGATAGTCCCCTGAGCAGAAATCAAGATTATTATTCATGAAAAAAACTAAATTTCTTACTTTCTTATTTTTGTAGCTTCAGGGGAAAAAAAAAATCCCAAAACCTCAAAAGATCCATCACTTGTGAACATGGATACTGATGTAAAGAAGTACTAATTATTGCTCATAATGCAAAACAGAAAAAAAAGCATATATATCTGAGGACTATCAGGAAAAAAATAGAAGAAGACGTTTGTAACTTAAAACATCAACTCTCTAAGATATTTTAGGAGTACTTTCAGCAGAGAAATCAATGGGTAAACTAAGTTTTACTGCATTGTATAAGCTTCCATATTTCTAGAAGAAAATTATACTGAGTTTCCATGTTTAAAAGAAAAGTAATAAGCTCTTGGAAAAAAAATTAAAGGGTTTACTATAAACATCCAAATTAAAGTTGTAGGAGAAAATTTTCCTCAAATCTTCGAGGGTGACATTAACATTAATTATGCTCTAAATTTAGAGGAAAGTGTTCCTTTTGAAAGACTGATTTACTATCCTGCTTTATCTATCTTTATGAGAACTTGGTGATGGAAGAATAAGGAGCCATTATAGCTCACATTTTAAGTGACATTGACCAAAAAAGTTAATAGCAAGCTAGCCACTATAAATACCATTTTTCTGGTATCTACTTTACAAGTTGTTTTATATAGCTACCCCTTCATTAATGCTTCTATAAATATCATTTATCCAGTATCTATTTTACAAGTTATTTTATATAGATACCCCTTCATTAATGATTCTATTAATACCATTTTCCGGTATCTATTTTACAACCTATTTTATATAGATACGCCCTCATTAATGCCTCCAATCAATTTTTTGTTTTATCCCTAGAAATGGGACAAATCCATACATTTCAATAACTAAAAATCTCCCAGTGAAGTTTATTTGTCAGTTACTGATTATTCCACAACTTGTGACATTTCCGTTTTGAAGATAAAGGATAGACAGAAAAACCAGTTACAGGACTACTTTCTTTCACGAGGAGTGAAAGAAACTTTCACAAACAACCTGCCCCAATATTTACTTGAAATCCAAATTAGTTTTCCATTGACAGACAGGGGAACAAGGAGATATTCCTGCCAACAATTCATCGAAGCATAATGCCTACATCTAAATTAGTAAAAAAAAAAAAAAAAACTGAAGAAAAAAAAAAAAGCAGCTGCTACGTCTCTATTCAGAATCACACAGCAGCTGTGAAAGCAGTTTCATTCTTCCACTTCCAAGTCAATGCATCAAAACCCTTGCCCAGAAGTGTGCCAGCAACTACCACACTAATTGCAAAATTGCCATAGCAATGAAATGACAATAGCCATGCACGTTCATTTGGATGACCAAGCCGGGGCTATTTATAACCGGAAGAATGACTCCAACAAGAAAGTCATAGAGGACGGACTAATTAAGGTGTGCAAATCCAAATATGTTAAAGACTTGACTTCATGTTTTATTCAGCTTACCCCAGAAAAATGTTGACTATAATCTCATTAACTATTTTTTACTTTTTAAAAAAACCAAACATCAGTTCTTACACAAAATATATCAAACTTCGAATTATTTTTCTCCAGTGATTTTTGTATGAGAATTCTTCAGTACCAATTATAAATATCATTTAAAATATAAAATATATGGCCAGGCATGGTGACTCATGCCTGTAATCCCAGCACTTTCAGAGGCCAAGATGAGAGGATCGCTTCAAGCCAGGAGTTTGAGATCTGCCTGGGCAACACAGTAAGAACCTGTCTGTATAAAACATTTTTTAAAATTAGCCAAGCATGGTAGGGCACACCTGTGATCCCAGCTACTCAGGCAGCTGTGTCAGGATGATCACTTGAGTCTGCAAGTTCAAGGCTGCAGTGAGCTATAATCGCTCCACTGTACTCCAGCCTGGGTGACAAAGAGAGAGCGTCCTGTCTCTAAAATATATATATTATATTATGTGTATTGTGTATACATATATATTAATATGTATACTCACGCATACATACACACATACCCCTAATCCTTTTGTCACAAGAAAGTGGTCTTAACTTTTTAACATGTAAGTTTCAAAAATAAATAGTAAACATTATTTTGATATATTTCAATGTAAATAAAAATACCTAATATGGAGTCATTATTTATTGATAAAAGAAGGAAAGAATAAAAATGACAATAATCTCTGAAATAGACTAACAGACTCCCACAGTGCAAGGAAATTCTTTTTAAAATCAAGGGAACTTCATTCCAAGTAAGTGTCCCACAGTGTTGTTCTGCCTTCTTAAAACTACCAAAATCGGAATCCTTCACAGGCAAGCTACATCTCATAGGAAAAGCTCAGTAGATTGACTTTCCACCATAACAAATAGAGCAAAATATTTCATCAAAATTGTTACTGTTTCCATCAAGGATGCTGTTCAAGGCTATCATAAAAGACTAAGTATTAGTGGTGAGAAGCAACAGCAAAAATCACAGTGAATCATTAGCTATAGTACTAGAAATCCTGCAAAAACCTGTAACTGATGGTTAATTAATTAAATCAAACCTTATCAAATAAAAATTCAATCTAAAAATTGATCATTTCAAAGAAAAATTATTTTTTCTTAAAACTGAATAATACTGATTAAAAGGAGCATTTAAAAACTAAATATTGATATCCTTAAGTGATGCAGCAAAACAATCCCAGTTTTTTATTTCTAATTCATTCAGCAAATACTGTATATACTGATACCAGAAAGTTACACTTATCTTGAAAAGCTTAAATTTTAGATACTAAAAAATGAGATAGAACAGCAATATTAAAGTGAGATCAGAAAGCAAAATGAAGGTAACTCCAGTCCACAGGAGGCTACCTGAACAGGAATATCAACATGAAAATAAATTGCTGAGAGTACACAATAATTATGGATTATTCTGGCTGTGTTAATAACTTACTCAAATCTCTCTGCTACCCTGTACAATCTGCCCTTTTATAAACTATTGTTGCCAGGCATGGTGGCTCACACCTATCTTATAATCCCGACATTTTGGAAAGCCAAGGCAGAAGGATTGCCTGAGCTCAGGAGTTCCAGACCAGCCTGGGCAACATAGTGAAACCTCATCTTTACAAGAAAAAAAAAAAAAAAAAAACTAGCTGGGCATGGTAGTGCATGCCTATAGTCCTAGCTACTCAGGAGGCTGAGGCAAGAGGATCACTTGAGCCCAGGAGGTCAAGGCTGCAGTGAGCTGTGATCATATCACTGCACTCCAGCCTGGGCAACAGAATGAGACTGTCTCAAACAAACAAACAAACAAAAATTCTTAGCTGTCATCTAAGACTCTATAAATGTTCTATATGGCTTGGACACCTTATAACTTCTCTACCACAACCTGAAGTGACCCAAAGGGCCAATTATTTTCAGAGGATACAAATATTCTATTGTGATACTTTATTACAAAACATAACCACAATGGAGATAAGGTGAGTCAGGAGCTAAACAATAATTTCTTAAATACCTACCATGAGGCAGGTTTTACATAAGTGTTTTATTTCAAAGTCTCACAAAAGCACGTTGAAATAGTTATTGTTAGCCCCATTTTACAACCAGCTATAACATCACAAGTGTGACAAAACATCCAAGGTCACACAGCCAGTAAATGGCAAGACTGTCTAATCCTAATATTCATGTTTATGTGGCTAAACAGTCCCTCTGAAAGTATTTATACTTGGCACACTTTTCAAAAAGCTTTAGAAAACTTACACATTCAAAGCAACTTAAAAAAACACACACATATTAAACGGAGCATCCTAATTGAAGTAACTAAATGTAGAGGTTTGAGATTAAATATTTATAAATTTAACTTTGAGTCCCTGGAACCTACCACTCTCTCCAGGCAAA
This sequence comes from Pan paniscus, assembly GCF_029289425.2. Lineage (NCBI taxonomy): Eukaryota > Metazoa > Chordata > Mammalia > Primates > Hominidae > Pan > Pan paniscus. The sequence continues at coordinate 54,092,192 of NC_073259.2, read as the reverse complement.
GAGGTCAACCAGAAAGCTTCAGGCCTGCATCTCATGATGTATAATGCAATGAGTGAAAGAACAAACTGTACTGAGTATAACATTCAGTAAATGGCCCCAAAGCTAGCTATAAAACAAACCCACACATATTCTTGCTAGTTCTACTTATCTAAAATATCACTATCCTAAAGGAAAATTGAGTAGTACATCAATGTCTGGTCAGAGAAATAACATGCACTTTTAAAGAAAGCGATAAAGCATTAAAGACTATCAGCTCCTTCAGACTCTGCCTAATAAATATTCACTAGGAAAAGGTGTCCCACTATGTTCTAGAGGTAGAATTAAGATATAAATAAGCAATAATAATCCACCACTTATTCCGAAAATGTTTCACACATAACCAGAATAAAATGCCATGCCTACATATAAAATGTAAAATACAAGGAACCGAGTGATGTAGCTGGAGACAAAAAAGTACAATTAATAAAAACACATAATTATGATGATGCATAATGTGGTAAGTGTACTCCTATGGATAAGAAAGACTCATGAGTTCATTCATAAGAGGCGGAAGATTGCTTTGGGTTTGTCAGGCAGTTTCATGAACTAAGCTTGCAAGTTAAAATGAAGTAAGTCAATGAAAGGAAAATTAAGTCTTCATGAAAAGATAACAGAGCCACATAACTATCAAAAGCTAAATCTCAAAGTTGACAAAAAGCTTTTTTTCTCAAATTATGAGATTTAAAAATCTTAAAGACTTAGTTTTACAATTCTTAGGGAAACTAAATAAATTCAAAGTAAATCATATATGTTATGTGGCATATAGACAGAACATGTTTGAATTTCAATAACGAACAATATTCAAGTTGCAGGTCTGCCACTTACACTTCATATGTAACCATGGGAAAATGACTTACCTGGTTCCCGGTGTACAAAACTGGAAATCGAGGGTGATACCAAGAGGCTTTAGGATTCAGTTAGCTAATGTATAGGATGCATGAGGAAAGCATAAGTGCTAGTTTACTATATAAATTCTTATTTATTTATTTATTTTTAAGCAATAGGATCCTTCGCTGTGCTCAGGCTGGAGTACAGTGGTGCAATCACAGGTCACTGCAGCCTCGAACCCCTGGGCTCAAGTGATCCTCCCACCTCAGCCTCCTGAGTAGATAGGACTACAGTCACGTGCCACCACGCCTGGCTAATTTTTTAATTTTTTATTTTGGTAGAGATGGGGTCTCACTTTGTTGCTGTTGCCATTGTTGATAATATATTTTGTATCTAAGAACCATGTTTATTTGAAAGAACTTTACTCTTTAGTAATAAAATGAGTATATTATTTAAACATAGTAAACATGGTTAATATTGTTTCCAAATCATTTTAAACCATTTTATTTATACAGACATGCTAATTCTATGCAATTAGTGTTAATTTCTAATATCATTCTGCTGTCTCCCTAAACATATAGCTTTCTACTCATTTTTGTCTTCATCATTCTACTAATACTAATTAGTATTACTTCTACACATCTATTCTGGACTGCAGAAATTACTAATTTATTACACATCTATTCAGGACTGCAGAAATATTAAAGCACATACAACTGCACGTTTCTTCTCTCTCCCCAAACTTTATATTAGTCAAAGAATATTCAGCATAAAATCCAATTTTTCTATTTACTTTTTCTCTTCTTTCTTCTTCACTGTTTAATCCCATAGACAGATTGCTTCCGGTGAAAATGGCTTATTCTTTTTTTCTTGTTGAAGAAAGGGTCTCACTCTGTCACCGAGGCTGGTGCACACTGATGCAATCTTGACTCACTGCAGCCTCGACTTCCTAGACTCAAGACATACTCCTGCCTCAGCCTCCTGAGTAGCTTGGGCAACGGGCAACCACTACCATGCCCAGCGATTTATTTTTCATTTTATTTTTATAGAGACAGGGTCTCACTATGTTGCCCAGGGTGGTCTCCAACTACTGGCCTCAAGTGATCCTCCCACCTCAGCATCCCAAAGTGCTGGGATTAGGGATTACAAGGATAAACCTCTGGCAAGTTTTACTAAAGAAAAATTATTTTGCTTGGTTTACTTTTCACCAGTATCTTCTGGCATGCTTCTAAAGATATCAGAATAACCTGGATCAATGATAGTCAGTGTGCACAGTCTGTAGTATTTTCCACATGCTGTGCCCAGTCCAGTATTATTACCACTGTAGTGATAAACACCAGTTTGGGCCAACATGGTGTAGTACTCTATTGGGGATTTCCTCAAAGCTGGGCACTTGTTAGTGAGGATGACCAATTTTGCTTTTTCTTATCTAATCATCTTCAGAATCTGCTTGTACCCCAGCACATACTTTCCACTTTTCATAACAAGTTGGAGCCTAGCATTGATCAACTCCAGTGACTTTTCCATCATTTTTGCCACCATCATATTCCTGGCTTAGGTGCCAGATGGCCCCCAACCAAGAACAGCCGCCAAGATGGCCAGGGAATGAGAAAAGCAAATTGTTCATTCTTATCATGGTGAACAAATATTTTGTTTCACAGAAAATTTAACCCTCAGAATTATAAATTTTCCCATAAATTTAAAAATAACATACTCTACAAAAAAAAAAAAAAATGGTATCATAGACACAGCTGATAAATATCAAACTAATTAACTTAATATGAGTTCTCTTGTTTTTTTTTTTCTCATCCACTCACTGATGAGAGGTAAAAACAGCAGGAATATGGCCCAAAGACAAGTCACAAAGAAAGAGCTAGACAGCGCCTGAACAATCAAGAGCTGACCACAGTGTCTTCTTGTAAGAAATGTGGCCACTGGTGAACAGCCATGTCTAGGAATGTCTAGATAAAATGGGCAGAGGAAGACAGTCTTGCATACATTTATGCATCTCATTTGTGCTTAGCTAAGGGATAATTATATACTTCATACTATAGTTATAAAATAATGTATAAGGAGAATCTAGTATAATTTTGGAAAGATTAGGTATTTAGTGTCTGTTGAAATGAAGGAGTGAGGAAAGAAAAAGAGAAATAAAAAGGAGATAAAAATACAATGTATCTAAAATCTCAAAGTCTTTCTGGTATTCACTCTTTCTGGTATTCATTCCCAGAAATAATACATTCAAAAAACATGTATAGCTCAATGAATGCAATTATACATTATACTTATTCATTAAATGTTTCCAAACAATCCTTTTAGTGGTATTTAGTAACAAATTTATCTCTCTTTTGCATCCATTCAATAAAAAAAAATTGGGTGAAAACTATGTGCATCTTAAATATGTCAAGAAATATAAAAGAAATTAAGTCAGAGAAAAAAGAAAAGTCTCCCGAACTATGGTCTCCAGTATAATAGCTGACATTTCTGTAATAGTACCTTTTATTATAATTCATTAGCAACTGCTAAATTACCAGCATCTACAGATGCTATCTTGCTACCATGGAAATGCAGAATATATGAATTAATTAGGACCATGTTGAAAAAAAAAAGGACAGAAGGGTGCCTAGTTTCTACAGGAAGCGGTTTCCTTCAATAGCTTTTATTATTATTATTATTCATCTAACAAATATCTCATGTTTTAAAATCTAATTATTAGGCAAGTAACCTTTTTTATCAGACAAGGCATCAGTTCCACATTACTTACTTGCTATGACTTCTTAAATTCTGGATTTAATCAACAGTTTTCATGTCAATACTGTGCACCCCTAACTTTTTGCTGCTCATTATTTCTTATATACAATCAGTTTAAGAGAGCTATTTGTCATTGTTACAGAAACACTACTATCACCATGGTTCCTTTCCTTAAGAGGTAGTTTATAAACAAATTCCTGAATGGAGGTTTCCAAACACCAAAGTTATCATAAGTGAATGCAATAAGTATATTCCCTCAGAAAGGCATAAACGGAATATGATATAACCTAATTTGTCATTTATTATTAGTTTGACAAAGATTATTATTAGAAGGCCAATTAGTCTGTATAAAATCTATGGCAGGAAAAAAAAAAAAACTCAGAGACTTGTTAAAGTGTTTCTGGCAGAGACAGGGTAAAGAGTGCCCTGACAAACCAGTGAAAAGTTCTGCTTGATTTGGTAGATTTCTCTATACACTGGAAAGAAACCAAAAGAACATGAACATTTATCAGTCACCAACTACACTGTACTAGGAATGCAAATAACTGCTTTGTTCTGATTACAAGTTCACCAAACAACTTTCCATAAAGGTGTCAGATCCTTCTTCTGTAAGAAGAGACAGAACAAAAAACCCCAAAACACTGACCAGCTAAACAGGGCACTTCACTTCACTTGGTACTTCTCCTTATTTTACAAAAAGCATTCTGGTCCTTTCTCAAGTCTATTTTAGGTTGGGTTAATGGAAATAATCAGCTCTATCCCCAATCAACTCAATAAGAACTGAAAAGGAAAAAATCAACTTTACAGAACAGAAAAAATGGAAGGCCAGAACCTGGATTTGGGTGATGCCAAAGTAATGCCATCCAACAAGATCCTTTTTGAACAGCCATTTTACATCTTCCCTTAAATATCAATCTTCTCAATCTCTATTCAAAATGCTTTTTCTTCTGTTGTGACCATCCTAGTTACTTCCCTTCACCTCTGGACATCCTTTAAAAATTTTTTATTGCAGCATTTTCTTATTCCTAACCACATAAAATAATAAAATCTGTTTGGCGTTTTTGTCAAAGCACTTCCAAGTCATTATCTCATTTGATGCTTAGGGCCACCTTCGGAATATAAGCAGGACACATATTAGCCCATATTTATATAAAGGAACAGAAGACCCAACCGGTTATATGCAGGGACTTCAAGGTGGGGATTAGGGCAGTGGTTCTCAGATATGGCCCTCTGAACCCTCTTACCTAGGGACAACTGTCACCTACTGGACACATTTGCTAAACCAGCAGAAGTTTTGCTACTGGCACTTAGTGAATACAGGCCAGAAATGCTGCTAAGCGTCTTAAAAAGTCCATTTTTGGGCTCTCTGTCTCACTGATCTACGCGTGTCTATTCTTTCACCACACTGTCTTGATTACTGTCACTTTTTAGTCATTCTTCTTATTTTACTATTTTTTAAAGAGGGTACTGCTCTGTTAACCAGGCTGGTCTCGAAATTCTATTGATATGATGTGATTATTTAGTCTGTTGATGTGATAATATCAATTTTAAAAAGCTGAATCAGTCTTGCATACTTGGGACAAATCCCATTTCATAATGGTATATAAGTCTTTAGTGTTGAATTCAATTTTATAATATTTTATTGATGATTTCTACATCTATGTACCTGAGAGATACTGGTCTATAGTTTTCTTGTATTTTCTGGCTTTGGTATTAACACTGGCTTCATAAAATGAGTTAGAAAGCATTCCCTCTGCCTCCACCTTCTAAAGGAAATTCTAAACAATTGGTACAGTTTCTCTCTTAAATCTTTGGTAGAATTCACTTGTAAACCCATCTGAACCTGGTGCTTTCAGTTTTGGAAGGTTATGATATATCTTTCAGGGAATTGGTCCATTTCATCTAGGTTATCAAACTTGTAGGGATAGAGTTATTCATAGTATTCCTTTGTCATTTTTAATGTCCATGGAATCTGTAGTGCTGTCACCTCTTTCATATCTGATATTCGTAATTTATGTGGTCTCTTTTTTTTCTTAGCCTGACTAAAGCTCTGCTTACTTTACCTTTTCAAATAACCAGTTTTTTGTTTTGTAGATTTCCTCTATCAATTTCCTGTTTCCAATTTCATTTCCACTCCAGTATTTACTATTTCTTATCTTCTGCCTACCTTGGATTTAATTCCCTCTTTTCTTGTCTCCTAAGGTCAAAGCCTAGAAGACTGACTCTAGCACTTTCTCCTTCTGTTACTAAATACATCAAATACTATAAATTTAAAAGCACTGCTTTCAGTGAATCCCACAAATTTTCATTTTTCACTTTCATTTAGCTCTAAATTTTTTGCTATTTCTATTCAGATTTTTTGACTCATGTTATTTAGAAGTGTGTTGTTTAACCTGCAAGCATTTTGGAATTATCCAGCTATCCTTCTGCTGTTGATTTTGTTTAATTCCATTGTAGCCTAAGGACAGTTATTATATGATTGTATTCTTTTTAAATTGTTAAGGTTTCACGGTTCAGAATGTGTTCTATGTTCTATGTTCTATCCGAGCTAGGGAAGAATGTGTATTCTGTTGTTGGATGAAGTAGTCTACAGATGTCAGTTATATCCAGTTGAGTAATGGTGTTGTTGAGTTCAACAATGTCTTTACTGATTTTCTGCCTGCTAAATCTGGCCATTTCTGATAGAAGGGTAATGAAGTCTCCAACTATAATAGTGATTCATCTATTTTTTCCTCACAGTTCTACCAGTATTTGCATTGAGAATTTGGTCACTCTGTTATTAGGCACATAAGGTAAATTGGAGAACTAACACTTTTACCATTATAGAACACATGTCTCTTTATCCCTGATAACTTTACTTGCTCTGAAATCTGCTGTTTGAAATTAATATAGCTAATCCTATTTTCTTCTGATTAATGTTAGCATGGCATATCTTTCCCATGCTTTTAATCCATGTGTATTTATATTTAAAGAGTTTCATATAGACAGCAATAAAGTTGGGTCTTGTTTTTTTAGGCACTCCTGCAATCTGCCTTTTAATTGGTACATTTAGACCACTGACCTTCGAAGTGATTACTGATAATTAGATCAAAGTCTACCATATTTATTATTTTCATTTATTTGTTCTTATTTTTCTCATTCACCCTTTTTCTACCTTGTGTGGATTTAGTTGAGCATTTTACGTGATTTTATCTTCACTCCTTTCTCACCACATTGGTTATACTGCTTTCATTACTTTTTCTTTGTGCTGGCCCTAGAGTTTGCAATATACATTTACAACTAATTCAGGTCCACCTTCAAGTGCCACTAGATCATTTCATGAGTAGTATGAATACCTTATAATAGCAAAATAATGCTAATTCCTTCCTTCCATCCCTTGTATAATTTCTCTCATGCATTTCACATATAAATAAGCATAAACATATACACACACACATGCACATACAAGCACATGTACACACCAGAAAGAGTCTCTGAGCTTGAGGATATATGTATGTAACAGAAACCTCCAAAACTGAAAAGCAAGGAGAAAAAATACTGGGGGGAAATGAACCATAAACAAACCATATATATATGTGCTTAAGTATAGACAAGTATATATACAGACAAGCACACATAATCAAAGGCATTATTGCTACTATTTTCAATAAACTGTTGTCTCAGATCAATGATTAATTAAAAAATGAAAGTTTTATTTTACCTTCATTTATTTCTCTCCAATGTTTTCTTATGTAGATCTGAGTTTCTGACATATCATTTTTTACATTTCTTGCATGGCAAGTCTACTGGCAACAAATTTCCTTTGTTTAAGCAATTTTCTATTTATCCTTGTCTTTTGAAGGAAAAACTTAACAGGGTACAAAATCCTAGATTGGTAGGGCTTCATTCTCTCAACACTTTAAATATTTCACTCCACTCTCTTCTTGCTAGCACTGTTCCTGAGAAAAAGGTATTCTTATCTTTGCTATTATATAGATAATATATATTATTATTTATTATGATCTGGCTTATTTCAGGATTTTTACCTTTGATTTTTCTGTAGTTTAAAAATGACATGCCTTCACATAGCTATTCTGCCATTTATTCTGCTTTGTCAACTAGGAAATTGTAGGATCTGTGGTTTGGCTGGGAAATGCTCAGTCATTATTGCTTCAAATATTTCTTCTTTTCCTTTCTCTCTTCCTGATATTTCTTTTATATGTATGTTACACCTTTTGTAGTTGCCCCCATGGTTCTGATATTCCGTTATGGTTTGTTTACTCCAGTATTTTTTCACTTTGCTTTTCAGTTTTGGAGGATTCTTTTAAAAACATCCTCAAGCTTGGACATTCTTTCTTCAGCCATGTCCAGTCTATTAAAGCCCATCAAAGACATTTTTTTTTTTTTGAGTCGGAGTCTTGCTCTGTCACCCAGGCTAGAGGACAGGGGTGTGATCACAGCTCACAGCAGACTCCAAATCCTGAGCTCAAGGGATCCTCCCACCTCAGCCTCCCAAGTAGATGGAACTACAGGCATGCACCACCTATGTCCAGCTATTTTTAAAACTTTTTGTAGAGATGCAGTCTTAGTATGTTGCCCAGGATGGTCTCAAACTCCTGGTCTCAAGTGATTCTCCTGCCTCAGCCTCCCATAGCATTGGGATTACAGGGATGAACTGCTGCACCCAGCCCCATATTCTTCATTTCTGGCATAGTGTTTTTGATCTCTAGCATTTCTTTTACAGATTCTTAGAATTATCATCTATCTGCTTACATTACCCATCTGTCCTTGCAAGCTATTTTATCCATTAGAGCCCTTAGCTTATTATTCATGGTTGTTTTCAGTTCCCAATCTGATGATTCCAGAACCCCTGACATATCTGAGTTTGATTCTGATGTTTGCTCTGTCTCTTCCTTCAGCCCATTTTCCCCCCTTTTACTGTATCTTCTCATTTTTTTCTTGATAGCCAGACATGACACACTGGTTAATGGATATAAATACATTGTCAGTAATAAAGTGGTAAGGTGTAGGAGGAGGGGAAACACTCTACAGTGTTATGATTAGGTCTCAAGCTTTAGTGAGGCTGTGCCTCTGGACTGGGAACTTCACAAGTGCTTCTCAGTTCTCTTCTCTCTTAGTTGGAACAGAATGGCTAGAGGGTACAGGAGTTTAATATTCCCCTTTTCTCAAATAAAAGGCTAGAGAGAACTAGAATTGGGTGTTTTGCTTACCCCAGGCCACTTACACTGTGTTTTAACTAATTTTTTCTGAAGCAGACCTCATTTAAAAACAAAACAAAACAGAGTACTCTGGCATACTTCAAAATGGCTCCTTTTCCCTTCCTTGTGCCAGAAGCAAAGGGAATTTTTCTCAAATATTCACTGTGAAAACCTGGTAGAGCAGCAAGAGGTGAAATTCATAAGAGTGGAAGACCCCTCCACCCACTTCTGCTGACTAGGTCCTCCTGGAGTTTTTAAAATCTAAGATTTGTCCACAGTGAATCTCTAGCAATTTGTCAACTATAATGCAGGTTTTCCTATACAAGCAATGTTTCCCATGGAAGACTTTGTTAATTGGTTATCACTCAAGTAAATTATGGTTAGCTGTATCCACCTGCCTCTCCAGTTTTGGGGGTAGTGGTTTGTCCTATCACCTCACTTCTCTTTAGGTCCAGGAAGAACTGCTGATTTTTCAATTTGTCCCATTTTTTACCTGTTAGAGCAGACTGGTGACTACAAGCTCCTGACATGCCCAACAATTTCATTATCAGCAATTTGATTATAATATTATCTGGGCATGGCTTTCTTTGAAATAATACCATTTGAAGTTTGCTGAGTTTCTTGAATCTGTAAGTTTATGTCTTTCACCAAGTTTGGAGAGTTTCCAGGCCTTGTATCTTTAAATATTTTTTCTTCAGATATTTGTTTTTCCTCTTCTGGCATTATGCTGACACAAATGTTAGAAATCCAAATATTGTCCTACAAGTCCTTAAGAGTTGGTTCATTTTTTTTCCATTTTCCCTCTTATTTTAGGTAATTTCTATTGTTTGAATTATTTATATTTATCTGTCTTAAGTTCACTCACTTTTTTCATCTCTCTCTGCCATTAAATCAATCCATTTTCCATTTGAGTCCTTTATTAAAGTACGTGTTTTTCTGTTGAGAACTTCTATCTTTCCATTCATTGCAAGTGTTTTCACCTTTATCTCTTGGATCACAGTTACCAAAGCCAATTTAAAGTTTTTGTGTGATAAATCCACCATCTGGGTCATCTTGTAGTGAGCACCTGTTATCTTTTCCCTTAGCAACTTGTCAGATTTCCCTGATTCTCTATGTTAAGCGCCTTTGCGTTATATTCTGAACATGCTGGATATTATGTTTTCATTGGGTCCTGTTAAAAATGTTTTCTTAAAAGTGCAGGTTTGTTACATGGGTAAACTGCACGTCATTGGAGTTTGGTGTACAAATTATTTCATCTCCCAGGTAGAGAGCATAGTACCTGATAGGTAGTTTTTTGATCCTCACCCTCCTCCCAACCTCCACCCTCAAATAAGCCCAGTCAGTGTCTACTGTTCCTCTTTGCATCCATGAGTACTCAGTGTTTAGCTCTTACTTATAAGTGAGAAAATGAAGTATCTGATTTTCTGTTCTTGCATTAATTCACATTGGATAATGTTACTAGCAGCATCCATGTTGCTGGAAAGGACATGATCTGATTTTTTTTTATAGCTGTGTAGTATTCCATGGTGTATATGTACTACATTTTCTTTATCCAGTCCACCATTGATGAACATCTAGGTTGATTCCATGTCTTTGCTATGTGAACAGTGCTGTGATGAATATATGTTTGCATGTGTCTTTATGATAGAACGAATTATATTTCTTTGGGTATATACCCAGTAAGGGGACTGCTGGATCGAATGGTAGTTCTGTTTTACATTGAGAAATCACCACAATGCTTTCCACGGTGGTTGAACTAATTTACGTTACCACCACCAGCACTGTATGTGTTTCCTCTTCTCCACAGCCTCTCCAGCATGTTTTTTCGTATGCTTTTTGTTTTTGACTTTTCAATAACTGCCATTCTGACTGGTATCAGATGCCATCTCATCATGGTTTTGATCCGCATTTCTTTAATGATTAATGATGTTGAGCATTTTTTCATATTCTTGTTGGCTGTGTGTGTCTTCTTTTGAAAAGTGTTCATGTCCTTTGCCCATTTTTTACTGGGGCTGTTTGATTTTTGCTTGTTGATTTAAGTTCCTTACAGAATCTGGATATTAGACCTTTGTTGGATGCATAGTTTGCAAATACTTTCTCCCATTTTGAAGGTTGTCTGTTTACTCACATTAGTTTCTTTTGCTATGTAGAAGCTCTTTAGTTTAACTAGATCCTATTTCTCAATTTTTATTTTTGTTGCAATTGCTTTTGGAGTCTTCACCATGGAATCTTTGCCATGGCCTATATCTAGAATGGTATTTCCTAGGCTTCCTTCTAGGCTTTTTACAGTTTTAGGTTTTATGTTTAAGTCTTTGTTCCATCTTGAGTTGATTTTTGTATATGAAGAAAGGAAAGGGTCCAGCTGCAAACTTTTGTATATGGCTAACCAGCTCTTCAAACACCATTTATTAAATAGGTAATCCTTTCCCCATTGCTTGTGATTGTCGACTTTGTCAAAGATCAGATGGTTGTCAGTGTGCAGCTTTATTTCTGGGTTCTCTAACCTGTTCCACTCCTCTATATGTCTGTCTTTGTACCAGTATCATGATGTTTTGGTTACTGTAGCCACGTAATATAGTTTGAAGTTGGTAGGGTGATGCCTCTGGCTTTTGTTCTTTTAGCTTAGGATGGTTTTGGCTATGCATTCTCTTTTTTGGTTGCATATGAATTTTAGAACAGTTTTTTCTAATTCTGTGAAAAATGATATAGGTAGTTGCATAGAAATAGCATTGAATCTGTAAACTGAATTGGACATACGGCCATTTAAACAATATTAACTTTTCCTATCCATGAACATGGAATGTTTTTCCATTTGTTTGTGTTCTCTTCAACTTCCTTTAGCAATGTGTGGTAATTCTCATTGCACAGATATTTCACTTCCCTGTATAGCTGTATTCCTAGATATTTTATTATTTTTGTGGCTTTTGTGAATGGGATTGCATTCTTGATTTGGCTCTCGGCTTCAACGTTATTGATGTATAGAAATGCTACTGATACTTGTACATTGATTTTGTATCCTAAAACTTTGCTGAAGTTGTTTATCAATCCTAGAAGCCTCTGGAGAGAGAGTATGGGGTTTTCTAGATATAGAATTATATCATCTGTAGATAGATATGGTTTGACTTCCTCTCTTCCTATTTGGATGACTTTTACTTTTCTCTTGCATGATTGCTCTGGCTAGGACATCCAGTACTATGCTGAATAGGAGTGGTGAGATTGGGCATCCTTGTCTTGTTCTGGTTCTCAAGGAAAATGATTCCAGGTTTTACCCATTCGTTATAATGTTGGCTGTGGGTCTGCCATAAATGGCTCTTATTATTTTGAGGTTTGTTCCTTCAATGCCTACTTTGTTGAGGGTTTTTTTACATGAAGGAATGTTGAATTTCATTGAAAGCCTTTTCTGTGTCTATTGAGATCATCATGTGGTTTTCAGTTTTGTTTATGTGATAAATCAGATAGATTTCCATATGTTGAATCAACCTTGCATCCCAGGAATAAGGCCTATTTGATTGTGGTGGATTAGCTTTTCGATGTGCTGCTGGATTCAATTTGCTAGTGTTTTGTTAAGGATTTTTGTGTCTGTGTTCATCAGGGATATTAGCCTGAAGTTTTCATCTTTTATTGTGTCTGCCATGTTTTGGTATTAGAATGATCTGGCCTCATAATGAGTCAGAGAGGAGTCCCTCTTACTCAATATTTTCTAGAAGTTCCAATAGGATTGATACCAGCTTTTCTTTATACATCTGATAAAATTCAGCTGTAAATCCCTCTGGTCCAGGGCTTTTACTGGTTGGTAGGTTTTTTATTACTGATTCAATTTCAGAACTCATTATTATCTGTTCAAGTATTCCATTTCTTCCTAGTTCAGTCTTGAGAGGTTTTACATTTCCAGGAATTTATCTATTTTCTCTAGGTTTTCTAGTTGGTGTGCATAGAGGTATTCGTAATAGTTTCTGAGGGTTCTGTTTTCTGCATTTCTGTGGGGTTGGTGGTAATGTCGTCTTTGTCATCTCTGACTGTGTTTATTAGGATCTTTTTTCTTTATTGGTCTAGCTAACAGTCTCTCAATCTTATGCATTCTTTCGAAGAACCAACTTTTGGTTTCATCAATCTTTTATATGAATTTTCACCTGTCATTTTTGTTCAGTTCAGCTCAGATTTTTGTTATTTTCTTTTGCTAGCTTTAGGGTTGGCTCCCTCTTGTATTTCTAGTTCCTCTAGGTGTGATGCTGGGTTGTTAATCTGAGTTCTAACTTGATGTAAGCATTTAGCACTATAAACTTTCCTCTTACCACTGCTTTAGCTGCATCCCAAAGATTCAGGTGAGTTGTATCTGTTTCCATTAATTTCAAATAACTTATTGATTTGTACCTTAATTTCACTCTACACAAAAGTCATTCAGGGACAGGTTAATTTCCAAGTAATTGTACAGTTTGGGGGATCTTGTTGGTATTGATTTCTATTTTTATTGCACTGAGGTCTGAAAGACTGGTTGGTAGGGTTTTGTGTTTGTTTTTGTTGAGAATTGCTTTATGGCCAAATGTGTGGTCAATGTTAGAGTATGTGCCATGTGCAGGTGAGAAGAATGTACATTCTGTTGTTGTTGGGTGGCATATTGTATAGATGTCTGTTAGATCCATGTGGTTAAGTGTCAAGTTTAAGTCCCTAGTATCTGTTTCTTTCCTGCCTCGATGATCTAACACTGTCAGTGACATGTTGAAGTCTGCCATTATTATTGTGTGGTTATCTAAGTCTCCTCATAGGTCTCTTACAAACTTGTTTTATTGATCTAAGCACACCAGTGTTGGGTGCAAATATACTTAAGATAGTTAAGACTGTTTATTTAGTTGAACCATTTATCATAATGTAATGTCCTTCTTTGTCCTTTTTATTTTTTTGAGATGGAGTCTCACTCTGTGCCACCCAGCTGGAGTGCAGTGGCACAATCTCAGCTCACTACAACCTCCATCTCCCAGGTTCAAGTGATTACCATGCCTCAGCCTCCCAAGTAGCTGGGAATACAGCTGTACACCACCACACCTGGCTAATTTTTTGCATTCTTAGTAGAGACAGGGTTTCACCATGTTGGCCAGGCTGGTCTTGAACTTCTGACCTCAGGTGATCTGCCCACCTTAGCCTCCCAAAGTGCTGGGATTACCGGTGTGAGCCACCGCACCTGGGTTCTTTGTCCTTTTTGACCATTGATGGCTTAAAGTCTATTTTTTCTAAATAAGAATAGCAACTCTTGCTCTGTTTGCTTGATAGATCTTTCTCCATCCCTTTACTTTGAGCCTATGAGTGGGTTTGCATTTCAGATGGTCTCCTGAAGGTAGCATACAGTTGGGTCTTCTTCTTTATGCAACTTGTCACTCTCTGCCTTCAAAGTGGGCATTTATCCTGTTTATGTTCAAGGTTTTGTTTTGTTTTTGAGAGGGGGCCTTGCTCTGTCGCCCAGACTGGAGTGCAGTGGTGCCATCTCAGCTCACTGCAACCTGCCTCCCAGGCTCAAGCAATTCTCCTGCCTTAGCCTCCTGAGTAGCTGGGATTACAGGCATGTGCCACTATGCCTGGCTATTTTTTTTGTATTTTTGGTAGAGACGGGGTTTCATCATGCTGGCCCGGCTGGTCTCGAACTCCTGACCTCAGGTGATCCACCTGCCTCAGTCTCCCAAAGTGCTGGGATTACAGGCATAAGCCACAACACCTGGCCTTGTTTAAAATGTTCAAGGCTAATATTGATGTTAAGATTTGATCCTGTCAACATGTTGTTAGTAGGTTGTTATGCAGACTTGATTATATAATTGCTTTATAGTGTCAGTGGGCTAGGTACTTAAGTGTGTTTTTATAGTGGCAGATAATAGTATTTCATTTCCATTTTTAGCACTTGCTTAAGCATGTCTTGTAAGGCAAGTGTGGTGGTAATGAATTCCCTTAGTGTTTGCTTGTCTGAAGAACATTTTATTTCTCCTTTGTTTATGAAGTTTAGTTTGGCTGGAAATGGAATTCTTGGTTGAAATTTCTTTTCTTTAAGGCTGCTGAATATAAGCCCCCCAATCTCTTCTGGCTTGTAAGATTTCTGCTGAAAGGTCTGCTGTTAGCCTAATGAGATTCTCTTTGTATATGACCTGCCCCTACTCTTTGATCTGCCTTTAATATTTTTTCTTTCACATCGACTTTGGAGAATCTGATGACTATCTATCTTCAAGATGGACATCTTGTAGTATATTGCTGAGGTTCTGTGAATTTACCAAATTTGCCTGTTGACCTTTCTAGTGAGGTTGGGGGAATTTTCCTGGACAATATCCACAAAAATGTTTTCCAAGTTGCTTGCTCTCTCTCCCTGTCTTTCTCGAATGTAAATGAGTTGTAGGTTTGGTCTCTTCACATAATCCCTTATTTCCCAGAGGTTTTGTTCATTTTTATTTTTTTTCTTTATTTTGTCCAACTGAGTTGATTCAAAGAACTGGTCTTCAAGCTCTGAGATTCTTTCCTCAGATTGGTCTATTCTGCTTTAATACTTCTGACTGTATTATGAAATTCTTGTAGATTTTCACCTCTAGAAGAACAGTTTCTTTCTTAAAATGGCTATTTCATCTTTCAGTTCCTGTATCATTTTATTGGAATCCTTAGATTCCCTGGATTCAGTTTCAACTTTCTCCTAAATCTGGACGACCTTATGTGCCATGCAGATTCTGTATTCTATGCCATCATTTCAGTGATTTCAGTCAAGAACCCTTGCTGTCGAGCTCATGTGGTCATTTGGAGGTAAGATGACACTCTCTGGCTTTTTGAATTGCCAGAGTTTTGCACTGGTTCTTTCTCATCTGTGTGAGATGATGTTTCTTTAATCTTTAAAGTTGCTGTCCTTCAGATAGGGCTTTTTGCTTTTTATATTCTTTGATGCCCTTGAGGGTTTGACAGTGGTATAAGCTGGGTATAAATTGATTGGCTTCACGTCTGGATGACTGCAGGGGGCCAAGGCTCAGCTTAGCATTCCTAGGCTGTGTGCTCTAACCCTGGGGACCTGGGACCAGGCCCACAGCCTTTTTTCTCTGGCCCCTTAAGGTTAAGCTCCTGCTGTGCTGAAGGGGCTGAGGTGTTCCCAGTCTGCTGGTAACACTCCAATGCAGTCTGCCAGCAAAAGGGCTTCGGCAAGGCAGCAGGGGTCCCTGCACGTGTGTGCACCAGTGGCAGTGTGGTAGTGAGGTTAGCATGCACACGGCATGTACACATAGTGTTCACTGAGCAATCCTGTGACTCAACCCTACAAAGTTAAAAGCCAGGAGGTTAAGAAAGATGATACAAACAGTAAATTCAGCCATACCTGTTGGTCTTCAAATTTTGACTTCCCTACCCAATCTGCCTGCTGTTGCTTACTTTTCAGAATCCTCAGTTGCATTTTGCATTATTTCCAGAGTTTTTAGTTGTAATCAGTTACAACTCCTACAGAAGCTCTCTGTGAGGATGGATCTTCTAACAAAAGAGCTATGGCAGTAGCTGCCGGCAAGTGCCTCAGCTGGGCAGCCAAGGCCATGCTGCAAGCAGGTGTGGCCAGGCAGGGACCCTGGGATAGGCCAGCAAATAGGGGGACACTCAGATCAGACAGGCCCCTTCCCATGAGCAAGATATGCTCTGTCCAGGTCTGGCAGCCAAAAAGGCTAAAGCCACCTAGAGGAGTACGGTGGGCCTTGAAGGATGAGCACCCATGACTATGCTCCACTGCAGCCATTCCCACGCCAGACCCCTGGGGATCCATGCAAGCTGGAGTTCTGTCTCTGCCAGCTCAAATATTCATAGGGGTTATGGGGTCTCCTGCAGTGAGGATACTAGAGGTCTGTAATGAGAGTGGGCCACTCTAAGCCTATTTCACTCGCCCCTTCCCCAGGAGCTGCTCAGGGTCAGGAATAAGTCCTGGTGCTCAGCAACTCCATGCAGGGTTTCCTCCCCCACTTCAGCCCGGGGTCTGTATCCTTCTTCTGTCTACTCTCAATACCTTCTTTCTGAAGATCTGTTTGGAGTATGCAGTTCTTCCTGATGGTCTGGTTTCTCGGTGGGAGAAGTTCTTCCTGTCTGCATCTAGTCAGCCGTCTTGTTAAATAGCAATTTTCAATAGCTATGTTATTCAGATTACTCAGGAGATAGACTGGGACTGTGTCGTACCTTATGTCACAGTTCTGTACTCAAAACATTTGCTGTGCCCCTTTGGGTCTGAATTGTGCATGTGCTGCTTAGGGGTGAGCTCAGGACTTGTTTCAGCTTATACACAGAAACAGGAGATCCCCTTTTTCAGCTCTCTTCTCCACCACTTCCCTGACCCCTCTGGCCCCTAGGGTCCTCTTTTCCAAATCTGCTATGCATAAAACCAGGATTTTCTCTTAGAACTTAATCCCTTACACTGTTTTTCAGTTCCACATAATTGGGACTGTCCTTGCAGCATACCAGCAAGGGAAACTACAGAGAAAAAATAACTGATTCCCTCCCACACTCTCTAGACCCCAGGGATCCCTTTTCTATTTCCTTTGTACAGAAAGAGGGCTGTATCTCAGCATCCATAGTGCTATACTACTGCCATCACCACTGCAGCACTGCAGGTTTTTAACTGGGCTGGCCTCAAGGCAGGGCAAGGAGAAAAAGGAAAAAAAGGACGGGGAACTCCTCCCATATCTTCTGGCTCACAAGGGTCCCTATTCTGAATCTTCTGACTAGAAGGAGGGGGTTTCTCTTGGGCTTTTCTGCCATTGGTGTTCAATGAGCAGTCCTGGGACTCAGCCGTCCAAAGGTAAAAGCCAGGAGATTAAGAAAGAAAAGATGATACAAACAGTAAATTCACTGCCAGTCCAGTAGGTCTTCAAATTTTGACTTCCCTACCCAATCTTCCTGCTGTTGTTTACTTTTCAGAATCCTCAGCTGCATTTTGCATTATTTCCAGAGTTCTTGGTTGTAATCAGTGGAGAGACAGGCTGTGGAAGACTTACCCCATTTCGATCAACACCAGGTATCATTCATTATACTTTAAAATGCATTCACCTTTACTGTACACAGTACCAATACAAGTATAGATTTGGGAGGCAGTAAAAGGCAATATTAGAATAAATGCTCAGAATATCAGATACTGAACCAAAAGCTCTTTAACTGATATATTTGAATGTGTCTAATAAAAGATGAAGTACACATCTGGCAGGGTAACTGCAAATCTATACTAAGATATTGTAAAAAATGATCAAACAGGAAACTCTACATCTGGCTCATGCTGCGCTTTCTTCTTACAAATACTTCAAACTTCTGCCACCAGGCTCTCAAGTACTTATCTGTGTGTTCTATCCACCAATAGCTATTTTGAAACTGTGTCATTTGGCTTAGAATTGTGTGGTCTATAAAAACACAAAGCCACTTTTTAACGCAACAGCTTTCCATTAAAAAGCACTCTTTCAAAGACTGCACCCTTCAACTTCAGCAAGATGTCTTAAATAACAAGAAACACACAAATAGCCAGCAAGCCAAGCTTACTCACGGGGCTGGCTCAAATAACAAAATTCAACCTAAGTCAGGTCATTGGAAATGAAGAGTTGTCCAGGACTGAGCACCAAATCCAATGGAGCATTCTATTGAAAGTTAAAATGTTTTTAGGGTAAATGTAAAAAATTATACTATAAGGCAGCACTGGGCTTACAGCTTCCCTTTTTTTTTTAATGAATTCATGTTATGTATTTAGCATTTTGTAAATGTATGAGACTAGGATTGAGGACTCCTCTTAAGGCCTGACGCTCCACTTGCTGTCTGTGATAGTGTGAAATATTTATTAGGTCTTCCACCCTTGTTTCATGGCATACAACTCCTAAAATCCTTAGACTCTGCAAAGTGATGTCTTTTTGTATGCTAGTAAGTTGACAGATGACTGGTAGCCCCTAGGCAGCTTCAGGATAAGGGTTGGTCACTGGAAAAACCAAGGCAGGATTAGATGGTTGGGACCCCCAACCTCCAAGGGGAGAGAAGCTGAAGGTTAAGTTGGTCACCAGTCGCCAATGGTTTAATCAATTATGCCTAGGTAATGATATAATTGATTATGACACTTCTTTAAAAGGTGAAAAGGGCTGAGTTCAGAGCACTTCTCGACAGATGAACATATGGAGGTTGACAGGCAGGGAACAAAAACTCATCCATGTACCAATAGTGGAGGACTCCACCTCCACAGGGACAAAATCTCCTGTGCTCAGGACCCTTCCAAGTCTTGCCCTATGTATCTCTTTATCTGTTTGTATCCTTTGAAATAAACCAGTAAACCAAACTGTTTTCTGATTTCTGTGAACCACTCTAGAAAATTAATATAACCCAAAAAAGGTGTTGTAAAAACTCCAACTTGAAGTAGTTGGTTAGTCAAAGTTCCAGAGACCCAAATTTGCAACTGGTGTCTGAAGGCTGTTGGCATTGGGGGTGGTGGGAGGTCTTGAGGACTGTGCCCTCAACCTGTGGAATCAGACGCTATTTCTAGGGTGACGGTGTGAGAACTGAATTAGAGGACATCCAGCTGGTGTCTGCTGCAAAACTGATTGCTTGTTGGTGGGGAGAAATCCCCCACATTTGGTCACAGAAGTCTTTTGTGTTGACTGTTGAGTGAGAGAATTAAAAAATATACTTTTGAGTATGTTTTTATACTCACAGTGTCCATTTCACATTGCAGAAGGGGCCTAAGTAGGTGGCAGATCATGACAGTACTCCTTTTTCCTTCTTATCTGGCCAATGAAATGGCTATGTTAGAAGGAACTTTACATATAACTTGTACTTTACAGAAGAGAAAGCAAGCTCAAGCATTAAGTGACTTATCTAAAATCACATATTTACATAAAAGATTTGAAAGCAGGATCCAGGATTTCCAATTTCACGTCCCGCATTCCTTCTGCTACTCCCATCTTCTTTTTTTTTTTTTTTTTGAGACAGAGTCTCGCTCTGTCACCCAGCCTGGAGTGCAGTGGCACAATCCCAGCTCACTGCAACCTCCACCGAGTAGCTGGGATTAAAGGCACATGCCACCATGCCCAGCTAATTTTTGTATTTTTAGTAGCGACAGGGTTTCACCGTATTAGTCAGGCTGGTCTTGAACTCCTGACCTCGTGATCCACCCGCCTCGGCCTCCCAAAGTGCTGGGATTACAGGCGTGAGCCATCGTGCCTGGCCCTCCCTGCTGCCTTCTAAGAAAGAGCAAAATCTGGGAAACTTCTGAAGTGATGGCACCTGGGAGATGCTGAGCAAGGCACCAATCACGGATGCATTGGCAATCAGAATGCAGGTGGCATGGGAGGGTATTTTTTTAAATCCCACTACTCCCCACCTGATATCACCTCTCTGAATAACCGGTTAATCTGAATACTTTTCATTTTATATACTCATAAAAATAAATAAAAATAAACACCTGTGGCCATGATAAAAGAAAATATGGTCTTTTCCTTTAGTGCCACTTGTTTTTGTAACCAGCTGTTAAGAAAAACACAGCAGTAAATCTGAGAAATGACATGGGCCATCAAACAAGCTACATGTCTATTCTCGTCTATTCTCTAGCTACATGTCTATTTCATCTCTATATATAAGAAATATTTTCCCCCATTGGTTAAATACACCACATGCTTTTTCTTATTACACCAACAGCAGAAGGCAATTCAGACAAGACAGTCTTAAAAGCAAATCAGTTACAAATACGAGAAGAAACAAGACATGCATTGTTGTCTCCTATCCACAAGCTGAATGACAAGGAAGAAGTGGGCATTCATAGGCGTCAGGACTAAACTGATAGGTAGTGCGATTATGTGTTGCCTCTAAACCAAGGGCAGATCAGAATTGTTCCCTGGACCTAACACTGCAGTATGTTTCTGGAGAAATCTCCAAATTGTGGGAGACCTGTCAAGCTCATTTTCTCTAATGCAGTTACCAACGGCCAGTCCCAGGACACATATTTTCCTCACCTAGTCCCAAGAGGCATAATTAGGTCTTGAGACAGGACATCAAAACCAACTCTACAACCTTACCTCCCAATTGCTTGGTAGCTCTGACAGTGAAAGTGGACAAAATGTACCCAGTCCTCAGATTGATTTCCTCTAATCTCAGGCCGTTTGCTCTGGTTACTGAAGACACAACCACACACATCCTCCTCAATCTTCCATACCTCTCACTACCACCTTTGGCTGTATCTTCCATTCAGAAAGGATCCTTCAAAGTCTTAAAAGCAAGTAATTTTTAAAATAAAGGTAATCACCTATTTGGCTTTCCAAAGGCCCCTGATAATTGAGCTAAGACTCTTGAAGCTACTTTCAAGAGTGTAACTTTAGAGTTTAACATTTTCATAGTACTCGCTAAATCTCTTAGTCTTTCTCTCCCTCTCTCCTTTCTCTTCCAGTCTATACCCCTCTGTGTTTCTTCCATTCATCAGTCATGGTCATATTAGTTGTAATACTTTAGAAGTAAATATCAAAATACTTTAAGCTTTAAATGAAAAAACTGAGTTTTTAAGACCCCTGTGGCTTTCAAATAATCTTTTTCTCCTGGAAGAGTGTTACCTACAATAGAAAAATTTCTACACATTCTTCTGTTCATTCTCCTTCCCAATGCTCCCATTTATGTAACCCGCAAGCATTTACTAAATAAATATCTACTATGTGCCAGAAGCTATGATAGATCCTGGGATAAACACAAAAACATGGTCCCTGTCCTTAAGGAACTCTTACCTCATAAGAGACCAGAGTAAGCCAACACTACCAGGAGGTTACATGTACCAGTTAACCTTCTGTACTACTACTTAATACTCATTAAACCACCATGAAGTGGATAAAGCTGAGAAACCTAGGGCTCAGAAGGGGTTAATTTGTACAAATTCATAAAACTCACTAGTATAAATTAAATAATTTATACTAATTATAAGTACAAATAACTATAATTTACACTGATTATAAGTACAAATAACTATAATTTATACTGATTATAAGTATAAATATCCTTTTACACTATTCCATTGAGGCAGGTGCATGGTAGATATGTTAAAACTAAAATGAAACAGCAGATAACATTTACTGTATACTACCATGTGCCAGGCACTGTTCCAAGAGTTTCATACAGTTTGTCTTATGATTCTGTGAGACAGGTTTTTTTTAATAACCTGAAAATAAGTTTAATCTATTAAAAGGAGTAAACGGCATAACATTTCTTTAAGACATAAAGCTCAAAAGGGGGACAGGTAAAGACACTAAGTACAAAAGTATAGACAGTTCTCACTCAAAAGAAGAAAAAAATTGCTTGGTAGGATCTGAACACTTCCTCAACATCTAAACTGAAAAAGATGATGCAAACACTGTCTAATTAGACCACTTTATTTTAACTGCTCTCTCTAAAACCTCAACATCATATATTAGAAGGAATTACAAGTTAGAAGAAATTGTAGCTGACCAGTCACTCAACTCTTTGTGGGGAGAACTGTCAATTTTTCAAAAGACCTTTTTTTTACTTTTTGAAGCCAATCATCATAATGGCTACCTTTTGAGGAAAGTAACCATTACCTCAACAGCTGCTGCAGCTCCAAAGCTCTACAGAAATGGGATTTGGGGGAGTTAGTCTAGCTGTAGAAAAGCTAGGGGTCTTGTCTTGGAGCTGTGTTAATACAGCAAGCACGGTATGTATATTGCATGTTACAGATCAATAAACATGGCAAGACTTTCTAAAAATGCTTTTTATTCACACTTTACTTAAGATTAAGAAACCTCAAAAACACCAAAGTGTGGTAGGGGTGTAGCAGGGGAGACACAAAAGAAGAGACAGGAAGGGGCTGAGACCCTAAGCTCCAGAAGAGGTATGTGATAAAATGAGTGGGATAATAAATTCCTTGGTGAAGTATGTTTTTTAACAACAAAAAAATTGAAGATGAATGTTTATCCTAGCATGGTAAAATGTGTGGTATGAAGGCAGCACCCACTGGTTTTGAGAGTCTATTAATCTGTGAATATCTGATCTCACTCAATTATAACTAAAGAAATAATTTCTAGTATTCAGAAATTTGAAAATTTACCAAAAATGTGCTTTAAGAGCACAAGATTATTTGCAAGTCAATCACCTCAAGAACACTAAATAATTGGTTTTCTTCAGAGGAATCATGCAAATGGCAGAATGAATCATTGAAAGAGTCAGGAGAGGACTGAGGTGCTTCACAGGGTGCCAGGGGCATATGGCTTTCAGAGTGGTCATCTCCGTACTTTATAAACTCTCTCTGTAAAAAGAACATAATGTTCTTGATTTCATAACAAAAGACCTAAAATATATCCAAGAAAAGTGAATTTGATAATGTAAAAGTCAGAAGCCAAAAGTAATCAAATAGAATAACTCAGGTGTTGTCAGTGAGCCAACCAACATCTACTGAACTCTCATAGAAGTTACAAAAAAAGAGACACCGTCTTCCTCTTTAGTAATTTGCAATCTTGAGGATCTCAGATGATTTATTCCATTTCAGGGGACAAATTCTCTGGCAGCTTTGATGAAACCATTTCTCAATTGTAATCAATAAAGAAGCCTGAGAATTTTAGAATCAAGCGGGACTAGAGAAGCCCTTCAGTCAGGCTCTGAATACAAGGAAGACTTCTTCATCTCCTCAACAAAGGTCACCCTGCACCTTACACTGAGCGCCTCCCTGTATAGACTTTGTAAACTCTCTCCTAGTGTTCTCTGTAAGGAGTCTGTCTCACTGTTGGTCAGCTCTAAGAGTGGATTAACGGCAATAATGCAAATATATTTAAAATGTAAAATATACGGAGATATACATATTATAAATACATTTCCTATGAATTTTAACTTTTCTTAGTTTTTAACAGCATTCCAGTATCTTAAAGTTATTTTTAATATTAGCTCTGTTATCAAGCATAATAGCCATTTAGCTTGCTCTGGGCTCCCTGGATTTGACAAGCACAGAGCTGAAGGACTGAGCGCTTGATTGCACCCCAGTAGAGACCTTCTGGGCCCACTTTTCAACACTGACAAGGCATCCTACTAAACCATGTTTGCTTCTTTTTTTTTATTGGCCAAATTTCAGAGATTAAAGATTATTTTGCTCACTTATTTTGCTTAACACAAAGAAAATGTTCTTCAAATATATTCAATGAAAGAGGAGTATGCCAAATGCTTTATATGCAGAATTTTCCTAATCTACTCACCAAGAAATGCTTTCAAAGGAAAAACAAAAGAGATTAGTTTAATAAGGCATATTTCTAGTGAACACACAAAAGTTCCTAGTAATCATCAGACTCTTTTCTAAATGCTTCCAAATCTTCATTAATAATATTTTATAATTTTGCTAGAAACTAGTCATGTTTATTCATCTTAATTCCTAGAATTCATTCCCTTTTTAACAATTAAGGCACTATTTGCTCATATGGCTTATCTCTGCGTATCTTATCTTCATGACTGCTTAAAAATAAAGAAAAATTTACTGACAGTGGCTTTGAGTTTATGTCTATAAATCATTTTGAGTTAGATTAAGTAGCCAGATGTTCACTTAAAGCAAATAAAAGGTAACTATTAACCATAGCAGTAGCTATCCATAGGCAAAGTTTTAATGCTTATTAATAACTATAATTCTGTATTCTTTATATTCATGTTTATTTGAAAATGCATGTCATATTTAGAAACTAAAATTTTGAAAATAATCCAGACTCTAATGATCTCTTGCACAGATGAATAAATAACTGCATAATTACCAAACAAATGTAACAAAATCATGTGTTTCTTTTGCAACATTCATGATTTCCTTAATCAGGTTATAAACCTTTTTTTAAACAGGGTTCTTACCTCCCCAGCCTCAAGAACTATTCATTCATAATAAATAAAGTCCTTTAGATTAGTCTATTTTATATTATCTATGAAAAAGTAAAAAACTCACTGCCTCAGAATCTTTAGTAAGATATTCTTGGTAAAGATGTGCACATGCAGATACCATCATGCATTGCTTAGCCACAGCGATACATTCTCAGGAATACATTTTGCAAACTTCATAGAGTGTCCTTACACAAACCTAAACGGTACGGCCCACTACATACCTAAGCTATATGCTATAGCCTACTGCTCCTAGGCTACAAACCTGTACAGCATGTTATTGTACTAAATACTGTAGGCAACTCTAACACAATGGTATTTTTGTATAAACATGGCTAAACATAGAAAAGGTACAGTAAAAATGCAGTATTATAATCTTATGGGACCACCATCCTATATGCAGTCATCCTCCACTGAAATGTCATTATGTGGCACATGGCTGAACTTTATGTTGTGTAAAATAAGATCCTTGAATTCCACTTTATGCACTGTAATTTGTACAGTAGGTGAAAAATAGAGTATCCTCATTCACTTGAATGTCATTAGATTCTTTATAATTTACTTATGTTGACACTATTGTTAAAACTTTATTCTACAGGATAAGGAGGAAATCTAAAATTAAAAGCTTACTGCTAGACTTTTTTGCTGTGTTTTTGCAAACTATTATAAAAGGCTGTACTTCAATTAAAGTTGAAATTGGCCAACTACTGGCAACAAAGAATAATGGCATGTCATATATTTGATGCATTAAATTCCCTTTCTTTTTGTACAATCCTAAATTTCAAGGTTCAAATTATGAACTATGAAAATTTCAAAATGTCTTTCTCTCCTTAACCAGAAACTATAAAGGTGAAATGAGGTAACTAACTCATTTGTACTCATACTACCTAATATGCAAATTACAGTCCTACAGAGGTTTTAATTACACATGTGCCAGGAAAACTTAATTCAGGACAGTCTGGTTTTGTTCACCAATCCAAAATATGTTGATGTCTGTCTCCAACAGAGATAAAATGGGAAGAAAAATTCACATTAATTACTACAATAATGGCTAATGTTTTCTGAGCATGTGCTAATAAGCAGCAGGAATTACGTTTAACTTTTAACAGAAAATAGTTTATCAATTAATCCATACAATAACTCTATGAATTAGGTTTTTGTGAAACCTGACTTGCCAGCTCCAGGCAGACCTCATCAACCTTCCTCTGCACGACTGTGTCTTACATATTTTTCTATTACTGTCTGTATTAATGACATATGAGTATCACTATGGGCAGTAATAGAGGTGTCATAGAGAGAGGTATAATAAGGTCTGTCTGGGGTGGCAAGAATAGTTTCACAAGTATAGAGGGTTTATGGGGTAAGATTAAAAACAAGAACAGTAAACCAGGAAATGTGGCTCAAGCCAAGTCTTCACAGCATAATTTAATTATTTTGTTGGACAATGTAACTTTCCACATTTATTTGAAGCACTCATATTCAAATATAAGCTTAAAATGCAATATTAAGACCAGTGTTTTAATTATCACAATTTGGACTGGTGAGAGTGCCACTCCATTTGCTATGAAGAGTTGCAGATTGGCTTCACTTGAAACGTAACCCCATCCAGAATTAAATCTGGATGATTTAAAAGGATCAGATCAACCTCAAGATTATGGTACTTATTTTTTAAATTCCACATATGTAATACCATCTTTAGAAACTTATCACATCATTATACACTTACACATGTTTTTTGTCCCCTAAATTTATAATCAGACCATAATGAAAAATAAAATGTGTCTTATTTTTTGAATCCCAAGCCACAATGTGCCTGGCCCAATACAGATGCTCAATAGCTACCTAGTGAAATGTATTATAGAATCTGAAACGTGGATTGGCTGCTAAGAAGAGAATAAGAGGAGATTTCAACTTCCGTATCTCCATTCTCCAGGAGAAAGACTCACTAAAGTTTGAAAACTTGAGTCATCAGACAGAAGATGTGAAGGTCAGAGAAAACTGATCAAGCCTCTTTACAGTCTGGGTGAACTACGGCTCCAATGCCTTTCCACTCCTGCTTTAATTCCAGGTTCAAACACGAAGATGCAACTCTGTGAATCAGTAATCCCTCTTCCCACAAATCTGTCTGCCAGGAAAGAGAGGAGACATTAGAGCATTATTAACATGTGGAATAGATATATCCCACGTAATAAGTTTGCATTTCTGTTGATTCCACTGTCACATCTAAGTGTAATTACTCCAAGTTCATCCTTGAGAGTCTGTCAGATCATTTTTCAGACACAAATCAACTTTCGTTTGTTTAGGCTCCCTAGATACATGGAGAGACTCATTTCATTGCAGGTACTGAAAACAATGTTAGACTTCAAAGTATTAATTGAAGTTAAAAATAATACCTATTTTCTCCCAACCACTTTAAAAAGTTTGAAACCATAGAGTAGTGTCAGAAGCAACCCTAGAGAACATTTAATTACTTCCATCCACTACACAAATTTCCTACAACATCCTTGATCCAATCTCAGCTCAAAATTATTCCTTAGGATTATACTGTTTTAGTTGTTATCTATAGATTAAATATTTACTAGATGCCTGGTGTGTACCAGGCACTACACTATTCAATGGTGGAACAGCAATAAACAAAACAGAAAAATTAAAATCTGCCTTCATGGAGATTACACTCTAGTGGAGAGAAAACAATCAGTAAGTAACACAACCATTAAGTGTTTTGGCTAGTGGAAACTGCTATGGAGAAAAATAAAGCAGGGAAAACTGGTGGTGGGGGCTGCAACTTTAAGCCGAATGATCAAGGAAGACCCCGCTAAGAAGAGATGCTTGAGGAAACACAAGAGAGAAAGGGAAAGAGTGCTCCAGGAATCTGGACAGAGGCTTCCCAGCAGAGGAAACTGCCCACAAAAAGGCCTGGAAGGATGTCTATTGTGTTCCTAGAGGCGGGGGCAGCTGGAAAAGGAGGGAAGGAAAAGCAGTAGGAAATCAAGTCAAAGAAGAAGTGGGGATGGGGAAAGATCCCATGGGGTGCTGCAGACCACTAGCTTTTACTCTGAGGTGGGGAGCTAATCAGGGGCTTTGGGCAGAGAAGTGGCATAGTCTGATTTATATTTTAAATGAATCATTCTGGCTCTCATGTGTATAAAAAGAAAGCAGAGGGGTCAAGAAAAAGGCAGGGTGAACACGTAGCAGACTCTTGAAATACTCCAAGTGAGAGATGGGTGGCATTTGGGATCAGGGTGATTGCAGTGGAAGTGATAAGAAACAGATTTCAGTTATAATTAGGGCCTAGATTCAAAGGATTTCCTAGCCGACTGGATAAGGGGCACATGAGGTAGTCAAGGACAACTCCAAGGCTTTTGGTGCAAGCCCCAGGAGGAATGCTCTGACCTGCTAAGCGGGAGATGGTGGACAAAACAGGGAAGTCGGGTGCAAGCATCTGGAGATCAGGAGACAGGTCTGGGCTGAAATCTAGATTTGGGAGTTCTCAGCAACACAGAAGGTATTCCAAGCCATGAGACAAGATGAGATCCCCAAAGAAGTAAATGTAGAGAAGAGGAGAGCTCTGAGGCTGGCCCAAATTAAGAGGTCTGGGAGATGAAGAGGAATCTGCAAAGGAGATGGGGGAAAGAGCAGCCTACAGAAAAAGCTGGGAGAATATGGTGTCCAAAAGCCAAAGAAAATGGCCCATAAAGACATGATTTACTTGTGTCAAATGCCTTTGGTAGGACAAGTAGGACTGAAGACAGTCCTTGCACTGAGCAACACAGAGGGCACAGTAAAGTTGACAAGAGCAATGCCAGTGGAGTGGTAAGGATGAGAGCCTGTCTGGATAGGGTTCAGAAAAAAAGGGAAGAGAGGAACTACAGAGAAGGAATATAGGCAACTGTTTTATGTAAAATAAAGGAGACAAACAGGATAGTAACTGAAAGATAAAGTGGGGCAGAAACAGAAATTTTTAAGACTGCAAAAATAACAGCATGTGTCCATGCTTATGGGAATAACCCAGTAGAAGAAGAAATTTTATGAGACAAAAGAGAAAGAGCTGGAATGCCAGCTTTGAATAGGAGACAGGGAGAGGCCTTAGCCAGTTCATCTATAGAAACAGGAAGAAGACGCATCTGTGCAAGGCCCAGGCAGGAACAGCTGAGGAAACCCAAAAGAGAGAAGGGAGTGTGGGATGGGAGCCCATAGAAGCTCTCATTCTCAGCCATAAAGTAAGCAAGACACTTTCCTGAGATACATACAATAGTAAGATCCCAGAAATGTACTTCATATATCATGACACCTTGCT
Source organism: Pan paniscus (assembly GCF_029289425.2). NCBI lineage: Eukaryota > Metazoa > Chordata > Mammalia > Primates > Hominidae > Pan > Pan paniscus. Next base: position 54,063,242 of record NC_073259.2, on the reverse strand, counting down.
AATTCATGCAATGAGTTAAAAATCTGGGGGGAAAAATACACCCACACCACTATTATATGATTAGATTGCAACATTTTTGTCATTATTTCCTAAAAATGTCCTTCCATAGAATAAGAAGTAAAATCTAATTTGGAAAAAAGTATCTTGCTACAGTGTTTTGTTATGTGTGTGTCTGTGCCTTTTAAAACAAAAATCTGTGTGAAGTAAAATAATGATCTAAAGGGAAGAGTAAAAAAATAAAATGTAAAAAAGGCCCTGTGCTATATGTAAACTAAACATACACCTTTATTCCTTCTTCCAAACTCTATGTCCAGCTGTAATTTTTTAGGTAGTTGCAATCAATATGTCCATACAAGTAGGTTCTATTCTTTGGGCTTAATATTTGCAGGATATGTGTATCTAAGGTCTACACATTTTTGTGTTTAATGTCAATGTGATGTGGTCTAACTAATCATTTCCCAATTACTAGGCACTTGGAGGTTCCTCCTAGCTTTTTAAAATTACATATTGCCTATCTATAAATACCTTTAAACAAAATGAGTTTTTCTTTATTTCCTTATATTACAATCCCTCAAGTGAAATTTCCAGATCAAAGAATTATTAGCAACTTTACAAATGAACTGCAAGAGCACAGTATATAATACATATTAGTAATTCAAAATAAACTTGTTGAATGAAGAAAAATGAATGAAGCATGTTAAACATGTCAGCTTTTTATCTAGAATATTCTCTATAGAAAATTATTGCAATTTATTTTACAAGCAGAAAATCATATTTTCCTAGGCAACAACTTAGCCTGAGTTTTGCTTAGTTTTTTGGGGTTTTTCTGTTTGTTTTTTTCTTGAGATGGAGTCTCGCTCTATCGCCCAGGCTGGAGTGCAGTGGCACGATCTCAGCTCACTGCAAGCTCCACCTCCCAGGTTCATGCCATTCTCCTGCCTCAGCCTCCTGAGTAGCCCGCCACCACGCCTGGCTAATTTTTTTTTTTTTTTTGTACTTTTTAGTAGAGATGGGGTTTCATCATGTTAGCCAGGATGGTCTCGATCTCCTGACCTCATAATCCACCCGCCTCAGCCTCCCAAAGTGCTGGGATTACAGGCATGAGCCACCGCGCCCGGCCAGCCCTGAGTTTTTAATTTGCTAATTTAGTAAGTATCGTGTTCTCTTAATTTTCACCTGTAATTAGTAACAAGGTTTAACACTTTCCCAAGAGTCTATTTACTAACTGTATTTTTCTTGTTGTATACAGTCTATTCAGTATAATTTGAGGATAAATATATTTTCTTTTAAGTAAATAAATTTACCATAATATTTTTCCAATCTGTTGCCTTGCTTTTAAAATCTCTGCTTTGAGGTTTTAAAAATTATAATAAAAGATGTCATCAATATAGATAAGAAAAAAACAAAAAAAAATTAGAGACTCTTAAATCAATATACTAGAGAATATGAGACCTAAATTTCATTTACATTATTTTAAATTCATATTCCTATTTCCTCTTCTCAGTTACTTCGTTCTTTTCCCTCTTATTTGCTCAATACTAAACTCTTCCAAACAGTTGGATCTATCACTGGAATTCTGATTCTGTTCCATTCATCCTATACTGGTTTTAATAATATATACAGTATACCCTATACATTATATATATATTATTTCTTTGCATTAATTTCTTCTGTCTATAACTACTGTCTTACTACTGTTCCCTCAATCTGATTACAATCATTTTGTGAAATTCTAGAAAGTATCATCTTGGGATTTTCATTGCTAGCACATTAAATACTAATACTAATTTACGAAACATTATAGTGACTATATTTCGCTTTCACAATCAAAAACTGGATTTATCATATAATAGAAAGGTGGGGCGCACACTGGTTCTTGATCAGATTTAAATCTCAGCACTGTTACTAACAGTGCTAATTTCCCTAATTTCTCTACACTTCCTTTAATTCATACTTAAACTAAGGAAAATACCAATGTTCCTACTTACTGAGGTGAATGCAAACATATACACCTATAGGCATAAAGAATGAGCTTTGTTTTAGAGCCTACTTTTTATAATGCCTCTGTTAAGCTGCTAAAAAGCATTATATCAAAGGAAATGAAGATAATATATTTTCACAAAGAATGTATTCTAGGGAACAAAATGACATACTCCTAGAAGTAAAATTTAGTATTTTATTAGAACTTCCAAAAAGCTTACTCTCAAGGGGCATGACAAATGACTCCAACAGTTTTAGTTTTGTGTGTGTTTAGCAAAAACAAATAGGACTACATCAAACTTAAAAACTGTACATCAAAAGACACAATAAACAGTGAAAAAGCAACCAATGGAATGAAAGAAAACATTTGCAAATCATATATCTGATAGGGGGTTAATATTCAGAATACATAAGGAACTTCTACAACTCAACAGCAACTGCAATAAACCAATTAAAAATAGGTAAGGGACGTGAAAATACAATAAACAATTTTCCAAAGAAGATATACAAATGTATAAATGGCCAACAAGCCTATGAAAAAATGTTCCACATCACTAATCATAAGAGAAATGTAAATCCAAACCACCATATCACTTCATATCCATTAGGATGGCCACTGTCAAAAGAAAAGAAAACAACAAATGTTGGTGAGAATATTGAGAAATTGGAACCCTGTATACTGCTGGTAGCAATGTAAAACGCAGCCACTATGGAAAATGGGATAGAAGTTCCTCAAAAAATTAGAAATAGAACTACTACATGGTCCAGCAATCTCAATTCTGGGTATATATCCAAAATAATTCAAAGAAGGACCTCAAAGAGATGTATGCACTCCCATCTTCATTGCAGCATTATCCACAACAGCCAAGAGGGAGAGACAACTCAAAGGTCCATCAACAGACGAATGGAGAGATTAAATGCCCTATATATGTGTATATATATGTATATATGTGTGTATATATGTATATATGTGTATATATGTATATATGTGTGTATATATGTATATATGTGTATTTATTTTTATATGTGTGTGTATATATATTTGTGTGTGTGTATATATATACACACATATACACAATGGAATATTATGCAGCCTTTAAAAAGAGGGAAATTCTATCATATGCTACATCATGATGAACCTCAAGTGAAGTAAGCCAACAAAGGACAAATACTGCATGATTCCACTTACGTGACGTATTCAAAGCAGTAAAAATCATAGAAACAGAAGGCAGAAAGGTGGATTGCCAAGGGATAGGGAAGAGAGGCTGGGGAATTTGTGTTTAATAGACACAGTGTTTCAGTTTTGCAAGATGAAAATGTTCTAGAGATGTGTTGTGCAACAATGTGAATATACCTAACAATACTGAACTGTACACCTTAAAATGGGTTAAGAGTATAAATGTTATGTGTTCTTTACCACAATAAAAAAATAAATCTATACTAAAACAAACAAAAGTAATGTCCACATGACATATCATAGTAAAGAACAATTATGCTAGTTTCAGGGAGGAGTGAGTGAGTGAGTGTCACAGACTGGTTGAGCACAGGCTGGGAAGCCAGACCTCTTGGGTTTGAACTCTGGCCCCACCCAGTAGCTTTGTGATCATGAGAAAGTTACTTCAATTCTTTCTGCCTAAATATCCTTATCTTAAAATAAAGGTAACCGTATTATCCCCCTGGGTTATTATGAAGACTATGTGAATTAGCATGTGCAAAATGTTTAGAAGTTAAGCATTCAACAAGTCTTAAGTACTACGTCCAGAGTGTTGGCCGCTAAGCTGATGGCCAATCCACACCCTGCCAAGAGGATGGACTGCCTAGACTCCTCCCAGTGTAGCAGCAGGGTGGCGCTAAAATCAGAAGAACACTGGTGCCATTGCTCGCTGGTGACCAGCTGTCATGGTGCTTGGCCCTGCTGTGAAACGATGCTCCTGCCACGTGGCCTTGGACACATGCTGCAGACCGCACCATTTCAAATGGTGGCCTTTAATGAAAGGCCTAACTAGAAAGTATGTAGTACTCTCAACTTGAGTTTAGAAGTACCCGTAAAACTTTTTTCTCTCTTTCTACAACCAGAGAAATTAAATTTTACATGTGGGAAAAGTGTGAGGTTTTTCTGGTGAGTATGAATTTTCCTCCTGACAATGGAAGTTTTGATACTATTAGAAATAGGTGCTATAAGAAGTGTTGCTACTATTTATTACTCTGATGGGTCACAGGAAAAAGAAAGGTAAAGAAATGGAAAAAGGTGTAGACAAGAAAGATGTACAAAGGAGCCAAGCACAATATGAGAAAAAGAAAAATTAGACTCAGGTGATTTTGGGTAAAGATAGCAACGACTGCTTGCTATTTCAGTTCTCTTAGCAGTTTCTACATCATTAAAGGTGTTCAAAAAGATGTTAGTGTGAAGTCAGTTAACTTTGAGTGTGTTCTTACTTTAAGTTTATAATCCATAAGAGGGCAAAATGGATGAATGAAAAAGCACAATGTTTTCCAAGGGAGTCACGTGAACAATTTCACATAACTCACGTTAACAGACTTACGTTATCTTACTGACAACTCACTTGAAGAGGGTGTTGCTATACTACTAGGCAAACACAACTAGATCATAATCCTCACTATAACTGCAGTGTCAGTCCCTAGGCTGCCAGACAGAAAAGGGGAGGGAACAAAGCTGTTAATGTGTATAAAACAAGGAAATACAAGAAGTCAAAGGAGGCTTTATGTGTCAGTTTCACACCAGTAGGGAGCATAAATCCAATACAGAATTCCTGCCTTCAAAAACAACCAAAAAGACAGAAAGTGGGGAGTAGTGGAAAAAAAAATTTGAGTACCTCCCCCCAAAACTGCATTTTAGCTGATTAACTATTTGAAAATTAGGAGCTTCCGCCCAACTATGCTTACCTTAAATGACATTCTTTGTTGACACTGATCTCAACATTGCATTTTTTTGATCAAACAAGATTTTACATTTCATTTGCACTGAGGAAGAATTCAAAGTGCTGTTTGAAAAAAAATGTGGTATTTTTAAAAGTATTACTCAACAGGCCATAATATACTAATTACAAGCTGCAATTTACAGCTACAAATTGTGTTCAAGTAGAGGGAGTCCAGAAAGAGGCTGACACAGGAGAAACTGATGTAAATCTAAGATTAATTCAACGAATCCCGTGCTGTATAAATTAGTATGTCAATTCTCAGGAAAGGTTTTGAATACTGGTGACTATCAAATTTAGAGACTTCTTGATATTCCCTACACAGGCCCTAAATCACCACTTATAATAAGCAGTAGAATAAATGCCAACACCAGGGAGAAAGGGCTAATGGGTATGCTTTTTCACTGACTGTGTACATGCTAATAGTGTTAACAGTACTATGCTCTTGTACTTTGTGTTTTCTAGACAATTTCTTGTATGTTATGCATGGGAGATACACAATGATAGAAAATAAATAAAGCAAATGAGCAAACTCATATTCTTCAATCCTGTTGTAACTAACCACACTTAAAAACCTTGATTATAGGTACAATACTGCTAAACAAACACCTGAAAATGGGATTGTGTGTAAAGAACATACAAAATAAGATTAACCCTGGGCCGGGCGTGGTGGCTCACACCTGTAATCCCAGCACTTTGGAAGGCCGAAGCAGGCAGATCACCTGAGATCAGGAGTTCGAGACCAGCTTGGCCAACATGGTGAAACCCTGTCTCTACCAAAAATACAAAAATTAGCTGGGTGTGGTGGGCAGGCGCCTGTAATCCCAGCTACTCAGGAGGCTGAGGCAGGAGAATCGCTTGAACCTGGGAGGTGGGGGTTGCAGTGAGCCGAGATCTCGCCACCGTGCTCCAGCCTGGGCGACAAGAGTGAAGCTCCATCTCAGACAAAAAAAAAAAAAAAAAAAAAAAGATTAACCCTGTTAGAATACAATCATTTCTGGGATGGAAAACGTATGTCCTATTTGAAATTCGACTTTTCACGTTTAAAAAGTTCAGATGGTCATGGTAGCAGGCAGCGACAATGGAGAAAGTCTAGTGTCAGGACTCAAGTGGAAGAGAAAAATAAACTAGAGGAACCAAAGATGACTCTGGTGAACCAATAAAAAGAAAAGAAAAGAAAACCCAAAATAATGCCGTATTTAAAACAGGCACGCAGTATTTTTTTTACAACCAGTCAAGAAAACAGAACCCTTAAATCAAAACAAATACACATATCCCTGACTTCTGATACTTAAGGTCTTTTACTATACAATTCATTTAATACCCATTAATAACTACACTCTACTCCTTGCTATCTTCGCCTTTGTCAAAGGTTTCTACTGAAGGGTCCACTGACTCCTTCCATATCAGTAATTCACAGTCACATGCTATGCTTTACCCATCCTGTAGTAGCCATCTCAGCAAATGATTGCTAATACCCAAAATTTCAAAGATATGAGAAGACTTAAGAAAGAAGGTAAAAGAGCTTAAAAGCATAATGGGAAAACAAAAACCCTCACATCTCAGATTCAAGAGATGTTAAATCTGATTACATTACTTACTGTTAAAAACCTCTAAAAGCTCTCCAAATAAACCATATTCAGCCTAATCCCCCCAAAACATTCCAGTCTCATGACCACCTCATCACCACCCTCACTCATCTATGCTTCAAATACTAATTTGATTTTTCTGTGCCCTTACACCAGCTATTAACTCCACCTTAAATGCCCAGTAGGGTAACAGAGCAAAAGACTCAAGGTTGTTTTTTTTTTTTAATCCTGTCTCTGTAATCAGTGACCTTGCCATTTAACTGTTTCCACACCCAACAAAAGGAGACCCATTCCTCAGACTCAGGAAGATTAAATGAGGTAATATGTGTAAAGTACTACCACCAGGTCTCGAACATACTAAAGCACTAAATAAGCACTTTTCTGGCTACATCTACATCATCTGCTGAACACCTACTCACTCTTCAAACCCTACTTTGAATATCCCACTGTAGAACTTTCCTCAATCCTGTGTTCTATGTTTTCCCCTGAAAGAATCAACTGACCACTTACTCTTCTGTGTGTCATCTGGCACTACAGAGAAATGTCTCTTTTAATTGCGTGTTTATGTATCTTTCTAGTCCATTATAAAATGAACACCTCCAGGGTGGGATTTTTATCTAATTACTGCCTGCCCCATATCTGACAGGATCCATAATGGAAGCTTAATTAGCAAGTGTTGAATAGATAATGATTTCATTAAACTATTACAACCAAAACCTTTAGATGCCCTTTCAAATATTTTGATAATGCACTATTTTTGTGGTTTGAAAAGAACAATCCTACCTTAAAGTGCTACCCGACCAGCAATGGAATTTGGATTTTTTTTTTCGTTTTTGCTCACCATTCATTTATTCAACAAGTATCTCCTATGTGGCAGGAATACATCAGTGAACAAAACGAGCAGAAATCCCTGACCCACATGGGCCGTATATTTTACCACAGGTAAACGTGTGGAGGAAAGAAGTTCTTACAGCAAACTTGTCTGAAAAAGGTATCAAAAGCCACATTTTGTTATTCATCAACATTTCCTAAATATCATAAGGACAAAACAACAAATCCCTGACTACACATAAAATTTAACTACTTAAAAAACAATGGCATAAAATTAACCCAGATTGTGTACCAAACAAGCAAACTGATTTAATATCCCTCAAAAAATGCTCATGTTAGGAACCCATTTCCTTGTAGCTTTAAAAAAAGTGATTTTCTTTGTAAGTTTTAATGATTTTATGTGTATAATTACATGCTTTGCATAGATCCTAATTTTAATCCTAATTTGAAGTGGATTTATTTCATTACTGTTTTGTTTTGAATGCGGCCTATTTCAAAGCCTGTTTATGATTTTAAAACATTCTTCATTTTGTAAATGAAGAGGGCTTTTACGAAACTGCCTCAGGGCTTCTATTCTGAGAGGTATGTTTCTGGAAGTGAGATGGGCCACACCAGAACTGAATGGAGAACATATCTAAACTGGGCTTCTCTATTGAACCAACCAGCCCAGAGACCACAGAATGAGGCTGCAAGACAGAGAGGCCTCCACAGCTCTTGCACACCAACACTTCCAATCTGATCTCCTGCTTTGTCCTCTATTGCTGCTTCCACCTATTCCCCAAGTATGCCCTATGCTTTCCTTCCTTTACCCATTTTGCCCCTTGCTTAGAACGTCCTTTCCTCGTTTCTGTTAAAATACTGACATGTCAACATACCATTTCCATTGGTAAGAGCTTCTGGCTTCCCTCTGTTGGAGATAACTGTACCCCCTCTGAATTCATCAGCCATCTCTGATAACCTATCTTATAAAGCTTAGCAAGTTCTACGTTGCTTTTGCCCCACCTTGCTACATTTACTAAAGTATAATACATTCTCCTCACTATTCAGCTCACAACATCTGGAAGGGGACCTTACACAGAACAGGGCTCAATTTGCAGGTCAGATAAAAAGAGTAAACATAATACCCAAGATTTTAACCAATACCTGCCATAGCAAAACACTAGGAAGCTTCATTTAGACAGCTCTGCAAAGCATGATTCCAATTTCAAAATTACAGAAAAGATTCAGGTTGACAGAACAATTCTTGCTACCTAAAATGATGTTATTTCTATGTCAGAAGCAACAAAAAAGGTCCAGATGTCCCAAGCAGACAATGCTGAGAAAAGAATCGTGGTCACTTAAACAGCAGGTTATTTGTTGAAGGGTCCTGAAGGCACAAGTAGTTTCCACACAAATAGGTTTCATTTCAGCTGGATTTTTTGGTCACTTTGGATATTTTTGTGCCAACTTAATATGTTACGGAGAGCTTTGCCCTACCTTTGCTAATTAACAGTACAATAAACAGCAAAAGGAAGGTCACTACTGACAAACTTTGAATATAAAGTGCAGTGAGCTGGGTTTTAGGCTCATGGTTCCCGCATGTGGAGTTGAATATATGGCCTTTGCTTCCCTTCAGAACCCACAGAGAAAGGGTGAAAAGCACAAACATCAAACAAGTGGTGAATACACAGATCAGCAGCAGCCCCAGGTTTAAAGCGCTTTCATCAAGCCCCAGCCATAGGGAAGAAATACTTCAACAGCACCCTAAGGGAAACAAAAAACTGAATTATGAAACGAAACATTAAAAAAGCATCAGCGGTGTGTCTTAGAAAAATTACTAGTGAGATTTAAGTCACAGCCCCCCACTTTCCCTCAAAAGTGCTTTCTAATAATACAGAGCACATTCCAAATAGCTTCCCTCTGCCAAAAACTTGCCAATTGTACCTCCCCTGCTCAGCAACCAGGGTGAAAAAAATTCAACGCCAGGAGAACCTTAATGCCTTCATTTTTTAAGTAAATTCCAAACATTTATCTTGCTGGGCATTTATCCACAGGGGGAGTAGCTCCTAAATGAATTAAGGAAGTGAATATGACCTTTAATAGATAATTTGGTTCCCAACTGGAAAGCAGGAGAGGAAAAACAAAGAGGAGAATGGATAAAAAAGGATTCTAATGAAAAAGTTGGTTAAAACAGAGGAGAATGGAATTTACTTGGGAAAACAATGAAAGCTGAAAGGCAATAGAAAAAGCATAAAAGCAAAAGGAGATGCCATCTAAAGACAAATGCTAGATAAGGAAAGAGGGCAGGGGTAGCTAATAAACCTTTCAGAGTCCAGAATTACTCAACTCTAAATATTATCTCACTGTAACTTGACGATGGTCTAGGTTCCAGGCTGGGAGCCCCAGAAAACGAAAGGGGCTAGCAGTGGAGAGGCAAGGTGGGACAGTGCAGGAAAGCAGAGACCCTCGTAAGCTCAAGAAGCAGCATCAGGTTAGGCTGGATCAAGGAAAGAGCTGGTGCTCAGCTAGGTTTCTGGAAGTGCTGAGAGGCAACAACCACTTGGACTGACTGGTCCGTGGCCTATCAAAGATTCCACGTGGGCTCGAGGGAGACTAGAGTGACACCCCCTCCCCCCCGACCCTCCCACCTCCCGGGAGAGCCTTGGAGGCTGGACCAACAAACAGATGGGCTCTGGAGGCCAGAGAAGTGGAGGATTCTCTGACCCTGGGAGACCAGACGGGGACCCCGATGGGCAAGAGGCACGCAACACCCAGGGTCAAGGGCGGTGACAATGGGATCCCGGGCGCCCTTCACGGAGCCCGAACTCACCGATGCCGAGTCCCACGACCAGGCGGCCGGCGAGCAGTGTCTCCTTGTTGTTGGCCGCAGCCAGCACCGCGGAGCCGGCGGTGAAGAGGGCACTGGCCAGGAGGATGGCAGCGCGGCGGCCGAAGACGCCGTTGAGGGCGCCTCCGGCCAGCGCCGAGACGGCAGCCGCCCCCACCGTGCTGGACACCAGCAGCTCCTGCCACAGCGCGTCCAGACTGAGCTGCCGCTTGAGCAGCAGCATGGCCCCTGACACCACCCCGGTGTCATAGCCAAACAGGAAGCCGCCCAGCGCGGAGAAGACGGCCACCACGTACACGAAGGCGGGGGTCTCGTCCTGCTGGAACTGCCGCCGCGCCGCGCGCTCCAGGTCCCCGACGCCGCCGCCGCCCGCGCCCGCGCTCTGCAGGCTGGTGCTCGATTCGGCGGCAGCCAGGAGGCTGCACTCCCCGGCCGCGCTCGCCGCGTCCGGCTCCTGCTGCTTCCTGCGCCGCTCGCCCATCAGGCTGCTCAGGCTCCGCAGCGTGTACTCCACATTCTCGCTTGCCTTGCGGGACATAGGGCAGGGGCCCGGGGCTGCCCGGGGGTACGCGGCTCCGCGGGCCGGCAGTCTCGGCGAGCTAGACAGCCCGAGCCGGCGGGAGCAACCGCCGCTGCCGCCGCTTTCTTCCTCCCGGCTTCCGCTCCGGCTGCCACGGCAGCAGCCGCCGCCACGGCCGCTCCGGGGAGAAAGTTGCTGCCCGCCGCGCTCCGACGCTGCGGAGTTGGAGCCCGGCGGGTCTCACTCCACACTCACGCCCCGCGCCTGCCGAGCTGGCGCTGCGGAGCGGGCGGGAGGCGGGACCGCGGGTCACGTGCAACCCCGGGCCGGCGGGGCGGGGCCCGGGAAACGTCCCGCCCCCTCCTTGGGCGGGGCCAGGGTCAGCCCGCCCCGGACCCCTAAACCCCGCCCTCCCGGTGGGTGCGACCTCTGACCTAGGCTCCCTCATTTAGGGCTCTGGCAACTGTATGGAATTAACCCTGCCTTCCGAGCTGCAGCGGTGGAGCAAGCCAATGTGGCGATGCCATCAGGCAACAGGCTTCCCGACGGGAAGCCACCCAGAATGTTTGCCGTGTTTGGAGAGGAGGGAGAGAGCACCTAAACCAGCCTCACTGTCCTTCCAGCAGCCTAGAGAGAGGGCTGGAAAAAATATCCTAGAATAGGACCTAGCAAGTACCCTTCCTTTTATAGTATTGTGACATTACCCAGCGTGGTCTACTTCCCTGGCATTAAATGTGTTTGTTCTGGAGCAATTCAGGGCTGCATGCTCCCATTTCTATAGCTAGTTTCCACTCTCATCGCCAGTCCCTCCTCAATTTATGCTTATTTTAAAGGAATGGTACATTTGATTCTTTGAGGACAGAGATAACATATCTCTGTGGTGAATCCCAAACCCTCCTTCCGTAGATCCCCGACCTGTAAAAGAAAATTCACATATATGCATTCCACTCATGTAACGGGTAATTCCCAGAAATAGAAAGAAAACTCAAGACCCTGATTTATGATTCGGCAGGCAGTCTCCATTTCCCCGCCCCAACATGCTAACCAAAAGGTAGGATAGCTTCTCTCCTGAGAATCCCCACTGTTGCCCTCCATGAGGCACTGTTTTAACAGCCTCATTTACTTGAAACAAAGCAAAGATAACGTTATTTGCAACCAATTTTTTAAACTGTTGAGTGAATTAACAGTTGTTGGTTCATTTGGGGTTTGTTTCCCCCTTTAATTTAAATGTTTTTAAAATATACAGTTGCGCATCAGGGGCTAAAGATAGTTTGTTTTGTTTTGTTTTTGAGACAGATTCTCGCTCTGTCGCCCAGGCTGGAGTGCAGTGGCGCTATCTCGGCACACTGCAGCCTCCGCCTCCCAGGTTCAAGCGATTCTCCTGCCTCAGCCTTCCTAGCAGCTGGAACTGCTAAAGATGTTTTGTGCCTCTAATTTGCTTTCATTCTTCAGGCTGAGGGCAAAAAGTCAAGCATCATATGATTGTATTCCTACAATTCCACTGCTCTTTTATTTCCCTTATTTGAGCAAAAGCTTTCTTAGCCTGGGGCCTATTTTTCATGCAGCTATAACTTTTTTCCTTTCAGACAAAAGGATTTTGTCATTCCTGTTTCAGTAAAAACTTATATTAGAATTTGTCAAAACTGCTTTCGTTTTGATTATCAGTCACGATTATCTCTACAATATAGTACTTTCCTTGCCAGCAACAAGGAAAAATAAACTAATGAAGCCAGAGGGCTTAACTATTTAAATGTTATCGTCTGGCTTTAAAGCAAGGCTCTACCGTCATTCCCAGGCATCAGTTAAACAGAGAGAGCCTTTAGATCTGCAGCAATGAACTCTTTAATATTCAGACCTCGGACAATATTGCAGGTGAGAGCGCGCCTTTTCCGCGGCATGCTACGGTATAGTAAAACTGCGCCCCCTGGTGGTGAGCCAATTCCCACGGCTTCTGAAGAGAAGGGCTCCGCAGATGAGAAGCATCTGGTTCTTTGACAGTTCCCTCTTGCTGAGATGAAAATAAACTACTTTTTGTCTCAGCTGGTGCAGTGAACGTCTTGGTTCCTGAGCATTCCTTGCTTGAAATTCAGCTTTGGGGTCATAGAACAAGAAACTACTTTAAAAATTCTGTTCCGTATTAGGACAGTTATGTATCTGCGGTCAGGTTACATTTTAAAAGAAATGTGATGTGAAAAAAAAGGCATCGGAGGCCGGGCGCGGTGGCTCACGCCTGTAATCACAGCACTTTGGGAGGCTGAGGCGGGTGGATTACGGGGTCAGGAGTTCAAGACCAGCCTGGCCAACGTGGTGAAACCCTGTCTCTACTAAAAATACAAAAGTTAGCCGGGCATGGCGGCACGCGTCTGTAATCCCAGCAACTCGGGAGGCTGAGGCAGAGTATTGCTTGAACCCAGGAGGCAGAGGTTGCAGTGAGCCGAGATCGTGCCACTGCAATCCAGCCTGGGCGACAGAGCGAGATTCCGTCTCAAAAAAAAAAAAAAAAAAAAAAAGCTTCGGAGAGTTAAACAGAATTCTTCTCAGCCTTGAGAGGGAGTCCAGTTCAACTTAGCATCAGCGCGTGAGTCTAATATGGAGTTCCCCAAAGTCGGCCCCAGCTGCGGTTTATGATGAACTGGAAAACCCATGGGCTGAGAATCAAAAGAGATGAATGTCAACACCACCATTGTTTTACCGTAAAACTTTCCACAAACCACAAGATTAGCTTGTGCTTTGCTTTTTTTTTTTTTTCTCATTTGAAGAGCAGATAATGGTGCAGCAACTACTCATTGACGAGAGTAAGTGTTAAAGGGTATTTTTGAAATATAATTAATTGCTATTGCAGGGCAAATTTAATTACAAGAGTCATTGGTTTGCAGTGAGTTCTATAGTTCCAGCTTTGAGGATATTTGCTTTACAACCTCCAGTAACATGTTCCAAAGCAGTCTAACAATAAAGAAAGGCGAAAAGCCCCTTCTCAATCGTCTTTCCCACCATAACAGACCCCTTTGGCCAGAGATAACCACCTCTACCACTTTGAAATGTATCTTTCCAGAACTTTCTCTATGAATTTATATGCATATGTATGTACATGGTAAAATACATATATATGTATTGTTGTTTTATTTGTTTGTTTTTGAATTGTTTTGGATGCAAGAGATAGAAAATCGAGATCAAACTGGTTTAAGCCAAAATAATGGGAAAGAGGGAGTATTTATTGTCTATTGTCTCTGAAAACTCTCTAATAAGTTGGCGTCAAGTGCAGTTGGATAAAGGACTAAAAACACCAGGATGTCACACAGACGTCCATTTCTCCACTCTGCTTCCTACTCCTTAGGCTCCATTCTTAAATTTTATGTGGTGCTCAAAGGGCTGTAGCAAACTCCAAGCCCTATACCTGAGATAGTTTGGATATTTGTCCCCATCAAAATCGCATGTTGAGATGTAATCCCCCGTGTTGAAGTTGAGGCCTGACGAGACTTGTTTAGATCCTGGGGGTGGATCCCAAATGAATGGCTTGGGTCATCTCCTTGGCGATAAATGAGCTCCTTTTGAGTTCGCAGGAGATCTGGTCCTTTGCTTTCACCGTGTGATGTGCCTGCTCCCCCTTTGCCTTCCGCCATGATTGTAAGCTTCCTGAGATCTTTCCAGAAGCAGATGCCAGTGCTGTGCTTTCTGTACAGCCTGCAGAACTGTGAGCCAATTAAACCTCTTTTCTTATAAAATATCCAGTCTCAGATATTTCTTTATAGCAAGAACAGCCTAATATAATATCCTTTTCCACTCATGTCTGAAAGGACAGAAAAAGAGCCTCTTTCTCCAAAGCCCTAGCAAACTTACATTGTATCTAATTGGATTTGTCAGTTGTGGTACCATTCCTGCCCCAGTTACTGCAGCTGGGAGATTACAGTTTGGTGATCAGGCTGGGGCCAATCAACACCCACATCATGAGCTGTGAGTGAAGGTAAATTACATGAGCTTAGACTATAGGAGGTTTTCTCATAAGAAATGTGATGTGCTATTTTGCCAGAAGTCAGGCGAATAAATGCTGGCAATAAAACCAATATATTTGAGTTGCCATAAGTAATTAGTAAGTTAACATGGCATAAAAGCCAAGTAAACCATTTCAAGAAGGAAGAACTGGCTAAGAGAATCAATTATATTACACAGAGATCAAAGAGAATGAAAACTCATGGAAAATCTTTGAATTTTATTATAGAAAGTCAATGAAAGACCAGATGCAGTGGCTCATGCTTGTAATACCAGCACTTTGGGAGACCGAGGTAAGTGGATCATCTGAGGTGAGGAGTTCAAGACCAGCCTTGCCAACATTGTGAAACCCCATCTCTACTAAAAATATAAAAATTAGCTGGGTGTGGTGGCGCATCCCTGTAATCCCAGCTACTTGGGAGACTGAGGTAGGAGAATCATTTGAACCCAGGAGGCAGAGGTTGCAGTGAGTCGAGATTGCACCACTGCACTACAGCCTGGGCAACAGAGAGACTCTGTCTCAAAAAAAAAAAAAAAAAAAAAAGAGAAAGTCAATGAACGGTAACTGTGAAGAATCAAAATGTTATTTTGATGGTATTACCTTCATGAAGCCTAGTAATGCCAGAATCCCATCATTTTGATTATTCCTCATCTCTATATGTATAATAAGCAATAGCAGCATCAGAAGAAAGATACTGTATTATTAATAAGTACAAAGGTAAAGTATGGGTCCTATGGCTTAGTTATGAAGTATAAGATCCTTGGGTATTTAGTACTTCCCACAAGAACCTTTCTTTGACTTGCTGTAAGGAGGAGGAGGAAAAAGCTGAAAGGAAGGAGACAAGAATGGAGGGAAATAAGAAAAGATGGTCAGCATACCCCAATGGCCAGTGCCCTGTCTAGATCTGCCACTACAGAGAGACAAGGAGCAGGAAGCACAAGAAAGCATGAGGGATGGATGACCTTTTAACATACACTGACCCTGCCCACTAGTAACTATGACCCGATCAGCAATAGAGCCTGTGACACATCATTATATCATCTCCTCCTCCTTTGGGTAGGGAGAGTTGCAATGCCTCTTTCCCCTCAGAGACTTTTAAGAAAGCAATTTTAATTAAGATGAAATTAGTGGAAATATCAAACATAGGCTGCATTTTCTATAAGTCTCTTGCTAAATGTAATGAAAGAGTAGCTTAAAGAGTTATCAGGATCAAGGGAAAGGGTGTGGATGGGGATTAGGTATGACATGAATTTATTTAGATGCTGAAGTAAAAAGAAATAGTCAATTCAAGAGCTGGAATGATTGATAGGACAAAGTCCCAAAGAAGGCAGAAAGGATATGAGCAAGAACATATGGGGTGAGGCAAGGCTAGCCTAGCCATAGGGAGGAGGAGAGACACTTCTTCCTCTAAGAAAAAAAGGCAAGGAAACAAAAAAGAACATCATCATAAGAAAGAAGATGATATTAATAACAAGAATAGGGAAAGAGTTCTGTTAAATGGGTAATCTTGTGTATTTGGGGGTGAGGGGTGGAGTGAGCCTAGATGTAGTCACAAAGACTCCACTTCATGTCTTCACTATGCTACTTCCTTGTGTAACCTTGGGCAACTTATTCTCTATAAGCTTCAGTTTTCTCTTCTGTAACTGGGAATAACAATACGGTATTCATATTTGGATGATTTCAATTCTAACAGATAATCCACATTCAAACTGTCCTAAACACTACAGAAATACATGGCATGAATCTGAATGGCCAGCTGTTGGGCAACATCGGGAATGGTATGATCAGCTTTTTCCAAAAATGTTATGAAGGAGCCAGGTTCTATCACTTTCTCTACTCTGCTATTCTTAGCATATTGGGTTTGCCCTCCACTGGCTTCCCCCAAAGTGGCAAGAGGACTTCAGCATTTTCAGATATCATAAGTTTCCAATGTATACACATAAGGATAGTACCTAGTTCCTATCCTCAAATGTAATGTCTTTCAGCTAGTAAAATATACACATGACCAAATATAAAAGTAACTAATAATACATAGCACAATGTACTAAATGATTGCTACAGGGAAAAAAAAAACAGAGTAGTTGAATTTTGGTTGTGGAGTGTCAAAATATTCTTTATTGACCCAGATGAATACCTACAAATGATCAAAGTTAAAAAGAAACAAAAAAGAAAACCCAATTTGACTTGTCAATTCAAGGAATGCTCTCATTAAGCAGGATTGAGTGATCTGAAATGAGAACAATGGGAAGTATTTGTTTCAAAGTAGACTCACTAATGAAACTAACAACTCACTTTATTTCACTAAGATGTGATTAATTTGGTTTGAGACTGGTTCTTCAGGCAGTTTCAATGTTTGAGCTAGTTAGTGGAAAATAATTTTATTTTTATTTATTTATTTATTAAATTTTGAGCCAGGGTCTTGCTTTGTAGTCCAGGCTTGAGTACAGCAGTGCCATCACAGCTTACTGCATCCTTGACCTACTAGGTTCAAGCGATCCTTCCACCTCAACCTCCCTCCTGCTTTAGCATCCAAAAGTGCTGGGATTACAGGCATGAGCCACCAGGCCCAGGTGGAAAATACCCTTTAAATTGAACTTGTAACATGATGAGCTCCTTACTGATCACTCTGTTTTAAACAATTTTATATATTTTGTTTTGCATTTTGAATCCAAATTGTAAACTCAGTTGTAACACTCACTCTGTCGGAAATTGTAAGTACAGTAGGCATGGTACCACTGTGACCCTACTTAGCCAAATTGAATGAATTTATCAAGTTAAAACTAAGCAAAGTATGCAGCTGAAACAATCAACATATATTTTATAATTGGCTAATGAGTGTTATATAAATTAATAAATTCCTCTTTCCTTATACTCTCAACTCAGAAAAACCAAAAACTTTTAATTTGATAAAACAAATTGTGTAACTCATTGTCCAAATAATGTTGCATGGCATGAACAAACACTGTTTGGAAAGATACTTTTGTCTTCCCCGTCAGTAGTATTTACACATGCAAAATAAAATGATCATTTAAATTAACTTGTGCAAAAAACATTTCAGCAAGAGTGGCCAACCTCAATATATCCAAAAGCATGCTATTGTAATTTCCCTCCAGATTCTCTCTCACAATTTTTATAATGTTGATATGGGTTGGCTCTGTGTTCCCACCCACATCTCATCTCATAATGTAATCCCCTCATGTTGAGGGAGAGACCTGTAATCCCCACGTGTCAAAGGAGGGAGGTGATTGGATCATAGGGGCAGTTCCTCCCATACTGTTCTCATGAAAGTGAGTTCTGATGAGATCTGATGGCTTTATAAGTGTTTAGAAATTCCTCCTTCATGCTTCTTTTTCCTGCCACCTTGTGAAGAGGTGCTTGCTTCCCTTTCTGCCATGATGGTAAGTTTCCTGAGGCCTCCCAAGCCATGCAGAATGGTGAGTCAATTAAACCTCCTTTGTTTATAAATTACACAGCCTCTGGTAGTATCTTTATAGCAATGTGAAAACGGACTAATACAAATGTATACCATGGAACATTTTTATACCTAGAATACACTGAACCACCTTTGGGTAATGCTGAAGTTGCTTTCACATTTGATTTTCATGCTAAGAGTCAATAAATGTGAGACAGAGATCCTTTGGAGCATTCACTACTCTCTTCCTGTGATTTTCTTAAACTGGGAATTCTTTTAGAAAACTTATCTTCATAGGTGCAATTAGAGAGGTTTGATCTACAACTTGGCCTGCAATTAAAGAGTGTCCTTAGTAAATGAGAGCAAGGCCTGTGTTTGCTTTGTTTAACACTAAAGCGCTTGAGGCCAGCTAGTACAGTGCTGCCGCATGTAGGGGCTCAAATATTTATTCCAAGAACATATTAATGAATCAATGAATGGTATCAGTCTGTATGGACTCTGATTGACATGGGTATGTAAGTCATGACTTTCCACATTTAAGGATAATACAATGAAATAATAACAACTTGAGGTAACATGAAGTGCCTGTAGAGCATCACATCTAAACCCCAACTCTAGTCCAACCAGTGGTCAGATTTTAACTGAGCAACCAATGAGACATAAAATGCTTTATCTTAAGAAACACATTGCGTACATTATAGATTTTAATAGAAATATACTGTTTTTTGAGCATTTACTCTATGAAAAGTAGTTTATTTGGCACAGTCCTTAATTGTTCTCATTCTCAAGTAGGAAAACACCGCATGCCCATGTGTAAAACTAGATGATCAAATAAATTATTATATACCAAAGAACTGATAAAGACAAATTTCTAGTCAAGTTCACGGGAGACAAAAGATGGATGGACTGAAATTTAAAAATTATTTAAATACAATGACTTTTTTTCTCCATTTCAAGACAATAATATGAAAAACAAAACTAACAAAAATAGTTATTCCTAATTGGTACCAAAATTATTTATGAAATGTCAGCTGATCAAATTAAAGAGTTAATAATTTACTTTACTTCAGTTTTAAAATCTACTTAGTTTCCACCTTTATCTGGCCTACTAGTGATCACTGTCTGTTTTATCATCAATTTGGGGAGTTCTAGATTACAAGTAGCAATGCACAACTTCTGTGTGTATTGTCTCCATATTAATGAACATCTTACTTAGCTACTAACCAGACATGTGATCACTCTGCCTATCACTCTGTGGTTTTGCACATTCTTCTTAAGAAAAATATTCAAAGAATAGAAATATTATATAAATCCATAAATCTCAAAACATAGACTAAGAATCAATGCTTTGAAAATCTTTGAAAAAAAGTCTTGAAAATTTTGAAGCTGAAAGCTAAGTCTATATACTTATCAGTCAATGATCTCTCATCTCGGAAAATTACTCTGAACTCTGTAGAGAACTAGAAAGAGATGAACCATTTTAGTAGCTCTCCCTAATACTAAAAAGAAAAATAAAGCTTCCTAGTGGGAAAAAAACATTCCTCAGAATGCAATACAAAAAAGAAATGTGTTTCTGAGCTGAAGAGTTAAGATAATTTCATTATTTTCTCTGAGTTATTTATTTGTTATAAGAGATGTTTGGAAGAGTATAGAAAAATTCAGTAAATATGTTATTGCCACTGGCTAATGATGGCAGATATTCATCAGGGAGTGATTTGGTAAGAAAATAAGAATGTAATAGTGCACTGACAAGAAAAGCAAAGTCAATTTCTTCTGTATGATCTTTGCTTTGTAAAATTGCCATGAAATTTCCATGCAGGAGCCCCATAGTAATCACAGCTATTTCTCACAGACCTACAGGCTAAGTATAGACTGAGCTTTCAATTATCATCCTGATGGATGAGAGACTCACAGTGTGAATGAGGAGGGGAAAGCAGTCAACTAATATACTCCCATAATTTTAAAGCCTTTGCTGATATTAAAAAATAAAGCTTTAGGTTTCTGTTATAGTTTAGGTGTGTAGCAAAATTGCTTTGTGTCTTTATTTTTAAAACTATGTTTTCTGCTTGGATAAAATCTATACATATTTTTTATCTCCCAATAGATGGTAGACTTTTATTATACTTTTTGATCACTTCCTACATTTGGACCCTTTGTCTCTGTTTAGGGAAGTGCCTGAATTACGAACATTGCCTTGCCAAAATAGGAAGCCAGAAGCTCACTTTCCCAGCATTCTCTGGAGTTAGGGGCAGGCATGTGACCCAGGCTCGGCCAAGCAACAAATCTGCACAAGGCTTTAATTGGAAGAGAGTAACATGAAGAGGAAGGCTATCCATAAGGTACATCATAGGGAGGGTGGTAGGGACTGACAGAGGTACATACAGCCTGAAGAGGTAGCAGCAGCAGTTGTAGTGGGGATGTACCCATGTCCACATTTTAGCTGTGGTACGTTTTCCCAATGGTAGCAGCAGCAGAAGGGTCTCTACTGCAGCAGCAATGGGAGAGTTAAGATGTACTTGAAAACAGCCTCCAAGTCCGAATCTCTGGCCCTTGCAAAAGTTCTAAGATTTCATATGTAAATTATATAGTATACATTTTGTATAATTTATATTCTATAAATATAATGTATTGTGTGTGTGTGTATTCATTACGAAGTGTATGACAGCCATAGTACAAGTGCCAGGAGGGCAGAAATGAAAATATACACTTGCAGTTTTCTCATACTACATGTGAAGTGTGGTATGATATCAGTAAATGAAAGATGTATATTTTAATTACCTTAAAAAAGCATCAAAATAATGTAAAAGAAGCCAACAAGAAGTAAATGAAAGAAAAAGCAAACTTTTAGAGGCAGAAAAAGAAAATAAAGAGGAAAAGGGGAATGAAGAACAGCCCAACCATATCAATAATCACATTGAAGATAAGTAGCCTAAGCACACCAATTAAAAGACAAAGATGATAAAATTGAATAGTTAAGTTGCAAAACTCAACTATATCCTGCCTATAAGAAACAAACCTTAAATATAATTAATATATTAAATATTATATATATTTATTTATCAGAGATTGAATATAAAAGTATATACAAAGATACACCATGCTACCACTATTTAAAAAAAAAAAGAAAAGAAAAGGTAACCCAGGCATGGTGGCTCATGCCTATAAACCCACCTTGGGAGTCCCAGGCATAAGAATTGCTTGAGGCCAGGAGTTTGAGGCCAGCCTGGGCAACATAGCAAGACCTTGCGGCTACAAAAAAAATTTTTTTTTAATCTTCTGGGCGTGGAGGCACACACCTGTAGTCCAAGCTACACAGGAGGCTGAGGCAGTGGTTTCCCTTGAGCCCAGTAGTTTAAGGTCACAGTGAGCTATGACCATGCCACAGCACTTCAGCCTGGCAACAGAGTGAGACCTCGTATCAGGCCATTCTTGCATTGCCAGGTAATTTTTAAAGGAAAGAGGTTTAATTGGCTTATTGTTCTGCAGGCTATACAGAAAACATAGCAGCATCTGCTCTTAGTGAGGCCTCAGGAAGCTTACAGTCATGGCAGAAGGCAAAGGGGGAGCAGGCACATCACATGGTGAAAGCAGCAGCAAGAAAAAGTGAGTTGTCACACACTTTTAAACAGCCAGATCTCATGAGAAGTCACTCAGTATTGCAAGGACAACATCAAAGGGATGGTGCTAAACCATTCATGAGAAATTCACTCTCATGATCCAGTCACCTTCCACAGGCCCCACCTCCAATACTGGAGAGTATAATTCAATATGAGATTAGGATGGGAACATATATCCAAACTACATCAGATCGTGTCTCAAAAAAATAAAAAAGAAAAAAGGAAAAGAAAGAAAGCTAGAATGGTTATATTAATTCAGATAAATACAATTTCTGAGCAAACAATATTACCAGGGCCATTTCTTAATGATAAAGGGGGTCATTCCAACAAGAGGACATAAATCTAAAAGTTAAACATCTAAAAACAGAGCTTCAGCCTGGGCAACATGGCAAGACCTCGTCTCTACAAAAAAATACAAAAAATTAGCTATGTGGTGGCATGCACCTGAAGTCCCAGCTACTTGAGAGGCTGAGGTGGGGGGATCACTTGAGCCTGGGGAGGTCCAGGCTGCAGTGAGCCATGATCGTGCCACTGCACTCTAACCTGGGCAGCAGAGTGAGATCCTGACTCAAAAATAATAAAGTAAAATAATCTAAATATAAATAAACAGAGCTTCCAAATGCATGACAGTGATGAAATAAAAATAGAAAAAAATCACAGTCAGAGATTTTAATACTTTCTCAATAATTGATAGAACTAGTACACAAAAAATAGTATGTAATAAGGATATAAAATATTTGAATAACACTATCAACCAACTTAACCTAATTGACACTCCACCCAACAGTGGCAGATACACATTTCTTTCAAGTACACACAGAACATTTACCCAAGTTAGAGCGTATCTTGGACTTTACAACTAATCTTAATAAATTTACGATTTAAGACATTCAAAGTATATTCTCTGACTATAGTAGAATTCAATTAAAACCAACAGCTCCCAAATATTTAGAAACTAAATAGCACACTTCTAAATTAACCATGAGCTAAGGAAAGAGCTAAAGGAGTGATTAGAAAGTATTTCTGAACTGAATGAAAAGGAAAACATAATAGATCAATATTTGTACGATCTACTAAAGCAGAGCTAAGGGGAAGCTACAAGCTAAATATCTGTAACAGAAGCAAAAAAGCATCTCAAGTCAGTGACCTCAACTTCACTCTTAAAAAACAAAAAAAGGAAGAGAAAATGAAATTTTAAGATGAGAAGTCAAAGAGGGAATCAGTGAAATGGAAGACAGAGACAATAGTTTTAGTTTCAGTCATTGAAACTAAAAGCTGGTTGTTGAAAAAGATGAGTAAAATTGATAATCCTCTCACAAGACTCATAAGGAAAAAACGATAGAAGCCACAAATTATCAGTATCAGGAATGAGAGATGTTACATTATTGTAGATTCCACAAGTATTAAAAGGATCATAAGGTAATATTATAAATATTTCATACTGGAAAAATTTATGAAATAGACATACTCCTTGAAATAGACAAATTACCAAAGCTCACTCAAAAAGAAATAGATTATTCGAATAGCTTTATATCTATTAAGAAACTATTTGTAGTTTAAAACTTTCCCATGAGGCAAATTCCAAGCCCAGTCAACTTCACTGGCAAAGTCTACCAAACATTTAAGGAAGAAATAATGTAATTCTATACCCATTCTTTCAGAAAATTGAAGAGTATGGAATACTTCCCAACACATTCTGAGATCAGCATTACCCTGATTCCAAAACCAGACAATTACTAGAGAGCTACAAAACATTTTCCTTATGCACATAGATACAAAGATTCTAAACAAAATGTTAGCAAATGAAATCCAACAATATATTCAATATATTAAAAGAAGGATAATACATCATTTGCTGTTCCTTTTCTTGTTTCCTAAGGTTGGAGCTGAGGTCATTCAACACAGTGAAAGACCATTACGTGGGAAAAGGACAATCTTTTCAATAAATGATGCTGGAACATTTGGATATCCACAGGCAGAAAAATGAAATTCAATCCATAGCTTAAGTCATGTACAAAAATTAATTCAAAATGGATGATAGAATGGAAGGTAGGAAACTAAAGCTGAAAATCTTCTAGAAGAAAACCTAGGAGAAAATCTTTGCTACCTTGCATTAGGCAACGATGTCTTAAATATATAAGGCGTGGTGGCTCATGCCTGCCTGTAATCCTATCACTTTGGGAGGCCAAGGCAGGTGGATCTCTTGAGGCAGAGAGTTCGAGACCAGCTTGGCCAACAGGGCAAAACTCAGTCTCTACTAAAAAAAAAAAAAATTAGCCGGGCAGGGTGGCGCACATCTGTAATGCCAGCTACTAGGGAAACTGAAGCATGAAAATTGCTTGAACCTGGGAGGTGGAGTTTGCAGTGAGTCCTGTTGCGCCACTGCACTCCAGCCTGAGTGACAGAGTGAGACTCTGTCTCAAAATTAATTAATTAATAAAATAAAATACCAAAAACACAATCCCTAAAAGAAAAACACTGATAACTTAGGTTTCACCAAAATTGGAAATTCCTCTACTTCAAAAGGTGCTTTATGTTTTAGTTGTACTTGTTCACATGCAGTTGTCAGAAATAACACAGAACAATCCCATGTATCCTTTACCCAGTATCCCCCAATAGCAACAGCTTGCAAAACTACAGTACAATATACAATATCACGACCAAGATATTCACAATGATACAGAGCATTTCTATCACCACAAGGATCTCTCATGCTGTCCTTTTATATCTACACTGACTTTCCTCCTGCCCTCACCTTCTCCTTAACCTCGGATATTAATAATCTGTTCTCCATTTCTATAGTTTTGTCACTTCAAGAATGTTATTTAAATGGAATCATACAGTATATATACAAACTCTTGGAAGTGACTTTTTTCACTCATCATAATTCTTTGGCGATTAATCTAGGTTGTTGCATGTATTGGTGTATATGTAGCTGTGTAGTATTTCATGGTGTGGGTATACAACAGTTGGTTTAACCATTCACCCATTTGAAGACCTGGGTTATTTCCTGCATTTGGCTGTTATTTATAAAACAGCTATAAATATTTGTGTACAAGTTTTTGTGTGAATATAAGTTTTTCATTTATTTGACATAAATACCCAAGGATGTAATTGCTGGATTATTTGGTTGGTAAGTAGCATGTTTACTTTTTTCAAAAAGTACCAAAATGCCTTCCAGAGTGGTTGTACCATTTTACCTTCCTTCATTCTCCAGATCCAGATCCTCCAGATCCTCATCAACATTTGGTGTTGTCTGTTTCTTTTAGCCATTTATATAGGTATGCAGTGTTATCTCATTATGGTATCAATTTGCATTTTTTAAAGGCTAATCATGGTCACCCTGTTTTAATGTCCCTATTTACCATCTGTGTATCTTCTTCAGTGAAGTATCTCTTCATGCCCTTTGCCCATTTTCTTATTGGATTGTTTATTTTTTCACTCCCGATATTCGAGAATTCTTTATGTATTTTAGATACTAATCTTTAGTTGGATATGTGGTGAGCAAATATTTTCTCCCAATCATCTATAGCTTTCTTTTCATCTCTTAACAGAGAGTTAATAGCTCTTAATTTTGACAAAGCCTATAGTATCATTTTGTTTCTTGTATAGATTATATATTTGGTTTTAAATCTAAGAACTCTGCCTAACCCGAGGTTCCAGAGATTTTCTCCTATTTTTTTTTTCTAAAAGTGCTATAGTTTTATGTATTACATTTAATCTCTTGACCCATTTTGAATTAATTTTTGTATAAGGCATGTGACTTAGGTCAATATTTTTTTTTTTTTTTTTTTGCCTATGTATCTCCACTGGCTTCAGCACGAGCTTTGTGGAAAAGGCTATGTTCTCTCCTATTGGACTGCATTTGCATTTTTGTCAAAAATTAGCTAGGCCTGCTTATGGGTTTATTTTGGAGTTCTCTATTTTGCTCCATTGATTTATATGTCTAATTTTCTCCCAATACCACACCATCTTCATTAATGTAACCACCTAGTAAGTCTTGAAACTGAGTAAACTGATTCTTCCCCCATTAATTCTTCTGTTTTGAAATTGTTTCCACTATTCTAGTTCCTTTGCATTTCCATATATATTTTAGAACAATCTTATATGTATCTGCAAAAATTCTTACAGGGGTTAATGATAGAAATGTGTTAAACCTGTATTTCAATTTGGGGAGAATTGATATCTTTACTATATTGAGTATGTTGAGTCTTCAAATCCATGAACAGGGTTTGTCTGTACATTTATTTAGATATTCTTTGATTTATCTCATCAGTATTTTGGAGTTTGGGGTATACAAGTCCGATACATGTTACCTTAGATTAACATCTAAGTAGTTCACTTTTTTAGTGATCATAAGTGGCATGTGTTTTTAATTTTAGCATCCACATTTTCATGGAAAGTATAGGGAAATATAATGAATTTTTGCATGTTAATCTTTTGTAAGGAGACCTTATTAGTTCTAGATGTTCTTTTGTCAAAAGGCACTTCTTAAGGAATGAAAAGACAAGTCACAGACTGGTGAAATATTTGCAAATCATGTATGGGATAGAGGACTCATTTCCAAAATACATAAAAAGCTCTTGACACTCAATAATAAAATAGCAAGCAACTCAATTAAAAGATGGAAAATATATTTGAAAAAATACCCTGCCAAAGACAATTTAAGGATAGCAAATACATACATGAAATGATGGCTGAAATCTACTAGCTAGTAGGAAAATGTAAATTAAAACTATAATGAAGTATTACTATGCACTTAATTAAATGCCTAAAAGTCAAACCTATTGACCATATCAAGTGTTTTGAGGATGTGGTGGGACTGGAACATTCATCTGCTGGTGGGATTGTAAAATGTCATGACCAGTAAAAAAAATACTTTGGCATTTTCTTTAAAAAGTTAAAAATATACATATTATATGATCCAATCATTTAACCTTAAGTATTTGCTAGAGAGATGAAAGCGTAAGTCCATCCAAAGTCTTGTTAATGTTCACAGAAGTTTACTTGTCGTAGACAAAAATCAAAACCTACCAGAATGTGCATCAACAGATAAAAAGACAAATAAGCAGTTATAGTATGTATCTATACACAAAAAAACTAATCAGCAGTACAAAGTAATGACCTATTGATATAGGTCTATGTTATCACATAGACCTATATGTGGTTTATATTACCACATAGACAAATCTCAAAATAATTATGCTGAACTAAATAAGCCAGACAAACCAGTACATATTGTTATTCCATTTATTTAATTATTTTGAGGCAAGTTCTCCTCTGTCACCCAGGCTGGAGTGCAGTGGTGCAATCATGGTTCACTGAAGCCTCAACCTCCTCGGCTCCAGCAATCCTTCCACTCCAGCCTCCCAAGTATCTGGGACTACAGGTGTACATCACCACTCCCAGCTATTTAATTAATTATAGTAGAGATGAGGTACCACTATGTTGCCCAGGCTGGTCTCGAACTCCTAGACTCAAGTGATCCTCCCACCTGAGCCTTCCAAAGTACTGGGATTACAGGCATGAGCCACTGTGCTGTGTCTGTTATTCCATTCACATAAAGTTATATTAAATGTAAACTATTCTATAGTTAAAGCAGATATTGGTTGTCAGGGAATGGTATTGGTGGGAGGGGGAAGAACAATAGGAAGAGATTTCAAAGAGGTTTTGAGGAAATATTTGACCTAGATAGTTAATTTCATTATCTTGATTGTAATGATGGTTTCACAGGTATGTACATATGTCAAAAGTGGCCAAATTGTACACTTTAAATATGTGCAATTTCTTATATGTCAATTATACTATAATAAAGCTGGTTTTTTTTGTTGTTGTTGCTAATGTTTGTTTTGTTTTTGTTTTCGAGATGGAGTCTCTCTCTGTTGCCCAGGCTGGAGTACAGTGGCACAATCTCGGCTCACTGCAGACTCTGCCTCCTGAGTTCAAGCGATTCTCCTGCCTCAGTCTCCTGAGTCGCTGGGATTACAGGTGCCCACCACCACGCCAGGCTATTTTTTTGTATTTTTTAGTAGAGACGGGGTTTTGCCATGTTGGCCAGGCTGGTCTTCAACTCCTGATCTCAGATGACCTGCCTCAGTCTCCCAAAGTGCTGAAATTACAGGCGTGAGCCACCACACCTGGCCCAATAAAGCTGTTTTTAAAAGCTTAAATGCTTACATAAGCATTTTTTTAAAAAGGACTTTTTTTTCCTATTTTATATGCTGACTTTCAATTTGTTTTGTTTGTTTGTTTGTTAAGCATGCAATATCTTTTGTCCATGAGAATGGGAAGGCTGGGTGAAAAATATGAAGATTTGTGTGTCTGATAACATAATGAAGTTGCCATATCAGCAATTTTCTGCCCATTTCTATATTCCTCATACATGAGAAAATTAAAAGCACTTTTTTTTTTAAACAATTGATCTTTGGACTTTTTCTTACATGCAGTGTAACTCAAATTCTGACTGATTCAGAAGTTGTAACTGAACTGTTGAACTAAGCCATTGAAATATTTAAAATTGAATTATCATTATAGTATTAATAAGAGTTGTCTGTCCTAGGAAATAGGAAGCCTATGTTTTAAATATAAGACTCCTTCCAGATCAAAGGTAGCCAGAAAATGCATGTATACATCTTAAGTGTTTACAAATGACAAAACCAACCATGCAATATAAGCAGCTAGGCCAGGAGTGTGAGATGTCTATGGAGTTGGTAGAAGAATCAGATACTTTTAAGTTGAACCCAATGATGTGATTTATTTGGGCTATAAGTCACATTGATATATGATAGAAAACAAGTAATGCTAAACCTGTTCCATGAGCCCCTCATAAGAATCCAAAAGAGCCAAAAGCTCTGGTTGTGAAAGCTCAAGTGTTGGGAAAGAGATGCTGAAATTGTCTTAAGATGATGTAATTATTTCCTTACTAAGTAAGCATCCTCTAACTATTAGAATATTTAGAATTAAGTACAGAACTGTTAAAGAAAATCAGAATTATTATATTAATATTTCTATGTTATGGAATCTGAGCATATTTGGAATGTCCTTGAAATAAAAAAGAAAATCGGCTTTTTAGAGAAACATATAAAACATTTAATTCTAATTTAAAACGATTTATTTTGTTATTGATTTAGACTTTAAGTCAAGCCTTTATTAAGGGTATCTATTAAAATATTTAAGAGAACTTAGGAATCAAATTATTTAAAAGCTTATCATCTTTTAAGAACTAATTTTATATTTGAGAGGATTTTAAGGTATACAAGTGAAGTATTAAAGAAGGAAATTGAATATTTTGTAAGTATAGTTTAAAAATGTTTTCACATATTGAATGGAACCTATCAAACATTATTCAGAAACTGCTAAAATTTTGGCTCTGCACAGTGGCTCACGCCTATAATCCCAGCACTTTGGGAAGCCCAGACAGGAGGATCACTAGAGGCCTGGAGTTTGAGATCACCCTGGTCAACATAATGAGACCCCATTTCTACAAAAAAATAAAATAAATTATCTGGTTGTCATGCGCATGCCTCTAGTTCCAGCTAGTCAGGAGACTGAGGCAGGAGGATCCCTTGAGCCCATGAGTTCAAGGCTGCAGTGAGCCATAATTGCATCACTGCACTCCAGTCTGGGAAACAGAACAAGACCCTGTCTCAAAAATTAAAATTGGCTGGGCGCGGTGGCTCAAGCCTGTAATCCTAGCACTTTGGGAGGCCGAGGCTGGTGGATTGTCTGAGCTCAGGAGCTTGAGACCAGCCTGCGCAACATGGTGAAAACCCGTCTCTACTAAAATACAAAAAAAAAAAAAAATTAGCCGGGTGTGGCGGTGTGCACCTGTAGTCCCAGCTACTCGGTAGGCTGAGGCAGGAAAATTGCTTGAACCTGGAAGACTGAGGCTGCAATGAGCCAAGATCATGCCACTGCACTCCAGCCTGGCAACAGAGTGAGACTCCGTCTCAAAAAAAAAAAATTTAATTAAAATTAAATAAACTGCTAAAATGCAAAGTAGAATATATTTGTCTGTTGAACATAAAACTTTAAAGAAGAGCCTTAATAAACTGAATTTCAAGTTTTAATATCATAGGAAATGATTCTTTTGTCATGAAAAACTGTTCTTAAAGGTATAAATATCTCACATATAATAAGACCTTCCTGTTTTCATTATGAACTTTGTGCCACATTTCTGTTGTCTCTTAAATTCCTTTGTTTTTAACCTACAAATTATCCTGTCATTGAGTTTTCAAGAACATAATTCTCAAGGTTGAAGAAAACTGTATATGTATATGTGTGTTTCTTTTATTAGACTCTGAGTTTCATGAAAGCAGACATTACATTATATTCTTCATTACCTTCTATGGACTTGGTTTAGTGCTTGGAATAAAGTATGTTCTCCATAGTTACTCGCTAGGAAGTAGCAGTTGAACAAATTTGCTTGCTTTTCTTAAATAGAAATGTTCTCCAGTCCTTGTACACAATTAATCCCAGCATGAGGACCATTGGTTCTTGTACACAATTCTCAGAGACTTTTGGCTATTTAGCCTCTGGGTCCACCACTGACTGTTGTCCTTGATTCCTAGCAGATATGCCAGGGGCTTTTGGTCATAGTGGCACCAGAATTTCACAAAGAGACTGGGGAAACATACTATGTTTGCAAAAGGCAGCCTTAGAAGAAATGTTTGTCTACGTACTCCGTTATAGTTTACATCATGTAATTTTCATGGTTTTGCTTATTAATAACTTGCTTATTAACTATTTACTTATTAATCTATTAACTCATTCATTTAACCATTCTTTTTAATGTATTTATTTAAATAGATACAAGGTCTTGTTCTGTTGCCCAGGCTAGTGTGCAGTGGCACAGTCGTAGCTCACTGCATCCTCTAACTCCTGGGCTCAAGTAATCCTCTTGCCTCAGTATCCCAAGTACTTGAGACTCCAGGCACATGCCACCACATCCAGCTATTTTTTTTAATTTTTTAATTTTATGAGACAGAGGTCTTGCTATGTTGACCAGGGTGGTCTCAAACTCCTAGCCTCAAGCCATCCTCCTGTCTGGGTCTCCCAAAGTGCTGGGATTACATGTATGAGCCACCATGCCCAACTTAACCATTCTTTATTTTGTACCTACTGCATGCCAAGTACG
The DNA here is from genome assembly GCF_029289425.2 of Pan paniscus. Classification (NCBI taxonomy): domain Eukaryota; kingdom Metazoa; phylum Chordata; class Mammalia; order Primates; family Hominidae; genus Pan; species Pan paniscus. The sequence continues at coordinate 54,032,406 of NC_073259.2, read as the reverse complement.
ATAGTAGGTCTTGTGATCACAGCAGTGAGAGGAGAGACACAGTCCCTTCCCGCATAGAGCTTTTCTTTTGGTTTGGAATTAATTTCTAGTCTTAAGAAATAAAATAGGCTGGGTGCGGTGGCTCATGCCTATAATACCAGCACTTTGGGAGGCCCAGACGGGAGGATCACTTGAGCACAGGGATTTGAGACCAGCCTGGGGAACATAGGGAGACCCTGTCTCAACAACGACAACAAAAATGTGAAAATTAGCTGTGACCAGAACACGAGGCACCCTGCTAGGGGAAGGAAGGTGATGGGGGGTGAGATGCTTTTGGAAAAATAGCAGGGGTGAGATCTCTAGAGTCTTATGAACTTCTAATAAGTTTTTTGTTGAACCTGTTTGATGTTTTCCTCTCTTCTCTTAATCTTTTGAACTCTAGAATATGATACTAAATCATTAATTTAGTCTTCAATATATTGCATCTCTGCTCTTGCTAGCACTTTTAATTGCTACAGTGTAATAATAATTATTATTCGTTTTTTAATTTCAAAAACAACTCATGTAATTTCGATTTTTACTGTTAATTTTGCTATCACCAGCTTCTCTGGGGGCTTTCAAGGCCTGCTTCTAAAATAATTTATCTAATGAACATTCCACCCATAGGTAATTTTGCATACATATTCTTACATTTTTTCCTTTGTTCCACAAGTTCCCTGAGGCAAGTTTTTTCTCATTCCTACAAACAGACCATTGTTTTCACCACTTACCTCTCATGCCAACTGTAGCCCACCATGCCATTATAGTTATGTATTTTTCAAGAGTACTTTATAATTTTTAAAAATTCCACTATTTATTTCTGCTTCTGAATTTCCTCATGTAGTCTTTTCCTGTTACTCAAAGAAACATACCTTTGAGGGGACTTTGGAGATTCTTTGACCTTCCACCTTTATTTTACCAACAAACTCTTTTAATTTATGATCCCTTATGCAATGTTTAAAAGTCTAATATATAATGCTTCCATTTCTTGGTATCTTTTCATTTAAAATGGCCTAACTTTTCACAATACCTTGTAGTGGTCAGTTTGATGTTATAAATGTTCATGCAGTCTTTCTTAGCCAAAGTTGAAAATAAAATATTAGTTTTTTAAAAACCCTACAAACTAAGGGTTAATTATCTATAAACTCCTGGGTAAACAACTTTGTTATTTGCAGGTCTTTTATACCAAATATATATTCAAGTTCATAAAGTAATAAAAATGTTGCTAATAATATTGACTTCAGCTGGAAGTAAGCAAAGTGGTGAATAAAACAAAAGATGAGTACTTACATGGATTGATTAGATTAGATCCTCTTTTTATATTCTGCCATCCTTCGATAAGCTTCCTAAGAGAAAGTAGCAAGACTTCCCCAGTTATTAGCTGGGAGCCCCTGGCAAATCTGATTTCAGATTTCAGATATCTATGTGTCTTCCTCTCTTCTTTCTCTTCATTTGCCAAGGCTGTTCTCTCTTGGTTAAGTCCTTGAATGACCCAACATTGCTTTCTAGTTTAAACATGTTTAAACATTTATTTTGCCTCTAGTCATCTAATCTGTTGCTAACAGGAAAAAAAGCCTAAGCAGAATTTCATAGAAACGACATTTTTCAGGTATTGGAAAGGAAAGTGCTGATCTATGCATGTTGCCATGGAGTTAGTGTCTGCTTACAATTGCATTCCTTCAATGGCAGGTAAAGAACAGTCCAATTACCAGAAAAAAGCAACACCTCATTTTGGCAAGATAATTTATTAGACTTTGAAATATGTCCATAAGTCAATTGTTTTCTTACTCTCCAACAGGCTTTTAAATACATCTGCCCAAAACAATATTACTAGCTATTTACAAAAGCAAAATCTTGTTGTTAAAATGCTACAGCGATTCTATAATAAAAATAGTGAATGTCTTTTTTTTTAAAAGCATCTTGGGAAAGAAGAAACTCCATTTAAGAGAAAACTCTTTGTAAAAAGAAAATACTCCTGTATCTTTAAGAGTCCTATGAATAACAGTATTTATTTGATAAAGAAATGTCATCGCTGATCTTTTCTGTGGTTGCTCATCCTAAGGACTAGAATATGAGGCCGGATGTTTTTATTTCCTGTTATCTTACTCACTGCTGCTTTCCCATGTGGGATTTCTATTAACCTGAAAGGTAGCGCCAAAGCCAGAATAAATGTGTGTATAAGAACATAAGGAATGTCACAACAGCTGTGGAAAAATTGATAAAACATATATATACATACATTGCAGTCCTATCTTTTGCCTTCAACCTATGGCTTTTGTATGCATGGAAGAGAAAAGAGCATGTTGACTAGTGAATTGTAAATTACTTGTCACTATTAAAAAATACATATATATTTAAGATAATAGGGTAAAATTAAACACATAAAATCACAGCAGTGCCTATAAAATGAAAAGTACACACCTGCCTCTTTCTGCACCCCACCCCAACTCTACCAAGATCGTCCCCTGAAGCAACCAATGTCAATGATTTCTGTCTTTAGTTATATTGGTGGTTGCCAGAAAAGATAGATAGATTTACCCTACAGCTAAGGATACTTTAGCTTCCTGGCCCTCCAAATGCATAGTTCCCTTCCAAAAGAAGGGAGAAGCTCAGTAGTGCATCCAAATTTTGTGGTTACCCAATTTACTCATCTGGGAGCACACCCCTTTAAGAAAAAGAACACAGAATTACAACTACACATTGTTAGGGCTCCTCCCAATGCTTTGCAAAGGGCCCCTGCAAGTCAAGATTCCTGAAACACATTTCGTTAGTTTCACAGTCAGTGATTGTCATTTTTAGATTTACCAACAGCATTAAACAGCATCTGTTGATTGTCTACTCAGAAGCCAAGAGACATTTAGCAAGCCCTTCCTACCTCTCAATTCTCCTTTCCCATCTGCCTTCTACTTTTTGTTAGGTGTATTGAGTTATTATATTTATAGTTAAGGCTTACAGTCACTAAAATTATATTTGTATACATTGTAGATTCATTCTAAAAACTTTGAAAGGAAAATAAGTCTCAGTACCCCTAAATTGCTAAGTCAAAGGAAAAAGTCAAGCCGGGAACTGCATCGGGCAAACCTGCCTCCCATTTTTTTTCTAAATAAGACAGCTACAAAGATTAAAAAAAAAAAAAAAAAAAAAAAAAGCTACATATCTACCTTATAATGTTCCAAAAAGGAAATTCCTGTGGGCCTCAAGATTTTTACCTTAAAACAGTTCTGTTCAATTTCACCCTGGCAATGTAAATTGATAGCTTATCTTTACAGGTGCGGAACAAAGGACAGAACTTAAAGTCATCCCTCTGCTCACCTGAGACAAATGCAGACCTGATTGCTTCCTCTGCCCTATTGTTTACATAAAATTATAGATTCACTGAACCAGACTAAGGCATAAGTGACTATTCTACCCTCACTCTCACATGTAAATTTGGTATTCAGTGAAAGGCTTATCGAAGACCCAAAAGAATGCAACCTTTTGTCTCTTATCTACCTATGACATGGAAGCCCCACCTCCGCTTTGAGTTTTCTGGTCTTTCTGGTCTGAACCAATGTACATCTTATGCACGTTGATTGATGTCTCATGTCTCCATAAAATGTATAAAACCCAGCTGTACCCTGACCATCTCGGGCACATGTCATCAGGACCTCCTGGGGCTGTGTCGTGAGCATGTCCTTAACCTTGGCAAAATGAACTTTCTAAATTGATTGAAACTTGTCTCAGATACCTTTGGGTTCACAAAGCCAAGTATGTTTACACATATACAATAGTGTTTTGTATATGTGTTTTACACATATACAATAAGCACATATGCTATTGTATATGTGTAAACATACATAATTTATATATACATACTATATATAAATATTTTCCATTGAATCAAGTAATGTGGTTGGATGAATAAAAATGTAAATGCAACCTTGTGTCTCTGAATTTTGCTACTCTAAAGAGAATTGTCCAAGCATCTTGAATTTATGATACTCTTAATTTTGTTTCAGACTTTCTTCCCCACTTCTTTTGGATCAGACATAGCAGGCCTTGTTTCTTGTATCCTCTGTTTTTCTTTTTTAATTTCTTTATACATTTCCTGAATTAACTCCTCAAATAATTTTTATTTAGTTTTGTAGGAGGTTAAGTTCATGAATGTCCTTCAAATGGAATGACTTCATAGACAATTGCTAGTTTCAGAAAATGTTCTTTATGCAAAACTTTCAAAGGTATGTTTAACTTAGTTATCCCTATGTATTTTACCATAATAACAGGTCTTTAGGAAAAGTTTCAAGTAAAATTATGAGAATTAAAGAAAGCATGGTTAGCATTGTGAGGTGATGTTTAATTTTTCCAAGGTAAATGAGACCATTCTGAATGGAGTCAACCCTTGTGTTTGTTAGAAGCCATGCCTTAATGTGGATAAAAGCAAAAAGAAAATGGTAGACATTACATAATTTAACCAGAAGAGTTACTATTTTCTAAAAATCTAAGCATTTTTTTTCAAAGGGCTACCCTTTCTTTCTGCTTTCTCAGTATTCAAGTTGAGAAAAACCATGCCTTATAAATCACGAACAAATTCTCCTAATTCCTGTCTCAGAATGACTTCAGCGTACAGACTCTCCTTCAACAATTTGATATAAATAATCACCCTTTTGCATTGAACGTTTTGTGAAATAAATTGTTTATACTCTGCAAGCTGAGGAAAATAGGCCACTCAACTAAAATGTTTAAAACTCTTCAAAACTATTACATTCATGGCATCTAATAAGAGATTATTATTTTCTTCATGGCAAGTTTCTTAATATTTTTTTATAACCATTAGTGGCGGTGACAGAAGAGAATACTATTCTATGTAACTTTTTTATATTTGTGCAAAAAAAATGTGATCATGATGTATTATGTTTACATAAACTGACGTGACCAACATGAATGGTTTTTGTGTACTTACTATTAGTCTGAAGAGCTGTCCAGTGGAAAGCAATGTCTTCGCAACAGTATGAGTATATTGAAGCAGGGAATAAGGAGAAGACTTTGGATTTCTGCTTTGGTACTCCCTGATCTTTATGTTCATTTCCTTTCCCCTCCTTACCCATATTATACCCCTTGCCATCTTTTCTATCTTAATATGTTTCTAAAGTCTATCCATCAATTTAACACTTAGCCCTGTGCTAGGTCATGTCAGAGAACCCCAAAGAATAATAATAGAAATGCCCGAGTAGTTTCCACTGAGACTCGGATGGCAACATTCCTGGGTAGAATTAGAGAACATTGACGCTGGACTGTACGGTGTGGGTTGTCAATATAACAGAGGTTTGGAGAAAGAAGTGATCTTTGTGGGTTGTAATTATGTATTGTTTGAGATTCTTTGATTGCTAGCAACAGAAACTGATGGTCTAATGTACGAAAAAAAAAGTTCATTGGAAGGAGATCGTGGCTGCCTGAACTGCTTGATTGTATTGTAAGAATGCTGGCCCTGGAATAATTATGCTCTACCTGTTTTTCCATCCTTGTGTCACTTTACTCACATATCAAAATCCCAGGAGAGCATGTGATCATTTTGATTTAACTCACATAACAACTCTTTGGCTAGGGTAGATGAAGGTACCTTGATTTACAACCTACAAAAATTAGGTATGTATTCTGTTTCTGCCTATGATAGAATAGGCAATGATGGAATTGTATATAAGCCGGCAATTTGAAAGCACCAGCCTGTAAATTTCTTGTCTATTCTTAATTACACCTTTGTTCTTGGTTTGGAATCACAACATGACAATCCAAAGAATCCAAACCTAAAGAGACTTCCTACACATATTTATAATTATAAATTGAACAATACCTTTTTACTATTCCAGATGGTGGTTCTGAAGGCAACAGGTTTGAGTTGAAATTCTGACTTAGGTGTTTAGTAACTGTTTAACCCTGGGGAAACTACTTCCCACACCTCCACAGTTATTTACCTCACAAGATTATTTTAGGGATTAAGACCAATTCATATAAGAGCCTATCACAGATATGCACAAATAAATGGAGGCCTTATTGAGTAAACAAATGCATCTGGATTAAGTATAACTGGTGAAGTAGATAAGAGCCCAATCTTCTGTTGAAAAAGCTTTGTCCTGTTCACATTTGCTAAAAATTATTAGTTTAACACATTTCCTTCAAATCCTTATTGAGTGAGAAAAAAGTATAAATTATTTTAAATAGAAAAAAACTAACACAGATATTAGAGTTTTTGAAAATGATTTACGAGAAGAAGATCTCATCTAACACTTGTGCTTTGAGACCTGTTCACCCACCTGGTTTTTTGTTTGTTTGTTTGTTTTCTATGTAATTATAGGTGATTGATAATTTGAGGTCAAGTTTATAAAAGTATAAATTGTCACCTGCTGCTGCTAATAAGACCTTGTGTGACCTGTTCTATTACCACATTATAATTGTTCTACTTAATTCAGTACTACATTCTGAGTATCTTTTTTTTTTTTTTTTTTTTTTTTTTGAGACAGAGTCTCACTCTGTCACCCAGGCTGGAGTGCAGTGGCACAATCTCGGCTCACTGCAAGCTCCGCCTCCCAGGTTCATGCCATTCTCCTGCCTCAGCCTCCCAAGTAGCTGGGACTACAGGTGCCGCCACCACGCCTGGCTAATTTTTTGTGTTTTTAGTAGAGACGCGGTTTCACTGTGTTAGCCAGGATGGTCTCGATCGCCTGACCTCGTGATCCGCCCTCCTCGGGCTCCCAAAGTGCTGGGATTACAGACGTGAGCCACAGCGCCCGGCCTACATTCTGAGCATCTTATTGGTTATCTGTACATTGTCACGTTTGAACACTTACAATCCTGAAATCAAACAGTAGGCAAAGAACAGTTGTACTGGTAATGGTAATTATTCTTGATTTTTATCTTTAGGACCTAGGGTTATCGGTACAAAATAATGACAGGGAGATGTATATCTAGGACCTATAGGATGTCTAGGAGCTGTTCACTGGTTGTCTCTTGGTGCCACAGGCCCAGTGATAATTGTGAATGGAAAATTGTAGCAACCACAGTTTGCCAAACACAAAGAAATCAGGGGTATAAACCCCTTGGGGAAGAAAGTCTGGGTCATTCCAGAAAGCAAACAACATAGACCAACCAAGGAGCAGGCCTAGGGTCAGAGAATTCTAAAATTGTTAGTGCAGGAAGGAGATAAATTATGTCAATTAAGGCTTTGGAATCTGGTGTTGCACTGGGGACTGCAGCTTGTTTCACTAACTTTCCTGCATTCAGTCTTTACAGAGATTCCAGCTGGCCACCATATTGAAGGGGATTCTGTAACTGACTGGATTTAACGCAAAGCAAAAAGAGACATGACTGGTAGGCACAAAGAATGGATTGTATTGCAACAATTCCTGTGTGCCACTTCTAATCCTCTTATTCTGGCCTTAGTTGTGGAGACTAATTCCCACGTAGGATTCAACCAGATTCACTGAGGTGCAACCTGGCAGCACATTGCCTTAGGCAGACGTTGGGTACCTCTTACTTTCTGGTAGGGGTATGCCTGCTCATTAGATATTCACAGGAACTCTTAGCATTTGTGCTTGTGTAGAGATGGTAATGCCCTGTGACATAGCTCTTGACTAATGGGGAAGGGACTTGATTGACAAATGCTTTCCCTTTTCTTTCCCCAGTGGATGATTCTGAGAAGCATTTCACTAGGCTTTCAGATGTTCTTTCAAGATTGATCTCCCTGTCATACAAAAGTGGTAGCCAAATCGATATGCATTCCTCTGTTACTTTTCTCTTCTTCCCATTCTCCTTCTGATTCCTAGAACCACAGTCCCAAATAAATCACTCTCAAATAAAAATTTCCCTCAGTTGGTGCTTTTGTAAAATGAGAATATTATTTGCATTCATTTAAACCCGATTAGAGGCCAGGAGTGGTGGCTCACCCATGTAATCCCAGCACTTTGGGAGGCTGAGGGACACGGATCACTTGAGGTCAGGAGTTCAAGACCAGACTGGCCAACATGGTGAAACCCTGTCTCTACTAAAAGTACAAAAATTACCTGAGTGTGGTGGCAGGTGCCTGTAATCCCAGCTGCTGAGGAGACTGAGGCAGGAGAATCACTTGAACCCGGGAGGTGGAGGTTGCAGTGAGCCGAGATCACACCACTGCACTCTAGCATGGGTGACAGAGTGAGACTCCATCTCAAAAAACAATTAATAATAAACAAATAAAAATAAACCTTATTGGAAACACTGTGATTCAAGATTTGCTGTATTTATTTATCTTTTACTTGCTTTTAAACTACGCAAATAAAATAAATGTATTTGAAATATTTAAAAGCAAATATCTGACATTACCATTTTATCTATAAATATATCAATATATCTTTAATATATAAGGACTTTAAAAATATAACTACAATTCCATTATCATGTCCCCAAAATTAACAATATTTTCTTATTATCTAAGGCCTAATATGTATTTAGTTTTTTTCCCTGATTGTCTTTTTATAGCTAGTTTGTTGGGATCAGGAATGTAACAAGGTTGTACATTGTATTTGGTACATTTGTCTGTTATAGTTCTCCCAATCTATAGCAGTTCTTTCTTTCTCTCTCATATTTATTTTTCATACCTTAGTGTTCTTTTCACCTTTCCTTTTTAAATATATTATTTTAAAATTCATGGTTTGTATGCACATTTGTATATCTCAACTCATTACAGAATGAGCTATGATATTAACAAAATCGTCTTTCTTTCTTTTGCCATTTATTTATTGATGAAATTGGGTTATTTGTCCTGTTGAATTTTCCACATTCTGAGTTTGGCTGATTGTTTCCTTAAGGTTCACTTCAATTATTAACCTTTTAAAAAATATATAAGCACCATTCTCTCAAAAGTTTGCCCTGCAAAATATGTGTTGCTAATTACTCAGAATGGTTTCTGTCTTTGCTTCCTTAATATTGACTTTCTGATTTCCAACAGGAGGGCTTTGCATTCTTGAATGTGCTGAGGCAAAGGAAAGCCCATTTCCTGTTCACTTGTTGGAGAAAAGAGTGACATTTATTGGATGTATGCTAAAAATGGACTTCTGCATTGAGATTTATCTATCTGATATCATACCTCATTCCAATAACAATTTGAGGTGTTATAAAAATGTGCACACAAAAACATTTTAAATAATGCATTAAGGTACTGGGCAAAAAGAACACTAAGGTAGGAAAAATAAATATAAAACTTCAGCTGTCACTCCAAACAGAATGATAGACTCCAAGAGGCTTCATATAAAACACTCTTGGTCATTCTGGGTGACTGTAACATTTCAGTGGAAGCATGGTCAGTTCATTACCACATCCCATGGCTTGTAACAGTGCCTGGCCCATAGGAGGAGTAAATCACTAGTTGTTAACTACTATTTAACTGCAATCACAACTCTCCATTTGTGACCAGATTGATTCCTAATAATTATGACTGAAGCTACATGAACTGTACAGACAATTTAAAACATAAATTCTATTATGTATGTATTCTTTGTGTAAGTCCCTCTGGGAATTAAATATTAAGACATTGATTGTAGATAGCATATAGGAATAAGTTCAGCAGGTTTCAAAGGTTTAGGTTGAAGAGGAAGACAGGAGAAAAAGTGAAACACAATCTTTTCATCTAGAAATAACAATTATTACTTTCCTTCAATGAAATAAAAAATAATATTTATAAGAGCACTGCAATAGCACAAGAATGAGGAGCAACTTCAAAATGAAGTGGTGACATGATATTTCACCTTAGTAACTGGGAAAAATATGATAAACAAAGAACACTGAATTCTTCAGATTATATTCATAGAAGTAATTTGGAGCTGAACATCAATCCATAGAAGTGATTAGAATACTTTGGATTAGAACTACATATTTTCTAGGCCAGGTGTGTTGGCTCATGCCTATAATACCAGCAATTTGGGAGGCCAAGGCAGGTGGATCCCTTGAGTTTAGGAGTTTGAGACCTGGGCCTGGCAACATAGCAAAGTCCCACCTCTACAAAAAAAATACAAAAAATTATTCGGGCCTAGTAGTGTGGGCCTGTAGTCCCAGCTACTTGGTAGGCTGAGTTGGGAGGATCACTTGAGCCTGGAAGATTGAGGTTGCAGTGAGCCGAGATTGTGCCACTGCACTCCAGCCTGGGTGACAGAGTGATACCCTGTCTCAAACAAACAAACAAACAAACACCTGCCGCCCCACCCCACAAAACTAATTATTTCATTGAGTGATTCCTGTCTACTTTATAGAAAACAAAACAAATGACTGAGACCAGCCTGGGCAATATAATAAGACTCTGTCTCTGGGGGGAAAAAAAAGAAAGGAAGAAAGAGAAAAAAGAAAAAAGATGAAGAAAACAAATAACTTAAAGTTCACTTAAAAGTATTATAAAGCACACGACAGACCTTTTTTATTATTTTTATTTTTTGTGGGTACAGAGAAGGTTTATGTATTTATGGGATACATGAGATGTTTTGATACAGGCGTGCAATGTGAAATAAGCACATCATGAAGAATGGAGTATCCATCCCCTCAAGCATTTATCCTTTTAGTTAAAAACAATCCAATTACAGTCTTTAAGTTTTTTAAAAGTGTAAAATTACGTTACTATTGACTATAGTCACCTTATTGTGCTACCAAATAGTAGGTCTTATTCATTATTTATATATTTTTTGTACTCATTAACTTTCCCCCCCACTGCCCCACCCCCACTACCCTTCCCATATTCTGGTAACCACCCTTATGCCCATGAGTTCATTTGCTTTGATTTTTAGATCCCACAAATAAGTGAGAACATGCAATGTTTGTCTTTCTGTGCCTGGCTTATTTTGCTTCACATAATGATCTCCAGTTCCATTCATGTTGCAAATGACTGGACCTCATTCTTTTTTTTGGCTGAGTAGTGCTCCATTGTGTATATGTACCATATTTTCTTTACCCATTGATCTGTTGATGGACACTTAGCTATTGTAAACAGTATTGCAACAAACATAGGTGTGCAGATATCTCTTCAGTATACTGATTTTCTTTCTTTTGGGTATATACCCAGCAGTGGGATTACTGGACTGACAGACCATTTTAAAAATTCAAAACAAAGTTGAAACATAATTGAGATATTTTTACAAAATTGAGCCAAAATAGAATTTTAATTTTTAGATACAGTAAAATGAATCTATAACTTGGTTTCTTTTAAAAATCATCAAATATTCAGGAATATTAACTAAAATTGACATATCAACAAATGTTTCAAAGGAGAGAATTAACTTGAAAGTGCTTTTAAATGTAAATTGCTATATAAATAGAAAATATAAAAGATAGTTTTACTCAGTTCTTTGTACCAAGCATCATCAGGCACTGAGGGCAAGTCACAAATAAGCAAGGAAATAAACGAGCCACAGCCTGTTGTTTCTTTTTAAAGGATGCTGACAGTCACTTCCTGTCTGAGAGTGTGTCGTCTTTTGCTTCCCTATTTGAATCAGGATATTCTCGTGACTAGACATGTTTATATTCATGCCCACACAAATGTCTACCAACTGAATGTGTAAGTCAAGATCAAAAAAATTTTCACTAGAGTATACATATATATGTAATACATTACATAAATGAGGAAAAATAAAACTATATGAAAATCTAATGAGATGGTTTCTGTAGTGCACTAAACCCTCTTGTCTAAGAATTAACCAAAATGAAACATAAACATTTAGTAGACTGGATTTATAGAGGAGCATTTTGAATAGTGGGACAATAATTCTGGATTCTCATGTTATAGTATGGTTGGCTATATATTTAAATCTAAACATTTTAGTTGATTAAATTCATTCAGCTATTCATCCATTCAACAAACTTTTATTGCTTGCTACTGCAGCCAATACTGTGTTTAGTTCTAGTACCTCAGAGGAAAGTAAGACATCCCTTTCTCTCAAAAGTCAACAATCTAGTAGAGGAAATAAAAGTAAATCTAGGATTGTGAGGTACTCTGATGGGAAGAGGTGTGTAGAGACAGCTTTAGGTGAACAAACAGGGGATGCCTAAATTGGCCTAGGGCTATGGCTGGAGAGGTGAGGTGGGGTAAGATCAAAGAACACTTTATGGGGGAAGTGATGTTTCAGCTTACTTTTAATGGAAGAAGAGACAATGTGAAGCGTGTTATAAGGAAAAGAAAACTGCTTTATCCATGGGAGAATTCAGTCAATTCTGTTTGAATGGAGAGAAGGATGATTATTGGGAACAATGGGAATGGAGGGTGTAGTGGAAAGTGGGAAGCAAGTAGTATGAGGGTATTTAGGAATGTTTAAAGTTTCTGCTCCTTATTTTCTTACTGATGGATTTTTAAGTAAAGGAGAAACATAATTAGATTCAAATACTAGAAAGATAACTCTAGTAGTGTAGAGAAGAGAATTGAGTGACAGGAAAACTCATTAGAGTCCATTGCGGTAAACTAGTTCTGGAGCTGAGGCACTGCATGGGGAGAGAGACTGGTCAGGGGTGGTGACCTTCACTGAGATCAAAAACACCCACCCATTGTGGGGAAGGTTGGGGAGGAAATAATGAGTTGGGTTTTGTAACTGTGTTGAGATGTATTGTCCAATTATATGGGTTTAGTAGGAATTTGGATACATGGGAAACAGCAATGCTTAAGAAGAGGGCATAAAGAAGGAAGGATGTGGAAAGAGGGGAAAACCTGGTGATATTTTGCCTTAAATGGTTAATTCTCTTAGTCAAGTTGGTGGCTATGTTTTGACCTGTCTGGTATTGTCAGGTACACATAGCCTTGGAATTTGAATTCTTGTGAAGAGAGAAGGAACAGTAGCAGCTGGTACCCCAATAAGAAACGCAGTGAATGGGTTATCGGTTATTAAAGCTTTTGCTTAAAATACTCATAAAAACTTCTGTCTGATACTTGCAAAGAGCTATTAATAATCTTACCCATTAAAGACATACATTGTCATTTTTCCTTAATAAAAATGTATTCTCTGCCACAGCTGCTATTACCTTATCAACATCTTCCCATGATTGATAGGAAAGTTTGTTTTTAAAATGAAACTAGGATAAAAAGTCTGTCATTTAATATACTTATATGCAATCTGTATCATGATGGATCAATGAATTTATTTTTAATATGAAATCTGGATGAAAATCTTTGGGTTATTAAAAAATTCAAATGTAAATATATTTTAAAAGACAGTCCTATAAATAACAATGTCAGGAATTTAGCAATAGGATTATTAGTTTATATGAAGTCTTTTGATAATGTTTTTTATTAAAACTATGGTTTTACTTTAATAATTGAAGATACTTTGTAGATATGATATACTTGAATTTTCCATTGAATTACTTATATAAAAGTCATTTGTTATGATAGTTACACAATGATATAAATGTACTTAATGCCATTGGACTCTATACTTAAAATTTTTTTAAATGGTAAATTTGTGTTATTTATATTTTACCTCACAAAAAAAGTCATTTGCAACACGATTTAATATGCTTAGTCTGGACAATTTCTTTACTGTGAAAGTAAAACATAAATAGTGAATTACATGCTTTGATGTTGCAATGAGAGGGCAGTTGTGCATTAAATAGCCTTTGGGTGCATCAGAGAAAGATCAGAGAAGAATAAATGTCCCAGCCCACCTCTATTACCCTCTGTTGGCATACCTTAAGAAAATAATTCTTTTAAATTATGTCAAAAAACCTGTAATTAATGAGGACACACTTTAAAAGAATGTAATTATTTTGTAAGTTAATCAAGGAGAATATGAAAGGAAGGACAGGATTTAACTCAGAGACTCACTTGATCCCTGTCCTTGGAAGCAGTCTCTCCTTGTTATCGTGGAGGGTAGCATGGTTGGCAAGAATATACATTTGACACACTTGAGATTTAAAAACTATAAACTTGTACTATGGGATTATAGTAGAATTCTAATTAGTAATATTAGCCAGTCATTTTTTAGCCTTTGATAAAGTTTGAGAGAATTTTCATCATTGCCCAAAGAAACTCTGTAACTACAGTCCCATTAGCAGGCAGTCCCCAAAACTGACAGTTCTTCAAAATTATCTGGAGCGTATTTTAATATGCATTGTCTCTCTTTTCACCCTAGATGGACCAAATCCGATTATTTGGGAATGGGGCCTCAGTTCTACATTTCAATAAAGTATTCTGAGTTAAGTTAATGTGATCTATCTGTGAACTTTCATTTATGAAACACTGTGTTAGTTCTGTTTCCATGAGGCAAATATATACCTTCAAATTCACCTTGGTGGGCCTAATACAAGGCAGTTTATTCATTTATTCAAAAACATTTTATTGCATGCCTGTTTCACTTAAGTATATCATTGATGAAGTAGTTACAATTATTTATGTTATTAAATCTCAACCCTTGAGAAAATGTTCTGTTAATATTCTGCGTGATAAAATGGAAAGTATGCATTAGGCACTTCTGCTGCTTACTCAAGTATGATGGTTGTCTGGAAGAAAAGCATTTGTGCCAGTGAGTTGCAAATGAACTACACTTTTCTTCAGAAAACACCATTAAAAGAACGAACATTGACAAAGAAACCATGTCTATTCAGACTTGGATAATTGGCAAATATTTTCTCAAAAATGAGCAAAGTGAGTTTGATAATTCAAGGAAAACAACTGACCGCATTTGTTGTCAATGATAAAATTTGAGTTTTCAAGGAAGAGTTACATGTTGAAAAATGTGTGTCTACCAGAACGAACTTGATGCATCCCAGTAGTTCAAACATTTTGATGATATTGGTGACATTAATAAATGTTCATTTTTGAAATTATAAAATGAAATGTGTCAGCATTTAGAAAATCTGCATAACCCAGTGGAATAATGTTTTCTAAATGACCAACACATGATGTTACAAAATCATCCACACTTTAAGATAAAACCAATGAATTTTAGTGTAACAGAGAATGAAAAGTTTATTGATGTTATTTTGGATTTCATGCTGCAACTACCCTTTAAGAAATAGTCACTTGTCAAATTTTGGTGTACTATCAAAGAAAAATATATACATTTATCTGAAACAGATATAAAAATGTCCTCTGTTTTCCAACCCAATATCTGCGAGATGTTGAGTATTTTCTGTATACATCAACCAAAATGACATGTTGCAGTTGATTGAATGCAGAAGTAAAAATATAATTAGTCTTCATACATAGGTTATTTATATTAACATGTAATGATCTATTATTGTTATATGTCAAACAGTTAATAAATTAAAACATGGGCTTTTATATTAGAAATACCAGGATCAAAATCGCTTGACATGACATTTGGCAATTTATTTAATCTCTCTGAGACTCAGTGTTTTCATTTGCACATGAGGAAAATATGAGCAAATCCGTTAGGCTTTTTGTGCGTTACTAGATAACACATGTAATAAGCATAACACCATTACAATGTAGCACATTACACTGGTGACATTATTTAAGTATTTCTTTTTTCCAAGATTCTCTAAGTTTTACTCCAGCATGATGTTGAACATCGGAAATAGTGCCTGCACTATGTTGTTTCAGATGTATCTTGATTGTGTTATAACATATTACAATATATTTCTTTAACCTTTATAAAGATTATATAGCCCATATGTGCTAAGGAGAAGTGAAAAGGACAAAGTAATGTCTAATATGTGCAACTGATTTAACACAAGATCAAATCTCAAGATATGGGAGAATATAATTTAAAAACTTCACTGATTAAATAGTAAATCAATGATGGAGATACAGGCGTTCATTTATTCATTCATTCACTTTTCAAGATGAATTTATTGAGTACATACTCTGAATCACAACACTGCTAGGTCCTAGTAATCCAAAGGTGAGCAATACAATTTTTGTCTACACATAAGTTATGGTTGCTCAGTGGAAAATACAAATGCCAACAAACCAATGCAGTGTTATAAGTAGCATGCTACATAGGTCTAGAGTGAAGACAGAACCAAAGATAAGGTAGTTATTTTGTCTGTTGGTAATGAAGGGCAGTCTGACAAGATTCCCTAGGAAAGATGATATTGGGCTGATTCTGAAAACAGGATGTACTTGCCTAGTGGGTAATGGCAGTGGAGGTTGTCAGGGAGCTTTCCAGGGAGAGAGAAAAATATGAGCAAAGTCACAAAAGTGTGAAATAAAATGGCATGTGTAAGGAGATGCTGGAAGTTCCACATGATTGGAAGAGGACTGAAAATAGGAATGTGGCAAGAAATAAGCTGTGGCCAGATCACAGAGAGCCCTTCCTATTCACAACTGAGTGAGTCACTGAGGGATAAAATAAAGGTTTGCACCTACTTGCTTACATTCCTCCAAATTCATCTAGTATATATTTCCATGAATTTTAACGAAGATTTCAAAAGTGTCTTTTAGATGAAATCCAGAAAATTCTTTAAAAATCCTCAAAATAATTGAATATCTACTTCAAAAGATGCTCAGGTAGGGTGGGGGAAATTTCCAAAGACTGGATTTGATGTTTATCTTTGTGACTTCGGGTGCTTTTTATGGCAGTTTCATGATAAACATCTGCTTGAATCATCTTTGTTCTTATGAAATTTTGCTTATCCACCGGAGAAACACATACTGTTGGCCCATTTCCAAAACACAATTTCTTCCTAAGATTTTGAAAAAGAACATAAGTTATTAAATGGCCAAGGTACTGAAAGCACTTTAAAAATATCAGTGAAGGGAATGTCTAGGGTTGAGCATTTAGAAATACTTAGAAATTTCATACACAGTAGGACTAATGATTGCTGTAATGATGGGGCCCTTAAATAATTTTTGAACACTGTTTTTGATCATATTTTCCATTGAACAAGAGGCTAATCTTTATAGCAAACAAAATAAAACAACAATAACAGCAGCAGTAAAACAAACTATAGAAAAATAGATAATTCTGTATTATCCTTATACTTGAAAAGGTTTGCCAAAGCCTCGATGAAGTATATTTAAGTTGAGCTAAATATGCTTGGAAGGAAATCTCAATTACAGATGCCAAAAGTTAGAAAGAAGAAAAAGGAGTCATGAAAAAGGAAAAGACAAGTTGACATAAGATGTCATTTTACATCTCTTTGAAACTATTCTTTTAGATCTGTTTTACTTTATCAGTGGCATACTCAGGTAAGAACTGGAAGCATCAAGTTTTCTTATTGTGGAGAAAAATCCCTTGAGAATACTGAATACCTAAGCAGAATGGTATCTGAAATAATAGGTTATAGATAGCCATACTGGGTCTCATATTCATCCACTCATCCATTTATTTATTCATTCATACATCTGGTTTAGGACATTTATGATGTATTTATTATGTGCCAGTTTCTGACTTGAGCAATTTGATATATCTTATGCTATTTTAAATGTTATTTTCTTTAAGGATCTATTAATATTTCATTCTTGTGTATAAAAATGAAATACCTAGTAATGGAACTAACAAAAGATGTATGTGACCTTTGCAAAGAAAACTGTAAAACATTTTGAAAGACAACTCCAAATAAAAACAGTAACACAGCATGGATTACAAATGGATTAAAAGATTTGACATACTAAAGATGTCAATTTTTCCCCAACTGGTACTTATACTCAGTGTAATTCCACTCAAAACCCGATGGATTTTCTTGTAAAGAATGTCAAGGTGATTCTAAGGATATAAAAGACCAAAGGTTTAAAAATAGGTAAGACTATAGCAAACTGTATGCCTTATCAAATATATATATAATAATTAAATAATGAAGTATTCACTGAAGGATAAGCAATGTGACCTGTGAAACAGAATAAAGAGTCCAGAATCAAATCTACATATAATTGGAAACTTAATTTATGACACAGCTGATCTTGCTGATAACAGAAGATAGAGAGAAATTTTTAAATAGTGCTGAAATAACTGATCATGCATGTGAAAATGTCAAAACTGAAATGTTACCTTACATATATAATATATTATCTAATATATTTGGAGCAACAAGTCACTCCAAAAACTTAGGGCTCAAAACAATAATAAGTATCTATTTGACACCGTTTCTGTAGGTCAGAAATTCAGGAAGAGCTTCTCTGGCAGTTCTGTCTTGAGTTTCTAATGAGGTTGCAGTGTAGATGTCAGGTGCCACAGTCTTCTGAAGGCTTGACTGAGACTAGAGCATGCACTTCTCAGATGGCTTACCCACATGGCTGTTACCAGCCAGTTCCTCACTGCTTCTTGGCTCAGTTTCAGCTCCTAGCCACATGGACGGCTCCATAGTGCTGCTTGAATGTCCTCATGACACAGAAGTTGGCTTCCCTCATAGCTAGAAATAAAAAAGAGAGGACAGGTGGAAATTACAATGCCTTTTATTATCTAGGCTCAGAGATCTAACACCATCATTTTTGCATATCTTATTTATTATACAGGTCAGCCTTATTCAGTAAGTGGGGATACCACAGACAAGGGTATGAATATCAGGGGCAGGGATTATTGGTGCCATCTTGGAAGCTGGTTATCACATAATTAATTATAGGTAGACGAGAGAATTCTATAACACTTTATAAGACAATCTATGAGAAAATCTTTATGATTTCAGAGCAAAGACTTCTCAAAGAAGCAAAATACTCAAATTACAAAGAAAAAGACTATTTGATTCAACTATATTAAGAAAAAGTTCATCTATTTAACAACAAAACAGCATAAAGTAGGAATCAAATCACAAATACCATATTTACAGCAAATATGATTTAAAATTATTAATATCCAGACTATAGAAAGAAATTCAAACCAACACTAAAAAGATAAATGATACAAAAGAAAAATGAGCAAAAGCTTTAAGTTCCTAAAAGAAGAAAGAGGAATGGCCTATATTAAAAGACGGACAGTTTCATTAGTAACCAGGGAAATGCAAAGTAAAGCCAAACTGTGATACCATTACACACCCATTTGATTTGCAAAACCTAAGAAATGTGAAACAAAACAAAACAAAAAGAAAAAGAGAAAAAAAATTTTAAATTAATTAATTAAAAAACATTCTGAGACTATGATGATGTGGAACAATGGAAAACCTTCCACATGGCCAGCATGAGTGTAAATGGTCCAACCGTTTTGAATCACAATTTGGCGTTATGTGCCATAGTTGAGTTTGTGCATATCCAATTATCCAGCAATTCCTCTTCTGGAGAAAATACTACATATGTTTGTAGAAACACTGTATTAACAAAAAACTAAAAATAACTCAAACAACCAACAAAAGAATGGACAAATTGTAGGATACAATGGAATATCATACAGCTGTGGAAGGGTGGGAGTAAGTCTGCAGGAATTTTTTTTTAATTTAGAGACATTATAACATACTTAAATGCACATGAGAAGTAACCCATAAAGAGGGGGGAGGATAAAGACTCTAGGAGAGAGTAAAAAAATGAGTAGTGTGAGATTCCTGAAAGGCAAATGAAAAAGAATATGGAGACAAAGGAAAGGATTGCTTCATTACACATGATGGAGGAGGTAAGGATGGATATGCATTTATTCAGTAAATATTTACTATTATCCCTTCCATGCCAGGCTCTGTCGTTGCTACTAAGGATGCAAGTAGATTTGAAAATTGGGGACCGGGCGCGGTGGCTCACGCCTGTAATCCCAGCACTTTGGGAGGCCAAGGCAGGCAGATCACAAGGTGAGCAGATCGAGGCCATCCTGGCTAACAAGGTGAAACCCCGTCTCTACTAAAAATACAAAAAATTAGCTGGGCGTGGTGGCTAGCGCCTGTAGTCCCAGCTACTCCGGAGGCTGAGGCAGGAGAATGGTGTGAACCCGGGAGGCAGAGCTTGCAGTGAGCAGAGATGGCGCCACTGTACTCCAGCCTGGGAGACAAAGTGAGATTCCGTCTCAAAAAAAAAAAGAAAGAAAGAAAAAGAAAA